>NC_086235.1:4730000-5330000 GCF_036321145.2 Pelmatolapia mariae | reverse complement strand
ACAGGAAAAGACATTTTTTAAAACGTATGTCAAAGTGTAACCGACATGAAACTGCCCTGGGACAAACTTGTTGGACTTACAACAGATGGAGCGCCGGTGTTGTGCGGTGAAAAAAGCGGACTAGTCAGCAGGATGCGAGTAAAGATGCAGGTGGAGAACTGTACCGGTGGGTTAACAGCATATCACTGCATCATACACCAGGAAACGCTGTGTGGTAAAGTCCTAAAAATGGAGCATGTAATGATCACCGTAACGCAAACTGTAAATTTTATCTGAGCTAAAAGTTTAAATCACCGTCAATTTCACTCTTTTATGTGGGAAATAGATTTAGAGTTTGCCGACAGTCCTTATCATACAGAGGTCCGTTGGCTGAGTTGGGATAAAAATTCTCAATAGAGTTTTTGAGCTCAGCAAGGAAATCTGTCAGTTCATGGACATGGCATGTATGATGCGGTGAAGGCATTTCAAGTGAAGCTGTCACAAATGCACCAGTGCAACCTGCCTCACTTTCCCTGTTGCCAAGTAATGTTGAACCAAGTCAGCAGACTTTGCTGAACTGCACCTGTGCAGATTCAGATGGAGCTGCAGTGTAATGATACACTCAAGGCAAAGTACGACACTGAATGGCCCGCAGAGTTTATTAGTTCCATTCCTGAAGCAGTTCGAACCTTGTGTATGCTTTCATTTATTTTTTTCTGGGGTTTTTGGCAGCATGTTCATATTTCTAACTTGCATAATTTTGACAGGATATAGTTTTATAAAGAGCAAAATATTTAAAGTTAAAGTTTATTTTTTTAAGTTTATTTAATCTGGAATGATATTCCTGTCTGTTTTTATTCATATTTATGTTTAAAAAACATTGTTTTAGTGTGTTCAATCAATGTTTATCTTGTTTGGCCCGCGACCTAAAGTGTGCCTTGAGTTTTGGCCCCCTGTGCAATTGAGTTTGACACCCCTGTTTTAGGGAGACCAAATAGGAGGGAACAGTAATACATCTCCTGTTGTCAGGCCTGCAGGTATCAGGCTTGTGATGTTCTCCTTTATCTCATAGAGGACAGAAATCATTTTTTTGAGTGGTACAAATAATTTGTGTTGCATCAAATTTGATGCAGAACAGCTGATTGTTCTGTAAATAGTGTGAAATGTTTGTTTAAAATAACGCCTTGGCTGCATTTTTTTGGTAAATAGCTGCAAAAAACTTTGTTGTTTGCAAAACCCAGTTACTTTTTTGAAGAAGTAACTATATAATTAATTGCCCAACATTGGTCATCATATGCTGTATTTTGCAGACAGAGTTACAGGACTCTCTCCCAGACCACAGACTCATAATACAAGTCAGAGCTTTATAAAAAAAAAAAAGAAAGAAGGTTGTGTTTTCAAAATTGGAGTTCAAGTTATTTTTACTTCCAGTAGTGTTAACATGCTAACGTGTGCGTGACCACAGTGCACACGTCTGCTGTTCCTCACAGTGGTCCAAGGGACCGCTCAGAGAGTTTGTGTGTTTGCTCAGACACATGAAAAATTAGAGGGAACATTGGTTATGATGATGGCTCGCTTCACACCTGGGTACACTGTTTTGTAACTTATGTTAAACAATTGGTAAAATCAACACCTGCTGATCAGTCAGGTTTTTGGAACACTGCATCATCATTACTGGAAGATTCCACAGACCGTGGTGCGCAGACAGTAGGAATGTCTAAAGCAGGGGTCCCCAATCCCAGTCCACTAGGGCTGGTGTCCCTGCAGGTATTATGATCCATCACAGCTGATTCAAATGACTAAATATTAAAAGTTTCCGTCTTATATAGATTAGCAAAAAAGTAAATAAATGAATAAGTATTGATTCTTAAATAAATAATTATTTCTGACTATCTAAAACAGTTTGTTATGTACAGTGAAGTAAAGTATTAATAAAGACCTTATATTTACAATTAGTTAGCTAGTTAATTAGTTTACAATTGTTCTGATCCTATCTTTGAAGGTTTTTTTCCTATTTATTGCTTACTTCGATTTAGACCGTTAATATGATTAGGGCTACAGCTCAGTAAGTAACTCTAAGGTGTATTCTGCATATGTAAATATGAATTTAATCTGTCATTAGCCATCATTAGCTGTTTTCGGGCCCAAAGTCAAACAAACACTGCGGCATCACGGAGAGTTACAAACTGTCTAAATTCTTTCATCTTTAATAAAATGATCAGTGTGGCTGCTCTATCAGGTGTAACAATTAATTTTATGATCCAGGCATTCGTGAAAGCGGAATTTATGAAATTTAACTGAGTTAGAAGTTAGCAGGGAGTTAGCTCACTAGTTTCCAACTAAATGTAATATACCATGTTCTGATTGAGTGATTTCTGAAAAATTGAAACATGAAGCTCTGCTATTACTTCCGACATAATTGAAGACAGAAAACTAAACATTAGTGTTTGTAGGGTTACTGATGTTGAGCTAGCTGGCATATAATGATGTGCTACGTTGTGGCTAGCTACACAGCTACAGATAGCATAATATAAACACAGTGAAGCTGGAAGATGAACGCTAACTTTTTTCCACATGATAAAAGTTAACGTGAAGGTGCCCAATGGTTAGTGACAAATGCAATAGCATGGCAGGATGCTGTAAACGGACCAAACTTCAGTCAGGAGAGCAACTGAGATAATCCATCCACAATACAAGGTTAGTGATCAATTTACTGCTGCACGGGCTGTGCTGTAGTTATATGTACGGTTTTAAAACTGAGTTTTAAAATGTGCTGCTGTGGTAATAAAAACCAAGAGAGGCCAACAGTGTTCACTGCCTTTTTTTTAGGGGCTTGTTCTGTTTAAATAGAACAAGATACAAAGCATTAAAAAATGTTAAAAACACAACAGCCTTAAAATGCAGAGGAGTTTGGGCCTGGAAACAGAGTTCAGGTACGTCATAACTTAAAGACCGGATGGAGAAACATGTGAGAACAATGTCAGAACTTTATTACTGAGAGGCTTTTCAACATTTTTGTCAGCTCTCCTTTTAAATAGGCCAAAGCTTGTATTATGGGCCAAATTATATTTAACACTATAATTTCAAACCTCGGTTTGACTTAGAAAGTTGACAAAAGCTTTGTAAGACTGCTTACCCTGACTGCTGATGTCATGTATGAGATAAATGGCTTATCTGGTTTCCAGTAAGTGAATTCCTGATAATGACAAGATGTCCTTGGTATGCTGAATTTACGTGATAGTTCTGTCTACAAAGGAAAAAAAACTCCCCTAGTATCTTTCATTTTCATTATTGGTTTACAGTTAATTAGAATAATTAATGGATTAAGCTGGATAGGCTAATAGTTTATTTATTAAGCTAACTAAGTCACTAAATTTATACTAAACTATTGTTTTTTTTTTTCTTTGATTAGTTATTAAATAAAGAACTAAATTTGAAGTTACATATCAATAGTATGGCTGAAGGATTTTTAAGGTGTGAGCAGAGGTTGGCAGCAAAAAAAAAAATAATAACAGCAAATCTTTTTAAGAGAATTTATTTTTAAGGGTGATAAAAACAAAAGACACGTAACAGAATAACTAGAGTGCGTGTGTGTGTTTGTGAATCTGAAGGAATGAGACTCTTTGTTCTGTAACATGTAGTTGAACTGGTCTGATACTGAGAACAAAGCATACTCAGCAGGAGCTTTGAAATTCTTCCCCATCTACAGTGACATTTAAGCCAAATAATAATACATGATTAATAATGTAATGTAAGTTTCTCTGTTTAGTTTACTATACACAAATTGGTTCATCTAAGGTCAATACAGAGTAAAAGTGTCATGAAACGCTGTGTGACAGGCAGGAGATGAGGACTCAAGGTGCAGGACTCACAGACTCAAGGGATGAACTCTAAATCACAGCTTTATTTGCTAGTCACAGAAAAACGAGCATACAAAGTAAACTAAGCTAAACTGGGAAACCACAAACTAAAACTCACAGGGAGACACAGGGAGATCCACACAGCAAGAGGGAAATCAGAACTGACGAGACAAGGAAGCGTAACCTGAACACACTGAGATCAGACACAGACTGTCAAAATAAAACAGGAAACACAAAGACAGACTCAGAGACGCGGGCTTAACACAGAGACCTGACTACACTACAGGGGATACACAGGTAGGGACGATGGAAAACAGAGGGAGCACAGAATAAACACTGGGAAACCAAAACACAAACTGTCATAATTCATAACATCAAAAATAAGAGCACAAAAATCAAAAACACTGGGTCACCGACCCAGAACCATGACAAAAAGGATCTAGAAATCCAAACTCACTTTTGCTGTAACTTAAATTCATCATAATTCATCAGTTTGGAATCAGAAAATGTGAAACAATCACAAAGAAAGAACAACAACAACAACAACACAGCCCACCTGAATGTTTGAACCTAGAATCACCCTTCGTTGAGCTGCATTAACAAACATATACAAAAAACACAAAAGCTAATGAGAGGAAGGAAGCTTGATATATTTTTTCAAAGACCAGAATATCCAAGACTCCAGGATCTGAATTAATAAAGAAAGAAAGAAAAAACTAACTTAAGGTGGTGCAGGCAGTCCAAACACAGTCCATAAGTTCAAACAGAAACACAGAAAACATGCCAGGGCTCTACTGCAGGAAACAAACTCAGTTTGTTCAACAAACTGAGTTTAAAATAAACAGTAAAGTTGGATTTTATCCAACTTTGTCTATAATGTATTCATTACAGTTCATGCAGTGTCTTAAACACTTTGCTTAAAGCCAACTTTGTTATGATTGGCTGCCATTAACAAACAGAAGGTTTGAATAGCAGGTTGGTGGGACTTGTAGTCTGACAGCCTGGTTCTGCTCACTACAAACATCTGCCTGAACTGTATGACTGAATACAGTCAGGAAGTTCATCACACACACACTTATACTCTTCAGATCTGATAAACCCCATGTTGACTTCCAAAGTTGACAACAAGCTTTCTATTACTGCTGATGTCATTTATAAAATAAAATGGCTTGTCTGTCTACAAAGGTGCTTTGGATTCTATGTTTGTGTGTGTCTTAGTGTTTGTGTTAGTGTGCGTTTGTGTGTATCAGGGCGAGACATGGAGCTTCTTGGGTGTCTCTGAAAGAATATGACTCTCTATTCTGTAGCATGTAGTTGAACTGGTTTGATACTGAAAACACAGCATACGTATCAGGAGCTACATCTCCATCTGCAGTGACATGTAACCCAAATAATAATGGTGATTACTAAAAGTAGTTTGGATCACTTTACAGGACACAAATGAGTTCATCTTATGTCTATATAGAAGGCTAGAAATCCAAACTTATTAGTACTGTAACACAAATTTGTCATTATTCACTAGTTCAGTGTCAGAAAAATGTGAAATAATCACAAAAAGGATCAAGCAGTGGATGTCCATGTCCATGACGAAGAAGCTCCTCATCAACACAAAAACCTTTTACAAGATGTCTTGTTTTGGAAGTATGTTGATTTCTGTGTGTTCATTGATTCCCCCCCCCCCCCCCCCAAGTTCTTTGTTTTTCTTAATTTCTTATTTCTTATTTTCAATAAAAACAAATAAAAAAACCTGCACTGAATGGGTGCACATCAATCTGTAGATCCATGATTCAGTCTACCACTGCCCTCATAGAATGAAGAATTTGAAAAAAAGAAAACAACAACAACAACAATGATAATAATAATAATAATAACAATAATAATAATAATAATAATAATAATAATAATAATGCAGTTTGTCTTTGGTTTTGCATTCTTTTGTAATCATTTAATGTGAGCTTACATTCATGTAAAGACATCATAAAAGCCAACAAACCTACAAGTTTCTGCATTTATATCACTGAACATAAACAATCTATATCAGACTCTTCTAGTTTCATCACACAGCTAGAACTTGAACAACCTTATTTAAAGTCTCTGGAAGTTTTTGGTTTTGTGTTTTTTTCTCCATTGTGCACATCGACCCACTTTCCCTTTAGACGTGCTGATGGGTTTCAAGATTGTGCTTTAGTAAGAAACAGTTATGTTTGTGTCGTGATGCACATGTAGTAACATGTTATGTTGTAAACTGTCTGGATGTGCTGGATAAACAAAGACTACTTCATTGGCGCTGAATAGCTGACCAGGAAAAAATCAAAGTTTGTGGCTCCAACTTCTGTCTGTCCGGTGAACCACCTGTCGCCTGACTCAAACAGACTCTTATCCACTCAGTCCTCATTTATAAAGTGCTTTACAAAGCCGAGCATTTACAGCTCACAAGTGGATTTTAACATTTCAGTGCATGTAGCCAAACAACAAAGAAACCCTTACTGCTTAAAAAGACAGAGCATGAAAATGCTCTGTCTTTTTAAGCATATCCGTGACCGCATATCCGTGGTTTCTGAACTTAAAACTCCTTGCACAGCAGAAAAGTGACCCCTTAGACCAATTTTTAGTTTTAGTCTCCTTGTACTGCTCTGAGTTATTGATGCTGTTACTAGTTAGCTAACAAAAAATGCAGGACAGCTTTCTTATCTCCAAAATTCCAGTGATGACAGAGTTTTCCACTAGAAAAAAGACCATCACGCTGTCACCGTGTGGAGAGTGAGTGGAGGACCCGGGTGGGGACACAGTCGAGGAGATGAAATTAACTCTAACAAAAGGCGAGCCTTTATTTTGGGCTGATAAACATAAAACAAAGCGAGAAACAAACTTGAGCAACAACTAGACTGAAGACTGTGACTTAAAAAAGAAAACTATGAGTAAACTGAGACACTGTGACTTGACTATGAACTAACTATGAAACTAATAACGACTATGAGTAAACTATGATCACTATGATGACGTAGGGGGAAGATACACAGACGATGTGACGAGGAGCGAATGGAAACACAGAGTAAATACAGAGGAGGTGATGAGGGAAAGGAAAACACGTGGGGAAACAGCTGACACAAAGTGAAACTAAAACAATGAACACAGAACACAAGACCTCTTCAAAATAAAACAGGAAACATGGAGACTTAGACATGACAACACCAGCTTACCAGACCTGAAACACATGACAGCCAAGACAAGAAACCAAACAACCAATCCATCGTAGTGTGAATGTGTATGAACGGTAGATACTTAGCACTTAAGAGCTCAGAGAAAAGTGCTGGTGTGATTGGGTGAATGAATTAGTTGTATAAAGCGCTTTGAGTGCTCAGAAAGAGAGAAAGCACTATATAAGAACCAGTCCATTTACACAATTATTACAGACCTAACATGAGAATTTCAACAATGCAAAATAAAATTCAAAAAGCTTCGTCAGAGTCTTCCATTCCACAGATTCAGACGACAACTGATGTGTCTGAAGCTTTATCTATTAGATAAGCTTGATTTAAACTGTGATTGCTAAAGTCGTGTACAGTAAATGTTTGCAGTTCAAAGAAACTTGCAGTCTGACTTGTGCATTACTGTTAACAGAGTCAAAGATGAAGACAGATTTTGATCTGAGCTGATAATAAATCTTTCCTGTAGTTGATCTGTTTTATATTGACAACAGAATGATAGTAAAAGCTCTGAGGTCAAGGACACAAACTAGCAAACTAACATCTAATTGTGATTTAAATTTTTGTATGAATATAAACTTCTACAGACTCGTTTACTTTACTCTGCACTTTGAGAGCGACTTTATGAAAGAGGAAAGGAATTAGAGCACAGGTCAGCTGGTTAAGGTGCAGCAGGAGGGGAGGAGTGAGAGAGAAACTCAGAGTTTAGTAGAGAAAACCTGCTAGCGCTCAGATTTCATTTACAGGCTCTGTTACCCAAGTAACTGACTCATGTCAGGATTAATAACCTCAGAGAGAAGAAACAGCTGGGTTACAACAGGAGCCAGCAGTCAAGATAATCAAGTGTAAACTAGATAAAAGTCAGAGAAGACAGTAGCTGGAAATTTGGGAAAATTTTCTTCACTGCCTGTTTTATGGATCCCCCTAGAGAGTGAAATATAGGTTATAATACCACCAGTAGGATAAACAACAGGAGAGACAATTCAGTGTACCCCCCCCAAAACAAACAAACAAACAAACAAACAAACAACAACAATAAAGAGTAACAAAAATCATTGACATGATAAAATTAGAGGTTAAATGTGTTTAAAATACCGCACAAATTCACTGAATTCTGACAACTAGGAAAATAATTTATTGAATCTGCAAGAATAATAAAACAGAACAAAACTTTAAATTAAATCAATATTTTAAATAGAAAATGTTCAACATTTTCTGGTCAGATTGATACGATCTACTATTCTATATTTCTATATTTTCCCTTTTCATACAGCTGTGTCCTCTAGACTCATTTCTTAATACAGAACAAGCCTGATGATATAATAATCTCTGTGAAATTAAAATTGTGAAACATAAACCTGCTGGAGAACATCACAGTGTCTTATTGTTGTAAATGATGAGCAGGATTGAGGATCTTTCTGAATATCCTGATACAAAGACATGCCCGTTGTATATACACAAATCATTTGCAAAAATGAATAAAAAACAAATAAAAAGACTAAACATATATGCTTTGGCTCTGTCCTGACCGGGATCACTGAGACTGTCTGAGTGAAGGTGAAATGCAGGTAGGAGGCATGTCAGTCTGTTAAACGCACTCACTCTGTTTACAGTTTACAGCCTGTTTTAATTTCACTGAATGTGTTTATAATTTTTCAATCTTTGCGTAATGCTTGAATATAATTAAACATCTGAGCTAACTTTGTATCTGTAATAATTATCTGCCGTGTGCGTTTTGACTGAGTAATTGCAAATCAGTAAAGTTTTTACTGATGCACCAGGAGCCAGAACATTTGAAAGTTCAGTGTTCAGACAGTTTTTCCGTACATCAGCATTAGGAAATATTATCTGCACCAGGACTGCCAATAAAATATCATTTTAAATATGCAAAAACAAAAAATAACTTTTCTAGAGTTACACTTACACTTATTTATTAGTCCAAACTCACATCGCTTATTAAGTCTTCTGGTGCTTGAGAAGTGAGGTGGTCGTTATTGAAATAAAATGAAATGGAAGCTGAAACTGAAGAACAGCATTGAATGTTTTTGTGTCTGTGTGTGTCAGAAGGAATGATACTGAGAACAAAGCATGCTTGACAGGAGCTTTTAAATTGTTGCTCATGTGCAGTGATATTTAATAATGATAAATAATAAAGAGTAATGGTTATGAATCGTGAATCGCTACCTTATCGTGGTGAAAGGATTACAGAGGCTATGTTGTTGAGGGGTTTTGTCCTCTTGTAGGGTCTCCCAAGGTAAATCGGTGCTGGGTAACCGACCAGACAATTTAAACACCCCTGTGAGTAAAAGATGTAGGAACAGTTTTCTATTTGCTGGTATTTCATTTAACTTGCAGTCCCCTCGGACTCTGAGGGCCACCATAAAAGACTGAGCATCAGCCACTACCTTAAGTATTACCCTTTAATGAGATCATCAGCAACAGGTGTGTGATTAGAGCAGGACTGCGATGAGACCCACCCACAAACAAACTCAGAACAGAGATGAGAGAGGAGATAGATGAAAAAGGGAGAGACAGGAGACAAAAACCTAAAGCTGAAGTCAGGAAGGACTGAGGGACAATCACAAGTCCAGCATCCCACCTGTAATCTTTTTTGTGCATGCACCAATAAAGGAAGAATAGAAGTTTGGAGTTTTATTTTTTCAGACAGAAAACAGCCCATCACTGTTCTAGGCAATGAGCAGTGATGGGAATAACGGCGTTACAAGTAACGGCGTTACTAAGGGTGTTACTTTTTATAGTAATGAGTAATCTAACTAATTACTATTTCTATCGTTACAACGCCGTTACAGTTACTAACAAGAAAATGTGGTCCGTTACTATTTTTCAACAAACAGACGGTTGAAGCTGTCTTCAGCTTACCGCACCGTATATCAGTTGCACAGAAGTAGCTGTAAGTAATCTGGGCGCTACAGCTTTAAGCAGCTGCGCGCTCCCGCGGACAGCAATCACTTTCTGGCACAACACCTGGCAAAACAATCGCATGAGTGCTGCTGTTTGAATGAGGAAGTGTTACGACCTCTGGCCTCAGGTGGCCCCGCCTTCCCCCATGGAAATCAGTGGTCCAGGACTCACGGGGGATTGGCCGGCCCCGGATCT
Source organism: Pelmatolapia mariae (assembly GCF_036321145.2). Taxonomy (NCBI): domain Eukaryota; kingdom Metazoa; phylum Chordata; class Actinopteri; order Cichliformes; family Cichlidae; genus Pelmatolapia; species Pelmatolapia mariae. The sequence goes on along the minus strand of NC_086235.1, from coordinate 5,319,838 downwards.
ATGCCCGCCTCGACTACATGCAGATCAGAGTGTGCCAGACCTCTCACACCATTGGCTGCTGCAGGAGCCTTGAAAACGGTGGACCAATGACACGGCTGCCTGCATCTACCGGGGAATACAAAAGGCTGGAGGCCCTTCAGTCAGTGGCTGCTGCTTAGGACTGAACCTGCAGTTTGCCCTTCGTGCCTCCCCCGTCAATCTTTGTTGAACTTGTTCATATTGCTGAACTTTGTCAAACCTTGATGCATGTTTGAACTTAGCCTGATTAGAGCTTTGAGCTGCTAGCTGGCAGTGAGTGGAATATTGTGACGCTGGCTCGCCTTAGTTTACTCTTAGCTCTTATTTTGTGTGCCGCCAGCTTGCCTTTGTTAACCTTTAGCTTTTACTCTTGTCTTTTCTTTTGTCTTTATATAGTAGTTGTTTGCCCAGGGGTCTGTTGAACAGCCCTGTCGGTTTTCTGTTCAAAGTTTGAAATTAAAACCTTTCTTTACTCAGTTTTGTGTTCGGGGCTTGTGTATGTTACTCCTCCCCTGACGCCTAGCAGAGGGGGTCGTAACAGGAAGAATAAAGTAGTCGTGGTAAACCAATCACATGACCACTTCAAGATTACAAAGCAACAAGGTGATATATACCAGTTTTTAAATTGTGTTGATAGGCCACGTAAAACCAGAGTCATGATAAACAATATATACATGTGTTTTTTCCTGAATAGTTTTGTCACGTTTGCTGTCTAAGGGCAGCGCTAGCAAGCACTCTCTGCTTATGACCAAAAAAGAAAACAATTCAATTTTCAAATCAATTCAATTTTATTTATATAGCGCCAAATCACAACAAAAGTCGCCTCAAGGCGCTTCATATTGTACAGTAGATACAGAGAAAAACCCAACAATCATATGACCCCCTATGAGCAAGCACTTTGGCGACAGTGGGAAGGAAAAACTCCCTTTTAACAGGAAGAAACCTCCGGCAGAACCAGGCTCAGGGAGGGGTGGCCATCTGCTGCGACCGGTTGGGGTGAGAGAAGGAAAACAGAATGAAAGACATGCTGTTGAAAAGAGACAGAGGTTAATAACAGATATGATTCAATGCAGAGAGGTCTATTAACACATACTGAGTGAGAAAGGTGACTGGAAAGGAAAAACTCAATGCATCATGGGAATCCCCGGCAGCCTACGTCTACTGCAGCATAACTAACGGTGCGTTCACACCGGACGCGAAAGAGGCGAGCGAAAACGCCCAAACGCCCCTAATGTCATGCGTGCACATTTGCACCTCAACGCGTGTCCAGGAAAAATCCACCGCGCCTCAAAATTGCATCTTTCCACGCGCGTGAACCGGAAATGTGGGAGGGATGTGGGAGGAAGGTGTGCCAGATGGTATCTGTGCAAGATGGCAGCTGTCGAGCTAGAGCTTGAAGAGAGAGTCTCCCTTCTCTATTTACTGTGGAGAGCAGAGCAGCGGCGTAAAACACGTCCTTGCCGTACCTGGGTCCATCAGCTCCTCCAGAGGCGTGAGCAGTTCGGTGAGTTTCACCATTTGCTCCAGGAGCTGCGCCTAGATGACGTCCGATTCCAGCGATACCACCGTATGTCACCCGGCCAGTTTGAGGACCTGCTATCGCGCGTCGGTCCCAGGATCGCCCGCCGAGACACCAACTACAGGCGCTCAATCCCACCTGCAGAGCGTCTGTCCATCTGCCTGAGGTCAGTAAAAGTGTTTAATACAGTAGTCCTTTATTGATACCTGTGCTAATATATGCTAAACTATCGTTTATACACTGCTAACATGGATGTGCTATGCTAACAGTGAATGCCGTCGGTGTTTACTGATAGCAAACTGTGGTAAAGAGACGACTGTTTATAATATTTCCAGCGATACTCGAAAGGTCCCATCAAGTCCCGATAACATTCGATCTATGCTGGTATCAATTTTCACAATGATAGCATGGCTGTGGTGTCCATCAGTGTATGCTCATGGTGTTTGCTTTGTAGTGATAAACATCGCCGTTCTGTTATGTAGACCAGGTTCAATTCTGGGATAGTTGAATATTTCCATATAATCCCCGCAGACTGTCATAGCTCACGTCAAACATACAATATGTAATTATGCTTATAATTAGAAAATGGTGTAAGGAAAATCTATGTTTTGTGATTTACATGTGACATCACAAAAGTGTTTTGGGAGTTGAATAATGTGTTTTGCAAGTGCAGTACACAGAATACTGATCTCAAACAATTATGTCCAGGTTCCTTGCCACCGGGGACTCCTTCAGGACCATCGCATACAGTTTCCGAGTTGGTGTGTCCACAGTGAGCCAGATCATCCCCCAGGTAGCGACAGCCATCTGGGACTGTCTAGTGGACGACTTGATGGCTGTGCCTTCAACTGCAGACTGGCGGTCCATTGCAGAGGGATTCCAGGAGCGCTGGCACTTCCCCCTCTGCTGTGGAGCTCTGGATGGGAAGCACGTCCAGATGAAAGCACCCCCCAACTCAGGATCCATGTTTCACAACTACAAGGGAACGTTCTCCATTGTTCTCCTTGCGGTTGTGGATGCAAGGTATCGCTTCCGCATCATTGATGTTGGTGGGTATGGGAGGACCAGCGACAGTGGTATTCTGGCCAACTCCACCTTTGGTCAGGCCCTTCGGGCTGGGACTCTCCATCTGCCACCTGACCAGCCTCTACCTGGCGGCGAACACAGTGGAGCCCAGCCCCATGTCTTTGTGGCTGATGAAGCGTTCCCGCTGCGGCGTGAGCTCATGAGGCCATTCCCTGGACGCCTCCTCCCTCTAGAGAAGAGGATCTTCAACTATCGCCTTTCCAGGGCCAGGATGGTAGTGGAGGGTGCCTTCGGTGCCCTCTCCTCACAGTGGAGACTGTATCGGCGCCCCATGGAGCTCCGTCCTGAAATTGCAGAGAAGTGTGTGAAGGCAACGTGTGTCCTCCACAATTTCCTGCGCTGTTTGGACGACAGAGGGGCACCTGCTGTGAGGGTTGTGGCACCTGCTGTGGTGGAGCCGTTGCAAGGCCTGGGTCGTGTAGCAGCAAACAACTCCTCCAGAGAGGCTGTCCTGGTGAGGGAGAAATTCATGGTCCACTTCTCGGCGGAGGGAGCTGTGTCTTGGCAGCCAAAGGAGTAGCCTGTTTGAAGTCCGAGTGACTCCCCCACAACGGCTCTTTTAAGAGCCACCCACAAACCCCCAAAGAGTGTTCCTGTCTACTTATATTTGTCTTAATAAATGGAGCTCCACTCCAAAATAAAGTAACCTCTTCCCCTCTATTAAGTGACTTGTCTTCACTATGTTCCTATATACATTGTGATGCATAAATGTGGGCAACCTTATTGACAGTCATTATTTACATGTATGAACCGCTGTTACAATGTAAACTGTCACTTGCATATATCATATAGGAGACACACACATTGATATACACTGAATATTTATGTCATTACACTATTGTTTGTGTTGCCAATCCAAGCACCTGCGTGATGTAGTGTACAGTCATTGCACACTTTCCATATTAATCCAGTGAACTCAATTTGAGTCCTGAAATGTCACTGTGTGTGTCAGCTATGTGATGTACTCAACTGGCAATCCCCATTGTACCAACCAACGATTTGTACAGGCAGATAGTGCCTCCCAACAAGGTTGCCCGCACTTTTGCATACCACTGTAGTAGTATAGTTATGTCATTGGTATGTAATGGTGTGAATTCTACTTGTGTCAAGTCGTGTGTGAACATTTGCTGTGCAGTGGCACAGAGACATTGGTCATTTCAAATGTTTATTATGAGGCATATACAACTTGACTAAAACAAAAATGTTGAACACAAATATATGTACATGACACTATTTACAGGGGGACAGGAATAAAAAGCACCCAGCTTGGAGTGGAAGAGCCTCGGGGAGGGGGAGGACAGAGAAAGCAACATTGTTCCTGCCCTGGAGAGCCTGCTGCCTCATCAGAAAACTACTGATCAGTGGGGTCCAATGTTTCCAGATTTAACACAGCTGTGCTGTTTTCATAAACTAATTTATAGATTTGAAATTTCATGGATTCCCGTGTCGGCGGCGGCATGCTCTCCAGGGCAGGAGCAAGGCTGAGGAGGAAATGTTCTGTTGGAGACTGGCGTGGCCTCTTTAGGGACTCCAGGATAGCCAGCTCCACCGCCGATGGACCATCCTGGGACCGGTCCGTCGAGCGCCTTCGAGCTGTCCTCCTCTGTGGGCCTGTACAACATAGCACAAAACAACACAAAGGAATGAGAGGGCTGCTACTCGTTTCCATTTCCACATTTGAAGAAGGAGATAACAGGATATAGACAGATTGGTTGTACATATTTGGTAAAGGTGATCACAGGGGCATCCAAGCGAGTGGAATGCTATCAGTGCTTGATGTACATACCTGTGGGTGCAGCAGCAGGGGTGGAGGGACCAGGGACTGGGGAGCCAGAGGGAGCAACAGGTGTTTGCTCTGCTGCATCATCAGTTGTCTCTATCAGGACAATATTACACGTTACCAGGTTGAAACCAATAGTCAGAGAGGGATTATTTGCAGTGGTTTCTCATTTATTGCAGCACATGGACAGTAGTCGCAGTTCACACAAGTTGATTCTCAAAGTGCAAACCGATTTTACACGTGAACGTATTGTTATGGCGTGCTTTTCCTCCGTCTGTGCGCCATGTTCGTGCGCCTTTTCCCCTCATGGTGCAGGTGTGCATTTCCGAATGAGGGTCATAGTTTATGCTTGTTTTTGTGCTCATTTTCCTGTTGGACGTGATGATTATCACAACCAAACATGCTAGGTTTGGCAAACGCAGGGGACACGACACGGAGGGGATTTGTCAATTGGGCTGCAGAATGCAATGCGCATTGTTGATAGCTGTCCGGTGCAATGGCGAGAAATCTGCGGAAAGGCGAGGCAGCGACGGATGGACAGCTGGACAGCTGGACCACTGTGTGCTGTTTATTAGTAAACAAAACTGTATTCCTATATGACGACACGCGTAAATTTACTGCCTACATTAATTCATTGTTAACATACCTTCTGCCTGACACTCCCCTGCTGCCTCTCCGGGCTGTCCCTGGTCCTCGGGGGGGGAGTTCTCCACGGTCCGCACCATATTACCGCTGGTCTCCCGCGGGGTGAGGAAAGGGTCCAGGAACCCCATGACCGTGAAGAACTTCCATCTCCTCCCCGATCCTGCTGCAGACCCGCTCCTCTTCTCCTTCTCCGTCCTCTTCTCCTTATTATAGGTGTCCCTGAGGCTCTTCCACTTTTTCCTGCACATGTCCTCTGCATAAACACATTATCTTGTTAATGGAAAGGTATTTGTACATTAGTGGGGAAATAGCGGGATGTCGGCGGGCTTGCTAGGTTTTGCGCGGCTTCATTGGGTCAGTATGACAATTACAAAGGAGAATGAATGAACTTACCAGGTTGCCCGATCTCCTCACTTATGTGCCTCCAAGCTAGGTCCTTTTTATTCCTGTCTCGATAAAAGTAGCTGCTGGCATCATATAGCTCGGGATGGTTGGCCACGGCATTGATAAGCTTTTCCTCCATATTGATTGGCGTATGACGGGCTCTGGCTGGGTCTGCCCTTTTGACCTAGGTCAGGGCCACGTCACCGGCCTCCTGATTGGTTGTTGGGGCGTGATTTGACACCGGAGTTCATATTTTCCAACTCGAGCGTGTGCACAAAATGCAACACACAATCTGACGCGCGTGGTTTTCTTTCGCGAGTCACACGCGCCCCACGCGGTACACTGACGCGCGTTTCACGGGTTTTGGTGTTTTCCCGACGCAAATCTGCCTCCGCATTTTCGCCGGATGCGCAATCGCATGTCATCGTGCTCTTTCCATTGACTTTACATGTGAACCTGATGCTCTGGCCGCCTCTTTCGCGTTCGGTGTGTGCGCACCGTTTCCTTTTGCTTTAGCAAAAAGGAAAGTTTTAAGCCTAATCTTGAAAGTAGAGATAGTGTCTGTCTCCCAAATCCAAACTGGAAGCTGGTTCCACAGAAGAGGGGCCTGAAAACTGAAGGCTCTCCCTCCCATTCTACTTTTAAATACTCTAGGAACAACAAGTAGGCCTGCAGAGCGAGAGCGAAGTGCTCTAATAGGGTGATATGGTACTACAAGGTCATTAAGATAAGATGGGGCCTGATTATTTAAGACCTTGTATGTGAGGAGCAGGATTTTGAATTCAATTCTGGATTTAACAGGAAGCCAATGAAGGGAAGCCAAAACAGGAGAAATATGCTCTCTCTTTCTAGTCCCTGTCAGGACTCTTGCTGCAGCATTTTGGATTAACTGAAGACTTTTCAGTGAGTTTTCTGGACATCCTGATAATAATGAATTACAGTGGTCCAGCCTGGAAGTAATAAATGCATGAACTAGTTTTTCAGCGTCACTCTGAGACAGGATATTTCTAATTTTAGAGATGTTGCGCAAATGGAAGAAAGCAGTCTTACATATTTGTTTAATATGTGCGTTGAAGGACATGTCCTGGCAGGGCTGGACTGGGACAAAAAATCGGCCCGGGCATTTTGACTAGAGACCGGCCCACCAGGATAGAGATTGAAAATGTGACGTCATTCAGGGGTAAAACCGCAAAGGATTCTGGGAACTTGAGGCAAGAGGTACTAGCGCACGCAGGCTTTCAATTGAACTCAGTTACACAGCGATAAAAAGAAACGCAAAAAATGGCAAGAAGCTGTTGTATTATTAACTGCAATAGCCAGTTGCATGACAGCCACGGGAAGCCGACGGGTAAAGAGATCATTTTTTTTATTGGATTACGTCGTTGAAGAGAAAATTTTTAAGCCATGTTTCCAAAGTAAGAGCCGACGGATGGTCTGGAAATACCAAATATAACGTCTCAGAACACTCCAGTTCACATGTTAGTCTGCTCCAAGCATTCCCACAAAGGTCAGTGTTTTGTAGGAGTTAATACCTCATTTTTCTTAACATAATTGGTGATATAGGTTACAAGCAAGTCTGGCGCTGAACAGAAATTGTCGCGCTATGCTCCTTTGTTTATTGTGCATAAATAGTGAATTGTCCTGACAGAATATTGCGTTTCGCTTCTGTTATTACCACGGTACATTGACAAAAACATATACTTTTATTCACAGGGTAAAACAGTTGTTTTGTATCACTAATTGTCCAGTGCGATTACAACATACAATATTATTGTCACTGCTACATTTCTGTAATGCGTACCAGAAATTATTTCCACTACTAATTAATTACCGTTGAGCTCAAAGGTCCTATTAATAAACGGTTAACGAATGTGTATTTATGAAGACAATATGTGAGACTGGTAAACTTACCCTTGTTTGTACGATGGTCTTTCGTTCTACACGGTGCATTTCAAGGTCCTGTACCCATCCGTCGGTAAACTGTACCCGGGCTTGTTGCAGTGACCTGAAGTTACTAAAAACTTCATGAGTGTATGCACTCACTCCAAGAACGTATAATTATATATCTGAGCGTGGTGAAAGTTGGGCAGCACGCTGACGTCTTTTGTCCACTCTGTGTGCTCGTAAGGGTCTGACCCTTTCACTCCTTTGATTTTTTCCTTGTATCTTTTCTTTGCCTTTTCGTCGAGTCTGTCTTTGTACGGTCCGGCATTGTTCTCCTTCGTTTTGTACATTCCTTTTTTGTGCGGCAAAGAAAAACCAAGAAGGTATTGGAACCGGAGAATGAACGTTTTGCGGTGCTGCAAATGCTTGCATTTGATGCTGTACTTGGATTGTTTTGCCACCAGTTCCCGGCATGCAATGCGCGAAAGTCACGTGATCTGTCAATCGCTATAGGAAAAACCATAAAGCCTTTGCATGAAAACAACTGCTTTGATGTACACTGCCTTGTTGGTATATATGTATCAGTCTAATAAACTTAAACCTACACCATCCTCCCTATTCTGGATTTTAAACAGTACATAGCGGAAACAAAAAGACTGCTTGGTCGAGTTAACCTCCTGAACTATCTACAACACATGGTAGAAACCTTAAATTAAGACCAAGAACACTAGAGGTGAGACATGATCATTAATTAATATTAAAATTAATAAATGACAGATTTAGTGATATTTTCATAAACACCTCCTTTCCTTTTTTTGTTCTCCATTTTCTTTAGTTAGTCTATAAGATTGCTAAGCAAGGGGGAGGGTGCATCCGGCCTCCTCAGCTGTAATTGGTCCAGCCCAGAGTCGATCATGGCCAATTGGCCAATCCAACACCTTTCATTATATATACCGTTCCTAAAAAAAAAAAAAAAATCCATCGGCCCATAAAAACAAAAAATCGCCAGCGGCCCACCGGGCAAATGCCCGGTATGCCCGATGGCCAGTCCAGCTATGTCTCCTGGTCAAAAATGACTCCAAGGTTCCTCACAGTGTTACTGGAGGCCAAGGTAATGCCATCCAGAGTAAGAATCTGGTTAGATACCATATTTCTAAGATTTTCAGGGCCGAGTACAATAACCTCAGTTTTATCTGAATTAAGAAGCAGAAAGTTAGCGGCCATCCAGGTCTTTATGTCTTTAAGACATTCCTGCAGTTTAACTAATTGGTGTGTGTTACCTGGCTTCATGGACAGATAGAGCTGCGTGTCATCTGCATAGCAGTGAAAATGTATGCTATGTCTTCTAATGATGCTGCCTAGGGGAAGCATGTATAATGTAAACAGAATTGGTCCTAGCACTGAACCCTGTGGAACACCATAATTGACCTTAGTGGGTGAAGAGGACTCTCCATTTACATGTACAAATTGGAGTCTATTAGATAGATATGATACAAACCACTGCAGTGCAGCACCTGTAATACCTACAGCGTGCTCTAATCGCTCTAATAGGATATTATGATCAACAGTAATGAACGCTGCACTGAGGTCTAGCAGGACAAGCACAGAGATGAGTCCACTGTCAGAGGCCATAAGAAGATCATTTGTAACCTTCACTAAAGCTGTTTCTGTGCTGTGATGAGCTCTGAAACCTGACTGAAACTCTTCAAATAAGCCATTCCTCTGCAGATGATCTGTTAGCTGTTTGACAAATACTCTTTCAAGGATTTTTGATATGAAAGGAAGGTTGGAGATTGGCCTATAATTAGCTAAGACAGCTGGGTCTAGAGATGCTTTTTAAGTAAAGGTTTAACTACAGCCAGCTTGAAGGCCTGTGGTACATAGCTGATTATTAGAGATAGGTTGATCATATTTAAGATTGAAGCATTAATTAATGGCAGGACTTCTTTGAGCAGTTTTGTAGGAATGGGGTCTAAAAGACACGTTGATGGTTTGGAGGAACTAATTATTGAAGTTAACTCAGAAAGATCAATTGGAGAAAAAGAGTCTAACTTAACATCAATGGTACTAAGAGTAGCTGTAGATAATATTACATCTGTGGGATGATTATTGGTAATTTTTTCTCTAATGATAAAAATTTTATTTGTGAAGAAGTTCATGAAGTCATTACTAGTTAACGTTAAAGGGATGGTTGGCTCAGTAGAGCTCTGACTGTTTGTCAGCCTGGCTACAGTGCTGAAGAGAAACCTGGGGTTGTTCTTGTTTTCTTCAATCAGTGACGAATAGTAAGATGTTCTGGCTTTGCGGAGGGCTTTCTTATAAAGCAACAAACTATTTCTCCAGGCTAAATGATGATCCTCTAAATCTGTGACACGCCATTTCCTCTCCAGCTTACGAGTCATCTGCTTTAGGCTACGTGTTTGAGAATTATACCACGGAGTCAGGTACTTCTGATTTGAGGCCTTAGTTTTCACAGGAGCTACAGTATCCAGAGTCGTACGTAGTGAGGAGGTAAAATTTTTAACAAGATAATCGACCTCTGTTGGAGTAGCGTTCAGATAGCTGCTCTGCTCTATGTTGGTACAGGGCATTGAAGATGATAACAGTGGGTGGATTATATTCTTAAACTTAGTCACAGCACTTTCATCATCTACTGTGATGAAGTCTACTCTCCACTGCTGTGTAATCAATTATTGTAAATGTAAATGTTATCAGGAAAGGATCAGACAGCAGAGGGTTTTCAGGAAACACTGTTAAATGTTCAGTTTCTATGCCATATGTTAAAACAAGATCTAGAGTGTGATTAAAGTGGTGGGTGGGTTCTTTTACATTTTGAGAGAAGCCAATTGAGTCTAATAACAGATTAAATGCCATGTTGAGGCTGTCATTTTTAGCATCTACATGGATGTTAAAATCACCCACAATAATTATTTTATCTGAGCTGAGCACTAAATCAGATAAAAAGTCTGAGAAATCAGAGAGAAACTCTGTGTAAGGCCCAGGTGGACGATAGATGATAACAAGTAAGACTGGTTTCTGAGTTTTACAGCTGGGGTGGACAAGGCTAAGCATCAGGCTTTCAAATGAATTAAAAGTCTGTCTTGGTCTTTCGTTAATTAATAGACTGGTGTGAAAAATTGCTGCCACACCGCCCCCTCGTCCTGTGCTTCGAGGTTTCTGGTAGTTAGAATGACTCGGGGGTGTTGATTCATTTAAACTAACATAATCATCCGGCTGAAACAAGGTTTCTGTAAGGCAGAGTAAATCGATTTGTTGATCAATTATTAAGTCATGTACTAACAGAGACTTGGAGGAGAGAGACCTAATATTTAATAATCCACATTTCACTGTTTTACTCTTTGGTTCAGATGTGGATTCTGTATTGTTCTTTCTCTGTGATTTTTTATGTTTAAGTTGTTTGTTCCTGGTTTTTAGTTTGTTTTTTGTCCGTTTGGGAGCTGACACAGTCTCAATGGAGATGGTTTTTTGGGGGGGTAGCAGGAGGAGAGAAGCTGCAGAGAGGCGTGTAAGACTGCAACTCTGCTTCCTGGTCCCAACTCTGGATAGTCATATTTTGGGGGGTTTAATAAATTTGTCCATATTTCTAGAAATGAGAGCTGCTCCATCCAAAGTGGGATGGATGCCGTCTCTCCTAACAAGACCAGGTTTCCTCCAGAAGGTTTGCCAATTATCTATGAAGCCCACATCGTTTCTGGGACACCACTCAGACAGACAGCAATTTAAGGAGAACATGCGGCTAAACATGTCACTCCTGGTCTGATGAAACTCAGTTTTGTTTCCTCTGTTTATTACAGACTGCATGGACCCACCCACACCTTTGTGACGCATCTTTAGACAGATACTGACAATATCTTAAAGAATGAGCAGGGCTGCAGTGAGTCACACTGAAGACCTACAGACACCATGGAATGAAGCCCGGCTGTGATCTGTAAGAGTCACATTGTAACTTCAGTGTCTGTAGTCTATAGGTCAGCACCTTGAATCACGTCTTAAAACCCACTTTTATTCTTTGGCGTTTAACCTCAGTGAGACTTAGTTTTACTTTGAAATGAAATTAGTTATTTAATTAATTATTTTATTTTTTCTTTCTTTTATTTGGCTTTTTTTTTATATCTTATGTAATTTTATTTTATGGTTCCAATGTACAGCACTTTGTGTCAGCTGTGGTTGTTTTAAAGTGCTTTATAAATAAAGGTGATTGATTGATTGATTGATTGATTGATTGATTGATGTTGTGTTATCTTCTGATGGCATGTGAGGTCACTGTCCTCATCATTCAAGTAAGGACTGACCTCCACCTGTGGAGATGGCCTCACAGTGTGGTAGTAGCTGATGGATACAGATACAGATGGATCTGCTTCATCTTTAAGCTTAAAATCAAAATCTAGGCTGCTTTCTGACTTTAGAAGGAAAACACTACTAAGGGGGGGTCTGGCCAACAAAGTGAAACTGGGAGCTTATTAAGTTACCTTAAGGTTTTACCCGGGTTTCAGTGAAATGCTGGTAGCTCGCTTCATACCTGGGTACAGTGTTTTGTAACTATGTTCAAGCGATTGATAAAACCAAGACCTGCTGATCAGTCAGGCTTTGGAGCACTGCTTCATCATTACTGGAAGATTACAGAGACTGTCTTGCACAGACAGTAGGAGTGTCTGAAGTTTTTAAAGAATATTTAAAATCTCCATTTTTTATTGATTAGCAAAAAATGAATAAATATCGATTCTTAAACAAAGCATTATTCCTGACCGTCTAAAATAGTTTGTTATGTACAGTTACATATAGTATTCATATAGTATTACTTGTTGACCTTCTATTTGAGAATAGCTAACTATTTAATTCATTTAATTTACAATTATTCTAATCCCACCTTTAACTTGTATTTTTCTATTTATTGTTTACTTGGATTAAGACTGTTAACATGGTCAGGGCTACAGCTCAGTAAATAACTAGTGTGTGTTCGGCATATGTAAATATGAATTTAATGGAGCAATGCATAAGAGCAATGTCAGAACTTAATTACTGAGAGGATTTTGAGCATTTTTGGCAGCCTTCCTTTTAAATAGGCCAAACATACTATGGTCCAAATACATTTGCACTTTTGTAGACTGACCAAAGAGCTTATAAAGCACGCACACACAGATTTACAGTACATTTAACACTATAATTTCACACCCCAGGCTGACTTACAATGTTGACAAAAGCTTTGAAAGACTGCTTACCCTGACTGCTGATATATGAGATTAATGGCTTCCAGTAAGTGTATTCCTGATAAGGACAAGATGTCCTTGGTATGTTGAATTTACTTCATAGATCTTTCTACAAAGGAAAAACTCCACTAGTATCTTTTTTTTTTTCATTATCTTTTTACAGTTAATTAAAATAATCAAAACGGCTGGAAAAGCTGGATAGGCTATTAGTTCAGTTAATAAACTAACTAAGTAACCAAGTTTATACTAAACTATTGGTATTTAGCTTTGATTAGTTATTAAATAAATAACTAAATTCAAAGTTATATATTAATAGTCAGTGAGGCTGAATGTGGGAGCAAGAGAATTTATTTTAAAGGCTGATAAAAACAAACGACACGTGAAACTCTAACAGAATAACTACAGTGTGTGTGTGTGTGTGTGTGTGTGTGTGTGTGTGTGTGTGTGTGAGTCTGAAGGAATGTCACTCTTTGTTCTGTAACATGTAGTTGAACGGGTCTGATACTGAGAAGAAAGCATACTCAGCAGTAGCTTGAAATTCTTCCCCATGTGCAGTGAAGTTTAAGCCAAATAATAATAAATAATTAATAATGTAATGTAAGTAGTTTGGTTCAGTTTGAAGTAAAGAAATGGGTTCACTTTTACTGTAACATAAATTCATCAGAATTCCTCAGTTCACTATGAGACAAAAGTGAAATAATCACAAAAACAGAACAACAACAACAGCACAGCCTGCCTGAATGTTTGAACCTGGAACCTTTTTCAAAGACCCTGCCATAATATGCAGGACTCCAGAATCTGAAATAATAAATAAATTTAAACAAACAAACAAACAAACAAACAAACAAAAAAACCTCATTTAAGGTGTTGCAGGCAGTCCAAACACAGTCCATAAGTTCAAACAGAAGGACAGAAAACACACCAGGGCCCTACTGCAGGAAACGTTCAACAAACTGAGCTTAAAAATAAACTCCCCTTGCTTTCCTTAATCATCCTCTTTATTCACAAAAGAAAACATGGAAATAAGAAAACCTGTAAATAAAAGTAAAAGAAAGAGTAAAGTTGGATTTTATCCAATTTTGCCTATAATGTGTTCATTGCAGTTTATGCACCGTCTGAAACACTTTGCTTAGAGCCAACTTTCTTCTCATTGGCTGCCCTTAATGAACAGATGGTTTGAATAGCAGGTTGGTGGGACTTCTAGTCTCACAGCCAGAACCTGGTGGCTCACAGGCTTTACTTGTACACACACTAATCTCATTATTTAGATCCTTGGTTCTGCTTACTATGAACATCTGCCTGATTTCTATGACTGAATACAGTCATGAAGTCCATCACACACACACACACACACACACACACACACACACACACACACACACACACACACTGCAGATCTGATAAAGCCCATGTTGACAACAAAGTTGACAACAAACTTTTTATGACTGCTGATGTCATTTATCAGGAAAATGAAATGGCTTATGTGTCTACAAAGGTGTCCTTGGTATGTTCAATTTATTTCATAGTACCGGCTTTGCATTCTATGTTTGTGTGTGTCTCCATGTGTGTGTGTCAGAGCGAGACAGAGAGAGAAAGAGCTTCTTGGATGATGACTCTTTATTCTGTAACATGTAGTTGAACGGGTCTGATACTAAAAACAAAGTATGCTTACAAGGAGCTTTGAAATTCTTCCCCATGTGCAGTGACATTTACCTAAATAACAATAAATAATTATGAATAATGGTGATTACTAAAAGTAGCTTGTATCACATTACAGTACACAAATGAGTTCATCTTAGGTCTATATAGAAGACTAAAGATCCAAGCTTATTTTTTGACACAAATTCATCATTATTCATTCGTTCAGTGTCAAAAAAATGTGAAATAATCCCAAAAAGGATCAGTCAGTGGATGTCCATGTACCTGAAGAAGAAGCTCCTCATCAGCACACCACAACTTTTCACAGAGGTCTTGACTGGAAGTAGTTGACTGCTGTGTTTTTGTTCTTTTTTTTTTTTTTACCCCTAGTTAGTTATTCGTTTCCCCAACTTTTTTTATTTGGTATTTTCAGTAAAAACAGAAAAAACCCAAACTCTGACTGGGGGCACATCAATCGGTATATCTATGATTCAGTCTACCACTTCCCTAATAGAACGAAGAATTTGAGAAAGTGCTGGAAAATACTACAACTACTACTAATAATAATAATAATGCAGTTTGTCTTGGGTTTTAAAATCTTTTGTAATCATTTAATGTGAACTTACATTCATGTTTGTCGACATTATAAACGTTGACAAACCTTCAAGTTTCTGCATTTATATGACTGAAATTCACACGAACAAATATCTGTATCAGACTCCTACAGTTACACCTCACAGCTAAAACTTGGAAAACCATATTTAAAGTCTCTGGACATTTTTTTCTCTCCATGGCTCACATCCACCTGTTTTCCCTTCAGACGTGCTGATGGGTTTCAAGATTGTGCTTTAGTAAGAATCCTAGTTTGTGGTGTGATGCACATGTAGTAATGTGTTATGTTGTAAACTGTCTGGATCTTTTTGGGAAAACAGAGACTACTTTATTGCATAAAATAGCGCTGATAAGCCGATTGTGGCACTCTCGCCAGATGAGGAAAAATCAAGGTTTCTGGCTCCAGCTTGTTGGTCCTGTGAACCACCTGTCACCTGACTCAAACGAGCTCTTCTCCACACAGTCCTCGTTTATAAAGTGTTTTACAAACCCAAACATTTACAGCTCACAGGCGGATTTTCCCATTTCAGTGCATGTAGCCAAACAATGAAGAACCATTTTCTGCTTAAAAACAGAGCGTGAAAGTGGGCAGCACATCCTTGGTTTCTGAACTTAAAACTCTTTTTTGCAGCCAGTCACAGCACCACAATTGACTGATTTTTAGTTATAGTCTCCTTGTACTCCACTGAGTTATTGGTGCTGTTACTAGTTAGCTAACAAAAAACAAAAGGCAGGGCAGCTTTCTTATCTCCAAAATTCCAACTATGACAGCTTTCCATTAGAACAAAGACAGTCATTCCACCGATTACAAGACAACAACTGATGAAGCTTTATCTATTAGATAAGCTTGATTTGAACTGTGATTGCTAAAGTCGTCTACAGTAAATGTTTGCAGTTCAAAGAAACTTGCAGTCTGGCACGTGCTTTACTGTCAACAGAGTCACAGAGATGTAGACAGATTTTAATCTGACCTGAAAATAAATCTGTAAGTGGTCTGTTTTATATTGACCACAGGATGACAGTAAAAGAGGTTAAGAACACAAAATAGCAAACTAACATCTAACTGTGATTTCATTTTTTGAATAAACATATACTTCAAGTACTACTAGGGCGATTGTGCCTCAATAGTTGGCAGTTTGTCTTGTAATCAGAAGGTTGCCGGTTCGAGTCCTGGCTCGGACAGTCTCGGTCGTTGTGTCCTTGGGCAAGACACTTCACCTGTTACCTACTGGTGGTGGTCAGAGGGCCCGGTGGCGCCAGTGTCCGGCAGCCTCGCCTCTGTCAGTGCGCCCCAGGGCAGCTGTGGCTACAATGTAGTTGCCATCACCAGTGTGTGAATGTGTGGATGACTGAATGTGTAAAGCGCTTTGGGGTCCTTAGGGACTAGTAAAGCGCTATACAAATACAGGCCATTTACCATTTACCACTTCTACAAAATAAATGACTTTGCTCTGAGCTTTGACAGCGACTTTATGAATGAGGAAATGAATCAGAGCATGGGTCAGCTGGTTCAGGTGCAGCAGGAGGGGAGGAGTCAGAGAGAAACTCAGAGTTAAGTAAAGACGTGCAAGGCCGGTGTCCCTCTGCAGATCTTCCACTCCTCTGTTTGTTACAGTCAGCTTTATAGAAGTGACCCCATCATAAAACCCCCATAGTGTGCTGCAAACTCTGTGTTTGTGTGTGTATGCGCGAGCACGTGAGTGCCTGTATGTGCGCGTACCCGTATGTCTATGTGAGTGCACGTGAGTGACTGTGTGTGCGTACCTGTATGTATGTGTGAGTGCATGTGAGTGAGTGTGCGTGTAGGTGTGGGTGCGTCGTAACAGTCAAAGCACTGTGTGTGTGTCTCTGTGTATGTGACTTCCTGCTGGTCACAAAAAGTAATCTCCTCACTCAATCTACACCAAATTCCTCTAGACAACATACAAAACAGAGTTAACATATTACAAACACTGAGACCCCCACTCTGCATCCACTGGGCCATTGGCCTCTTGTTGTCTTACATTTACAGATCAGGTGGAGAGTCTCCTGCAAACCTACTTCCAAGTTATGGCAATTATGAACTTTTATTAAAGGTACAAGTATCAGCAACCCCCAACTGTAGCTTCCCGTCTCCTTTTATGACAGCAAACCCCTATTGTCAATAAATTCCTTTCTCTCTAAACAATTACATAAACTCTCAAGCCTACAGCTAAGCCAAACTAAAACACAGACAAATCCTTCCCTATTCCTCTGATCTACTGCTGGACCCTCTTATCTAAGCAAATTTAACACATTATATTCTAATAATTGTTTTCTTGTACTCACAGTAACAACAGGCACTGACAGTGAAGATAATCAAGTTAGAAACTAGATAAAAGTAAGAGAAGACGGTAGCTGAATTTTTAGCTATGGTCTGTTTTATGGATCTCTTAGAAACTCGAAACTTGGGACTCAAGTGGAGAATGAAACATAGATTATAATACTAGCAGTACTATAAACAACAGGAGAGACAATTCAGTGACAAACAGCAAAAACAGTACAGAGTAACAAAACTTTACTGTGTAAAACCTAATAGTTTTTAGGAAGCAGATATTATGAAATTAGAAGTTGAATATGTTTAAAATACCACACTTGGTTCATTAACTTCTAACAATCGGGAAAATAATTTATTGATTATGCAAGAATAATAAAATAGAACAAAACTTCATTTTAAATTAAATGAATAGTTTAAACAGAAAATCTTCTACATTTTCTGATCAGATTGAGAAGATCCAGTATTATTCTCACTTTAGAGCCATGAATTCAGTTTCCTTTTTCATACAACTCTATGTGTCCTCCAGACTCATCTCTTAATACAGCCTGAAGGTATAATAATCTCTCTGAAAGTAAAATGATGAAACATAAACCTGCTGGAGAACATCAGAGTCTTATTGTTGTAAATGATGAGAACGAATGAGGATTTTAAAAAGTTCTGAATCCTGTCTTGATACAAGACTGCCCTCTAGAGAACATATACACTACATGCACTTAATAATGAATAAACAAATAAAAAGATATACCTCAGTGGATTGAAATAAGAAACGTCTCATTGATAATTGATATAGTTTCTCTGATAGCGTCAGGTTTCGTGAGCACACCTTAACAGAAGGCGTGTCTGAAGACACTCCGGGAGCCGATCGTCACGTACACCAATAAAAATGAAAACAGACACTGAGACTGTGTCCTGATCGGGAGCGCTGAGACTGTGTGAGGAAAGCTGAAATGCAGCCATGAGGCATGTTAGTCTGTTAAACACACTCAGTCTGTTTACAGTTTACAGCCTGTTTTAACTTCCCCAAATTTTACATCCTAATGCTTGAATATAATTATCTGAGCTGTCTTAATTAACTGACGTGTATGTGTTTGACTGAGTTTTCGCAAGTTTTTACTGATGAACCAGGAGCCAGAATGTACATTCGAATATTCAGTGTTGAAACAGTTTTTCGGTACATCAGCATTAGGTAAATATTATCTATACCAGGGCTACAAATAAAATATAATTTTAAATATGCAAAAACAAAATAACTTTTCTAGAGTTATAGTTACAGACTCTCTTCAACTCCCTACACTTATTTTATTAGTCCAGACCCACAACACTCATGAAGTCTTCTCGTGTTTGAGAACTAAGGTGGTTGTTATCGAAATAAAACGAAATGGATGCATATTTGTTTTTACTAATTAAGTTTACACTACTTTTCTTGCATAATAGTAACCAATAATCAAATTAAAATACTATTAAAATAAATACTTTAATAAAATAACCAGTAAATTAAAAAATAAAATAAAAAATAAAATAATTAAATATATTAAAATGTCTGAATTGAACAACATAGGAGGTTGATTGCAGTTGAAGCTCCAGGATTAAAACACAAGTTCAACTTAAATACATGTTCATACTTTATATTTTACAGAAAGAGCAAAAGTAAAAGAGAAAGGGAAAGAACAGGACAGAGAGAAAGATGACGGGCTCAGGTGGTATTCAGTACTAGAAACAAATAGCACAGGAGTATTTCCTGTTTGTGTTATTAGGGTACTAAATAAGACGAGAGCTAAATTTAACCACAAAGTGGTTAAGTTATTAGACTCCTGTGAATTCTTTTAACTTAACAAGTGAACTGTCTGCTCATTTCTCCAGAAGTGCTTATCATTGGCATCGCTGACACTGACAATGCAACAGGAAGTTATTGACAGCTTCCTGTTTTAATGACAATAAGGAAGTTACGGACACTTTCCGTATGCAAGACGATACTAGGATATGCAAGCAGATTACTAGGAAGTAATCTGCATTATCCATGTTGTGGTCAATCAAACTTAGTCAGTAATTCACTTTAAAAACATAATAAGTTGAAGTCTGAACGTCAGCAGAGAGATCGCACTGGACAAGGAAATAATTGAGCTTTGCATATTTTTGTTATTACTGAAGTTTTATTTTCAGTCTAGTTTCAGTTGGTGAGTTTATTTTCATTTATTATTCGTTTAATATTTATTAGTTTCAGCATTTCTGATTATTTTAATATGAGTGGTATTTATTGGGACAGATTAAGGGGGCTAAGAAATAACTCATAACTGATGGAGGCGTCTCAGTCTTGGGTAACGTCCCTCTAAAGCGTTTGCATTGTGCTGTGGTGCCTTGACTTATGAGTTTAATTCGTTCCGTGATGGAGCTCATAACTCAAATTATTCATATGTCAAATTAATTTTCCCAACTGGAGATAATTGAAATGCCACTAATCCGTTCCCTAAAAAACAGCATGTTTGTTCCATGTAGATACGTGTAGAAGTGCTACCCTCACGTGAGTGAGGCAAGATATGCTGGGCGGATGTTGCGGCCATCACTGCGGTGTTTGCTGCAACAGCTGGCTTAAACACTTCTCTGAGTCATCACCCTGAATGTTTACAACTGAATCCCACATATTTCTGATAGTCAGTTATATGTTTGTTTGAACAGAGCAGGAATTAATTCAACTTTACATGTGGTGTCAAAGTGATGCGCAAGATGAAGCCAAAAAATTTTTTGATGATCACCAGTAAAAAGAGCAGTTTGAGGAATTTAGTCAGGAGCAAGTCTGCACACAGACAGCGCAGCAACACTACAAACCACTTTCTTAAAAGTTCTTATGTATTTATGTATGTACATGTAACATCATCTATCATCTGTCAGTAAGCAGCTATTACATTATTCAATCTTAAATGAGATTAAATTTGCTAGACTAATGTCTGAGTGTTACAAGACCTAATGCTCACTTTTAGAAATACCTGCAGCACCATACGGTTGGCAGTAAAAGAGAAATGTGTGGATTTATGCCTAAAAGCACAAACAAGTAATTCACACATTGAGTATAAACTATAAAACTGAGAATAAAGAGGACAAGAGTAAAGTACGTTCTAACATACAACCTACATGTAACTGAAATTAGAAATAAGTACAAGACAACCAAAAACCAAAGCAGAAAGAAAACCTAAGTTAGGTCGTAGAAAGATACCAGCCTTCTGAGAGGAGGGAGAGATCGACTCAGGGAGCTGAGGTTAATTAAGGAACTAACAAGGGAAGAGAGTGTGTTGAGAAGACAGAGAAAAATCTGAGAAGTTTGAACATTTCCCCCCACAGTCAACCTCAGCAAAACCCAGCAGCACAACTGTGGAACGAGACAGGAAACCTTTACCCTCGTTGTGTCACCGTCTCTGCACCTCACAGGATTCTGCTTGTTCCACGAATGACAGAATTGTTCTAGATCAGCTACAGTTAGCAGAGCTAAAGACTCCAGACTCCACCTCCACTACTTTTTCATCTGTTTCTCCTGTTAGGCATCTTTACACACACTTGTTTTTTTCTTCTGCTGCAGTTAAAGGCGAACACACGTCAGACTCCACCTCCACTACTTTTTCATCTGTTTCTCCTGTTAGGCATCTTTACACACACTTGTTTTTTTCTTCTGCATCAGTTAAAGACGAACAAACGCCAGACTCCACCTCCGCTACTTTTTCGTCCCCTGATTTTCGTTGCCTTAAAAGGATTTCCTCACAATCCACCTGGATGAAACCAGGCAGCATGACGATGCAGCAATACAGTGCTACTTTACTGCTGTATCACAGCCTCTCCAGCTTACAGGACTCTGCTTTGTCCACTAGTGGCAGTAAAAGATATGATTTTTCCACATGTCCTTCTTGCTCCCAGTCCAATATCCCAGCTGTTGCTGTTTCAGCTGAATGCAGCCAAGAAGAAATACTAGAAGAAGATACAAGCAGAGTTTCCCTTTCATGGACAGAAGACAAACCAGGAAAAGCAGATCCACCTGTCATAACTGAAGACATCCTACGTACCACAACTCTGCCATATAATTCTGATCTCCAGCTCTCCTCCACAGAGTCCTACAGCGTTCCTTCACTGAACAAAATACCAAAGAACAACTCAACACAAGCAGCAAGCTCAACTGACATGAAGTTAAAGGAGTTTTCACCTGCCATCGCTGCTGATGAGTGTGATGATGAAACCTACCTGTTCCAGTGCTCCTGTGCAGGTCTGTACCAGTGCAGTGTGACCGGCCTGGTGTTTGTCATGAAGGGAGAAGGAGACGTGGTTTACAGGACTGTCCCTTGGAACAGGAAGCTGCTGGCCCAACACCACAAGAAGCCTGCAGGACCCCTGTTTGACATCAAATGTCAGCAGCAGTCTGTGTGTCAGCTTCATCTCCCACACTGTGAGGTCATCTCCACAGGTGGAGGTCAGTTCTTGCAGGTCGCTCATGTGAATGACGAGGGCATCGAGTGTATTACCCCTCACCAGATAACAGAAACTCATGTTGTTATAAACATCACAGGGTTTTCTGGTTATGGTAATGTCAGGGATGAAAACTCTCCCTATGGACCATTCCGAGCTTTGGTTCTGCTCTTCTACAAACTCCCAGTTGATCCTGATCTCACATCCTTCCTCAGTGTGCTGTTGTTGCCTAAAAATGTTGCTCTGAGGGATGTGCTGCACAGCAGGAAGAAACTAGTTGGAGATGAGAGGTACATAGAGACATCTCCTCACTGTAAACTGCATCCAAAGCAGGTTTACACTCTGTCTGTAGTTCCTGAAGATGACTCTGTTCTAGTTCAGCCAATAGAGGCTGAATTTGATGAAGAGTCCTATGACAACTACTTCCCATCCTTCCAGGTGATTTTGGAAAGAAACATGAACAATATTCAGTTATTTATTAGAGACAGCATCAGCTCCACCAGCATGTGGCAAAGACAAGTTTATCTTTTGCCTTCTAGAGTAAAATCGTTCTGTGGGCAAACACCTCCCAATGAGAGGCTGTTAAATGTACGCAGCTGTTTCATCGATGGGATATCAGCACCTGTTCTCAACAGCCTGCTGGACAAACTGCTGGAGAAAAAGGTGATAACTGATGCTGAGAGGGAGGAAGCAGACGTCATGCAAAACAGAAGCAGCAGAGCTCGTTTTGTTGTCGACACTGTGAGGAAGAAAGGTGAAGCTGCCAGTTCACAGATGATTGAGTTTCTCAGTGAGCTTGACCTCTTACTCTGTGAACATCTCGGGTTGGTCTGAAGCATCCATGTAAATGTTGCTCCATTGGAGCAGACAGTAAATCACACTTCACTTCAGATTTCATCTGGTTTTCATTGATATAACGAATGATGGAAACCAGTTTAACATAAACATGTTACATTCATCTTCACCTCACAAAACATCCACAAATGCATGAGCCAGGAAAAATAAAGAGAAAATGGAAAGAAGGGTCGAAACAACTCATTAAGTTTAGCTGTCCATAGACACAGAACTATGACGTTTTCCATAATTCCTCGTAAAATTATTGGCTTTTTTGGAGAATTGATGAATTGATGAATATGTAAAAGTTTCTATACCAAAGAACCACGCAATTTAAAAAGCATAATTACAGAGATCTCATATGGATCTCTTTAGAGCTATGGATTTCTTTTAGCTTTACATTTTCACACATATTATATTGTGTAGGTGTCCTCTTGAGTGCAGGTATGCATAATTCACTTCAATTTTATTTATATAGCACCAAATCACAAGAGTTGTCTTTAAATTGTAAGGTAAATTCCCTAAAATGATAGAGAAACCTCAATAATTAGACGATCCGTGTGAGTTAGTACTTGTTAGGAAGTAGGAAGGAAAACCTTAATTTTATCAGGGAGAAACCAACAGGTGAACCAGTCTCTGGGAGGGGCAGCCACCTGCCACGATTAGCTAGAGATGGAGGAAATGAAACAGGAGAAGGAGGAAGGAAAAAACTCCCATTTTAAAAAATATTCAGAATAAGCTTGATGCTTCTGAAGATATTTATAATTTCCTTAACACTTCAGCCATGTTCAGCGTGACTCTTTGGTAGTAACACAGTAAAACACAAACTGTTTATTTTTCAGACATAATATGAAATGATTAAATTGTTAAATGTGTATTTTGTGCTATAGTTATGTTGGTTTGCTGTGAAGTCTCGTGTTTGTTAAGAGTAACTGCCAGAGGGTTGAAGGGAGAGAACATGGTGATAAAGTCAATCTTCCAAACAATGGAAAATTTACTAATTGTGGTCCTATTAGCAAGTTCCAATAGATTTCATGCATTTTCCAGTGACATGTGTAAGTGACCAAAACTGTGAGGACAGTATGTTTGTATAGTGCAACATTTGATAGTATTATGTGGTTGCATTAATCTGGTGCTTTTGAAAGAAAGGCATCATTGTTGACTTGAATTTGGCTCTATTTCTGCTCATCATTGTCATTATCATCACAGTGTTGAATTATAACTCTGAGAAAGCTTTGGACTTCCATTATTTCCCAGGTGGCTTGCAGCTTCTTGAGACTTCAGATTTTCCCTGTGGATTATAAATATAAGTAAATGTGAGATCTATCGAGGAAGCCTGCTTTCCTGATTATTTCCATTAGCACAGAGCACAGAGGTGGAACACATCTTCAGTGCTGTAAGTGTTTATGTCACCACCAACCTCTCTCCACCCAAAGATAAGAACACAATCAGCATTAGGTTAGGATGGGTTCATTAAATGAGTAGAATTGATGTGATTGTTCTTATTTTACTTTTTGCTTTGTTCCTGACAAACTGCTTTAGCAAAATCTGATAATAAAGTGTAAACTGTGGACATTCACTTGTTAACCCTTTGTGAAACAATAAAGGTATAAATCTGAGTATTAATCTTTATTAGTCCAAATTTCTCTAATTGGTTTCTCTAGCCTTTCCAAGCAGTTTCTTCCATTGGAGTCTGCACTCCTGGCTTATAAAACCATCCCTGCTTAACAAGTGACACGATCAAGAGTGGAGCTGAAATGACAGATGTGACTGATAAGATTTGACCTGCAAGACTAGTCAGGTTTCATCACATCAGAGCAGTCAGGCTGGGTGAGTCGCCTCACCTACATCGGCTCCAGATCCCTGCATTATCTACTGGATAAAACTCATAGGATCAGTGGTTAGGATGCTTCTACAAAGAGCCGAACCAGACTTCCTGTGTAGAGGTTTTGTGGCCTTCAGTGTCAGACATAACATCACTAGCTAGATAAAGTGTACAGGACGTCATATGGGCATTATGCAATTGATACATCATTACATTTACATATGCATTGGTATGGAGCTCATGTATATAATCACAGCAGGGCTGCTACACATCAAATGACCAGCAGTTGTCAATACTTCCAAATGAGCTGTTAAACGGAGCATCATGTGATCTGCCTTTTGGCGAAGCAATAGGCTGGAAAGATTCACTCACACACACACACACACACACACACACACACACACACACACACACACACACACACACACACACAGCAAGAAGAACTTTGAGAAGACAGCAAGACAGAAATGTGAGGTCAGACCAGGGAGAACGGAGGGACCATGACACTTTTTCTGATGAACTGGGACACAAATAATCTCACACCACATCCTGTTCACAATGTTGACACCTGCCAACTTTCTCATATTTATTTAAAGCACCCAAATCATCTGAGTGATTAAAAGAATAAACAAAACAGTTAATCGTCTGGTCCTATTCCCTTTTGCTTTGCAGTTATCCTCACTGGTTTATAACATTCCTTATAACATCTTATTAGACACATTAACAGAATGTTAAATATTTAAAGTTTTCCTTTGAATAAATGTTTGGTTTGCAGGTCCCTCTTGAGTTTGTTTAATGCAACATCAGTTCCTACCAATACACTATTCTGACATCACCTGATCCAGCTGTTCCCAAATGACTAACGGGCCCAAATGTGGTCCACATCTGCAGCTTTCATTTGGCCACATTTGACCTGCGATAACAACAATCCCCCGGGGCGAGTATAAATGACACAACTCAAACAAAGGTCAACTAATTATGGATGACATGTCAGGTGGATAAAATGGAGAACAGCTGGTTACCCTCTTACTTAACTGTCAGCTAACAAACTTGGTTTTCTTTTGAAGGAGGTTAATTGATTTGTGCAGAGTCTATAGTAAATAACATTTTTATTAATTCACTTTATTCCATTATTAATGTGCAACTGACTGGTTGACATAAAGTCTGTAGTTACACCTGGACTTGCTGTAGAGGGCAGTCATAAGGAAGAGCTCACTTTGTTATGATCCAGATGCAGTGTGATGTTGTTGGGAATCTTTTTAATTTTCCTAACCTTTGACTTTTAGGTATTTTCATATTTTTAGTTCCAAAACTTTAATTTCATTCACATTTCTCAGTTATTGGGAAACTGTAGAAAATACTCTATTCTGAAAATGGCTACTGAAGGGATTCAAAAATTCATCAAATAAATAAACTGGGAACACATACTCTGCCCATGTCTGAGTTAAAAAGTAAGGAAACCAAATTCAGCTTTACTGTTTACTGACCAACATTATTTGTCTGCATTCTGATAAATACAACCTCAGTACTATACTCACTGTACATACATTACATGATGATATTAGTAAGTAATGTAATAACTGAGTAACTGACATATGTCAGTTGTTTTTAAATTACGACTGCTTCAGGTTTAGTCTAAAAAGAGACTAAACCAAGAATTTAACACTCTTGTGCCCAAACCTTAAAAACAGGTTTCAGTTAGCAAACATAACCAAGTGAAATAAACTGTTGCTCAAACCACAGTTTTGCTAATCTCTGAACCCAAAAACATCATTTAGCACACTTTGTTCACCTAAAAATACTGGTCCTCAAAATGCAACACACTAATTATCAGTTAGTCTCACCCATGTTGCACATGTGAAAAATCAGGTGGAAAAAAGAGGCTTTGAGCTTCTACAGGTGTTCAGTCCAGAAGAATGAACAGCAACAATACAATAAAATCTGCTCAGCTGAGCATGTTGTGTTGTTGTAACAAATCAACATCTGTTCCCTCATCTTATTTTGTACATATAACATAATACACAACATAGGGAATATGTATATTACGTATACATGTACTATACATGCTTTTTTGTAAGTAAAAAAAAACAACACATTGCATGAAACAGGAAGAAGGCAGCTTATTTCCATATATTTGTATACATATGCATAAAATAGCCTCATTAAGAAAAAACATACATGGGCAATTTTGATGGCCATGTTTTGAATTTATCACATCTGTGTTTATTCTTGATGATCTGTGAAACGTAAGCATACATCTGTGTTAACTGGTGGAAAGAATTATTTTTGAGAGAATGTAGTTTATAGCACTAACTAGGCATTGTTTCAAAATAACTAGTTATTGCTTTATGACTTTGGGTTTCACTTTCAAGACTGTCCTCACAAGAGTGGGTAAAGCATATTTAAAGTATATAAAAATAATATTTAGACAATCCTGAAGTAAAACAGTAAATTAAAAACACAGAATATCAGTGGTGCAAAGAACAACATAAACATGAGCAAAAACCAAACAATGATGTGGATTAAAATGTTTACACACAATGACAACTATAAAAGACACATGTGACTGATTTGATTTTTATGGGCTATAAGTTAGAGTGAACAAAAGTGAAGTTAAAAAAAAGTTATAAAAAAAAAAGTTTATCTTTTTGAATTAAACAACAAAAGCGGTAGTTTAATTCAATTTATGATATTAAGACCGCTTCATGTTTTATTCTAAATTGTTACTATTTCATTAATTCAGCTGTAGACAATAAGAGTTTATTGATTTAACACTCTGTTGGCAGTTTTCACAGATTTAGCCACAATTTTCAAAACTAATCACAGTCTTTCACTGCACTGTGATTCTTTGTGATTCATAAAACATGCCACAGGGAGGCAGGCATTAAACACAACTTCAGCACAAAAGAGTTTTTAAAAGAGAAAACGTGATTTTGAGTCTTATTTTGCAAGAAATGTGTGAGGTTTTGACAAAATGGGTAACTCCTTTCACTTTGTGTTTAGAATTTTGAGAAATTTAGACACAGTTTCCATATATGTGTTTAAATATTTCAGAAATACTGTAATCACTGTTCATCACTCAGTTTAATATCCATGTGCATCAGTTATGTCCAGTGATGGGAATAACGGCGTTACAAGTAACAGCGTTACTAACGGTGTTACTATTTTCAGTAACGAGTAATCTAACTAATTACTATTTCTATCGTTACAACGCCGTTACCGTTACTAACAATAAAATGCTGTTGCGTTACTATTTTTCAGCAAACAGACGGTTCAAGCTGTGTTCAGCTTACTGCATTTTATATCAGTTTTATGGAAGTAGCCGCCTACGTAAGTAATCTGGGCGCTACAGCTTTAAGCAGCTGCGCGCTCCCACAGACAGCAATCACTTTCTAGCAGACGATCACTTTTTGGCACAACACCTGGAGCTAAGGGGGCAAAACAATCACATGAGTGCTGCTGTTTGACTGAGGAAGAATAAAGTAGTCGTGGTAAGCCAATCACATGACCACTTCAAGATGACAAGGCAACAAGGTGATATATACCAGATTTTAAATTGTGTTGATAGGCCACGTAAAACCAGAGTCATGATAAACATGATATACGCGTGTTTTTACCTGAATAGTTTCGTCACGTTTACTGTTTAAGGACAGCGCTAGCAAGCACTCTCTGCTTATGACCAAAAAATGAAAAAACAAAACAAAAAAACAGCCCGTTCGTGTTGGCGGAAAAATGCACCATGTCGACCAATCAAAAAATGATATGGCAACATGGCATCTGGTTGTTTAGGAAGAGGGGGAAGTTTTAGGAGTGACGGCGAGAGAGAAAGAGAGAGAGAGAGAGAGAGAGAGAGCAGAAAAAGAGAGAGAGCGAGTTTTGAGATGTGAGAGATTTGTGACGTTTAGCGTGTTTGGAGTGTGTAGTTAATGTGTTGTCTTGTGTAGTTAGTGTGTAGTGTTGTGGATAGATGTGTTGTGTGTCAGAACAATGAGGCGACTGCTGTCTCCAGGTAGAAACAGGAGTGATACACCTGCTGCTGTCAGACCTGCAGGTATCAGGCTGTGATGTTCTCCTTTATAGTGGACAGAAATTATTTTTTTGGAGTGGCACAAATAATTTGTGTGGCATCTTATTGAAGAACAGCTGATTGTTCTGTAAATAGTTTGAAATGGTTATTTAAAAAAGGGTAAAAGGTAAATGGCTGCAAATAACTTTGTTGTTTGCAAAACTTGTGCATAGGATTTTAAAATTCAGACACGTGAGTTTGTGCTGAAAAGAATGATACCAAACAAGGCAAAGTAAATCGTTTTTAAAGGTGAAATGTGGAGGGAAAATCAAAAGTAGTTAAAAATGGCCAATTATACCCTGGACCCCAGAGGGTTAAACAATTTTTATTAAAAGTAACGCAATAGTTACTTTTCAAGTAATTAATTACTTTTTGAATCTTGTAACTCAGTTACTAACTCAGTTACTTTTTTGAAGAATTAACTAGTAACTATAATTAATTATTTTTTCAAATAACTTGCCCAACACTGGTTACGTCTGTGAATGTTCTAACTAGGCGCAGTGTTCATAGAGAAACTTCATTACTTTGGGTTTTACTTGAGGTTTCAAAGATTGTATGTACCTTTAAATTATTTAAGGTACATAAACACAGTGTACTATAAATGATGCTGAAGTAAAACTAACTTAGACACATAACTGTCTGAGAGAACAACATAAACACCAGCTGAAACAATGGCCATTTTGCTGATTAAAAGGTCTACAAGGAACTTCCTGTTTTTGTCCTCATGGCATTTCTTTAAGAAAATTACTTCCTCACAACAAACCTTCCTGAATGTTTGTGCTTCTCAAGTGTAAGTGAAAACATTTTGGGTGGAATCCAGCAGGTGTTACAGGTTTTTCCACATCAGTTTACAACTTTCTGTCATATTTGTTCAGGTCCCACAACAACATTGTTTATAAAAAGCTGTGAACTCTAATGATGAATTTTATTACTAGAAGATAGTAGTGCTCTGTCAGGTGTTAGAAGATCACCATAGGTCTTACTGAGGAGAGTTCGCTGTTAAACTTTCATCAGTCATTTTTACTTAATTTGATTGATTGATATACCTTTATTAGTCCCACAAGGGGAAATTTCATAAGGCTGCCGACCTATTGCACGCAATGGCGGCGCCATCTTACCCTCCGACCATACATACATTACACAAAAACATCACATGGGTAAGACAGGTCAGAGAGGTATAACAATGGAAAAAGCACAACATGAGGAAAGATAAGGAGAAAAAAATAACTCCCCCCAGACTGAGCTCCAACAGGGAGATCAGTTTGAGAACAGAAAAAAAAAACCTCTGCACATAGCACATGAAAAAAACTCTTAATACACCAAAGAAACACATGACAAGCAACAGGGGTGGGTAAAGGGTGAAAGACAGCCAATGTAGACAGTACATCCGGGCCCGCAGCCTATGCGCTGGTCTCCTTGATCCACCGTCAGCATCGGAGGGGAATAAGCGTCGAAGGTGTTTGGAGGGGTTGGATGTTCAATACCTGGCCTTTCCAGTCTACATGCACATTTTTGCTTGAGCAATATACTGGACTTTGATGAACTCCTGATGTGGTCTTCGGAATGTGAATGTTAGCTAAAAGTGCTAAGATGTACAAAAAAAATGCTCGTGTGAATGATCAAATGAGGCATGTTGTGTAAACACTACTCTACTATATTCATGTCCTCTAAGCCCTGGCATATTGTTGTGAAGGTTCAAGATGATCCATTAAAAAACTGTTTAGGTAATATGCAACCTAAATTGAACAGTTACATAAATAAGTAACTAATATGATGTCAACCCGCTGAATCAGAATGATTAAGCAGGATATGAAGAGAGTGATCATTATGGAGACTGATGTATAACTACAAACCTGTCAATATCAGTTATTTCATATTCTCTCAGTTACACATGGGAGAATCTCAGCTTTAATTAAAATGAAGCATTTGAGCTGGAGAGTTGGTTGTAGAAAGCAGTGTTTTAGAATTAGAAAGAAATGATGACAGCGATGCATTGAAATTATTTATTGAGATATAACATTTAAAAGAATTACACTGAAGCAACAATAAACAATCATTGACAAAATTAAATGCTTTTCACAATATTTTCAGACAAAAATGGCAAAGAAAAGAAAATACATTTCAAACTTCATGCCGTCATTTAAAAACAAGTCATTGACTGAAAATATGCATAAAAAACACTATTTAAAATAAATTTAGCACTACATTAAAACAGCATACAATAGCATACAATTCAGTTCAGATACCATGACAAACCATCATGGTTGTAAACTCACTACAAATTGGAGCAGATCTAGTAGAGAAAAGCTCGTACTATGATTATTATTTCACTTTATAATGCTTTCCTATTGAATACCAAAAGATAAAGTTAAATAATGTAGACAGCTGTCTACACTGTAAGTCTGTGTCAGACTAGACTTCATTATTTACAAATGGGTACAGAAACTGTCCTGTTTAGACTAGATTCATCACTATTTATTACAATAATTTAATCTCCATGAAGAACAGTACGAAACATTTTGATACGCTGAAGCAGCGACTCAGTGAATTTACACTCATCCACGGCCAATCCCTTACTGTGTGCTTCCTCCACCTGTCTATACATGGTGTCTGTGTAGTGTATGCCTCCATTTGCTGCCACCATGTCATCAATCTTCTTGACCAGCTGCTCCACCTGCTTTCTGTCTTTGCTGGTGTTGTCAAAGACGTGGAACCTGTTTCCACAGCTTTCAATGATGTGCTGAAGTCCAAGATCAGCTTCATTTACATACTCCTCTATGGTCATGTCTTCAAGATCACCGCCACGGGTGAACAGCACAATCATGTGCTGGTTTACCTCTGGGCCAAACAGCTCCTGCAGGGCTTTCACTGAGTTTTTCTCCTCCTTAGCGAATCGACCGACTTGGAAGACCAACAGGAACACATGAGGACCGGGAGAGGAGTCTTCAACACATTTCTTGATTTCTTTTTTGATGAACTCATCAGAATTTCCAACGTCCATGATCCCTGGTGTGTCTACAACACTAACTGACCTGTTACCCAACTGTGCCACACCTTTTTGACAGACCTCGGTGACTGACCCCACTAAGGGACAAGAGCTGAAATGTGTTTTTCCCAGGATGGTGTTTCCAACAGCACTCTTACCCACACCAGTTTTCCCAATCATCACAATCCTCAAATCAGGACCTGAAACACAATTCACAATTCACTTCACAGGACCTCAAACACAATTCACTACTTTTATTTGATGAAAATTAACTATAAATCTTACATAGTGGAAATGAAGCCATCTTAACTTCACTGTTGTTCCTGCGCAGGTGAGAGAGATGAATGTTAAAGCCTCTGTTCAACACAGTGCTTTTATAGCTTTACAGCTGGCATGCCTCTGGCATTTGACATTGACAGAGCTGTGGATTCAAACTGGTTCCTCCAGTTTTGGATTTCTGTTTTACCTCTTGGACATTGTTTGAGGGTAAAAGGAAATAATAACTCGTCTTTCCATGGGTAAAGTGATACAGAAGAAGAGTTTATTTATGTGTGCTTTTGCTATCCATCCATCCATTCATTGCCGCTTATCCGCTTTTGCTAATACTAAATAATTTTTAATTCTTCATTAAAAATATAAATATTTATCAAAACATATTTTTGATCAACACATTCCTACATTATGTAACTGAGTGAAAAAAAATCATGTTGAAATCAATATTTGTGTGATGGAGCTGCTGATAAATCATGTTAAAGTAAAACATAGAAAAAAGAAGAAAGTGCAGCTTATCTCTTCTGCATGAAACTTTTGTACCTGGCCACCATTTCTCCCCCCTCTTTTTCTTCAACATTACATCTGAGGTGATGTATAGTCCTACCCATTGTAACATATAATGGGAAATGCCTACAATACCTCACCCAGGAGGCATCCTTGTCAGATGCCGGAACCACCCCAACTGGTTCCTTACAATGTGAAGGAGTAGCGGCTCGACTCTGAGCCATTCATGGACGGCCGAACTCTTCAACCTATCTCTAAGTTAGAGACCTGCCACCCTTTGGAGAAAGTTCATTTCTGCCACTTGTATTTGCAATCTTGTTCTTTCAGTTACTACCCAAAGCTCATGACCATAGATGAGGGTAAATTGACTGGTAAGCTGAGAGCTTTGCTTTTTTGCTCAGCTCTCTCTTCAATACGACTGACCAATAAGCCATCAGCATTACTGCAGCCACAGTCACTGCTCATCTCTCTCTTCTCTCATGAACAAGGCTCCAAGATACTTAAACTCCTCCACTTGGGGAAGCAACTTGTCTGTGACCGAGAACCTTTCCATTAAAGGACCATGGCCTCAGACTTGGAGATGCTGATTCCCATTCCCTTCGCGTCACACTTGGCTGCAAATGGCCACCACCTGATGAGGCCAACAGAACCACATTATCTGCAAAAAGCAGAGATGAGATTCTGAGAGCCTAGAAGTGTTGTCCATAAAAATTATAAACATAATCTGTGGCAAAAGGCAGTAGAACACACACTGGAATTAGTTACTGCTGGCAATGCGGACCAGGTTCTTACAATGGTTGTATAAGGATTGAATGGCTTGTAGCAATTGAGCCAGTACCGCACACTTACCAAGCACCTCCCACAGAGCACTCTGAGGGACACAGTCAAATGCCCACAAAACACAAATTCCTATACACCTTCAAGTATCCTCAAGAGGAGAAAGAGCTGGTCTAGTGTTCTGTGTCTCGGGCAAAAACCGCATTATTCCTCCTGAATCTGAGGTTTGACTAATGGATGGACTCTCCTTTACAGCACCATGGTTTTGACTTTTCTGGGAAGGCTGAGCCACCCTTTAGTTGGAGCATATCATCCGGTCCACCTTCTTGAAGACAGGAACCACCTCTCTGGTGTGCTGATCCAAAGGTGCCACCCCTGAGCTCCATACAACATTGTATAGGTGTGCCAACCAAGACAGACCTAGAACATCCAGAGCCTTTAGGAACTAAGGGGTTAACCTCATCCACCCCAGTGATCTCCCACGAGTCTGAGGGACAATTCGTCTCCTCAGACTCTGCTTCCTCTACAGAAGACATGTCATTGGAATTAGGGAGGTCCTCGAAGTACTTCTTCCACTGCCTGACAATATCCTAAGTCACAGTCAGCAGCGCTCCACCCACACTATATACAGTCTAGTTAGAGCACCGCTTAACGGTCGCCTAACGGTTTGCCAGAATCTCCTTGAGGGAGTCTGAAAGTCTTTCTACTTAGCTTCTCAGTACCTATCGGCTGCCTCTAAAGTCCCACAGGCTAACCAAACCCGACAGGACTCCTTCTATAGCCTGATGGTTCCCTTTAACTCTGGTGTCCAGCATCTGATTTCAGGGTTACCATCATGACAAGCACCAACCACTTGATGCTTGTCACTACAGTTGCACTGAGCTTACAACTCAGTGTAGCAGCTTCAGCAATGGTGGTGCTAAACATTTGGACTCAATGTTCCCAGCCTCCCTCAGAATGCTGTCAAATCTCTGTCAGAGGTGGGAGTTGAAGATCTTGCGGATGAGGCCTCAGCAGGTGTTCCCAGGATGAGTTCACTATACGTTTGTCCAGCATCTTCCCCTGCCACCATGTCCAACTCACCACCAGGTGATGATCAGTTGGCAATTCAGCACTTCTCTTCACATGAGTGTCCAGCACATACAGCCCCAGATCTGAGGATATGATTACAAAATCGACCTGCGACTAGGGTGTCCTGGTGCCATGTGTACTTATGGAGACCTTTATGTTCAAACATGGTGTTTGTTATTGAAATGATCAATCATGCTCATATCTTTATATCCCACCTTTCTCAGCAGACAATATTTACATGCCTATTCTCTCCTCAACCTCTCTCCTCTCAAAATTACTCTTAGCTCAGAGTAGGTTATTTAGATAAGAATAATTCAAGTTTGTTTATTTTGTGATTATTATCATTTGAGTTGGCTTTTGCTTTGCTCCTGCTAAATTTCTTTACTAACATTTCTGGAATTCAGAAAGTCTAAATCGACATTCCCTTTTTTTTCTTTTAACTCTTTGTAACTGTGAAGATGAAACCTTTGTATTATCATAATATCACTCAAAGGCTTGGATTTCAAGGCTACTAAATTCTAACCCAGTTATTTATCAAGTGCATTCATTGCTGGTGAATTTAAAGCACAGTGTGTGGTTGAAGAATTTGTCACTTCTAAAATATTCTTTTTGCATTTCACCTTTTGATTTCATCTCAGGCTGTGAAAGACAGAATGATCCCAGCATAATGAATCATATCTGGAATGCATCCCAACAAACTAGTCCATTGTAAATCACTATTTATCAAACTTTTTTGTATGGATAACATCAAGCCAAAACGTGAAACCTAAATTCCAGAAAAATTGCGTCGTTCTTAAAGTTTGAGCAACTAAAATACTTGAAAATCACATTATGAATCACATGAATGTTAAAACTAAGAAATTTTTATGCACAAAAATTAAATAAAATTGTATAAAAAAAGTAAAATTTCATGGTTTAAACATTTGTTGTGTCATTTACATTCTGTTATAGAGAAAATATTGGCTCATGTGATTTCAAAGTCTTTTAGTTTACATTTTGTTAAAATTCAAATGTCCCAACTTTTCTGGAATTCGTGTTTCACATGATCACATTTGATAGTCATGTTTTGAATTCATCACAGTGTTTTATTCTGTGTTTATATAATGGTCTGTAAGACACACATCTGTAGTAATCTGAATGTACATTGTATCACTAATGAGAGTTTCACAACTACAACTGTAAGAGCCAGATAAGAATTATTTGATTGTCTTTAGCTATAAGCCAAAAGCACAAAAAATAAAAACAGAAAGTAATCAAAACAGAATATATCAAAAGTTACCTTTTTTAATTAAACTACAAAAAAGTGATTTTTCATGGTAGTTTTTTATGATAGTTTCACAGACTGCCTATCTTTTATTAAGTTAAATGAAGACATTAACACATATTATATTTCAAAACAATACATCGTCTTTCTTGCAAACACACATTGCACCGTGATTCTCTTGTGAGTCATAAAGTTTTGCCACAGGGGGGCAGAAGTTCAACACAACCAGAGCACGAATGTCGGTTTTTAGAAAAGAGAACATGATTTTGAATTTTATTTGATGTAAAATTTTAACAAAAAAGTTTTAACGTTTTTTACTTTGTGTCAAGTTTTTAGAAATTTAGACACAGTTTTTGGGAATGTATTTAAATATTTCAGAAATACCCATACATTCAAAAATATATCACTCTGAAGCTGGTTCCAGTTGTAGATTGTTTAATATTCATAGGTCATGTTAATCAGTTATTTCTGTGAACGTTCAAATTGGGTGGTGTATCACATTTACTAGTTAGTAGACACGCTTCAACACATTGGATTTTTCTTCAGGTTTCTAAGATTGTCTTCATCTGAATGAGTAAAGAATATTTAGGGTACATAAAAACAGTCTACACTGCAAAAACTTAAAATCTTAACACATATATTTTTCTTATTTCTAGTCAAAATAATCTCATTACACTTAAAATAAGACGCATTCAGCTACAGAGTAACATTTTAGTGAGATATAAGCTGTGTCCAAATTCAGAGGCTGCATCCTCCTGAGGACCCGGCCTTCGCAGTCTATGTGGGCCGAGTCCTCCGAAGGCCGGGTAGGCCGGAAGTGAGCAGCTGTGAAACTGGACGGTCTAGCCTTCAGATTTGCGTCACCAGCTGTCTCGGTGGAGTTTAATAAACTTAGCCGTCTTCGCCTCGCTATCTAAAATGTAACAACACACTGGCGTGAAAATACTATAAATGATCCTGAAGTGAAACAGTAACTCAAACACAGTTTGGCTTTGATGGAGGCGGTCGCATCTTGTCTCCCTCTCCCTCATCTTATCTTTTCTGCTTTCATGTCCTTGTCTAGTCTTGTCTGACCTTAACCCTCAGAGACTCTCTCAGTCTTGTTCTCTAAAACCTAAAGAATATTGATTGATCAACTGGTCTCTCAACCCAATTGCCCCCCTTTCTTAACAAGAAGCCTGTGTTCTGGAGAGCCAGAGTGTCCTGGAGGGCACAATGGATGGATTTCGTTGTTTTTCTTTACGCAACATCTTCTGACCATTCTCCCTGATGTGATGTTTGTGTAATGTATGTATGGTCAGAAGAGGTTCAATTTCGCTGCAGGCAACTGCAAGTGACAAATAAAAGCTTCATCATCATCATAACTGCCTGAGAGAACAAGATAAACATCAGCTGAAACCAGGCAATGACAGTTTTGCTGATTAATATGTCTACAAGGAACATCCTGCTTTTCTTCCTCATGGCATTACTTTAAAGAAGTGATTTCCTCACAGCAAACCTTCCTGAATGTTTGTGTTTCATTATGAGCTTCTTCAGGTGTCAGTGAAAACACTCTGGGTGGAATCCAGCAGGTGTTACAGGTTTTTCCACATCATTATCAAACGTTCTGTCACATTTGTTCAGGTCCTGCAACAACATCCCTGTTTTTTTTTCTAAGAAGCCTTGAACTCTTACAACAATTTATTACTTGTAGATAGGCGAGTAGTTTCTTAATGAAAAGTGTAACAGCTGTGGTTTCCACTGTACTTCCTACATAGTAATCTAGCCACA
The DNA here is from genome assembly GCF_036321145.2 of Pelmatolapia mariae. NCBI lineage: Eukaryota > Metazoa > Chordata > Actinopteri > Cichliformes > Cichlidae > Pelmatolapia > Pelmatolapia mariae. The sequence continues at coordinate 5,282,935 of NC_086235.1, read as the reverse complement.
TTACAGATTTTATCTGAATTTCTATAAAACTAAATCCCTTTCTAAACGTAATTCTAAGTAAATAACAGTAATCATAATCAGGAGAAAAACATATATGACAAAAGGATTCATTTCATAGTTTTTTTTTTCCATTTTTCTTATTTGAAAATAACTAGACAGTTCTCTTTTTTTCCTTGTTAGATTTGTTTTGAGAAAACAAATAAAGCACATAGACATATATTTTAAGTACAGAAAGCAACTGGCCAGTCTCTGTGACTAGCATAAAGTCAGATTACATGTTAGCTAGAAAGCACTAAGATGTAGGAAAAAAAAGTGCTTATATGAATTATTGAATGAGGAATTTTTTTAAGCACTACTCAAATAGAGTACAAAAGTGCATTAAGGCAACCAGTTAATTTATCAGCACATTGGATGCAAGATGGTAGAGAGCAATAGTAATCATCTGAAGATTTAGTTCTGTCTCCTTATAAAGATGACTTGGCTGAGCACAAACCACATTTTTGTGATTACTAATGATTCTCTGTTAGAAAATCAGAAAATGTCGTCATAGTGGCTTCAACTGTAACTACTTTAAAAGACACAAATCTTTCTTCCAGCTCCTGGAGACAATAGAATAATTGCTTATTTGTTTTCTGAGTGCTGATGATTGCATTGTTTTCTTTTTGGTGCCGTTTTTATTACGTTATCTTTTGTATTCAAATAGACTAGAATGGCTAAATAATGTCTAATGTCTCTTAACAGTCATAACCAACTGTAACAAGCTGTGATTAAGCTGATTCAAGCTGTAAATAGTTAAATATTAGTCATTAATATAAGTCTGAGATTTTTCTAATGCATCACACTGAGAAGTTAGTAGAGACAGGATTTAAGAGGAAATCATAAAGTGATACCGTGACTGAGAAACACTGAACTGTCCATGAAGCAACATAAACATCAGTCGAAACCAAACGGGGAAAGTTTTGCAGATTGAAATTTACATTTTACAAGGAACTTCCTGGTTTTCTCTCTGACAACATTTCTTTAAGAAAAGTATTTCCTCACAAAAACCTTCCTGAATCTTTCTGTACGATTATGAGATTGTCTGTGGGTTTGCACCTACAGTTTACAAGTTTTTTTCACATCACCAACTTCTGTGACAATTTCCTGTCAAATTTGTTCCATCCTCTCACCAAAATCCTTGTTCCTTTTCAAGAGGCTATGAACGCTCATTAATGATTTTAATCATAGGAAAGTAGTGTTGGACCAAATGTTAAAAGATCACAGCACAACTTCGTGTTGGCTCATTGTGACCAACAAAAACATCCAGAACACCTCGGATAGATTATTCTCTGAATGAAAAGTATGACAGCGATACTTTCGACTTCAAAAAAACACTGTTCATAATAGATGATGTTCTTAAGAATCTCAGAATGGTGGCTGTAAAGAAGCCATTCTTAATGAAGGGACACTGGGAGAAAAGGCTGAGGGACAACAAGAAATTAAGGTCTTAAAGAGTAATTAACCTGAATTTGAAAATTTTGGTTCAAATCATCAACATGTACCGAGGAGCTCTGGAGAGAGGTACTATAGAGAGGACTCCTTCTATAGCCTGATGGTTCCCTTTAACTCTGGTGTCCAGCATCTGATTTCAGGGTTACCGTCATGACAAGCACCAACCACTTGATGCTTGTCACTACAGTTGCACTGAGCTTACAACTCAGTGTAGCAGCTTCAGCAATGGTGGTGCTAAACATTTGGACTCAATGTTCCCAGCCTCCCTCAGAATGCTGTCAAATCTCTGTCAGAGGTGGGAGTTGAAGATCTTGCGGATGAGGCCTCAGCAGGTGTTCCCAGGATGAGTTCACTATACGTTTGTCCAGCATCTTCCCCTGCCACCATGTCCAACTCACCACCAGGTGATGATCAGTTGGCAATTCAGCACTTCTCTTCACATGAGTGTCCAGCACATACAGCCCCAGATCTGAGGATATGATTACAAAATCGACCTGCGACTAGGGTGTCCTGGTGCCATGTGTACTTATGGAGACCTTTATGTTCAAACATGGTGTTTGTTATTGAAATGATCAATCATGCTCATATCTTTATATCCCACCTTTCTCAGCAGACAATATTTACATACCTATTCTCTCCTCAACCTCTCTCCTCTCAAAATTACTCTTAGCTCAGAGTAGGTTATTTAGATAAGAATAATTCAAGTTTGTTTATTTTGTGATTATTATCATTTGAGTTGGCTTTTGCTTTGCTCCTGCTAAATTTCTTTACCAACATTTCTGGAATTCAGAAAGTCTAAATCGACATTCCCTTTTTTTCTTTTAACTCTTTGTAACTGTGAAGATGAAACCTTTGTATTATCATAATATCACTCAAAGGCTTGGATTTCAAGGCTACTAAATTCTAACCCAGTTATTTATCAAGTGCATTCATTGCTGGTGAATTTAAAGCACAGTGTGTGGTTGAAGAATTTGTCACTTCTAAAATATTCTTTTTGCATTTCACCTTTTGATTTCATCTCAGGCTGTGAAAGACAGAATGATCCCAGCATAATGAATCATATCTGGAATGCATCCCAACAAACTAGTCCATTGTAAATCACTATTAATCAAACTTTTTTGTATGGATAACATCAAGCCAAAACGTGAAACCTAAATTCCAGAAAAATTGCGTCGTTCTTAAAGTTTGAGCAACTAAAATACTTGAAAATCACATTATGAATCACATGAATGTTTAAACTAAGAAATTTTTATGCACAAAATTAAATAAAATTGTATAAAAAAGTAAAATTTCATGGTTTAAACATTTGTTGTGTCATTTACATTCTGTTCTAGAGAAAATATTAGCTCATGTGATTTGAAAGTCTTAGTTTACATTTTGTTAAAATTCAAATGTCCCAACTTTTCTGGAATTCGTGTTTCACATGATCACATTTGATAGTCATGTTTTGAATTTATCACAGTGTTTTGTTCTGTGTTTATATAATGGTCTGTAAGACACACATCTGTAGTAATCTGAATGTACATTGTATCACTAATGAGAGTTTCACAACTACAACTGTAAGAGCCAGATAAGAATTATTTGATTGTCTTTAGCTATAAGCCAAAAGCACAAAAAATAAAAACAGAAAGTAATCAAAACAGAATATATCAAAAGTTACCTTTTTTAATTAAACTACAAAAAAGTGATTTTTCATGGTAGTTTTTTATGATAGTTTCACAGACTGCCTATCTTTTATTAAGTTAAATGAAGACATTAACACACATATTTCAAAACAATACATCGTCTTTCTTGCAAACACACATTGCACCGTGATTCTCTTGTGAGTCATAAAGTTTTGCCACAGGGGGGCAGAAGTTCAACACAACCAGAGCACGAATGTCGGTTTTTAGAAAAGAGAACATGATTTTGAATTTTATTTGATGTAAAATTTTAACAAAAAAGTTTTAACGTTTTTTACTTTGTGTCAAGTTTTTAGAAATTTAGACACAGTTTTTGGGAATGTATTTAAATATTTCAGAAATACCCATACATTCAAAAATATATCACTCTGAAGCTGGTTCCAGTTGTAGATTGTTTAATATTCATGTTAATCAGTTATTTCTGTGAACGTTCAAATTGGGTGGTGTATCACATTTACTAGTTAGTAGACACGCTTCAACACATTGGATTTTTCTTCAGGTTTCTAAGATTGTCTTCATCTGAATGAGTAAAGAATATTTAGGGTACATAAAAACAGTCTACACTGCAAAAACTTAAAATCTTAACACATATATTTTTCTTATTTCTAGTCAAAATAATCTCATTACACTTAAAATAAGACGCATTCAGCTACAGAGTAACATTTTAGTGAGATATAAGCTGTGTCCAAATTCAGAGGCTGCATCCTCCTGAGGACCCGGCCTTCGCAGTCTATGTGGGCCGAGTCCTCCGAAGGCCGGGTAGGCCGGAAGTGAGCAGCTGTGAAACTGGACGGTCTAGCCTTCAGATTTGCGTCACCAGCTGTCTCGGTGGAGTTTAATAAACTTAGCCGTCTTCGCCTCGCTATCTAAAATGTAACAACACACTGGCGTGAAAATACTATAAATGATCCTGAAGTGAAACAGTAACTCAAACACAGTTTGGCTTTGATGGAGGCGGTCGCATCTTGTCTCCCTCTCCCTCATCTTATCTTTTCTGCTTTCATGTCCTTGTCTAGTCTTGTCTGACCTTAACCCTCAGAGACTCTCTCAGTCTTGTTCTCTAAAACCTAAAGAATATTGATTGATCAACTGGTCTCTCAACCCAATTGCCCCCCTTTCTTAACAAGAAGCCTGTGTTCTGGAGAGCCAGAGTGTCCTGGAGGGCACAATGGATGGATTTCGTTGTTTTTCTTTACGCAACATCTTCTGACCATTCTCCCTGATGTGATGTTTGTGTAATGTATGTATGGTCAGAAGAGGTTCAATTTCGCTGCAGGCAACTGCAAGTGACAAATAAAAGCTTCATCATCATCATAACTGCCTGAGAGAACAAGATAAACATCAGCTGAAACCAGGCAATGACAGTTTTGCTGATTAATATGTCTACAAGGAACATCCTGCTTTTCTTCCTCATGGCATTACTTTAAAGAAGTGATTTCCTCACAGCAAACCTTCCTGAATGTTTGTGTTTCATTATGAGCTTCTTCAGGTGTCAGTGAAAACACTCTGGGTGGAATCCAGCAGGTGTTACAGGTTTTTCCACATCATTATCAAACGTTCTGTCACATTTGTTCAGGTCCTGCAACAACATCCCTGTTTTTTTTTCTAAGAAGCCTTGAACTCTTACAACAATTTATTACTTGTAGATAGGCGAGTAGTTTCTTAATGAAAAGTGTAACAGCTGTGGTTTCCACTGTACTTCCTACATAGTAATCTAGCCACATTACAGATTTTATCTGAATTTCTATAAAACTAAATCCCTTTCTAAACGTAATTCTAAGTAAATAACAGTAATCATAATCAGGAGAAAAACATATATGACAAAAGGATTCATTTCATAGTTTTTTTTTTCCATTTTTCTTATTTGAAAATAACTAGACAGTTCTCTTTTTTTCCTTGTTAGATTTGTTTTGAGAAAACAAATAAAGCACATAGACATATATTTTAAGTACAGAAAGCAACTGGCCAGTCTCTGTGACTAGCATAAAGTCAGATTACATGTTAGCTAGAAAGCACTAAGATGTAGGAAAAAAAAGTGCTTATATGAATTATTGAATGAGGAATTTTTTTAAGCACTACTCAAATAGAGTACAAAAGTGCATTAAGGCAACCAGTTAATTTATCAGCACATTGGATGCAAGATGGTAGAGAGCAATAGTAATCATCTGAAGATTTAGTTCTGTCTCCTTATAAAGATGACTTGGCTGAGCACAAACCACATTTTTGTGATTACTAATGATTCTCTGTTAGAAAATCAGAAAATGTCGTCATAGTGGCTTCAACTGTAACTACTTTAAAAGACACAAATCTTTCTTCCAGCTCCTGGAGACAATAGAATAATTGCTTATTTGTTTTCTGAGTGCTGATGATTGCATTGTTTTCTTTTTGGTGCCGTTTTTATTACGTTATCTTTTGTATTCAAATAGACTAGAATGGCTAAATAATGTCTAATGTCTCTTAACAGTCATAACCAACTGTAACAAGCTGTGATTAAGCTGATTCAAGCTGTAAATAGTTAAATATTAGTCATTAATATAAGTCTGAGATTTTTCTAATGCATCACACTGAGAAGTTAGTAGAGACAGGATTTAAGAGGAAATCATAAAGTGATACCGTGACTGAGAAACACTGAACTGTCCATGAAGCAACATAAACATCAGTCGAAACCAAACGGGGAAAGTTTTGCAGATTGAAATTTACATTTTACAAGGAACTTCCTGGTTTTCTCTCTGACAACATTTCTTTAAGAAAAGTATTTCCTCACAAAAACCTTCCTGAATCTTTCTGTACGATTATGAGATTGTCTGTGGGTTTGCACCTACAGTTTACAAGTTTTTTTCACATCACCAACTTCTGTGACAATTTCCTGTCAAATTTGTTCCATCCTCTCACCAAAATCCTTGTTCCTTTTCAAGAGGCTATGAACGCTCATTAATGATTTTAATCATAGGAAAGTAGTGTTGGACCAAATGTTAAAAGATCACAGCACAACTTCGTGTTGGCTCATTGTGACCAACAAAAACATCCAGAACACCTCGGATAGATTATTCTCTGAATGAAAAGTATGACAGCGATACTTTCGACTTCAAAAAAACACTGTTCATAATAGATGATGTTCTTAAGAATCTCAGAATGGTGGCTGTAAAGAAGCCATTCTTAATGAAGGGACACTGGGAGAAAAGGCTGAGGGACAACAAGAAATTAAGGTCTTAAAGAGTAATTAACCTGAATTTGAAAATTTTGGTTCAAATCATCAACATGTACCGAGGAGCTCTGGAGAGAGGTACTATAGAGAGGACTCCTTCTATAGCCTGATGGTTCCCTTTAACTCTGGTGTCCAGCATCTGATTTCAGGGTTACCGTCATGACAAGCACCAACCACTTGATGCTTGTCACTACAGTTGCACTGAGCTTACAACTCAGTGTAGCAGCTTCAGCAATGGTGGTGCTAAACATTTGGACTCAATGTTCCCAGCCTCCCTCAGAATGCTGTCAAATCTCTGTCAGAGGTGGGAGTTGAAGATCTTGCGGATGAGGCCTCAGCAGGTGTTCCCAGGATGAGTTCACTATACGTTTGTCCAGCATCTTCCCCTGCCACCATGTCCAACTCACCACCAGGTGATGATCAGTTGGCAATTCAGCACTTCTCTTCACATGAGTGTCCAGCACATACAGCCCCAGATCTGAGGATATGATTACAAAATCGACCTGCGACTAGGGTGTCCTGGTGCCATGTGTACTTATGGAGACCTTTATGTTCAAACATGGTGTTTGTTATTGAAATGATCAATCATGCTCATATCTTTATATCCCACCTTTCTCAGCAGACAATATTTACATACCTATTCTCTCCTCAACCTCTCTCCTCTCAAAATTACTCTTAGCTCAGAGTAGGTTATTTAGATAAGAATAATTCAAGTTTGTTTATTTTGTGATTATTATCATTTGAGTTGGCTTTTGCTTTGCTCCTGCTAAATTTCTTTACCAACATTTCTGGAATTCAGAAAGTCTAAATCGACATTCCCTTTTTTTCTTTTAACTCTTTGTAACTGTGAAGATGAAACCTTTGTATTATCATAATATCACTCAAAGGCTTGGATTTCAAGGCTACTAAATTCTAACCCAGTTATTTATCAAGTGCATTCATTGCTGGTGAATTTAAAGCACAGTGTGTGGTTGAAGAATTTGTCACTTCTAAAATATTCTTTTTGCATTTCACCTTTTGATTTCATCTCAGGCTGTGAAAGACAGAATGATCCCAGCATAATGAATCATATCTGGAATGCATCCCAACAAACTAGTCCATTGTAAATCACTATTAATCAAACTTTTTTGTATGGATAACATCAAGCCAAAACGTGAAACCTAAATTCCAGAAAAATTGCGTCGTTCTTAAAGTTTGAGCAACTAAAATACTTGAAAATCACATTATGAATCACATGAATGTTTAAACTAAGAAATTTTTATGCACAAAATTAAATAAAATTGTATAAAAAAGTAAAATTTCATGGTTTAAACATTTGTTGTGTCATTTACATTCTGTTCTAGAGAAAATATTAGCTCATGTGATTTGAAAGTCTTAGTTTACATTTTGTTAAAATTCAAATGTCCCAACTTTTCTGGAATTCGTGTTTCACATGATCACATTTGATAGTCATGTTTTGAATTTATCACAGTGTTTTGTTCTGTGTTTATATAATGGTCTGTAAGACACACATCTGTAGTAATCTGAATGTACATTGTATCACTAATGAGAGTTTCACAACTACAACTGTAAGAGCCAGATAAGAATTATTTGATTGTCTTTAGCTATAAGCCAAAAGCACAAAAAATAAAAACAGAAAGTAATCAAAACAGAATATATCAAAAGTTACCTTTTTTAATTAAACTACAAAAAAGTGATTTTTCATGGTAGTTTTTTATGATAGTTTCACAGACTGCCTATCTTTTATTAAGTTAAATGAAGACATTAACACACATATTTCAAAACAATACATCGTCTTTCTTGCAAACACACATTGCACCGTGATTCTCTTGTGAGTCATAAAGTTTTGCCACAGGGGGGCAGAAGTTCAACACAACCAGAGCACGAATGTCGGTTTTTAGAAAAGAGAACATGATTTTGAATTTTATTTGATGTAAAATTTTAACAAAAAAGTTTTAACGTTTTTTACTTTGTGTCAAGTTTTTAGAAATTTAGACACAGTTTTTGGGAATGTATTTAAATATTTCAGAAATACCCATACATTCAAAAATATATCACTCTGAAGCTGGTTCCAGTTGTAGATTGTTTAATATTCATGTTAATCAGTTATTTCTGTGAACGTTCAAATTGGGTGGTGTATCACATTTACTAGTTAGTAGACACGCTTCAACACATTGGATTTTTCTTCAGGTTTCTAAGATTGTCTTCATCTGAATGAGTAAAGAATATTTAGGGTACATAAAAACAGTCTACACTGCAAAAACTTAAAATCTTAACACATATATTTTTCTTATTTCTAGTCAAAATAATCTCATTACACTTAAAATAAGACGCATTCAGCTACAGAGTAACATTTTAGTGAGACATAAGCTGTGTCCAAATTCAGAGGCTGCATCCTCCTGAGGACCCGGCCTTCGCAGTCTATGTGGGCCGAGTCCTCCGAAGGCCGGGTAGGCCGGAAGTGAGCAGCTGTGAAACTGGACGGTCTAGCCTTCAGATTTGCGTCACCAGCTGTCTCGGTGGAGTTTAATAAACTTAGCCGTCTTCGCCTCGCTATCTAAAATATAACAACACACTGGCGTGAAAATACTATAAATGATCCTGAAGTGAAACAGTAACTCAAACACAGTTTGGCTTTGATGGAGGCGGTCGCATCTTGTCTCCCTCTCCCTCATCTTATCTTTTCTGCTTTCATGTCCTTGTCTAGTCTTGTCTGACCTTAACCCTCAGAGACTCTCTCAGTCTTGTTCTCTAAAACCTAAAGAATATTGATTGATCAACTGGTCTCTCAACCCAATTGCCCCCCTTTCTTAACAAGAAGCCTGTGTTCTGGAGAGCCAGAGTGTCCTGGAGGGCACAATGGATGGATTTCGTTGTTTTTCTTTACGCAACCTCTTCTGACCATTCTCCCTGATGTGATGTTTGTGTAATGTATGTATGGTCAGAAGAGGTTCAATTTCGCTGCAGGCAACTGCAAGTGACAAATAAAAGCTTCATCATCATCATAACTGCCTGAGAGAACAAGATAAACATCAGCTGAAACCAGGCAATGACAGTTTTGCTGATTAATATGTCTACAAGGAACATCCTGCTTTTCTTCCTCATGGCATTACTTTAAAGAAGTGATTTCCTCACAGCAAACCTTCCTGAATGTTTGTGTTTCATTATGAGCTTCTGCAGGTGTCAGTGAAAACACTCTGGGTGGAATCCAGCAGGTGTTACAGGTTTTTCCACATCATTATCAAACGTTCTGTCACATTTGTTCAGGTCCTGCAACAACATCCCTGTTTTTTTTTCTAAGAAGCCTTGAACTCTTACAACAATTTATTACTTGTAGATAGGCGAGTAGTTTCTTAATGAAAAGTGTAATAGCTGTGGTTTCCACTGTACTTCCTACATAGTAATCTAGCCACATTACAGATTTTATCTGAATTTCTATAAAACTAAGTCCCTTTCTAAACGTAATTCCAAGTAAATAACAGTAATCATACTCAGGAGAAAAACATATATGACAAAAGGATTCATTTCATAGTTTTTTTTACCATTTTTCTTATTTGAAAATAACTAGACAGTTCTCTTTTTTTCCTTGTTAGATTTGTTTTGAGAAAACAAATAAAGCACATAGACATATATTTTAAGTACAGAAAGCAACTGGCCAGTCTCTGTGACTAGCATAAAGTCAGATTACATGTTAGCTAGAAAGCACTAAGATGTAGGAAAAAAAAGTGCTTATATGAATTATTGAATGAGGAATTTTTTTAAGCACTACTCAAATAGAGTACAAAAGTGCATTAAGGCAACCAGTTAATTTATCAGCACATTGGATGCAAGATGGTAGAGAGCAATAGTAATCATCTGAAGATTTAGTTCTGTCTCCTTATAAAGATGACTTGGCTGAGCACAAACCACATTTTTGTGATTACTAATGATTCTCTGTTAGAAAATCAGAAAATGTCGTCATAGTGGCTTCAACTGTAACTACTTTAAAAGACACAAATCTTTCTTCCAGCTCCTGGAGACAATAGAATAATTGCTTATTTGTTTTCTGAGTGCTGATGATTGCATTGTTTTCTTTTTGGTGCCTTTTTATTACGTTATCTTTTGTATTCAAATAGACTAGAATGGCTAAATAATGTCTAATGTCTCTTAACAGTCATAACCAACTGTAACAAACTGTGATTAAGCTGATTCAAGCTGTAAATAGTTAAATATTAGTCATTAATATAAGTCTGAGATTTTTCTAATGCATCACACTGAGAAGTTAGTAGAGACAGGATTTAAGAGGAATTCATAAAGTGATACCGTGACTGAGAAACACTGAACTGTCCATGAAGCAACATAAACAGTCGAACGAGGAAAGTTTTGCAGATTGAAATTTACATTTTACAAGGAACTTCCTGGTTTTCTCTCTGACAACATTTCTTTAAGAAAAGTATTTCCTGACAAAAACCTTCCTGAATCTTTCTGTACGATTATGAGATTGTCTGTGGGTTTGCACCTACAGTTTACAAGTTTTTTTCACATCACCAACTTCTGTGACAATTTCCTGTCAAATTTGTTCCATCCTCTCACCAAAATCCTTGTTCCTTTTCAAGAGGCTATGAACGCTCATTAATGATTTTAATCATAGGAAAGTAGTGTTGGACCAAATGTTAAAAGATCACAGCACAACTTCGTGTTGGCTCATTGTGACCAACAAAAACATCCAGAACACCTCGGATAGATTATTCTCTGAATGAAAAGTATGACAGCGATACTTTCGACTTCAAAAAAACACTGTTCATAATAGATGATGTTCTTAAGAATCTCAGAATGGTGGCTGTAAAGAAGCCATTCTTAATGAAGGGACACTGGGAGAAAAGGCTGAGGGACAACAAGAAATTAAGGTCTTAAAGAGTAATTAACCTGAATTTGAAAATTTTGGTTCAAATCATCAACATGTACAGAGGAGCTCTGGAGAGAGGTACTATAGAGAGTTTTTACAGCCATCTGTAGAACAGGGTGTAGGCTCTGTCATGGTTTGGTGTTGGAGATCTTGTCAAAACTGATATAAAATTTGAAAACAAGAAAAGTAAGTATCTTGATGCATGCTCATTCATCCAAGGGCATCCTAAAATTCACTTCATCCGGAGGTAACGAAACGTTTCTCCTGCTGAAAACGTTACGTCCAGATATACTGAATCAGCTTTTGAGGCAGAAAAGTAAGGTTAGATTTCGATCCACAATGTGATATCATCTGGAAAGAATGTGATTGGCAGTGGCTTAATTCTCTTCATGAGAATGATCTCAAACACACTGACACTGCAATAAAATCATACCTGGCTGGAAAAACACCATGAGTCAAGGTTTGGCCTTCCCAGAGTTTTCTAAATAAAAACATGACATGCTTAGCTTCTAGATTTAATCTGTGGTAAACACAATGACGCTAATCATTAATAAGCAGAGGAAATATAATAACACCCACATACAAAAGTTACTGACGTACATTGATCCAAAGACTCACAGTCTTCCCAAAAAAAAGAAGATAACTGGGTCAATGCTGGTCAAATACGTAATTGGACAGATAAATATTATCTGTAAGAGACTTTATTCCAGACACAAGTGGATATCCCAGTATAGGTTTCAAATATTTTTTATTGATCTTATACAGTGTATGTTCTGTTTAGAGAGAAGAGGACGATACAACTTACCCACATATGTCTTCTATATATTTCTGGCATCTTCATGCAACAACTGGAAAATTATACGTTGTGAATGCAATTAAATATAATTTAACTTCTACATGACCATTACTCACAGTGAGAAAGCTTTGTGGATTTGTTAAAAGTACAATCATCAAAATCAGCATACATTCTTGTGTTGTGTTGTTCTTGTGAAAGGTGAAACTGTTTAAACATAAATGGAGTGAACTCACTTCAGTGGATATTTCATTTAAACCATTTTTTTGGTTCATACTCACATTTACTTAAAGAAATTAACACTCAAAAAAAAAAAAAAGCATTTGGACAGTATTACCGTTGGTTAGAGTAGTCTAAGGTCAGATTACATCAGTAGGATTTCCTTGAGACTATGCCAGTGCAACTTAGTTAACCAGGATCCTTTCCAACACAAAGCTACACTATCATGCCATCTGTGCGCTGTCATGAGACAAACAAAGATGACAGAAAGTTGGATATGCAATGTGACGTGGAAATACCTGGATGTTAAAACATATATTTAGCAAATAAAGCTGATTCTGATTCAGATTGTGAAAGTGGGGTTTTATACTTAGACATGACTGATGACAGTGGTGTATTTAAATTATTTATTTAGGTAAAACATCAAAATGGACAATGTTGAAGCAACAATTAACAATCATGAACCCAAAGGAAATTTTTCTTCACAATAATTTCATTTAAACAACCAACAGAAAACAGACAAAAAACAAATAAAATTCAAACTTCTCCTCTTAGAAGTCATAATTCATCATTTCAAAATCACACAAAAAATACAAAATACAGTTCAGTTCAGATATCACAAACCACCCTGATTACAAACTCACTACAAACTGGAGCAGATGAAGCAGAGACAAGAAACACTTTGAAAGCACAGCTTGTATTATGATTAGTATTTCACTTTAAAATGTTTTCCTCTATAACACCCAAATACAATGTCAGACAATCAGCAACCAATATCTTCATTATTTTTTGTGATAACTCAAATAAAATTATCCTAAACAGCTTTCTTCACTGTGTCATTCTAAACCGATTTCATGCTTTCATGTGTATGTACAAAAGCTGTCCAGTTCAGACTAGATCGTGTACTATTTATCACAATAGTTTAATCTCTCCCAAGAAGAATGCGAAAAAGTCTGACACGCTTAAGCAGCGGCTCAGTGAACCTGTACTGCTGCAGTGTCAATCCCAGTCTGTGTGCTTCCTCCACCTCCTTGTACATGGCGTCTGTGTAGTGTGTGCCCCCATTTGCTGCCATCATGTTATCAATCTTCTTGACCAGCTCCACCACCTGCTTTTTGTCTTTGCTGATGTTGTCAAAGACGTGGAACCTGTTTCCACAGCTTTCGATGATGCGCTTTAGCCCTTCCTCAGCGTCACGTACATACTGCTCTATGGTCATGCTTCCAAGATCACCACCTCGGGTGAAGAGCACAATCATGTACTTGTTTGCCTCGGGGCCAAACAGCTCCTGCAGGGCTTCCACTGAGTTTTTCTCTTCTTTGGTGAATCGACCCACTTGGATGACCAACAGGAACACATGAGGACCGGGACAGGAGACTTCAACACATTTGACGATTTCTCTTTTGATGAGCTCATCTGATTTTGCAGTGTCCAGGATCCCTGGTGTGTCTACAACACTAACTACTCTATTACCCCACTGAGTCACACCTTTTTTACAGACCTCAGTCACCGACCCAGATAAAGGGCAAGATTTGAATTCTCTGTTTCCCAGGATGGTGTTTCCAACAGCGCTCTTGCCCACACCAGTTTTTCCAATCATCACAATCCTCAAATCAGGACCTGAAACACAATTGACTAATTTGATTTAACTCATATACACAAGGGTGTAATAAGAACCTCAGTGAAAACTTTCCAAGGTAACAAACCATACCTAAAGATTAACTTTAGGTCTTACCTGCTGGAAATAAAGCCATCTTAATGTCACTGTTGTCACTGCACAGGTGAGAGAGATGAATGTTAAAGCTTCTGTTCAACACATACTTTATTTATAGCTCCACAGAGGACACACCTCCTCCTGTAGCTGACAGGCATAGAGGGCAGCACAGTCTGCACTCACTGCACAGACTGTGCTGCACCTGATTGAAGAGCCACCACTCACAGTGAGTTTTGCTTGTAAACTTTTCTTTGCTTTGTAGCAATAAAATAAAAAGACAGTTATTAAAGGTATTGCAGATAAAGTAAAGAAAGAAAAATTTTCTGATTTCATATCAGAGAATTTTTTTTAATTTTTTATTTTCACAATCTCTCAAGTCCTGCAATCTATGATTTATAATTTAAAATGTAAAATACTTAATGAATGTACTTCAGCAAAAACGAAGAGTTCATAGTTTTGCTGCTTCTGACTTATGAACCCACAGATCACTCATTCAATTTCTGCATTATGGGTTGCCGGCAGAGCAGTAATTCAAGGAGATGTGAACCGGAACAACTTGTAACAACCAATGCCAGGTAAAGTTGAAAGTGGAGAACTGTTAAGCTAGCATTAGGGCTTACCTTATTTAAATAAAAATGAAAACCATTCTCTTTAACCATGTGCACATATGCTATGAAAAACTCTGGTAATGTATTTTACAATGGGCTCTGATTTTTTATATATTGTTAAAAACAACAAATAAGTGTTTATAAAACAAAAAAAAGAGTTTTTGAGCTGAGGTGGGTTTATTTTTTCTCTGTTATTAAATTGTAGGCCTGACTATGGATCACAAACTGGACCGTACACTACTGAGCCACAAGCAGGTGAACCCCAATGCTTCTAAGCAGCATTTTAGTAGTTCATATTAAAAAATGGGGGGTTATTAAATGGGGATTATGCAGACGGATGTTATAAGCAAAGAGTGTTAAATAAGCTCTTTTGTGTATTTTAGTGCAACTGTGGGAGTTTACTTTTTCATTATTTATAGATTTTGAATGTAATGCAATGAGGGATTTCGCTGACATTATCATCATTATAAACTTATTCAGGAAGACGCACTCCAGCCATATGGAACATTGTCCTTTTGGGAATGTCTGGGAGTGGAAAGAGTGCGAGTGGGAACACCATCCTCAGAGAGAAACGCTTCATATCTAGACCCAGCTCCAAGCCGATCACCTCAGAGTGCCAAGTGGCAGAAACTAAAGTGAATGATTTCCATGTATGTGTGATCGATACTCCTGACATCTTTGATGATGACATTCCACCGTCAGTTAGGGACAAACATGTAAAAAAGTGCAAACAGCTTTGTGAGTCAGGTCCCTGTGTGTATGTACTTGTATTACATGTGAGCAGATTTACAAATGGTGAGAGAGATATCTTTAAAAAGTTGGAAAAAACGTTTGGGAGCAAAGTTAAAGAACAAACAATCATCCTGTTCACCAGAGGAGACGACCTGTCGCAGGCAGAAATGAAGTTTGAGGATTTCTTACATACCTGTCAACCTGAGCTGAAAGCAATAATTCAGAAATGTGACAACAGGTGTGTTCTGTTTGAGAACAGCAGGCAAAATCACAGTCAGGTACAAAAGTTAATGGAGACAGTGATGAGCCTAATCCAAAAGCAGCAGAACTTCATGTATTAGGTCAGGAAATAAAGTAATTGGAAGTAATTGGAAGTGGGGGTTTTTTTGTTTGGTTTTTTTTTTGGTGTGTGCAAAGACACACATAACAGCATGAACACAGTTATAAACTGCATTTTTTTGTGTGTTTTCTTCTTGATTTCATATTAATCAGCATTCAAACAAGGAAACAAGGAATTATTTCTGAACTATGATTTAAACGGTTTTATACACTTTTATCTAACAAATCAGTGAAAGTTTGTCATCTTTTGTAAACTGCAAAATAATAATCCTAAATTCAATGAAAATAAACTTGTCAGTACATAAAGTGTCTCTGTTTTCCACCACACTGATCAGACCAACACAGAGAAAAGACAAAGCAGGTAGATGTTCAAAAAAATCTCGAAGATAACAACACAACAGCTGAATACATATTTCTGTGATGTTCTGAAAATGAATTTGTGTTCTGTCGTATAACAATATAAAGTGCAATGTGGTCTGGAGTTGCATCCAGAGGGAGGGCATGAGCTGTTCACTAAACTCTAATTTTAAATAACTTTACATAATATACATAAAAGCCAGTTCAGAGTGAAGAGCCAGTGACAGCAATTTGTTACCAAGAACTCATAGAAACAATCTGTGTAGCAGAAGTGGAAGACCAACATCAGGTAAATTCAGATGGAATTTGAGTGTGATAGACCTTGTTTTTGTACTTGAATAAAATCCCATATGTGAAAAGAAATATAAAATATATATAGTTTGGAAAAATAAAAATAATATGTCTAATGATGATTTACTAATGAAAGAGTAACATTTTGCTACATGTTTCCCTGATTCCTACATATAACATGTGTGTTGGATGACAAAAATGTTCAACTAACTAATTTCAAAAGTAAACATGAGACACATATTATAACATAAACATAATTAAAAATGTGCTACATTTTTTTTTGTTATAAAGTAAGACAAAGTAAACTGTCTTATTATCTTTAATTACTGCTGTATGCTCATGTTTCTAATGTGTTCAGATGTGTTCACTGGTATGTTTACTTTTTATTTTATTCTCTATCGAGAGAATGAGCTGGAAAGGGTGTGGAGCAGGTTAGAATGATTAAAGATGGAGACTGAAATGTACTAAAGTGAGAGTGTGTTGAGAAGATGGAAGGGCTACTTTGAGGAAATGATGAATGTATAAAAGGAGATGAGAGAAGGACAGATTAGGAAAGTTAGTTTACCAGTAAGTGCGGAGGATCAGTAAAGAGGAAGTGAACAGAATGGCAATTGGAAAGGCAGCTGGTTCAGATACCTGGAAGGGGGGCAGTAGACTGTTAAGCAGATTGTTTAATACAGCCACTTCCAGAAATGGAAGTGTAGTGATACTAATTTTCAAGAATAAGGGTGATCTGAGAAGATGTAGTAACTATAGAGGGATATAGTTGACAAGTCATATCATTAAGCTATAATGAAGGTAATGGGAAAGAGTTGTTGAAGTGGACGATCAGTGAGCAGCATTATTGTTTCATGCCAAGAAAGAGCAACTGAGATGTGATACACTGACTATTTGTTCTTCAGTCACTTTTCTCACTCATTGTGTGTCCATGGACCTCTCTGCTTTGAATCATACTTGTGATTAATCTCTGGATCGCTCCACAGCGTGTCTTTTATCTTGTCTTCCTTCTCTAACCAGTGGTGGCAGATGGCCGTTCCTCCCTGAATTGAAATTGAAAATTAAATATTTACTTTGAGGGTGTTGATGGAGAAGTATAGAGGCCAGAAGGACCTGCACTGTGCCTTTGTGGATCTAAAAACACATATGATAAGGTACCAGGAAAGGGACTGTGGTATGTATGAGGAAGTCAATAGTGACAGAGAAGTATGTGAGGGTGGAGCAGGACGTGTATGAGAACAACGCAGCAATGGTGAGGTTTAGGAATGACAGATGGGTTCAAGGTGGGGTAGGATTACATCAGAGATATGTTTTGAGCCCCATCATGTTTACAGTGGTGATACGTTGACAGATGAGGTCAGGCAGAAATCTCCAAGGACTGTGTTTGCAGATGCCCTAGTCTGGGATCAACCCTGTTCATTGGCTCCTTCACTACATCCATGACTTTTCTATGTGGTCTTCCATTTTCCTCCTGCCTGGGAGATTCACATTAAGCTCCACAGTTACCATCCTTGTCCAGAATAAACCCAATCCCTCCTCTGCACATGTCCAGTCCATCTGAGCCCTGCCTCTTCAACTTTGTCTCCAAACTGTTTAACCTGAGCTGTCCCTCTGATGTCCTCATTTCTAATCCTGTACATTCTGTTCCTCCCAATGAGAATATTAACATCTTCAGCCCTATCACCTCTAGCTTGTCCTACAGCCTATTATCAGAAACTAAAAGTCATGCCCTTAAGACACAATAACCACACGGAGAATGTCAGAGATGCATCTGACCCTTGAGTTGATTAATCTACTGGTTTGTGATGCCTCATCAGAAGTGGAAGGATTGCTTTCAAGAAACTATTCTTAAGTGAGAGAAACAGGGAGAAAGGCTGAGGTAAAACAAAGTAAACAAAAACTGAACTGAAAATCTGTGAATCAGAAAATCTCTGATTCCAGTCATCAGTATGTCAGGGGTCAGGAGCGAGGTACAACAGTGAGTATCTGCAAACAATTTGTGAAACATGATAGAGAATCATCATGTTTCAGAGCTTTATTTCAGCCAGTGGTGTTGGAGATCTTGTGGGATCATTTTGACAATGAATTGAACAAATGTCAGCAAAACAATCAGTTTTTGCATTTTACAATTATGTTCTATTTGTGTTTGCACATTTCATTACTTCCCATTTTCCCATCAAAATACAAAAATGAGGCTGGATCTGTACTCTTGCACAGTACTGTATGTGTTTTCATGCCTCTCATGGAAAAAGTACAGACATACTGCACTTAAGTAGAAGTAAAAATACTATTGTTAAAAAATAGTCCAGTAAAAGTTGAAGTACTGATTCAAATTGTGATTCCTGACTGTAGTAAAAATAAAAAAGTAAAGGCTTCATAAATGTTCTCAGAGTAAGAAAGTAAAAAGTAGGTCTTTGGAGGACTTTTCTATTTTTGTGCAAAGCTAACTGAACCTCGTACTATATTGACATAATGATAAAATAATATCAGTACATGGGAATACAAACGTTAGTTTTTACGTTACTTTTCTATTGTAATTATACTATATAAATTAGAAAAATACAAAAACAGCTGTATTTTCTGTTGCCTACACTGTAGAGGGTGACTTTGCCTCTAAACAGGAAGATGAGCAGGGAAGAGGTTAAAGTGGGATTGAGCAGCTGGGAACCCTAAAATCAGCTGTAGTGGCTCAGCGTGGGGAAAAGAATCACAGCTCACTATAATTTCTATTGAGAGCTCCAGTAGATTTTCTTAAAGTACAGGCTGTGATCAGCTGACCTGCTGCTCTCTGTGGATGTACACAACTGAATTCAACCAGATGTCAGCAGATGTTTCATGAGCTGTCCTGGCTGATTTCCATCCTCTACACTGACAGTACACTGTCTTTATATTAGACACTATACTGTTGGTATGAAGGTGGGACTCAGTGAATGAATGTCAGCATCATGAGCTTCAGTTTAAATGAATCTCTGCTACACTTGATGTAATCTAACTCTGACATGAGCACCACAGTCACTGTGCACCAGTCACACACTGTTCTTTACTTTAAATCCATCACAGTTCAGCAAACTAACCTGTTTATCCTGCACTAACCTGCAGAGGATCTTCATGCAGTCTTTAAATAACACAGTTAATCTGCCTCAGATTATTTTGCAGCATGTTTCACATTCTGAAAAAAACATGTTGTGTCCCCAAATGCACTAAAGCAAAAGTAAGGAGCCTGTTTTACAAAAGTAAGAAGTAGAACGTGCAGATGTTTGTTTAAAAATGTAGCAAAGTAAAAAGTAATCAGAAAAAAATACTCAAGTAAATTACAGATACCTACAATACAGGGGGAATTCTGTTGTATTCTACCTTTGGTTTTTATTTGACTGAGTCATGTCCTGTTGTTTTTGTTGCTTGTTTTTTCGATTGTCTTCAACTGTGTTAGTTTCATCAGCTTTTTCTCCAATCAATATTAAGTCTATTCATAGTCTTGTCTCCTCTTTACTGAGAAATCTGTTTATTTTCTCTCATGTTCTTCCCTGAGTTACTCTTTTTGAGTTCCTCAAGAAAATGAAAACACGCGTTTCCTGGAGCTTTACATTTCTGTTCCTCATGCTCTGGATTTCTCTTTTGCACTTTGTTTGGTTTTGGACCTACATCAGCAGTAAAATATTCCTTTTCATCAAGTCCTTTCCTTCTGAGAGGCCTACATTTACATCTTTGCCAGCAAACCCTGGCATCTAAAACATTCCTTTTATATTTCTGGTTTCAAGGGTGTGAGAGACAGAAAAAATTCCCCTTAAAAAGGCACATTTGGAATGCATCCAATTAAACTAGACACGGAAGATAGAGAGAATTTTGTTTTGATCTTATCAGATCCTAAAAATGCATACATCCTGTTCTCTGTTGGAACTGACAGGACTACACTTCCTTGTCATTATTTTACATATCTAATTCATGTAAAAACCGGAACCTCTTACAGAACCTGATAGAGATCTCAGAAATCTCTGGAAACTTTGGTTTCCTTGTTTACAGAAATGTGTTCAAGTGTGAAAAACCTGTTGTTTGGTTTAAAATGTGTCCCTACTTCCTTCTTGTGTGAAGGAAGTAAATACTTTTTATATAAAAGATCTCAGATTTGTCTCCTTTAAAATATATTTTAAAAAGTTTTACTGTTGGTGCTCCGTCTCCGGCTGGGGCCCTGGCTGGGCCTTGGGGTCTTGGGTCCTGGTTGGTGTGTTGCAGGGGTCGTGGGCGGGTGGGTGTATGGGGGCTCAGCCCTGGCGCAGGGTTCCGCCAGTGCATCGAGCCACCTGGGGGGCTCTTCAACTGGTGGGGGAGGCTGTTACATCTTGCAGGAGGTCTCCTCTCTCCAGGAACTCACTCTGCAGGTGGGGGAGATATAGGAGAGGTGGAGGAAGAACTCAGCCTGGGCGTCTATTGTCTTGTGTAGTCTGGAAGATGAGTGGATGATAGAGTGGGTGCAGTTTTCTCTGTGGTGGGGTCAGGTGGGCTGTCCCGGGCTCTGTGGGGCCGGGCGGCACTGCTGAACTGGGCCCGGTCCGGATGGGCCTGGGTCCCCTTTGTCTGGTGGGTTGCAGAGTATGGGGGTGCCTACTGGGGTCAGCGGGGGAGCTGGCCACATGCCCCTCCCTTCCTTCCCTCCCCATCTCCAGCTGCCTCCCTCTTCCCGCTCCACCACAATCACCCACACATGCAGGGCCTTGGGGTAGGGGTGTGTCACCAGGGTGCAGGGGAGGCATCCCCCCCCTCTGTCCCCTTCTGGCTGCCTGTGCCTCAATTTTATCCCACAACTTAGACATTCACATTACTCACACTCTCATAACACACACATATAGGACCTTGGGGGTGGGCACACTACACGGCATCCAGAAGACCATCAGGGTGTACTACCTCACCCCTGGCGTCGTTGCCCACCTCTCAATTTTAAATACACGTAGACATTGAGGGCTATCAGGAGGGTCTATGCGCTTACCTGCTGCTCTCTGGCAGGTAGCTCCATGCCTCCCTGGGTTTTAAATGCACCTTAGAACACACATGCATCAACACTACATATGAGCGGGTGGAGGGAGGTTTGGAGTCTTCACACCCCTCCGTTCTCTGTTGCCTGTTGGGGCGGGGGGCTAGGAGGATGAGTTGGAATGTGGGGCCTCCCTGCTGCTGCCGAGTCGGGGCGGTCTGCTTCTCTCCACCCCAGGGAAGAGGGTAACACCACCTGGGTCTGGGTGCAGTTTTTCCCTCTAGGGGCAGGGGTACCTAGACCTGGGGTATAGAGTACGCTTGGGGAGTGTGATTGTGTGTACAGTGTCTCTTTATGTCTGTCTCCACGTTGGGTGAGTGTTGAGTAATTGCATATGAGAGCATGAGGGTGGGAATGGATGTTTGTATCTGTGTGTGCCTGTATGTCTGTGTCTATGTGTCAGGTTGGGTATCAGACTCCACCTCTCTGGGGACATCTCAGGCCCTCCAAGGTACGGAGGCCTATCTCCCCCCACCACTCCCCCTGCCAGTGGCAGACGCCCTTAGACATCGGTGCATTGGTAGTTCTTGGTGTCCGGGGATGGGCGTCCAGGTACACACCGGCTCACTCCTGGTGGCTGCTTGTTGGGCCTGGAGCCTGGGGCTCACTCGGGCCCCTTCGGGGGTGGGGTGCCCTCGGCCTCTCGGCCTGGGGCTCGGTCACTCTGGCACTGCTGGCTGCCGGCGGAGCTCACTGCAACCCCCCCTGACTTCTGCTCCACGGCTGCAGAGTGACCCCTCATCTGGGGCTCTCCTCAGCTTTTTCCGGGAGAGTGGCGCGGCTGCCCCTCTGTTGGTCTTCCTTGGTCTCTTGTGCTCTGAGGGCCTCTGGATGTCTGGAGCCTGGATCTCCTCCATACCTGCTTCATGCTCTGAAGGACGGGGCTGTGGCTCCCCACACCCTCTAGCAGATCATTAAATGAAGGAACTTGTTAAATACAAGCGCGCTCATGCTCACAGGTGTACACACAGGTGCTCACAGACAAACTACACCCTCCTACCTCAAAGCACACTGTGCGCTGTCGATCCTACGTGCTGCACAAAAATATTCAATATTTAGCATTTACTGTTATATTCACATAGATCATCGTGATGATGTTGTTTATTATATTGCTCTTTTTTGTTGCTTGTTTTCTTTTTTTTCTTTCTCAGGAGGTGATCGATATTTGTATTTTTTTGTCTGTTTGTTTTGTTGGTTTTTGTTTTTTGCCCTTTATCACCTTTCCTCTTCCCCGCTGTTTTTCTTTCCCTCTTTCTTTCTCCCCTTTCTTTTCCTCAGTCAAGTCTGTCCCATATTTAGCAAGTGAAATAAAATAAAATAAACAATAAAAGGTGAATCAAATAGACCATTACGGCAAGGCTGGGATGGTCTATTTGGTAAAGTAAATCCATTGGACATCTTTCTTTGGGGGGAGTTTTACTGTTGGCAACGAAGGGATGAATTGTTTTTGGTAAGTTTGGAGTGATCTTTGATTTCAATCCCAAACTATACCCCTGACAAACACACACCAGGGGGTCAGTGACTAAAACATGATTGCCTGGTTGGGGTATATAATACACCATCTAAATTATTGTCAAAGTGAAACTATATCAGTACAAGCTGAATAAGCTGAGCTTCAGTGTTTGATATTTAATTCATTTATTTTTTTTAATTTTAACCCAGTAAGTAAAACAAATGTTCATTTTAGATCTTCTTTTTCCACACTGAGTAAGCTCAAGATTGACAAATGTGATCAGTCAACAAACCTCAACTGACCTTTTCAGGTCCAACACTAAAATACAGAACAAAATCGCATTTCTTCAAATAAAAATAAGCCCTCAAAAAGTGAAAACTTTGCACTGACATCATTATACTGCTAGTGCCAGCTGTTTGGTCAAGTAAGACTAGGTTTTGTATTCTTTTACACAGATCATGTTAACATATACTTAAGTAACCAAAATCCAGCTGTGCTTTTTACATTAAGCTTATTTACTGACTTTAGAATAGCTGACCTATTTTAACAGTAATATTAATTTTTGCACATCAGGTTATCTCACATATCAAACCAGCATATTAAGCTCATAACTCTTTTGCAAATGAATCTATTTAACACTTCAATTTCTTTTTTTTTGTTCCCACTTATTTATTAATCCTATTTGTATTTTATCCATTTGTACATATTAACGGGCATCTGCATGTGGACAGCAGAAAAATAATGTCATTGTACAGAGAAATGCTTTTTCTTTGCACACATGGCAATAAACGCTTTGAATCTTGAATCTTATTTCTAAACTTTTGTGTGAATGAGGAAAACGGTCCCTATTCAGTTCAATTCAATTCATTTTTATTTATACAGCACCAAATCATAACTGCACTTACCTCAAGGAGCTTTATATTTTAAGGTAGAGACTCTACAATACAAAGAAGACTGAGAAGACAGAAAAAAACTCAACAAATGACCCCAATGAACAACCACTTTGGCAACAGTGGGAATGAAGGGAAGCCAGTATAATCACTCTTCCTGAAGACTTTTCAGTGAATTTTTAGGACATCCTGATAATAAAGAATTACAGTGGTCCAGTCTAGAAATAATAAATACATGAACTAGTTTTTCAGTGTCATCAGAGCCAGGATGTTCCTAAAATTAAAAACGATGTAAGGAAATTATTTCTTAGGAGAGAAATTTTAAATGATTAAGATTCAAACACTAAATGACCAAACCATTAAATTATAAATGTCTCCTCTCTTTTATTTACATAAAATATTGAGTCATTTTGTCAGTTCAAAATAGATCAACTAAATACTGAATAATAGAAAAACATAATTCTGAACTACACTTTGAGAAATCCACATTTGACTTTTACAGTCAGTAATATCTTCTCTTTGAGTTCATTAGTTTTTTCTCCTTTTTATTAACACAGTGGTATTATCTTTTTGGCATTTAAAATATGTACATAGTCCAATGAATAATTTAAATTAAACTCTAAATAACTAAATATATAAATGTAGTAAAATAAAGAATTTTTGAGGAAAAACTCACTCATAAGTTGCACCTTATCTCTCATGGAAAATGAAATGTTGATTCTGAGCTGTTCAATTCAACATTGTTTAACTAACAGAGCTCCAGTTAAAGGAACTAAATGAATATAATTTGCAAGTATTTGTACATGTGTATATTTTCAAAAATGTGTTTGTCCATGTTGTAATGTGAAAAATAGAAAAATAGAAAAAATTATTAAGAGAAAAAGATATAAATTTGATCAATTTTGTTATTGACATAATCATGATGATGTTGTCCAAAACCTAACCCTTAACCCTATAATATTTTCATAACATTTATAAATGGTTAATTGTATAACTTAATGAAAAGTTAACATTAAATATATGCACTACATTTATAATGAAGTTTACAGTGATAATGAATACACACAATTCACATTTAATGCATAATACATTAATTAATGGATTTACATAGTGCAAAGTTTCAAATTTCAGACACAATAAACTGTCATGATCACACATCCACTACAAATTGGACCAGATGCACCTAAGACAAAATATACTTTAGAAGCAGAGCTCATATTGTGATTATTATTTTATTTTAAAATGCTTTTGTCTGTACCAAAACACCAAGAATCAAAACAAAATCATCAAAATATTCTTTTACATTTTTTTCATACATCCAAGTTTGTTGATGCTACACAGCGATGTACACAGTAAGTCTGTGTCAGAGACTCCTAATCGATACATGCTGAGCCTAGATTCTTCATTACAATAGTTTAATCTCTGTCAAGAATGAGAAAAAAATTTTTAATACGCTTCAGTAGAGCCTCAAGGAACTCATACTGAACAGCCTTAAGTCCCATGTTACCTGTAGCCTCCACCTCCTTGTACATGGCATCTGTGTAGTGTGTGCCCCCATTTGCTGCCACCATGTCATCAATCTTCGTGACCAGCTCCACCACCTGCGTTCTGTCTTTGCTGTTGTTTTCAAAGATGTGGAACCTGTTTCCACAGCTTTGGATGATGCGGCGAAGTCCTTCCTCAGCTTCACGTACGTACTGCTGTATGGTCATGTCACCAAGATCACCACCACGTGTGAACAGCACGATCATGTACTGATTTGCTGCCTGGCCAAACAGCTCCTGCAGGGCTTCTACTGAGTTTTTCTCTTCTTTGGTGAATCGACCCACTTGGATGACCAACAGGAACACATGAGGACCGGGACAGGAGACTTCAACACATTTCACAATTTCTCTTTTGATGAACTCAAATGATTTTGCAGTGTCCAGGATCCCTGGTGTGTCTACAACACTAACTACCCTGTTACCCCACTGAGTCACACCTTTCTGACAGACGTCAGTCACCGACCGTGATAAAGGAGAAGATCTGAAATATCTGTCTCCCAGGATGGTGTTTCCAACAGCACTCTTACCCACACCAGTCTTTCCAAGCATCACAATCCTCAAATCAGGACCTGAAACACAAATTACAACCTTGATTTAACTTGTATACACAACAAAAAACAATCATACAGACAGAAGATTAACTCTGAGTCTTACCTGCTGGAAATTTAGCCATCTTAATGTCACTGTTTTCACTGCACAGGTGAGCGAGATGAATGTTAAAGCTTTTGTTCAGCACATGGTTTATTTATAGCTCCACAGCTGACACGCCTCCAGCATTTGCATAACAGGTACATATAATACAGAGAGAGCGCAGCACAGCCTGCAGAAGACACCGAGCAGAGTTTTGACACACCAGACTAATGAAATATGTCTGAAGGTAAGTTTATTTGAAAAGGTTTCTTTGCTTTATAGCTGTTTTTTAACAGTTTTAATGATTGCATTTTGTAGCAGTAGAGAGAAAATGTTGTTGTTCTTAAACAGTGTCAGAGAAAAAGGATTTTGTGTTTGTTCACAGACAAAATTTCAGTCCTCATCCTGGGAAATGGGAAGTTTTTGAAGAAAGCGTTAATAACCAACATCCTGGAAGATGACATATCTGTGCTATCCACAAGAAAGAGTCTAACAAAAACCAAGATATATGAAAACGAGACATATGTTTTCACATGCATGCCAGATTTGGAGGTGCAATGTGATGACATAAAACAACAATTTGCTATGAATCCAGACCCTGACATGTGTTTGTTGGTGGTAAAACGTGACTTTTCAGTAGAAAATGTGTGGAGTCAGATAGAATATCTGAGCAAGAAAAGTGGAAAACCTACAGAAACATTCACAGTTGTGCTGCCTTTGAGTTCTAAACCTACAGAGTACCCATTCAAGAATATGACCATGGAGCAGCTTTACAGAGAACTGCCTTACAAACAGCGGGGGTTAAGTTGTAAGAGGTAAACCTAAAAAATCAGTAACATATAATGAATATTTATGATATCACATAAGTTTGCATAAGAAGAACAGTGTTTTATTTAATCTGAGTAATCATATTAATTCATTAGTTAGTATGTTTTTTATTATTATATATATATTGTAATGTTTCAAACATAATAATTCTTTTGCCCCCAAAACAAAGTTTCCTGGTGAGTTAATTTAGTTCTGTTACATTACAGGTCTGCTGCTGATCCCCAATCTATGACAGCAAATTCATGTTTAAGAAGCAAACATGAATGGATGGAAGGCAAGACTCAGTTTTATCAGCAGTATCTCACAATATTGTCATGTTCTGTGTGTGGGTGTGTGTGTCAAAAACATTTATTTAGCCTTTTTATAAAAGTGGCAGATGTAACAAAGAGCCCTACACTATCCCCGTAAATAGTTTCAAATGTGGGACATTTTTTGAAATCTTTATCTCTATTATTAACTTCTTTTTTTTTTTACTTTTTATCTAATCAGGAAGTTAAAATATTGAGATAAAGAGTCTCTTGTGCAGGAACAGATGGTGTAATTATGCATGCAGATATAATTATGTATATAGTTAAATGTGTATTTAACTGTTCATCTAAAAGTCTTGTAAGTGTTTTAGTTGTAGATGATTATTCTTCAGATCTGGAAAGATTTATTTATTTATTTCTATTTATTTTTATTTCTATTTCACTGTCACTTATTTTTGTTCTTCATTGACACAGAAAATCACTTTGACACCAAAGTGAACCTTGTTCTTCTGGGAATGACCGGTACGGGAAAGAGTGCCAGTGGAAACACCATCCTCGGAAAGAAATTCTTCAAGTGTAAACCAAGTTCAAAGCCAGTCACCACAGAGTGCCAAGTGACAGAATCAAAGATAAATGGCATACATGTACGTGTCATTGATAACCCAGACATCTTTGATGATGACATCAACCCACGAGTTTGGGATACACATGTAAAAAAGTGCAAAGAGCTTTGTGAGTCAGAACCATGTGTGTATTTACTTGTGATGCAAGCAAGCAGATTTACAGATGGTGAGAGAGACATAATAGAAAAGCTAGAAAAAGCTTTTGCAAGCAAAGTTAGAAAACAAACAATCATCCTGTTCACCAGAGGAGATGACCTGCACTGTGCAAATATTAAGCTGGAGGATTTTCTTCAATCCTGCCAACCCGGTCTGAAAGAAATCATTCAGAAGTGTGACTACAGGTGTGTTCTTTTTGAGAACAGCAGGGCAACATCACATCAAGTGGCAACTTTAATGGAGAAAGTGGTCAGGATGATCCAAGAACAGCAGCAATGATAACACTATGAAGTGCTTGGATATGATAAGTTGTTAAACAGAAAGATATAAAAAGAGCATGAAATAGCCTGAACTATTCAGTTAGAAATTTTTTCTTTTGTTTCCCTTTTTATTTGCCTTCGTCAAAATCAGCATTTAATCAGGGACTGATTATGAATTATTGAAACTGGTGCATGGAGTTTGTCTCTTATTGTGTTTCTGTTTATAGCCTGTTGATGTAAATCATTCATGTTAAATTCACCAATAAAATGAAGTTTGGTAAATATTCATTGTTGACCAAAGGTTTTTCAAGTAACAGAGACCCTTTGATGATTCAAACATACCTTTTAAAAAACCTATATCTAACAATAATAGTACTAGTAATAAGAATACATACAGTAATCATAGCAAAAAAAAAAAGAGAGCATTTGATGTTTGTGGATTCAACACTTGCAAAGACTCGGTGAAAATTTAAATAATTAAAATATGCAGATGTTAAACAAATATGTAGGACTTCTTTCTACTATTTGCAAAATATCTCTAAAATATGAGATATCCTGACTCAGAGTGACACCCAAAAAACTAGTTCATGCACTTCTTGCTTCTAGGTTGGACTACTGTAATTCATTATTATCAGCATGCTCTAAAAACTCCCTAAAAGCCTTCAGTTAATCCAAAATGCTGCAGCAAGAATATTCACAGGGACTAGAAAGAGAGAGCATGTTTCTCCTATATTGGCTTCCCTTCATTGGCTCCCTGTTAAAACCAGCATATCCAGCTAGCATGGGCTAAAATTTGTAATAAAAATCAGCTGGAAAACCATCCGGACCTGGGGCTTTATTGTCTGGGTGATGCTGTATGGCTTCATGGAAGGCAGACATTGACACAGGTGGATCCAGAGCCACAATCTGTTCATCATTTAAATTCTGTTGATTTATATTGTTAAGAAATTCTTCAAAAGCAATGTTGGAGGGAATAATCTGTGATGCTGTGAAGCTTCATAAAACTCTGTAAAAGATGTATTTATTTGTTGTGGATCATGGGTAATGTTCCCAGTTGACTCTTAAATAGAATAAACAGTTGTGGTTTTATTTATTGATCATTACCCATTAGCAAGGAATTTCCTAAATTTATTACCACGTTCAAAGTTCTCCAGTTGCAGATTTGCAACAGTAACCATGCTCTTCTCTTAATTATTTCATTTCATTTAATTCTAGTTTTAGTTTTCTCATGGTGTTAATTATATGTTCTTGTGGCGAGGAAGCAGAAGCAGATTCTAAAGATTACATTTTTGTTTTTAGTTGTTCTTTTTATTATGAGAAGAGTAAGGTATTATTTTGATTCTTTTCTGTCTCAGAGAGTTCGACTCAGTGAATGATTGCTGATAGTGATAGTGTCTCTAATATCTCTTGTAATCCATCTGTTAACTAAAAAGTAGTCTATACAAGAATGTGTAATCCCTGAGAGGCGACATGAACACCCAGCATCACAAAGACCTAAATCACTCACATGTTGTTTAAGAATGTCTGCAGTCTGGCACTTCTTTTGACTCACTGAGCCTGTCAATTTCTAGATTCAATACCAGATTGAAGTCTCCTCCTATTATAAGTGTGGTTTCAGAGTGATCCAAAAGTGAAGAAAAGAAGTGATGAAAAAAGCAGGAGTCGTCAATTTGGTCCATACAGTTAGTTCCATATGTATTTGGAAATACATATTTATTTATTTATTTTTGTCTTTTTTACCTGTCTACTTAAACCTACTTAAACCTATTCCATTTGTAGTTATATAATGGACATGGATATAATGTGTAGAGTCTCAGCTTTCATATAGAAAATTATATGTATAGAAAACTATTCCGCGCATATATAAAAAGGTGCGCGGCTCCGAACCGTAGTAAAGAGACCTCTGGCTATTACGTCGGGTTCCGTGTCGGGCTCGTAACCAAAAACTAGCTTTACTTTGTTCTCTGGGTCAACTTTGCTAGCGAGAGACAGAGAGAGGCGTTGAAAGGCTCCAACTGAACTTATTGTTTCGGAGGAAAACACAAACACAGTGTACGGTCGAGTCTCAACTGGGCTACACTGCCCATGAGGCTACATTCTTTGGGCCTATGCCTGTAACACTCTGCCTATTGCCTTTATATTAAATAATGTTTTGAACAATAATTTTTAAAAATATTTCTTTACGTCATTAGGCGGGTCGCAAGTAGAGGTCGCGAGATTGAGACCCAGGCTTTAGAGCCTCTTAATGTGTGTTTTGTTTGGGTTTCCACCAGTGTGGAATTACCAAAAATAGATAGCAGACAACCTAGGGTGACCAACCGTCGTCTTTTCCCCGGACATGCCCTCTTTTCACGTTTTGATAAAAATGCCCAGGTTTTCCTATATTCCGACAGAGGACCCATATGTGTGACGTCATCCCCGAGTTGATGCTTTGTAAGCGCTTGTTCTGCGCTCACAGACGGGACAGACAGCATGCAGCAACACGGCTAATGATGTTTAAGTCATTTGTAAGTCATTTAATCAATAAGTCTTTTCCTGGAACCAACTCCATGTATTCCATGTAACAAACCTCAGGGTAATGAAAATAGACACGTCAAATAAAGCAGTGCAGCCACCAAAGAACCATTCCAAAGTAACCTAAAATCAATTCAGGATTAATGCAGGCATACCGTGGTGTTCTTGTTGCACTCAAGCTGCCTGTTGATGTACAGCTTACCACATTATCTTCTTGGGAGTCTCCTTGTCTGAACTTTTTGCGTATCGGGAACAGGACCTGGAGTCTCTCTTGGATCTCTCTGGTAAAAGAGCTCTTCGCCACCTCTTTCTGTTTTATGTGTATGAATTTGGATGCACTTGGTCTGGTTCTGCGTGCATCAGCTCATTGACCTTTCAAACAATGACCACAATGGAAAATGTCCTCTGGGAGATTCAGGTGGGTCTCAAACTCTCTCACCATTGTTTCCAGGGCCTTTTATGCCTTCTTTGGGATGCCTGGAAACACTACTCCATGAACTCACTAAGAACTTTAAAGTCTTTGTGTAGAATTTGTGCAGAACCTCTGTGCAGAAGTCTCGACCGGCTCTCTGTTTAAAGGATCTGAGTCTTTGATCTATGGGTTTTACCACGACTGATTAACAGAAACTGATAGTAGCTCCACCCTAATGATCTATGGCACTTGGAAATGTTTTGAAGGATTATTTTTTTTGGCCTGGGAAATAAGCCCAAAGGACCTGAATTTTTAGAAGCTATAATAACCTATAAGAACCTCAATAAGGTGGTTGCGAATAGTCATACCAAAAACAGGAAATGTCCACAAAATAAACTTTTAATTGTGACTTTAATTGAAGATAGGACACTTTATTAAGTAAATTTTAAATATTTAAATCTAAACTGTTGCTAAATACCTACAGATGGTTTCTATTAGGTTTTAGTGAGACAGAGAGAGAACCACAGTGGGTTGGAAAAAGAAGACCAAATCCACTGTTTCTTGCTGCAAACATGCACTGTGTGAACCAGAGTCCTTGACTCGTCTGCGATGCCCCGATGAAACTAATTTTTATCTGCAGAGGGTCTTTGTTCATCCTCTGACACAACCAACATCCAGTGTTACCAGTATCCAATCATCTATTGTGACATCATTTGATTTGAGCTTATCTTACTTTTCTCTCCCCCTCCTCCCTTCATCGCTGTAGCAAAAGTTTTTTTTTTTTTATTACAACAGTCACATTTATACAACATAATTCACTTCACTTTTCATAATTTCAACTTTGACTTCTTTTTATCACGTTGAACAGAATTACACTCTTTTTCCCTGTTACAAACAAGTTTTTACTTCCATTGTCACAGTGTTCTGTCCTCACTAGATGTGGGCGTGATTTAGCTTATCCAGTTTGACAGACAGTGAACAGAATGAGAAGAAGAGAATGCTTTGAACTCAGATTCTTCTTTACTTCGAACTGCATCTCCAGTTTACATGCCATGTTACTAAGGCTTCTTATACATGGTATCCCTTATCCATTTTCATTGTCTCTCCTTTCTCTTTTCTTTTTGTAAAAAGGCATGTGTGGGCAAAGGTTTCACCTCCACTGAGCACTTGTAGCAAACTAGCTGGGCATAACAACTTCCCAAGTACCAACTGTGGCCACAAGGGGGTGCCAAATCATACAAACAAAAGCATATTACCACATTAAAGTTATACCAACACACACAGAGTGCTTGCTCATAGGGCGTCATGTAACTGGGGTTTTCTCCCCACAATATTACAGATGTTGTCATCTCAAGGCTGTGTTAATGTTTTTTTCAGTCTTGTTGCTGCACCGCTAAGAAAGTATTTGCAGACTTTGACACACCTCCAGCATTTGCATAACTGGTTCATATAAAACAAACAGAGTGTCACAGCGTGCAGACATCCACACAGCCTCTGCCTGCAGCAGACAGAACCATGTCTCATAGTAAGTTTACTGTCACTGTTTCTGTAATGTTATATTTTTAAAAAGCATAATCCAAGTGAAAGCAACACTTTTATATCTACTAAATATTTATTCAAATCACATGTTTAAATTTTATAAATAGTGTTGTTACTATCAAAAAATTAAACTGTGATTCATTATTTTTACAGACAAGATTTCAGTTGTTGTCTTTGGAAAAACAGAGTCTTTGAAGAAAGCCCTAATAACCAACATCCTGGGGAAAGATTTGTCTGTGCTACCTACAAGAAAGATTCTCAAAAACATTGAGATATATGAGAATTATACATATGAGATCACATGTACACCTGACTTGTACTTATTCTGTGATGACATACAGGAACTATTTTCTGAGAATTCCCACAGTGAGATGTGTTTGTTGGTGGTAGAGGATGGGTTTTCACCAAAAGATGTGGGGAAGCAAATAGAAGATTTGAGTAAGAAAACTGGAAAACCAAGAGAAGAGTTCACAGTCGTGCTGCCACTGACATATGAGCCCTCAGATTACTGTTTCACATCCTGCACCATCCAGCAGCTTTTCAGTGAACTGGACAAACTGGCTAAACACAGACTATTGGTGCCAGGCTCTAAGAGGTAAAGGTGAAATTTGAGACTTGTTGAACTGTGACTGTTAACTTCATGGAAACCAAATTTGAAGTGTTTTCTTTATTTTAGCTGTGTACACAGATACTATAAAATGTATGTTTGTATTTTATAGAGAAGGTTTGCATTTTTATTATTGTTATAAAAATAATTAAGTTTTTATAAAACAGTAAACAGCTGCCTGCTGAGTTTATAATTGCTCTGTAACAAAATTACAGGTTTGACTATGAATCACAAACAATGTCCAGATCACACACTGACATAACAAAGCCAGGTAAACTCACATCTCTCTCAGGAGCGTCTTACCAACAAATACAAAAAGTTGTGCTGTTCAGTGAATGAGAATATTTCACATGATCCCAGATGTTTTATTAAAAACTGACAAAATTCTTTTATGCCCTTTTAATTCAGTTGGCAGTTTTAGCAAAGAATTATTTACAGACACCAAGAAGAGTTTAAAAAGTAAGATGCATGTTTTTACAATGTAGCTCAATTTAAACAAACCATAGATGTTTACTTTGTCATTTACTCATTCTTGAGGTAGGATATCAACTGATTTCTTTCCATTATTATTTGTACATATCAATACAGGAAAGCGTGCTATCACCACAGTGAACCTTGTTCTACTGGGAATGGCTGGAACTGGAAAGAGTGCAAGTGGAAACACCATCCTCGGAAAGAAGAGCTTCATGTCTAAACCCAGTTCAAAGCCGGTCACCACAGAATTCCAGGTGGCAGAAACTGAGATGAATGACTTACATGTACGTGTGATTGATAGCCCAGACATCTTTGATGATGACATTGAAGCATCAGTCACGGACAAACATGTAAAACAGTGTAAACAGCTCTGTGGGTCAGAACCCTGTGTGTATGTACTTGTGATGCATGTGAGCAGATTTACAGATGGTGAGAGAGACATCATGGAAAAGTTAGAAAAAGATTTTGGGAGTAAAGTTAAAGAAAAAACAATCATCCTGTTCACACGAGGAGGTGACCTGCAGCAGGCAGAAATCACCTTGAAGGATTTCCTTCACTCCTGCCAACCTGGTCTGATGGAAATAGTTGAAAAGTGTGGAAACAGGTGTGTTCTCTTTGAAAACAGCAGGTCAAGTTCACAGCAAGTGGAAAAGCTGATTGACACGGTGATCAGGCTGTTAGAATAACAGGCAATATAGATAAAATCATGTGCTTAGACATTTGGCCTTTTTTCTGTAAAGCTATGAATAATTTAGAGGGTGAAAGTTATTCTGCAAATTGAAGTGACAGATTATAACAAAACAATTGCCTTCTATATTTTATTTACTACAGTAGCATTTAAACAAGAAGAGTTTGATTTTTAAAATATGGTTATTTGAAATAGTTTTACAACTTTTTGTTAAACTACTGACTTCCTCACATAGTTATGCTCATTAGAGTGTAATAGAATCAAATAAATGCTGAATTCATTAAACTCAAGTTATTTCATGCACCTAGTGTTTCTTTGGTTTCTGATATTTTTACCAGGCAGATCTATCACACACTAAGATATTGAAATATTACACAAAACTCAGTGCTTTGACACACAATAGATATTCATGTAAAGAGAGGTAACCAAATATTAAGCGAAAATGTTGTCCTTATTGTTAATACTTAATACTTGGAATAGTTTTCCCAGGATGTTTACCATGGCCGCCCAGGACAGAGAGATTATACATTTTGAAAGCTCAGTTCCTGGTTAAATTTAAATAAATAAATCATTTAATTAATAATAATAATAATAATAATATTCACAAATAATTTGGTATATGTAAAGTTAGTACCATAAGTTTTGTTTTTCACCTATTTATCGAAACATTTTCCAATTATAGTTATATAATGGACATGGACTAAGTGTGTCCATGTCAGCTTTCATTTGAGGGTATCCACATTCAAATTGGGTTTAGGATTTTCAGCTAATTAACATGTGTCACCCACTTTTTAAAGGGACAAAAGTAATTGGAAAATTGGCAATTGACAAAGGCTATTTCATGGGCAGGTGTTTGAAATTCCTTCCTTATTTCATTATCAATTGAGCAGACAAAAGGTCGGGAGTTGATCTGAGGCGCTTCCATTCGGATGATTTTGCTGTGAATAGACAACATACAGTCAAGAAGCTCTCCATGCAGGTGAAACAAGCCATCCTTAAGCAGAAAAAAAACATCAGCGAAATTGCTACAATATTAGGAGTGGCAAAATCTACAGTGTGGAACATCCTGAGAAAGACACACGGCACTGGTGAACTCAGACCTGCACGTCCACGGAAGACAACAGTGGTGGATGATCCCAGAATCATTACCATGTTGAAAAGAAACCCCTTCACAACAGCCAAACAAGTGAACAACACTCTCCAAGAGGTAGGCGTATGGATATGAAAGTCTACCATAAAGAGGACAGTGCATGAAAGTAAATAAGACGGTTCACTGAATGGTGAAAGCCACTCATAAAACTCAAGAATAGACAGGCTAGATTGGACTTTGCTAAAAACAAAAAAATCTAAAAAAGCCAGTACAGTTTTGGAAAAACATTCTTATGATAGATAAAACCAAGATCAACCTCTACCAGAAATGTGGCAAGAAAAAAGTACTGAGAAGGTGTGAAACAGCTCTGGTATGCTTGATTTGGTACAAGCATACCAAATCAACTGTAAAACACAGCACAGGCAGTGTGATGGCTTGGGCGTGCATGGCTGCCAGTTGCACTGGGACACTAAAGTTTATTCGTGATGTGACACATGACAGAAGCAACACAATGAACTCCTGAGGTGTTCAGAGACATACTGTCTGCTCAAATCCAGCTAAATGCAATCAAATTGATTGGCTGGTATTTCATAAAGCAGATGGAAAACGACCCAAAACATATGGCCAAAGCAACCCAGGAGTTTATTAAAGTAAAGAATGACCAACTCAGTCACCTGATCTTAACCCAGCTGAACATTTCACTTGTCAGAGACTAAACTTCAGACATGTACACATACTGGTTTTTTGAGTGGAGGTTCAAGAAGGCCATTTATGTGAAAAAGGAAGGACCATTTTTGAATAGAGGAGGGGGCCTAAAGATGCATCTTTCACTATCTTACAATGCTGTGATTGCAGCCATTCCCCAACTCTCTGTGAATGATACTCATGGCCATTGATTGATGGTCATTGATCAGTGATCAATCGTCTTTTATTAGTGGTTGTTGGTCAATGGTCATGGCATTTTGCATATTAATGATGAAGAAACGGACCTCACAGCCCACTGTTCCTTCAGTGGTGCTAGCTTCAGTCATTATGCAAATGTACTGTTTATAAAGTTGGAGAAAACTGCAGTCAGCTGAGACTGAAAAAGTCACTTGTATGAGTTAGAGATGGGATTTCCGGCTCTTTTTAAAGAACCGGCTCTTTCGGCTCGGCGCACTAAAAAGAGCCGGCTCTTTTGGCTCCCAACCGGCCCTTCAGGTTGTTTTGTTGCTTTAATTGATTTATTATTAACAACAATATAAAATGATGCACAAAAGGAATTACTAATGTAAAAAAGGGGTTTTATTTATATATGTTTATATATAAATATATACGGTGGCCCCTATAGACAAAGCACATACAAACTACAAAGCACGTACAAACTCGAAAACACATTTCTAGCGTTAACTGAACTTCCAAAACAGAGCTACCTAGATCACTTAAATTACACAGTTGAAAGCATATGTGTACTGTTTGTGTATTTATACACAAACACCAGAAACCCTGAAGACCTACCGCTATTGACGTAGCCTGACATATTTTCGTACCTTGTCTGTGGAGTCAGCGCGTACAAGTCGTCATTCAAACAAAGGTAAGTCAGCTTGAGTACTGCGAGTGAAATGCGTTTGATTTCCCTCCAAACATTCAGATTAGTGCAGCATAAATTCATTCATGAGGGGAAATTACAGTGAGAACATGTGGAGGCGCTGTTAGAGGGATAACAGTGAGTTCAGTGCATTGATGTGACATTGTCCTGAAGGATTTAGTTATTCTTTATGGTTAAAGAAATGGCAATGATTTATTCATATTTATCATAAATAATTCTAATTATACATCTTGCTTCCATATTTGTATCTTGTGTCACTAAAAATACATTTTATTTTAGTTTTATACATTGATTAATGACCTGCAGAATCTCCTTATCATATTAAGTGATTCATAATTGTCACTTTATGCTTTCTCCATCTCTAAAGTGATTACATCCTTGCATTACATAGTTTAGGTTCATTTTCTGCAGGCAGGTTTCTGAGAGAGAACAGGCAGATTTGGAATATAACATGCAGCGTTCTATAGATGGATACACAAAAAAATGAAAAATTACATGTATGTGCTAACTTTCTAAACACTTTGTTACATTTATGATAAAGTAGATAAAACACATTTGTGTCGGCCTTGGCTCATAGTTCTTGTCTTTAAATGAACTTTGTCTGTGTATGTTTCAGGTACTGCACTCTCAAAGACTGAATGAACCAGCATTGCAGCTCTAGGTCAATGTGAGCATCACAAGGAAGGTTGAAGCCGCCCACTGCAGCTGTATGGCCGGAGTCGTGGAGACCTGCACCCATGTCGCTGCTCTTCTGTTTAATGTAGAAGCAACAGTGCAGATCTGTGGCACAACGACTGTTACAGATGAACCTGCATACTGGGTTTTGCTGAGTAATGTGACCAAGATACAGCCAGAGGTTGGCCATAAGATGGACTTCTCCTCTTCAGCTGCCCAAAAAAAGGCTCTTGATCAAAACATAAACAGACCATCCGTATTGAAAGGTAAAAGGAGCCGTCCTCAAAAAAGAAAAATCCCACCTGCTACTGTGGAGGAGTTGTCACTGCTATTGGATACTTTGCTGGAACACAGTAAAGCTATGGGAATGACCCATAATGCTTTATCTAGGGGTCTAGATTTATGCCTGAAGTGCACTGCCATGTAAGTAATTTGCATTTACTGAATATGTACAGACTGAGTACCACTGTTCAAAAGTTGAATAAAGAAACAAACTAATTTTTGCCTCTTTTTTTTTTTATTAAAACCACTTTATAAAACATCACATCAGTTACAATGTAGAATCCATGTCATTTATAGTTTACAAATGACAAAATGTTTACACAAAATCATGACAGTGTTTACATGATATCACCCACTACTAACATTACTTTATTTACTGTATCTTTTGAAAAAAATAGCGCTATTTATACAGCAAAAGACTTAAGAATATTTAACAGGAGCAAGTTTCATGTTTCCCTGGTTTTACTACCACACTGTTCACCAAACTCAGCAAACCTTCACCATCTTATCCAGAAGGGTCACCTCTTCACCCTCACATGGGAGAAGTAATCTGATTGGCATGGTGGTATGTTTGAAGCAGGTCCCTTGTGTAGCGCTGGAACCCAGTCACGATGTGTTTCATCATGGGCTGGGTTGCTGCAATAATGCCAAATATTTAGCAACTCTATAAAGAGAAGGTAGTTCTGCAAAATCACTCAGAAGGATGTTTGTTCTAATTTGCTATGACCTCAGGGTGCATCGAAAAAAAACTAATAGGCTATAAAGAGTGCTATGAACATATTTAGAACTTACCGGAATGAAAATGTCTGGAGCACACCAAAAGATATTTGGAGCTGGAAGAGAACTGGATATCAGCTCGTCTCACAGCTGCTATCCAGGCTAGACACCTTCGTTTGGTAACATCGATACACGAGCTGCCTCATGTTGCTTCCAGGTTAGGAAAGAATGAAAAGACAAACCCTTTTCAAGCTTATTCTCTTGCCGGTCGTGCGATCAAACATTGCAGCCGACCACACAGAAAGAACGAACCATGGCTGTTGGTTGTGCCTTCGCTCCTTTTTCGCTTGTGCTTTGTTTTGACCCTGAAAATGGCGCATCAGGCCAAAATCCTTTCCACGCCCACCCCTGTGACATCACGCTCCAAAGCCTTATAAGGAGCCGGCTCGCGTCGTTCACGTCAAAGAGTCGCCTCTAAGAGCCGTTTCGTTCGCGACCGACACATCACTAGTATGAGTGATGAAACCTTTCTACCACTGAAAACGCTGCGTCCAGATGAACAGAATCAACTTTTTGGAATCACCTGAGATGCTCTGGATTGGACACAATGAACCTGTAACTATACAGCCAGCTCAGCTGAGTAAGATCTACTCTAAGATCTTTTAACACCTCTCGAGACTCTGGAACAGTCTTCCCTCCCTCTTTGGAAATCTTTAAATCAAATTTGAAGACCTACCTATTTTCAAATGCTTTCAGATCTCTCTGACACTACTTTTATTCAGTTTTAGCTATTCTAGTCTTTTATCTCATTGGATAATGTATGCATGTGTATACGTATACATAATTTATGTCCACGTATGTGTACTTCTGTGTGAATGTGTACACTTTTGTACATGTATGTGCATATGTTCATGTACATATATATTTCTACAAATAAGTGTATATAAGAGTCTGCCTCTGTATATTCTCTCTCTCTCTCTCATATATATACATATATATATATATATATATACACACATATATACATACATATATATATATATATACATATATATATATATATATACATATATATATATATATATATACATATACATATATATATACATATATATATACACATATACATATATATACACATATACATATACATATACATATACATATACATATACATATACATATACATATACATATACATATATATATATATAGTGGTTAGACTACACGACTTTGGCGCAGAGGATGACATGGTCCAAAAAATAAATAAATTGTGGCCACCATTTCGTGCCTACTTCGTGGGCACGAAATAGGTATAACGTGCCCACAAAATGCTAATTTGTGGGCACGAAACACTTGACCGATAACCGTGATCCTTCCCAGGCCCTTGCAGTTGGTTGACAATAAAATCTATCCCGGCGTCCAGGTCGTACTTACGTCTGTAAAGCAACTGTCACGGACCCGGTTCCAGGGACTCGGGGTCCGTGAGCAGTATGGACTATGATGATTATTATTATTATATTATATGGGTGTGTTCTGTTCTGCTGCTTTTCCTGCGCTCCATGTTTGTGTTTTGGCAGGTGTGTGTGTGTGTGTGTGGGCGCGGTCGTGACAGGCACCTTCAGGCCTGGTGGGTGTAGCCCTGCCAGTTGACCAGTCACACCCAAGGATCTCCACACACACCTGGCGCCGATCAAGCCTCGTCAGAGGAGCTACAAAGCAGTGTGGCTGAGAGCTCCTCGACGCTGGATCGTTGAGTAACTACCCGTCAGTGTTTCCAGCAAAGTCAGTGCATGCTAAGTCTATCGCTGTTGACTTGTGGGTTAACGGCTGCCTTTGTGGTTTTCCAGCAGGAGTGCGGGAACGGGAGAGCAGCGAGCACAAGTTTCACGGGAGCGGAGACACGGAGCACGGGCACTGAGCAGGAGACATGGCACGGGAGTTGGAGATGCACGGGGAATTTATTGTGTACTATTTACTCCACTGTAAATAAACGCACTGTTTGCATCGCAGAGTCCGGCATCTTGGGTCCTCCTTCCCCACACACCCACGGTCTGCCACACAGACCGTGACAGCAACTGGGCTCTCAATGTCCTGTTTAAATGTCTCTCCGTAATAATGGTTCCCTGCATTGCCAGGCTTTTCAAAATGCATTTATAGCTCATTCCCAGCCTAAAATCAAACTCAATCATACTTTCTCTGTCCATGGTGTATAGGTTTAGCCTACTCTTATGTCTCTACACAGCTGTCCAGGAATTGTATCAATATGATGTGCGCACGTTATCTATTTCGTTGCCACAAATGCGTAATTCGTTGCCAAGTTATACCCAATTCGTGCCCACAAATTAGCATTTCGTGCGCACGTTATACCTATTTCGTGCCCTCGAAATAGTATTTCGTGGCCACAAATAAGTATTTTGTGGGCATGTTATACTATTTCGGTGGGCAAGAGACGAAAACAGGGCGTTGTTGGAATGCTACTACACAAGTAACCCTGGCGGAAGGGGTTACATGAATAGGATGAGGGACCTACATAAATGCTAGAATACCAAAGGCGCAAAACACCACCTACTGGTAGACTGAGCAGTCAGCCAAGACTGCAAGACCAGACTGACCAACCTGTGCACTGCCTGGATTGATAACAAGAAGGCCTATGACTCAATGTCCCACAGCTGGATCCTGGAATGCCTAGAACTATATAAGATCAACAGGACCCAGAGAGGTGATCCACACTACTAGGATATACAGCAATGACATCGGGATGTCATTCGGACTGGAGAAGTGTAGTCTGATGGTAACAAAGAGAGGGAAGGTAGTCAGAACTGAGGGGACTGAACTACCAGAAGGCAACATTGCAGACATAGAGGACAGTTACAAGTACCTGGGGATCCCGCAGGCGAATGGGAACCATGAAGAGGCCAAGGCCTGAGGAGTCCTGAGGAGTCAGCTGAACGGTAAGAACAAGATCCGGGCCATCAACACCTACGCCCTGCCTGTGATCAGGTAACCTGCTGGGTATCAACGAAATAGATAACGTGCGCACATCATATTGATACTAGGGGTGGGTTTTAATAATCGATTCATCGATTAAAATCGATTCATTAAAATCCTCTCTCTCTCTCTCTCTCTCTCTCTCTCTCTCTCTCTCTAGAGGAATCAGTGACGATACCCAGCCCTAATTGATACCCTGCTGGCCAAAGGAGGAGATAGAAGCCACTGACATAAAGACAAGAAAGCTCCTTACCATGCATGGAGGGTTTCACCCCAAGTCCAGCATCCTGAGGCTGTACGCTAAGCGGAAAGAAGGAGGCCGGGGACTGGTGACTATGAGGTGCCGTAAGGGACATTATTACTGAAACGCTCTCACACACACTACTGAAACGCACTCATGCACTCCACTGAAACCAGAGGCATTTCCGCTGAACAGGAAGTTGTTTCCTGACAAGGAAACTGATGGAAAAAGTGGTATATTTCAAAACACTACAAGGATGTCTACTCAACAACCTGCTAGTACAGCGGTCCCCAACCTTTTTTGCGCCACGTACCACTTATGGCTGACAATAATTTCACAGACCGGCCTTTAAGTTGTCTTGGATAAATACAATAAAATAAAACCAGTACCGCTACCAAAAAAAGAAGATT
Source organism: Pelmatolapia mariae (assembly GCF_036321145.2). Classification (NCBI taxonomy): domain Eukaryota; kingdom Metazoa; phylum Chordata; class Actinopteri; order Cichliformes; family Cichlidae; genus Pelmatolapia; species Pelmatolapia mariae. The sequence goes on along the minus strand of NC_086235.1, from coordinate 5,240,736 downwards.
TATTCAAAACACACGGGAAAAGACTCAGGGAAACCGAGTTAAAAATATAAACGATATAAAAATAAAACAAAGATAAATACCCTGAAAACAATAAATTTCAAACTCAAGCCTCAACTCTTGCGACCCGGTACCAAACGAATCACAGACCAGTACTGGTCCTGGACCTGGGGGTTGGGGACGGCTGCGCATGTAGCCTAAGTGAAGCAGCCGCATTACTTAACAATATTTTTGTCACGGCTGGGGCAGCAGCCGTGTGGAGTGTGGAGAAGGAGGACTCGAATGCAGCACTTACTTGAGATGCAGGGTGATTTTTTTACAGGAGACAGAACACAAGGTGGAGATGACACAACAGACTAAGGATAAACTAAACTGGGAAAACTAAGCTATAGAATGGTAAACCTGAAATACGAGAGGAGGACAGCAGGGAGAGCACAGAGGGAAACGGCGCAGTGAAGAGTACGCAGGGTGGCACAGAGGATTAACACAGACGACGCGATGAGGACCTGAGGGAAACACACACTATAAATACACAGAGGGACACTGGGAAATCACATACAGGTGGGAGACACAGCTGGACCTGATTAACCTGACGAGACAGGGGAACACTAACACCAGGGACCAACAGAGGGAGCACAAACCCAGAAACCCAGTATCTAAAAATCCCAAAACACAAACCATCCCAAAACACACCCACAAATAATAACAATAAATACACCAACACAAAATCACTGAGTCACAGACTCCGGATCATGACAATTTTAGCTTCCTTGAATCAAGGATTGGATTCAAGGTGCAACAGGGAATTCGGCAAGTATGTCCAGTTTCCCCTAAGCTTTTTATATTGGCAACTCAGTTGTTAACACTGTTCATCAAAGATTCTAACGACATACAAGAAATATCAATTTTTAATAAAGACTTCAAAATAAGTCAATTCGCAGATGATACATCTATTTTTTTTGAAAGATAAATACGTGGTCGAGAAAACTAAATTTTCTCTAAAGCTTCTCGTTTATCTCTCAGTATCAAAAAATGTGAACTACTCTCGATTAATACAAGCTCTGACTCCTCAATAGCTTTGGTTAGAGTTCAATCTAAAGTTAAATATATAGGGCTGATAATATCTAAAAAAAACCCAATTAGCAGAGAAGACACTAATATTTCTAACTGTATCATGGAGATGAAGAAATCACTTAGCCACTGGTTAACCAGAGACCTCGCTATTTTTGGCAGAAACATCCTATCTAAAGCTGAAGGCATCTCCAAATTGATTTATCCTTGTCACTCTCTATATATCTCCTCTAAAAAGATTAATAAGGCTAACACAGTGAAGGAACTCAGTGAATACCTCGGGCAGCAGAAACCCAAGAAAGAGGAGGAAGGCGAGGAACCATCATGGAAGGACAGGCCCCTGCACGGTATGTACCACCGGCAGATAGCGGAGCTGGCTGATACCCAGAAATCCTACCAGTGGCTGGACAAAGCTAGACTGAAAGACAGCACAGAGGCACTAATCATGGCAGCACAGGAACAAGCACTGAGCACAAGATCCATAGAGGCTCGGGTCTATCACACCAGGCAAGACCCCAGGTGCAGGCTGTGTAAAGATGCCCCAGAGACAGGGGCGTCACTAGGATTTAAGGACAGGGGGGGCTTAGCCCCCAAGAGATGCACACGATATGAACGAATGTAGTGAATGAGCACAAAATTTCACAAACAGAAAAAGTCTGTTTTATAATACAGTACAACAAGAAAACAGAGGAAATGCGTTTGCTGCATCAATAACAAGAAAAAAACTGAAAATAAAAAAGTACGTAATTTTTATGGCTGCAATCACCAGTTACTTGGTGGGTGGAAGTATCAAAGAATAACATCTGTTTTTAAGAGTGAGAGTCACTATGTTGTGACTCTGATGCTGAAGCGTGTCTTTTTCATTAGACTGTGAAGCAAGTCTGTGAAGTCTTTTCTGACCCATTGTTTGACGCAGCCAAATGCATCTGAGTGTTTGTCCTTAAGTGTGTCACACACAGCTTGTTTACAGATAAAAGCTTCTGTCAGGTCTAAAGTCTCTTTCTGCAGGAATTTGTGGAGTCCTTCGGTTACAGAAAGAATCAACTGAAACATCAGCAGTGCATAGACTGCTGAGAACTTGTAGAGCTTTGCTCTGGGACCAACAGCTATGGGGGATCCAATTGCAGATAGGCACTTCAAAATGGCAGGCAATGTCTCAAGAACTGCACTGATTGATTGCAACTGACATGCCCAGTGAGTGTTTGAAAGGTGCACAAGCTCAGTTTTTGTCAATCCAAGCTTTGCATGAGTCTCCATGAACTTATGATGATTGACTAGGGAGGTGCTGAAGAAAGAATACACACACTCCAACAAGCTGAAAAGCTCCACAGCCTCTGGGACAGCCTTGCAAGAATTGCACAAAACCAGGTTGAGTTGATGAGTATAAAAATGCACATAGATAGCCTCAGGATGGAGCCTTCTAAAATGTGCTTGTACACCTCCAGTGGAGCCACTCATAACGGCTGCACCATCATATGTTTGTGCTACACACTTAAGTTCTGCAAGACCATAGTTTTGAATCTGCTGCTGAATCTCATTTGCAATGGACTGGGCATCAAATGATTTTATCTCTGCAAGTGCAAGGAAACCTTCACTGCCCCCTCTGACACATACCTGACACAAACAGCTAACTGCTCTGCCTTTTCATTCCTTTCCTTATCTGCCATGATGGCATAGACTTTGTCATTTCAGATACAATGACACGAGCAACTTCCTGGGCACAACAGTCAATCGTGTCATTCTGGGATGTTGGCAAGAAATACTGTGCATTTGATGGGGGATTATGTTTTTGAAGAAAAGGATCAAACTCCTTTAAAAGCTCCACGCACGTAAAAGCTCTGTTTGGGCTGTCTTCACCTTCATCACTGAACAAACTATCATGTTTGATGTTTTTGCCAAACACTCTAAGTGGGAAGCAGAAAGCTGCATTCTGGTTGACTGAATATTCTAACCAGTTGTGCTTTTCAAACCAGCTGTGGTTAAATGCTCGCTTCTGTGTACCAAAAGTATCATGTGAATAGCTCTTCAGCTTCACCTGTCTGGGCCCTGTGTCTTTGTCACCTAAATCAAACCCTGTAGTAGAATGAGTTGCTGCAGCTGCTTCATCATTTTCCCTCTCTTGGCCTGTTTGCTCTCCTCTCTCTGTAATAACTTGATCTTCCTCTGTCTCTCGATCCATTTGCTGCAGCTCCTCTGTCTCTCCTTGCTCTCTCTGACTTGAACTTGCCTGTTGACCTTTTTCTCCCTCAGCCTCTCCTTCTGCCTGCTCCTTCAAGATACATTAAAACATACTGAATTGTAATGTAAATTGCTAATATCATGACTTCTGTTCACACGCCACAGTAAGTTGTTGCTCCCAAATATTTTGAAGTTACAAACATTACATTTTGAGCATGCAAGTGACTAAAATGGTTGCAATTTAAAGCCCTGAAAAATATTACTAAATCACTTGAACTGAAGTAATATTAAAATAGAACCCTCAAAAATGTGAGTCAGGCTAATTTGACTTATATATATCTTTGCTCTATCCGCTTTCTCACCTTGACTCTACTAAATAAAAGCTTAAGTTAAATAGGTCTTATATGTTGTACCGTGACTGAAATCTTTCATATTTCATATCCATATTGAGTTCCATAAAATTCAATTCAATTCTATTCAATTCAATTTTATTTATATAGCGCCAAATCACAACAAAAGTCACCTCAAGGCGCTTTGTATTGTACAGTGGATAGCACAATAATAAATACAGAGAAAAACCCAACAATCATATGACCAAATTCTAATCAGACTGTCTGCATCACAAATGACTCCATCCTGTGAAATCTTTGACTCACCTCTCCAGCAGAGGTCTCTCCCCTCTCCCTCTCTGTGCTCCTCTGCCCTGACTCCTACAGGTTAATAGGGATGGAGGAGTGATTATTATTATTTCCACTGATGATAACCATACCTGAATGAGCTCAGCTCGATTTTTCAGAGCTAACGAGTGACAGAAATTAACATTATGCTAACAATTTAACTTAGTGCGCTAGCCAGGTTTTTATTTATCAAAATGGGGAGCACCTGTTTCATTAATTACATGGGACTCTCTGCTGATAGCTGGAGCTAACTAATTGCTACTACCAGCCAGTGATGAAGACTTACGTTCTTGCGTATATCCATGATTTCTTGCTGTTTGCAGCATGTACGCTAGTGTGTCCGCAGGTGTAGACGAGCGGAGTGTAAAGTAGCAGTGAAAACGGGGACTGGATTTTCAGTAATGTGGATGTCCCCTGTGAACAACTGGAACGGATTGGATAACGAAGCACTGACGCTGCCTTAACAGTGTAAAGTGAAAGGGACCGACCGAGTTATGATCATATTTATGTGAATAGCAACAGGTTTATATTATTATTTCTTTAAACTCATATTCCAGCATCTTTATATTGAATTTGTCTGCAAGTTCTGTTAAAAAAATAGAATAACTTAAAAAAAAAACTTTTAAAAAAACCACCAAATTATTTAGGGGGGCTTAAGAATATTTTAGGGAGGCTTCAGCACCCCTAAAATAGGTCTAACGACGCCACTGCCCAGAGACAATCCAAGCCTTGCCTGCTAGCATCATGCACCCTGCTGTTAGCAGGCAAGGCATACATGGAACGCCATAACCAAGTGGCCGGCATAGTGTACAGGAACATCTGTGCCGAGTATGGCCTGGAAGTCCCGAGGTCAAAATGGGAGATGCCCCCAAGGGTGATGGAGAATGACCGAGCTAAGATCCTGTGGGACTTCCAGATACAGACGGACAAAATGGTGGTGGCTAACCAACCGGACATAGTGGTAGTAGACAAACAGGAGAAGACAGCCGTAGTGATCGATGTAGCGGTTCCGAATGACAGCAACAACAGGAAGAAGGAACACGAGAAGCTGGAGAAATACCAAGGGCTCAGAGAAGAGCTCAAGAGGATGTGGAGGGTGAAGGTAACGGTGGTCCCCGTGGTAATCGGAGCACTAGGTGCGGTGACTCCCAAGCTAGGCAAGTGGCTCCAGCAGATCCCGGGAACAACATCGGAGATCTCTGTCCAGAAGAGCGCAGTCCTGGGAACAGCTAAGATACTGCGCAGGACCCTCAAGCTCCCAGGCCTCTGGTAGAGGACCCGAGCTTGAAGGATAAACCGCCCACAGGGGCGAGCGGGGATTTTTTTTTTATACATGGATGTCTTACATCTGTTTTTAAAATGTCTTTTTATCTTATCTATTTTAATTCTTTTAATTTGATTATATTATCCCTCTGTTCAGCACTGTGCTATATAAATAAAGTTGACTTGACTTGACACTCTCTTATCGCCATCATGACAGTCCAGAGCTTCCTCAAACGGAATAAGGCTGCTGCCATAAGGCTGGGACAAATGTGACAGAAAGTTGGATACTGATGTTGAAATACCTGTAACACTTGTAGGTGTAAACCCACTAGTGTCTTAGCTGTATGTTTTCAGTGACGCTTGTGTTGATGAGCACACAATGAATCACAAACATCCAGGAAGGTTCGATAGAAGGAAATACTCTGAAAGAAATGTCAGAAAAGCAGGAAGTTCCCTGTAAACGATTTAATCAACAAAACTGTCATTGCTTGGCTTCACTTGATGTTTATCTTGTTCTTTGGTCCACACAGTTCAGTACTGCTGAGTCATTCTTTCCCTTCACTAATACTTTAAACTTAGTTTATTTAATTGCTTTCCAACCTCATGTGGCTGCATTACAACTCTTCATAAAATTTGAAATAAAAATAGAAATTGAGGTCCTACCTATGCCACATAAAAGGGTTATAATAAGAGTGTTTCCATTTTTTTTTAATGGTTTCTCATTTCATTTACAACAACATGGTCTACTGTAGTGGCTCATTTTCTTTTCAGAAATTATTGTTCTGAATCTCAGTCCTCCTCTGCTTCTCATATTTTTTTCTTCCATTGTTGGCATCAATATTCAAGGCAGGCTTTAATAAAACTCCAGGTTCAGCTGGTGTTCCAACAGTTTTATAAAGAATTCTGGCCTACAGTAGAAACCACTATTTTTCATAATGGTAACTCTTATTCAGAATGTCTGTGAAGGTTCTCAGTCATCCAGGTCATCGTAGTCTAAGAAGCTTGGAAAGAAAAGCGTCTGGACTTCTGGTCCCAGATTTTAAGCCCTATGGCAGTGTCCCCAAGAGGGTCATGAACCCCCTAATGATCCTCTACCGAATCAAACGAGCCAAGGTGTAAAAATGGGTGTGGGTCACAAACAGCAAAGGTTTCCAGTCAATTCATTGTGAAACCTAGCCCCACCATATCGTCATTTACTGAGGTCAAAGGACCAAGGTTTTAGTGGGCGTTAAGGAGTCTTGAAAGGGATCTCAAAAACTGGATTATAAAATTGCAGACAGTTGATGTTGCAGCCCACCGCCTCTGTTCAAAGATGGTCGCTCACAGTGGACATATATGGCTTCTTGCACTCCTCTTTCAAACCATCTGTCTTCTTGGTCCAAAATGTAAACATTAGCATCCTCGAAACATTGACCTTTGTCCTTTAGATACAGATGAACCGCTAAGTCTTGTCCCGTTGAGGTGGCTCTTCTATGTTGTGCATATCTTATATTATACATGTAGTAGTGTGCAATACTCTAATAATTATCTAATACAGGCTTTTTTAGTATAATGCTACAGGCCTGTCAAACCTATTTTCGGGTTCTTTGCAGAACCTCTCAAGCTTGGATGTGCACTCTACCCATCAGATTGGATAGGTACGGTAAGTGCAATGTTTTCAGGGATAGTATTGGCCAGGTGATGAGCAGTGCCTGGTTTCTTCGAGATACGATGTTTGGTATTCTGGCTAAAAAGTTCAATCTTTGTTTCATCAGATGAGAGAATTTTGTTTCTCATGGCATAACAGTCCTTTAGACGCCTTTTAGTAAACTCTAGGTGCACTGTCATATGCCTTTTACTGAGGAGTGGCTTCTGTCTGGCCACTCTAACATACAGGCTTGATTGGTGGCGTCCAAATGCATGTTTTAGGACAACCAATCTTACTCCCCAGAGCTTTAGTCACGGCTTCCCAGTTTCCCCCTTGGTTTTTGTCAACTTCATTGAGCCACTAGCCGCGGCAATCTGTCAAAATGTAGATATTAAAGGACTTCAAACCAAAAATGCAGACCATCAGATAAGCCTATATACTGCTGATATATTTTTTTTCCTTAGGGACTCACAAACCTCTCTGAAAATGATCAAACTTACAGTATAGATAAGTTTTCATCCATTTCAGCTACCACTACCTCAACAGCTGAAGTAAATCAACAGTTATGCCTTAGAATTGTGATTTTCAGATGGGAATTTTAAACCTTAACAAAGTCTTCACTTATTCTAATAACTTAGCACCATTTTGGAACAATCAGAACAATTGGAAAGTCAGAAAAAGAAAAAACTGATTTTTCCATAAAGGACAAAGGATGTTCCAAATGGACCACACACACTCAAATATATGCACCCATAATAGTTGCTCTAGCCTAACTTTATGGAAACTGTGCATTGTAGGTGACGTAAGTGAATTAACTAAAATAAAGATTTTGTGCAGATTCAAAGTGTAAATGCTTAAATATTTGTCACTACTTTATAACTTTTCTTAATCGATGGCACATCACTTATGATTTTTTAGAGATACTTCAATACTTTAAGATTTCAAGAACTATCCTCACAAAAGTGGGTAAAAATATTTAAATTAGATTTAAAATAATCTATAAATAATACTGAAGTGAAACTGTACTCAGAAGTACTGAACTGTCCATGGTGAAAAACAAAGTCAACATCAATTGAAAACAAGCAATGGCACTTTTGTCTATTAAAATCTTTGCAGAGAAGTTCCTGCTTCTGTCTGCCAACATTTCTTAAAAAGAAAAAGAAAGAAAGAAAGAAAGAAAGAAAGAAAGAAAGAAAGAAAGAAAGAAAGAAAGAAAGAAAGAAAGAAAGAAAAAAAAGAAAGAAAGAAAGAAAGTATTTCCGCCCAACAAAGCTTCCTGAATGTTTGTGATTCGTTATGATCATATCAACACAAGTGTCACTAAAAAAACATTTTGGGTGAAATCCCCTAGGTGTTACAGGTTTTTCCACATCACTATTCAACTTTCTGTCATATTTGCTGAAGTCCCAGGACAACATCCTTGTTCCTTTCTAAGACGCTGTGGATTCTTTGTATTTTACTACTTGGAGATAGGATTAAGTACTGATTGGGGCAAATTTTAGATGATCACAGTAGGTTTTACTCAGGGAAGATGGTTGTTTGTGGTTAACCCCCCGCCCCCAAAAATCAACAACAACAACAACAAACCATCCAGAGTATCTGAGGTACGTTCTTCTCTTTATGACAAGTGTGACAGCTGAGCCTCCCAATTTCAGCATAGTGATTTAACAGCGTTTTTTTCTAGTTTCAAAACAAACAACTTTCATTTTCTAAATCAAACATTGAGTAAATTACAGTATGGCACAATAATTACCATGAGATACATAATACACATAGAAACACTACATATTAACATCACTTTGGAAATAGAAAGAAGACTGAAGAGAGGGAACGTTTCTGTTTTTACAACAAAAATTTGTGGGTTTTTTAGAGTTGTAAGACACCCCTGTGGAATTGGACAAACTAGAGTTGGATATCATGAACACATCGTTTCCAGTTTTTGGTGTACTGTGTAATTAACTCTCAATATCGTTATTATTTTTGACTGGTTTTAAACTGGTATAATATTAGTAAAATAGTGACAATACCAAGTCATGTGATGAACGTGAACATGTCCCATGACCAGCAGGAAAAACTGAGAACCTGGAAAGGACACTTCAATCCATCTCACTGTTTATAATTTGTAATTAATTTTTATTTAATTTTATTTCTGCCTCATTGTCCATGATCATTTGTGTTTCTACCACTAAACAAACTCCTCAATCACCTCACCACATTTGACCTTCTTAATAAGTTTGAGTGACTGGGTCAGATTTGCACTTTTTGTTTGCCAGGATAGTGTTTCCAACAGAACTCTCCCCCACACCCATTTTCCCAGTTATCACAATCCTCAAATAAGGATCTGAAACACAATTCCCAAATTTGGTAGAATATTTCTCAAATGTCATATGAATGAGCTTTAAATGAAAATAAAGACAATGTGACTTTTCATATAATATCAGTTACAAACAGAGAAGCTTAAAGATAATTTATACCTGATGTAGATGATGTCATACTTTGTTTTCAATGTTCTAACTACACAGGTGAGAGAGATGAATGTCAGAGCCTCTTTTCAAAACATTCTTTATGAGCAGCTTTACAGTAGGCACACCTTCAGTATTTGCATAACAGGTTCATATAACAGAGACACAGAGCAGCAGTGCTTGGAGACACCGCACAGGTCTTCCGTCTCTGGATTGAAGAACCATGTCTCATAGTGAGTTATGCCAAAATGTTTGTATTCACATTAACATCAGAATCTTTGCTTTGTATTAATACGTATGTGAATAGCAGGAAAATATTTTTAAATGTAAAGGTTTATAATTGAATTTCAGATTTTAAAAATGTAATGTTGAGTTTTAACCTTTGCTAGGCACATGGGTCAAGAATTTCCTGTAACAACAAAAAGAAAACCTTTTTCTTAAGGATATGAAAACATCTGCTTACATGCACAGCAGACTTTAAAACACAATGTGATGAGTTTTATCTAAGAATCACACCATAACATGTCTTTAATGATCATAGAGGACGAGTCTTCACCTGAACCTGTGCAGCCACAGAAAGAAGATCTGAGTGAGAACACAGAGAAAGCTTCAGCAGACATGACAGACCACCCTGATCAAGAAGAAAATCAGATCCAGTCCAACAACACTGATCACAAGTCTGACACACCAGTAAACATGGATGAAAGTAAAGAAACAGGACAAAAGAACAACAGGTAAATGTGAACATGGAGACTTCTAGATTCTGGATTTAATGTAACTTTGTTTCAAATTCACACTGAACAGAAATATTCTTTAATGATGTTCACTGATTTAAAAAGATGATCAGCTGATGATATAAACACAGTTTCTAATCACTTCATGAGGTTCAACTCTTATGTTACAGTTCTGCTGAAAATCCTGAGTTAAAAGATCAACCTGAGACTAAAGGTGAGACACAAACTTATACAGCAGTTTGTCATCATACTTCAGATGTGTGTGTGTGTGTGTGTGTCTGTGTGTGTGTGTGTGTGTGTGTGTTTGTGTGTGTGTTTGTGTGGAGTCATAAGTTCAAACTGAGCCAAAAATGTGAAAATGAGGGCTCCGAAAACCCACATGTGAATATTTTGGACCAGGATGTATGTGTTTGTGTGAGATTAAAATGTGAACTTTTTGTTCTGCGACATTTAGAACCACAGAAGAAATCCCACACTGAGATCTTTATGTGAAGAAAATAATTCACAAATGTTGAGATTCATATAACTTGGTTTACACGTGCTGCAGACTTTAAAACACAATGTGATGACAACAAAGGTTTTATCTAAGAATCAAACCATAACATGTCTTTAATGATCATAGAGGACGAGTCTTCACCTGAACCTGTGCAGCCACAGAAAGAAGATCTGAGTGAGAACACAGAGAAAGCTTCAGCAGACATGACAGACCACCCTGATCAAGAAGAAAATCAGATCCAGTCCAACAACACTGATCACAAGTCTGACACACCAGAAAACATGGATGAAAGTAAAGAAACAGGACAAAAGAACAACAGGTAAATGTGAACATGGAGATTTCTAGATTCTGGATTTAATGTAACTTTGTTTCACAAATGTTTTTTATTGATCTACTGTGATAACAAAAGATCAGCTGATGATATAAACACAGTTTCTAATCACTTCAAGAGGTTCAACTCTTATGTTACAGTTCTGATGAAAATCCTGAGTTAAAAGATCAACCTGAGACTAAAGGTGAGACACAAACTTTAAACGTAGTTTGTCACCATATTTTCAAAAGTGTATGTGTTTATGTGTGTTTATGCAGCGATTACGTCAAACTGTCAGTGTGTGTGTTTGTGTGGGAACAATGCCAAGCTGAGGTCTTTATTTGAAGAACATAATTTACAAAGTAGAAATAAATGAGGTCACATGTGCAGCAGACTTCAGAGAGTTTTTATCAAAGAATAAAACATAACATGTCTTTAATGATCATAGAGGACGAGTCTTCACCTGAACCTGTGCAGCCACAGAAAGAAGATCTGAGTGAGATCACAGAGAAAGCTTCAGCAGACATGACAGACCACCCTGATCAAGAAGAAAATCAGATCCAGTCCAACAACACTGATCACAAGTCTGACACACCAGTAAACATGGATGAAAGTAAAGAAACAGGACAAAAGAACAACAGGTAAATGTGAACATGGAGACTTCTAGATTTGATAAACCTTAGTGTCAAGTGTTTGTATTGACTGAATGCAAATTTGTAGTGATAGATGTAAAAACAAATGCAGGTTCAGTCATTTTATGTTTTTTAATGTTCTACATCAACGATCAGCTGATTATTTAAAAGCAATCAGTTTCTGCATCAGTTCATAAGGTTCAACTCTTACATTACAGTTCTGCTGAAAATCAAGAAAAAAATGAAGATTTTCCTGAGACTGAAGGTGAGACATGAGACACAAACATTTACACCAGTTGGTCAACATATTTTCAGAAGTGTGTGCATGTGTGTGTGTGTTATGTGTGCTCGTGTCTGTGTGTGTGTGTGCGTGTGTGTGTGTGTGTGTGGGGGGGGGGGGGGGCAAGTAAGCTGAGATCCTTATTTGAAGATAATCCTCCACAATGTAGAAATAACTGAGGTCACATGTGCAACAGACTTCAGAGAGTTTTTATTGAATAATCACACCATAGCATTAAATGTTAAATGTCTTTAATGATCATAGAGGACGAGTCTTCACCTGAACCTGTGCAGCCACAGAAAGAAGATCTGAGTGAGAACACAGAGAAAGCTTCAGCAGACATGACAGACCACCCTGATCAAGAAGAAAATCAGATCCAGTCCAACAACACTGATCACAAGTCTGACACACCAGTAAACATGGATAATACTAAAGAAACAGGACAAAAGAACAACAGGTAAATGTGAACATGGAGACTTCTAGATTCTGGATTTAATGTAACTTTGTTTCACAAATGTTTTTTATTGATCTACTGTGATAACAAAAGATCAGCTGATGATATAAACACAGTTTCTAATCACTTCAAGAGGTTCAACTCTTATGTTACAGTTCTGATGAAAATCCTGAGTTAAAAGATCAACCTGAGACTAAAGGTGAGACACAAACTTTAAACGTAGTTTGTCACCATATTTTCAAAAGTGTATGTGTTTATGTGTGTTTATGCAGCAATTACGTCAAACTGTCAGTGTGTGTGTTTGTGTGGGAACAATGCCAAGCTGAGGTCTTTATTTGAAGAACATAATTTACAAAGTAGAAATAAATGAGGTCACATGTGCAGCAGACTTCAGAGAGTTTTTATCAAAGAATAAAACATAACATGTCTTTAATGATCATAGAGGACGAGTCTTCACCTGAACCTGTGCAGCCACAGAAAGAAGATCTGAGTGAGAACACAGAGAAAGCTTCAGCAGACATGACAGACCACCCTGATCAAGAAGAAAATCAGATCCAGTCCAACAACACTGATCACAAGTCTGACACACCAGAAAACATGGATAATACTAAAGAAACAGGACAAAAGAACAACAGGTAAATGTGAACATGGAGACGTTTAGATTCTGGATTTGACAAAACTTTATGTGAAGTTCACACTGAACAGAAATATTCTTTAATGATGTTCACTGATTTAAAACGATGATCAGCTGATGATATAAACACAGTTTCTAATCACTTCATGAGGTTCAACTCTCCTATTACAGTTCTGATGAAAATCCTGAGTTAAAAGATCAACCTGAGACTAAAGGTGAGACACAAACTTATACAGCAGTTTGTCTTCAGGTCTGTGTCTTTGATTGGTGTAGGTGTAATTCAATAGAGTTTTTCCTGTTCAATTCTTGCATCATGCAGCAGGTTTTCAGTGAACTACACAAACTTGCTGAAGAAGAACAAACTAGGAAAACATATATGTTAATTTAAATATAAAGCCTGTTATATGTGATGACACAGTACTGGGCAAAAATGACTGTATAATATTTGGAATGGAGTAACTAAAAACATTTATAATTCATACAATCTGAATTTAAGTCTTGTCTTTCTCTATAATTTTAATTCTGGTCCTTATGATTGAATATGAAATTTAAGGATACATACAAACTCTGAAAAAGTAATTTTTTTGATTTAGAGTACTTTTTTAAATTTGTTTTTCATCAATGCAGGAAAGCACTCTGAGACCAAAGTGAACCTTGTCCTTCTGGGCATGGCCGGGAGTGGAAAGAGCGCCAGTGGGAACACCATCCTTGGAAAGAAGAGCTTCACTTCTAAACCGAGTTCAAAGCCGATCACCACAGAGTGCCAGGTGGCAGAAACAAGGAGAAATGGCCTACACCTGTTTGTAATTGATACTCCAGATATCTTTGATGATGAAATCAAATCATCAGTTAAGAGCAAACATGTTAAAAAATGCAAACAGCTCTGCAAGTCAGAACCTTGTGTCTATTTAGTTGTGATGCATGTGAGCAGATTTACAGATGGTGAGAGAGACATAGTGGGTAAATTAGAAAAAGCTTTTGGGAGCAAAGTTAAAGAAAAAACAGTGGTGCTGTTCACCAGAGGAGACGACCTGCAGCAGGGAGAAATAACCTTTGAGGAGTTTTTGCATACGTGCCATCCTGGTCTGAGGGAAATCATTAAACAGTGTGGCGACAGGTGTGTTCTCTTTGAGAACAGAAAGTCAAGTTCACAGCAAGTGAAAAATCTGATGAACACAGTGACCGGGCTGTTAGAATAACAGACAACATAACCGCATGTATGAGTTAAAATCACGTGCTTAGACATTTGGCCTTTTTCTGTAGAGCTATGAATAATTTAGAGTCTGAAAGTTATTCTGTATATTGAACTGGAAGATAATAATAAAATAATTGCCTTCTATATTCCATTTACTACATTATCATTTAAACAAGAAGAAATGCATTTTTAAAATATGGTTACTTGAAGCAGTTTTACATCTTTTTTTTGTTTTTTAAATAAACCACTGACTGGCGACAGGTGTGTTCTCTTTGAGAACAACAAACCAAGTTCAAATCAAGTGGACAAGCTGATTCACACTGTGAAGGCAGCTTTAAACACAACAGAAAAAGAATAATAAAAAAGAATAAAACATTTATTGTTGTAACTCTGGGTACAAATTTTCATATATTAAAGCATGAAAAATCATATTCTCTTTTTTTTACATGACGTTGCTTCTTTATAATTATGACTGGACTAACTTTTGCCTTTAAAAAAGGAAAGACTGTTTTTAATGCTATTTCCTGATGTTGGGGTGATTTTGTTACAAAATCATGGTCACATATGGAGTCATTACCAGCCAGAGATTAAATGTAAATTATTTTCTCAAGCTATGCATAATATGGTTTATTATATTTTGAAACATCGGGTTCATTATCAGCTTCAGTGAACTGTGATAAAAAAAATCAATCAATCCTTTATTTGTCACATGTAAAGTTGTTACCTGCAGTCAAACTGGACCCCTTCCTACCAAACATACATAGCACAAACATCGCATTGGGAAGACAGGTCTGTGAGAGGCAGGATGGTAAGAAAACAGTGAAAATGCACACCATCACGGACAAGAGGGAAAAAAAGGGCAGTGTGAGGACAGTAAAAAAGCACCTCAGCACAACAAAGCGTTTGGAATGGGGGAGGGAGGTGAGTGTACATCTGTGTTAGTGTATAATGCGTATGTGTGCATGTGTGTGTATCCTGTCTTCAACTTGAGAGTGTCCTTTCACCCGGTTAAGCAAAAGTCAACAGTCCATCCAGCTGACGCAGGTGTCCTTGAAGGGTAGGGGTAGAGACAAAACACAGTCGCGTTATCAAGGACAAGAATTTGTGCTTCCGGAGCCTGTGGAGATGGTTGTTTGGATCAGTTGGAAAAAATGAATCCAATTTTGCAGTTGGTCTAATGTCCATCACTGCTCACCAGGTCTATCAATTTCCCATTGCAGAGCCATGAGCTTCTCCAAGATCTTATCCATAATGCGGTCAATAAACACAGTCTGAGTACTCACGGCTTGCACATGATCTCAATGTGATATATAACTCAATACAATAACGTTTAAAGCTTATGAGATGAGATAAAGTGGCTCTATTCAGCTGAGGTGTAGTGTAAAGTGCAGTGCAATAAAATAGTCTAGTAACTCTGATGGTTCAGGTTAATATAAAGTATTAACGCTGATTCTCTCTTAGATGTGTTGCATTGCAGAGCTTTGCTTCATGGATGAAAATGGTGGTGAGAATAACATAGAGATTTCGTGGTTATTGAGACCTTTATAGTTAAGGGGGAAAAGCCAACTAAGCCGTCCTGAGAATTTCACCAAGGGGTGATTTACTTCTAACCAGTAACAAACACCAACAAGAATTTAGGCCTATCACACATGGAAACATGGTTCAGATCATTATGAATTTTCTTTTTGTTTTTAACAATTTTAAAACAAGAAATAAAATGGATGTTAACCATTTATGAAGGCTTGAAAACGTCAGCTGGTAACTGTGGCTGATCAGTGAGCCAGATGGTTAGCCAAAGAATTCACTACACCATTAATGAAGCATATGCGTAAGTTTAATAAGGAAGATCTGTAATCAGTAACCTGCCTGCTTCCCTGTGTGTTAAGCTCCTTGTCTGTTTTTAAAATCATTACCTCTTTCCCTGGAAATCTCAATAATGTCATTGTTACTTCATCTTCACTCCCAACATTCACGACTGGGATTCTGTTCTGCCAAGAATGATCATCAGGTTCATAAAATACAAGCAAAGACCGGCACAGCCTGCAGACTCCACACAGCTGGTCCTCTACACTCTGCTAAACTGGACTGAAGGACGATGTCTTCTGGTGGGTGTTTAGATTTTTTACACTGCATCAGTAAAATGTTTTGGTTTGGATAAAAAGAATTGCATAGCTAAGGGGAAATTAACCATGTGAGATACTGTTTTTACAGAAAGGAAGATTACAGTTGTTATCCTGGGAAGAGATGAAGCCTTGAAGAAAGCTCTAATAACCATCGTCCTTGGGAAAGATTTAGCTAAACTTTATAAAAGAATTCATAAAAAAACTGAGATTTATGAAGATGGTACATATGAAGTCACAGTTGCACCAAACATGCACATCCAATGTGACGACATCCAGTACTTATTTTTTTATTGTCAAAAAACTGACTTGTGTTTGTTGGTGGTGGAAGATGGGTTTTCATCTGAAGATGTGCAGAAGCAGATAGAACATCTGAGCAGGAAAACTGGAAAACCTACAGAAGAGTTTATAGTTTTGCTTCCACTGAGCTGTAAACGCAAAGTTTACCCATTCAGATTTTTTACAATGGAGCAGGTTTTCAGTGAACTGGCCAGACTGGCTGAACACAGAAGTGTAACACAAATGAGGAAAAGGTAAGGCTGAAAAATAATATAATGCTTTACAGTATGTTGTAAATATTGTGTACAAGGGAAGGGTTGCCTCAACATTAGAACAAAATATGGTTTTGTTTGTACTTTAGGTGCAGTGATCCTGTTACCCATTTTTCAACACCGTACACTGAGCTGAGAGGAGCAAGTAAATCATAATCCATACAACACCTTATGTTCAGAGAAAGTTCACTAAACGTTCATTGTTCAGAACTGTGTTCATGTATCTGAACTTACACCTCAACATGTCATCTATTATAATATGTATAACATAGTTTTTGTTATTCAGGTAAGCACACTGGCATCAAAGTGAACCTTGTTCTTCTGGGAATGTCTGGGAGTGGAAAGACCGCCAGTGGAAACACAATCCTTGGACAGAAAGTCTTTCTGTCTAAACCCAGCTCAAAGCCGATCACCACAGAGTGCCAGGTGGCAGAAACAAAGATAAAAGGTGTGCATGTGCGTGTGATTGATATTCCAGATATGTTTGATAATGACATTGGAGAATCAATTAAGAAAACAAATGCAGAAAGGTGCAAACAGCTCTGTGGGTTTGAACCCAGTGTGTATGTACTTGTGATGCATGTGAACAGATGGTGAGAGAGACATACTGACAAAGTTAGAAAAAGCCTTTTGGAGGAATGTTAATGAACAAACTGTCATCCTGTTCACTAAAGCAGATGACTTGTATCGTGATGGAAAACGACTGGAAGATCTTTTCCGTTATTGCCAACCTGATCTGAAGAAAATCATTGAAAAGTGTGGCAAAAGGTGTGTTCTCTTTGAAAACAAACAATCACACTCAGATCAAGTGGAAACGCTGTGGGACACAGTGTTCAGGGTGCTACAAAAACTGTAGGAGTTATAACTTCATGTATCAGATCGGTGGGGCAGGCTTTTTTAATTCTCTTAACTTTCTCACTTTGTAAACTGTGAAACAATCAGATTACTGCTTCATTCAATAAAGTGCTTCAGTGCATCCGGTGTCTCTTTGAATAATTTACTATACAAATTATTATAAGATACTTAGATACTCTCATATATTCATGTTAAATCAGAAGCAGGTAGCTAAGTGATAACTGTAAATGCTGCCCTTAATTGGATTGAACTGAAAAGTTTCCAAAAAACATTTAACAATGAAAGGAAGAGTTCAATACACGGATATCCATATACCAGAATGTAAAATGTAATGTAGTGAAAATCCATAAAACAGAAATAATATTTTATTACTTTTAGTATGGACCTAGATGTGTATCCAGATGCAGCGCCACTTCATCAGTCAGTAACTGCTGTTATATCGCCATCTACTGGACAATTGATGTGTAAACTCAGAGCAGCTAAACCCAGTTCAAAGCCACCCATATGGAAAAGAAATAGTAAAATCTTATATGTTGTTACTCATGAAAGTGGCTACTTTCATGAGTAAATCATATAAGGCTTACATGATTTACTGAAAGTGGCCACTTTCTCATTACTTTCATATATTGTTTTAGTAAGTATCCAAAACATACAAGTTTCATTATATAATTTTTCAAGGGATCTTATATCTGTTTTCACTCTTGTATGCGTTTCACACAAGACAGATACAAACTTTATAAGATTTATATATATCTTTTCCATATGGGCAATCACCACTGACGTAGAGCTATAATTGGCATGAATAAAATTAGTGAAATATATTTCACTAAATCATTTATATATCCATCAAATCGCTAGTTTCCCTCTTTACCTGAGGAGACGACCTGATACCAACCTGATCCTAAAGAAATAATTCAAAGCCGTGGCTGCAGGTGTGTTTTTGAACAGCAGCTCAGGCTCATATGAGGATGGACACAATGACCAGGATGATCCAAGAAGGGCAGAATTTATAATTTCATGTGTCAGATCAGAGCAATAAAGTGGTTAGAAATAATTTACTGTCTAAAGATAAAAATTCATGATTCATAAAGCGGTCATAGTCAAAGCTAAAGGAATACTTGGCTCAGTAGACCTCTGAGTCAGGGGTTGTTCTTTCTTTACAGAGGGGTTTTTTAATAGCACTATCCATGCCAACCGAAGTCTTCTAAATGACTTCGCACTTTCAGAAAGACAACCATTGTAATGCAATTTATTCTCCAACATTGTGTAATCTATTATTATAAATGTAAATGTTAGTAGGAAATGGTCAGGCAAAAATGTAAATGATGAGTCTGCTCACTTACATTGTAAGAGGAGCCAGTTGAGTCTAGTAGTACTTTAAGTTGACTCCTATGATTTTGGGGGGAATATAAATAAAACTGAACTGAACTGAATTTAATGTTTTGAGGCGTTCAACCATTTTAAATGACGTGGTGATCTTACAGCTCTACACAAGCAGAAAAGTATAAAGTAAAAACAAAATGGATCCATTCAGCAGCTTCAACGATGGATCCTGCATTCAAATAAGAAAATATAATGACAGAAAACATTTAGTAAATGTTTTTTATCTGCACTGCATGTTGTGGGAATTACTGTTTGATTTATTCTGACAATTTACTTTAATTCAGAAAATTTAAGTAAGAATTCAGAAAAAATGGTTTCATGTCAAGATCACTGAGCGGGAAGTAAAGCTGTCACACGTTTCAATAAGAAAATATTCCCCTGAGATGCTCTGGATGCCTCTGTTGGACACAATCAGCCTGTGACTAAACAGCCAGCTCAGCTAAGTAAGATCTTTAATATTTAAATACCACTCTCTTATCTCCATCATGAGAGTCCAAAAGGAACAAGGATGCTGCTGTAAGGCTGGAACAAATCTGACAGAAAGTTGGATACTGATGTGGAAATACCTGTAACACTTGTAGGTTGAAACCCACTGGTGTCTTCGGTGCATGTTTCCAGTGACACTTGTGTTGATGAGCTTGTAATGAATCACAAACATCCAGAAAGGTTTGATAGAAGGAAATGTTCTTAAAGAAAAGAAAGCAGGAAGTTTCCTGTTTTTAATCAACGGTTCAGTGCTTCTGTGTCATTGTCACTTCAAGACTTTAAAACAAGTTTAACTGAACACATTCCAACCTGACGTAGCTGCATCACAACTCTGCATAGAATATGAAATAAAAACAGAAACTCACTTTCTGCATCATCTTAGGCTTCTCCTCTGCTTCTCATATTTTTTCCTTCAGTTGTTGTCGTCAATCTTCAGGCCTGGCTTTAATAAAGTTCCAGGTCCGGATGGTTTTCCAGCACTTTTGTAAAGAATTGTGTCCAACACTAACAGCCACTATTTTTCAGAATTACTCAAATTCAAAGTGATCACACAGCAATTCCAAACGTCAACTCTGCCAGCATTACCTAAACCAGCCAAAGACCCTACACTCCCATCCAGCTATTGCTTCACTGACCTAAAAAATACTTAGAAGAGTCCTTACCAGAAGACTAGAAAAAGGGTAGACACTCAGCCAATAGTACACACAGACTAGTACATGTAATATTACTGTAGTAATACTGTTCCATCAACAGATTAGAAACCACTGTTATTTCTTTGATAAAAAATTTAGGATATTTCCTCCCAACAAACCTTCCTGAACCTTTGTGATTCATCATGATCTTATCAACACAAGTATCAGTGAAAAACGTCTCACAACAACATCCTTGTTCCTTTCTAAGAAAATGTGAGTAGTAATACGTAGGCACTTTTGTTGCGGTGCGGGTTCATGTGCGTCCGTGTACGCCTGCACCTACCCCTGTACAAGGCACTTTTGCTAGTTCATGTGAGTCCCTGGGTTCATTAGGGTTCATATGGTTTACCCATGTATTAATTTAATCAATCAATTATGTTTTAATGAAACTACTTTTTATGGATTCTGCATGTGTCTCAGCAACAGTTATACAGGCATATGTGCTCTTAAAAGTAATGCGTTGTTTTACCGATGCCTTGACAACCCTGAAATGGCGATCTGACTTTTTACATTTATCTACAACTGGTCAAAAAAATGTGTTTCCAAATCCTGGCTGGTAACAATGTCTCACCAGTCATTTTATTTTAAAAATGTAATTGATTTAATTTAACCACACCTCATTTTATTCATTTTATTTTAAGAAATAAATGAATAAACGGTTCTAATAGGACTTTCTTCTGTATGGGAAAATTCGTGTTTCATGAATGTTCATAAGAGTTTAAAAATCTGAATTTCGGGATCGTGATCAATAGGTAGACAGAGCACGTCAGTTTTTAAACAGAGTACACATTTAGCCTGTAGAAATAAAACGCTGTTGCGTTGGTGACACACAAACGTGTGTGTGATATTTTAAACGATATTAAAAAAACACTCTTAAGGGTGGTGATACTTACAGTACTTGCTGGTGAAACTTCTAATTGTATATTATATATTAATAGTATTGCATATTAATGAGTGATTTATCCCATTGTACATTCGAAATGAGGTAAAGTAGTGCTGTGTTTTTTTTAAGTTTTCAGTGTTTTTGTTTTTCCATCAGTCCGACAGTGGAGGGGTTTTGCTTTTTTCAGAGGGGTCACAGGGGCCTATGAGTGAGTGTCTGTATTCAGCCTGTCAAACCTGGCATACAAGGTGTTGTAGCTGTTTGTCATCATATTTTCAAAAGTTCATGTGTGTGTGTTTGTGTGGGAACAATGCCAAGCTGAGATGCTCATTTGAAGAAAATAGTTCACAAAATAGAAATAAATGAGTTCACATGTGCAGCAGACTTCAGAGGTTTTTTTAAATCAAAGATTAAAGCCATAACATGTCTTTAATGATCATAGAGGACGAGTCTTCACCTGAACCTGTGCAGCCACAGAAAGAAGATCTGAGTGAGATCACAGAGAAAGCTTCAGCAGAAATGACAGACCACCCTGATCAAGAAGAAAATCAGATCCAGTCCAACAACACTGTCTGTGTCTGTGTCAACAAGTCTGTGTCCAAAAAATTAGGAATTTCATCCGTTTTGTTTTGTTTTTCACAACACACTCGGTGTGTAATGATCAGACAATCACTGATTGACTGACATATGTAAAAAGGATTTTGATTTTTAAATATCTTTTCACAAGTGAGCCTGTTATGAAATAAAATTTCTCAAATGTATATAGAAGTGCACTGACAATGATGTTCCTGGTGTGAGAGCTACAATGCTACTGAGTAAAGCTGTAATACGACTGCTTTTGAGCAGGTTGAGCTGATTTTAAATACTTAATATTCTGTCAGAATCAGAGATCCACTCAGAGTTCATCTGCATTATGTTTTAAATAATCTATGGCTTCAAAAATTATGAATAAATATATCAATAAATTACACTTAAATCAGTTATGTTATTTCTAGCAGAGGTGCAGGCAATAGGCCTCAGTGGGTGAAATAATTATTTGATGCCCTGCTGAATTTACAAGTTTGCTCACTTTCAAAAAATGTAAAAGTTTCTAATTTTTATGGTATTTTTATTTTAATGGAGAAAGACAGAATATCAACCAAACGTCCAGAAAATCCATATTAAAGTTATAAGAATGTAGTCTTAAAGTGGAATGGGACGAAACAGTTTGTTTCAAATGCAAGAGGACAGATTGTTATGAAATATGAATCATACAAAGCTGCTCTCTTTTAGTTCAGGGCTGCACCACATGAACCTAATGGAAGTGTTTTTTTGTCAAAATACAAACAAAATTAAATAAACAGGAAGCTGACAGAAAGAATCATTAACTCAGTTTTAGTTTTGTGTCTTCATTTTCCTCTATCAGTTTAAGTTGATCACTTTTGTGCTGAAACACTGAGTTTTATGAGCTAGCCACTGTCCCAGTAGTCATAGGGGGACTGACCAACCTGTGCACAGCCTGGATTGATTACAAGAAGGCCTATGACTCAGTGCCCCACAGCTGGATACTGGAATGCCTAGAATTGTACAAGATCAACAGGACCCTAAGAGCCTTCATCAGGAACTCAATGGGGATGTGGCGTACAACACTAGAGGCCAACTCCAAGCCCATAGCACAAGTCACCATCAAGTGCGATCTACCAAGGAGATGCTCTGTCCCCACTGCTGTTCTGCATAGGCCTGAACCCCCTCAGTGAGATCATTAACAAGACTGGCTACGGATACCGACTACGAAACGGAGCGGTTGTCAGCCACCTCCTGTACATGGATGACATCAAGCTGTATGCCAAGAGTGAACGAGACATTGATTCACTGATCCACACTACCAGGATATACAGCAATGACATCGGGATGTCATTCGGGCTGGAGAAGTGTAGTCGGATGATAACAAAGAGAGGGAAGGTAGTCAAAACTGAGGGGATCGAGCTACCAGAAGGCAACATTGCAGACATAGAGGACAGTTACAAGTACCTGGGGATCCCGCAGGCAAATGGGAACCATGAAGAGGCCGCTAGGAAAGCTGCAACCACCAAGTACCTGCAGAGGGTCAGGCAAGTCCCGAGGAGTCAGCTGAACGGTAAGAACAAGATCCGGGCCATCAACACCTACGCCCTGCCCGTGATCAGGTACCCAGCTGGGGTAATAGGCTGGCCAAAGGAGGAGATAGAAGCCACTGACATAAAGACAAGAAAGCTCCTGACCATGCATGGAGTCCAGTCCAGCACCCTGAGGCTGTACGCTAAGCGGAAGGAAGGAGGCCAGGGACTGGTGAGTGTCAGCAACACAGTCCAGGATGAGACAAACGAAGATGGCCCCAATTGACAGCGTGCTCAGTGAATACCTCAGGCAGCAGAAACCCAAGAAAGAGGAGGAAGGCGAGGAACCATCATGGAAGGACAGGCCCCTGCACGGTATGTACCACCGGCAGATAGCGGAGGTGGCTGATATCCAGAAATCCTACCAGTGGCTGGACAAAGCTGGACTGAAAGACAGCACAGAGGCACTAATCATGGCAGCACAGGAACAAGCACTGAGCACAAGATCCATAGAGGCTGGGGTCTATCACACCAGGCAAGACCCCAGGTGCAGGCTGTGTAAAGATGCCCCAGAGACAATCCAGCACATAACAGCAGGGTGCAAGATGCTAGCAGGCAAGGCATACATGGAACGCCATAACCAAGTGGCCAGCATAGTGTACAGGAACATCTGTGCCGAGTATAACCGAGCTAAGATCCTGTGGGACTTCCAGATACAGACGGACAAAATGGTGGTGGCTAACCAACCGGACATAGTGGTGGTAGACAAACAGAAGAAGACGGCCGTAGTGATCGATGTAGCGGTTCCTAATGACAGCAACAACAGGAAGAAGGAACACGAGAAGCTAGAGAAATACCAAGGGCTCAGAGAAGAGCTCGAGAGGATGTGGAGGGTGAAGGTAACGGTGGTCCCCGTGGTAATCGGAGCACTAGGTGCGGTGACTCCCAAGCTAGGCGAGTGGCTCCAGCAGATCCCGGGAACAACATCGGAGATCTCTGTCCAGAAGAGCGCAGTCCTGGGAACAGCTAAGATACTGCGCAGGACCCTCAAGCTCCCAGGCCTCTGGTAGAGGACCCGAGCTTGTAGGATTGACCGCCTGCAGGGGGGAGCGGGGAATTATATATATATATATATATATTCAAAACCGACGTCTGGATTTGTTTGTGACAGCGTCTGTGTTAAATGTAAAGCCACGTCCGAAGTTCACTCCGACGCCTCTGTCTCTCTAAGTGGAGGGATAGTAACTGCGTCTAGTTTTATCTTTATTCGTTTATTTTCGTTTCACCCAGTGTTTTCACCAGCCCCAATGCAGACGGATATATTTGCAGGACCATGAATTACAGTTTGCCAACACCAGCGCAAAATTGCCTTTTAGCATCAAAAAGCTGCTGTTCTCTAAGTTCTGCTGCATTTGCTAGGATGGCTTACTGAACTGTCTGCCGGGAGTTGTCCTTTGGGTGAAACTGGCACTGCAGAGCTCAGGTGGCAGCCTTACTTTGACTGGTTAATGCTGTTTGTTTTGTGTGTTTTATTTTAGTCTTTTAGTCGATATGTGTTTGTATACATGTATTTATCGTAAAATAAAATAGAAATCTTTGTATTATTGTAGAGTCTTTACAACATAAAGCACTGTTGATGTGATTTGGCGCTTTGTAAATAAAATTAAATTTTGAATTATACTGAATTTGAGTGTTTTTATTTGATGTATGATTGTTAAGCATTTGGTCTTATCAAGTGAAAAAAACAGTCTTTACTTTACAGTTATGACTGAGTATCCATATTTGTGAAGCTCTTGTGAGCAATTATCTTATTTCATCTTTTTAGTTGCTGGATTTGGCGACAGAAGGACGAGCCAGTAGGAGTCAGACCTCCCTCGAAGTGGGTTCCTCTTTCCAGATTTTTTCACAGTACAGTGTGAAGCTGATGTGTACTGTTTCTTTTCCTACCTCTTCATTAGGGCCTTTGGCTACTACTAAGTCCATCCCAAAATCTTTTTTCTTTTGATTTACTGAAACTGTTCTCTGATCCGTTTATAGGTTAAAGATGGCGACATGCAGAGATGACGAGTGGGCAAAAAACGTATGTCACTGTATAATTCTTATATAAATCATGTTCACTGAGAGAGACGCTGTCCTCTTAACATTCTGCATTTAATGTAAATCAATAATTAGTAGTGGCCTATTGTAGCTGACAGTATTTCAGCAACATCCTCATTTTTTTTAAGATGTGGTCACTTTCTCAATTATGGAAATTTTTTCTAGGCAACATTTCTTGAGTGGCAGATATAATAAGCATAGATCTAGGCATGAGGGGGTGGCTGGGGGGAGGCTTCAGTGCAGTGTGCAGCAGCTCCTGAGTGGGGAAATCCCCCTAAAATTCATCCAAAAGCAGTAGTGACTGAGCATTACAAAGATCTATAAATTAAGTGAAGGGTAGAGATGAAGATCAGGGTGATGTAATCTGACCAACCTCAATGATGACGAGATAAACTC
Source organism: Pelmatolapia mariae (assembly GCF_036321145.2). Taxonomy (NCBI): domain Eukaryota; kingdom Metazoa; phylum Chordata; class Actinopteri; order Cichliformes; family Cichlidae; genus Pelmatolapia; species Pelmatolapia mariae. Next base: position 5,215,188 of record NC_086235.1, on the reverse strand, counting down.
TTAGAAACTCTCTCCAGTGACTGAAACGGGATGTCCGACACTGGAGGCCTTCAGTGTGTAGAAACACCTGAGATAATCCAGTAGTTGAGCAGCTGGAACCCATGAATAGTTTTGCAAAATAACTGATGGTGCTAAGATGAGATTTAATTGTGGGGATTTTGATAGAAAGGGATAAATGTGTGTGTATGATTGGATGGGAGGTGTAGTTTGAAGTGGGAATGCATGGAACAAAATGAATTCCAAGTGGAAAGGGTGCTGGTACCATGGGCTGTTAATGATGGCGTCTTGAGATAGGTTGATGCTGGACTTTAAATTTGTTTAAATATGATGTTGCTGAAAATGGAGCTACTGTTGTAAAATCTGCCTCTGCATGAGGAACCAAGGTTCTGAATGTGTGGAGACAAAACAAGGAGTCAGGAACAGTATGGTGGCTTGGATTGTGTCCTGCTCTGTGTGAGGATTGGTGAGTGACCAACTGTCATGTACGACTATGAATGAAGGAGATGAAGGATGGGGAGTTTCTTTAGCCCCTTTTAATTATGTCAAAAAACAATTTTTTGTTGTTTTTTGTTGTTTTGTATTTGTTTGTTTTGTTTTGTTTTGTTTTTTTTTGGGGGGGGGGGGGGGGGGGGGTACCTGGGTTAGAGCAGGTGAGAAAAGCAAGAAGAGAATTCAGGGTTTGTGCACAGGGTGAAGTTCAGGCGTTCTAAAAATGAGAACAAACAGTCTGCAGTGTGGGAAGGCATATTATAGTTATACACCTGTTATGAGGAGTAACAGGAGTGGTCTTGCTCCCATCGCCAATTAAATTCTTAACATAATTTGTTAAAGATCTCATGACTTTCCATTTTGCCTTTCAGACATACCCTGTGACTAAACAATCCAAGTCTAATCGCATCGCCCTGATGATCAATAATATAAAGTTTCATAACGACAGCTCAGACAGACATGGAGCTGAGAAAGAGGACCGGGTCATGTTCAACCTGCTCCAAAGTCTGGGATACCAGGTGGTACGTTATAATAACTTGACTGAAAAGGTAAATTTTTACTGGCAGAAAACATTTATTCACTTTCGCTGTCAGTTTTTTAAATTGATTGAATAACCCGTGATGATATCTTGTTCCCACAGCAGATTGATGATGCTCTTACTCAGTTCTCGCAGCATAGAAAACTCACCCACACAGACAGTGTGTTTGTGACCATCATGTCTCATGGAGACATGGGAATTATCTCTGGCACTGACAGTAAGGAGTTTGAAACTGAGAAAATTTTCCAGCACTTAAATGCAAAGAACTGTCCAGCACTGGTGAACAAACCCAAGATCATCATCATTCAGGCCTGCAGAGGAGGTAATTCTCATCTGTCTTCACATACTCGATACAACACATACATATATTTACTGTCCAGCATAACTGCTGATATGGACGCAGACCTCCTGAAGATGAAAATATAAACTTTAGTCACAAGTATATGGGCTCAAAATGTGGTCATAAATATTTTGTACTTGTAAATCAGTTTTGTATGTGTAAAAAGAATTTGTGTGTGCGTAAAAAAGATTTGTATGTGTAAAAAAGATTTGTATGTGTAAAAAAGATTTGTGTGTGTGTAAAAAAGATTTGTATGTGTAAAAAAGATTTGTATGTGTAAAAAAGATTTGTGTGTGCGTAAAAAAGATTTGTATGTGTAAAAAAGATTTGTGTGTGTGTAAAAAAGATTTGTGTGTGTGTAAAAAAGATTTGTGTGTGTGTAAAAAAGATTTGTATGTGTAAAAAAGATTTGTATGTGTAAAAAAGATTTGTGTGTGCGTAAAAAAGATTTGTATGTGTAAAAAAGATTTGTATGTGTAAAAAAGATTTGTGTGTGCGTAAAAAAGATTTGTATGTGTAAAAAAGATTTGTGTGTGTGTAAAAAAGATTTGTGTGTGTGTAAAAAAGATTTGTGTGTGTGTAAAAAAGATTTGTATGTGTAAAAAAGATTTGTATGTGTAAAAAAGATTTGTGTGTGCGTAAAAAAGATTTGTATGTGTAAAAAAGATTTGTATGTGTAAAAAAGATTTGTGTGTGCGTAAAAAAGATTTGTGTGTGCGTAAAAAAGATTTGTGTGTGTGTAAAAAAGATTTGTGTGTGGACTTTGCCAAAAAACCCTGCAAGTTACAAGTACGGATTTTGACCCTATTTTTCTTCCTTTCATCTGATTGGTCAATGTCATGTCAATCACAAATGTAACAATCCAATCAGAGAACAGATGGGTTTGGCTGTCGGAGGGGCACTTTTTTTGAACTGCAGGTCTTTGAAGGGAATAAATGCCCTTTTACATGCCAACCCAGCGTTTTCCTTCATCACCACGAAGGAAAACAGTCTGTGGTCTGAGTTTGGTGATTTTTGTGTCACAGGTCTACGTGCTTAATACAGGGACTTCCACAGCCTTTTCAACAGCGCTGCGGACCGCGGGGGGGGGGGGCAGTGTTTTGGAAATGACAGTCTTCATTACAAAGCTTTCTTCGTTATGAATTAGCATACATGTTTTTATTGAACATTTGAAGAACTAGCAAACCCCCCCCCCCGAAACTCTTGTAGAGGACATAAAGTCAGAGATAGAAACGACAAGGAGCAGGTGCATCTAGTACAGGTAGAGCTGCTGCAAAAACCCACAGAGCCCAGCAGCCAGTGCAACAAATTCTGGATCCTTTGCTTTTAGTTAGCAGTTAGCATTAGCAGCACATCCTGCGTCCGATGTGAAAGGACTTTTATGCTGCGCACTGTGACTCACAGCAATGGTCCCGGGTCAGTCCTGACTTTGTGTTAAACTAATCCTAAAGTAATGATGGTATTTCTAATCACTGACATACCACAACTTTATCCTTTCAACAGCTGCTGAAAGTTAGGGGACCTAGCTGCTATCGGATATTTATATAGAGATCCTCCAGCTTCAAACTGTATCACCCTTCAAGGGCCTGCAGTTCAAAAAAGCGCCCCTCCAACAGCCAAACCCATCTGTTCTCTGATTGGATTGTTACATTTGTGATTGACATGACATTGACCAATCAGATGAAAGGAAGAAAAATAGGGTCAAAATCCGTACTTGTAACTTGCAGGGGTTTTTTGGCAAAGTCCACACACAAATCTTTTTTACACACACACAAATCTTTTTTACGCACACACAAATATTTTTTACACACACACAAATCTTTTTTACACATACAAATCTTTTTTACACATACAAATCTTTTTTACACATACAAATCTTTTTTACGCACACACAAATTCTTTTTACACATACAAAACTGATTTACAAGTACAAAATATTTATGACCACATTTTGAGCCCATACAAGTAAGTCTGTGTGTTCCTTGTTTCAGCTCAGAAAGGATCGCTGTATTTACCGCTCCAACAGTCTGTGCCCACAGATAATATCAGCGCTCTATCAAAAAACTTTACCAGAAATGCCAGAGTTCACATCGAAAAGGACTTCATCTGTTTTAATTCCAGCACTCCTTGTAAGTTTTCCTGCTTCCTGTAACAAATAATTTTCAATAAACTGCAGTTAATAATCTGTTACTGTCTGTTTGTTTGCAGACACAGTTTCATACAGATCAACATCAGATGGTTCTTTTTTTATCCAAACACTCGCTTATGTGTTCAACAAATGGAGCCACGAGTATGACATTGAGGACCTGTTCAAAAAAGTAAGTCTGATGACTGGAAAAAACACGTATTATGCACACTCTTAACTAACTGAAGCCTTTCATTGAAGTACCAAATAAACACATTGATACTCTCTTTTTGGCCAGACACATAGCAGCACTTCTGCTATAATTTTGTTCATATTTAACAAAATAAAAATGCAGACATAAGTGTACATATTAGTTTTTGACTGCTAGTGAAAACTGTTTTCTTTTTGTTTGTACTCTCTTGTTACCTCAGCCAGGTCTGCGCCTCCAAACAGTAGTAAAGGGACCTCTGGCTAATACATTGGGTTCTGTGTCGGGCTCACAGCCAAAAACTAGCTTTATTGTCTGGGTCAACTTTGCTAGTGAGAGACAGAGAGAGGCGTTGAAAGGCTGCTCCAACTGAACCAACCATATGTCGTGGGGTCCTCGCCTAAACTTCTCCCGAACAAATGCAGGCGTAGTCAGGAAGCGTTCAGTGTGGATAATTTATTCTGCCGGCCTCCCAGGTGCACATAAGATTATTTACAAAAAAAAAATAAACAACTAACTTAATTCAAAACAAAACAAAAATCTATATACAAAACACAAGCGGCTGAGCCAGTCTGCATGTTACCCTCACTGTAACATTTCACAGAATGCCCAAGTAGGCCCTGACAGCCTCCTTTTATACCCCATTCCCCCACCCATTGTCATCCCTTTATCATTTCTTTCCCCAAAACACTAATTTTTCCTCAGCTTATTTCCAGCTGTATTTCTACAATACATATATGGCCACTTCCAGACAGCCTACAGTGTTTCACAATAACAAAAAAGACAAACAAAAATAATGCAGTTCATGTGACCTTTCCAAGCACACGCGAACCCACTATTTGAACCCCAGAACACCATACCATCGGCTTGCATAACCACTCGCATAATCGCCGATCACGGAGTGTCTACGTGACCGGCTTTATTAAAGGTAAGCAAAAAAAATAAAAAATAAATATGTTGGCCACCCTCTGTGCCGCTCAAAATATACCTCTCACCCCTTTTTGTTTATTTGCCCGGTGTTGTGGAAATTTCTTAACAAAGCCTGCAGACACGATGAGCGGTTAAAAACCCAACACTTTATTTCCCATGCATGAGGAGAGACGTCAGTCAGGGGGCACTGAAAGTAGTCTCTGACAATGAACAGTTCAGGTCCCTTTTATACACAGTCACAGAACAAAGGCTTTTACAGTTGCAGTTCACACCTTGGCTCTAAACAGAAAACTCTCTATCACCTGTGTGAATCTCCCCCACTCTGGGGTCAAGTCTTTCTGTGTGAGCTTCCGTCTCCTGGGAGACATTCACCAGTTTCTCACCGTCTGTTTCCCGGCGTGAATGAGGTGTGAACCAGACATGCTAAACTAAGTAACATGAAAGCAAGACAATACATTAAAGGACAATACACTAAAGAGAAATCCCACAACAGTTCCCACCCTCTTGATTGCATCTCAATCACTAGTACCAAGGATTTCTCTTCCTAACATTCTGTTAATTACATCAGCAATATTGCACACTCAAAAGGTTTCACAATATGCATCATTCTTACAGTGTCAGGAAAATAATTTCACTCATCACAATCATCCTCGCTCTTGCTATCATCATTGTAATCTCCAGCTTGCAACAGGGGAAGGTACAATTTTCGGGAACTCACTTCTGCTTGTGACCTTTACATTGCACAGATCAAAAATGACAGTCTGGGGGATCGAATACACATAGTGTAGTCGAATGTGTCCATCATGCTCAATCGAGCATTTTCTCTCATCTCGTGGGTTGCTCCTTCTGTTGCACGAACCTCCTTGGATGTTGGTATGGTGCCCAGCCGCTGATCTCTCCAGAGGCTCCACCAGAGGGCAACCATCAGCCCACTGAAGAGCATCAGAGCTACCCCAGTGATTAGGTGCTTTCTGGCTTGTCGCATTGTTGCAGGTAGAGGGTAGACTGCCTGCTACCTGAATGAAGTGTGGGGATTATTCTGCCCCGTTTGTCTTTTCTAGTTGCTCCTCCGTTCTGGGTGGTTCACCTCCAAACAGCTTGGAGTGGCTGGCGTGGATCCAAGTAACTCGTTCTCCAACTTTCACCGCTGTTTGTGTGGTCAGTAGGACTAGGAATGGGCCCAGCCACCGCTTTGCCTTCCAGTGTCTCCTCCTGAAATCCTTCACTAGCACCCAGTTCCCTGGTTTGAACGGGTGCAGGGGTCCTTCTGCTGGCCTGGGCAGGGCTGCTTTCACTGCTCGGTGTACCTGCGAGAGAGTCCTCGAGAGATTTTGACAGTACACAATCATTTCGCTGTTGCACAACTCTGTGGACATGCCAGTCCATTTGGGGGGTTCTGCCCCCACTCTGGCAGGTCGTCCATGCAACACCTCATAAGGGCTGAGGTGTGCTGGAGGTCTGGTTCGTGTGCGCACATGCATCAGCACGAGGGGAAGTGCTTTTGGCCACGTGAGGCCACTTTCTTCACAGCACTTTACCAGCTTGGACTTTACGGAGCCGTTCATTCTCTCCACAGCACCTCCAGATTGTGGATGATATGCACAGTGTGTTTGCAATTTGAAACCTAGTTGCTTGCTGATCTCCTTCAATGCCTGGTTCACAAAGTGAGTACCATTATCACTTGTGATTTTCCCCGGGATACCCCACCTGGGAATGATTTCTGACAGGAGGGCTTTTGCTACTGCACTGCTGTCTGCACTTTTAGTGGGGAATGCTTCTACCCACTTAGAGAACATATCCACTACTACTAGACAATACTTCTTCCCTTCGGCTGGTGTCAATTCAATGAAATCCATCATTAGATGGTCAAAAGGCATGTCTGGTGGGGGATGTGCTGCAGTGTTTACCTGTACTGGGCGTCCCACATTGTTGGTCGCACAAATGAGACACTTTTTGCAATGCCTCTCAGCTGCTGTGGAAAACCCTTTGGTGAACCACAGTGATGTTACTGCTTGTAGCATCCCCCCTTTGGACACATGGTCTAACCCATGTGCCCATTTTAGAAACCAGGGGAAGAAGTGTTTAGGCAGACATGGGCAGCCGTCAGGAGAGCGCCAAACAGATTCGACCAGTGTGCAGCCATGTTTGCGCCAGAGAGTTTGCTCTGGCTGGGAGGCAAATGACTGTACAGCAGGAAGATCAGCGAGGTTAGGTGTGGACAGCGGTGCCAAGACAAGTTGGAAGGGTAGGCCTCCTTCGGCTGCTGCTTTGGCTGCTGCTTTGGCTGCTGCATCGGCGGCGGCATTTCCTTTGGAGACAGAATCAGTTTTACCTGTGTGTGCTGCACACTTCACTACAGCAATGCGAGCAGGCAGGAGGATGGCATCCAGCAGCGCTGCTACCTGGTTAGCATTGAGGATGGGCTTCCCATCAGATTTCAGGAACTTTCTGTGCCTCCACAAGGCGCCAAAATCATGCACCACACCGAACGCGTAGCGAGAGTCAGTGTAGATGGTGGCCGACTGACTCTTCGCAAGTTTACAGGCTTCTGTGAGCGCCACAAGTTCTGCAGTCTGTGCTGAGAAGTGTCTGGGCAATGAGCCTGAAACGAGAGTGGCATGATCAGAACACACAGCAAAACCCACTCGGTTAGTTCCACGTGAATCACGTGAGGAGGAGCCATCTACATATAACACTATGTCAGAGTTCTCGATGGGAACATCTAACAAGTCAATCCGAGGTGTACAAGTTTCACCCAATACAGCAGTGCAGCTGTGTGGTTCACCATCCTCTCGCGTGGGGAGAAGAGTGGCTGGGTTAAGTGTTGTGCATCGTTTCACTGTGATGTTGGGCATGTCAAGCAGTATGGAAGAGTACCTGAGCCAGCGAGCTGCAGAAAGGTGTGACGTTTTCTGCTCCAGCAAAATGAGAGAAACTGCATGGGGTACCTGCACTGTCAGAGGAGAGTACCCTACAATGTCACGTGAGGCGAGCACGGCCTTCTCACACGCAGCTACTGCTCGTAGGCATCCAGGCAGTCCTGCAGCTACTGGGTCAAGCTTGGAAGAGTAATAACCCACCGGGCGAAGTGAATCACGATGCTGCTGTAAAAGAACAGAAGACATGAAACCATTCTTTTCATCCACCATTTGTGTGTATGGTTTGGATGGGTCTGGAAGTGCTAAAACGGGCGCTGTTTGCAGCAGTTGTTTCAAGGAAGTGAAGGCAGCTTCAGCCTCTGGTGTCCAAGAAATGCGATCATTGGCTGACAGACTTGCACCATGAATGAGCGCAGTAAGTGGAGCCTCCACAGAGGAGTAGTGTGGAATGAAATTGCGGCAGTATGATGTGGTTCCTAGGAATGACATCATCTGTATTTTGGTGTGGGGTTTTGCAATGGTCATCACAGCTTCCACCCTCTTGGAGGAAATCTGGTGAGAGTTGTAAGAAATCACATGCCCTAAGAATGTGACTTGCTCTTTACAAAACTGTAGTTTTGACTTACTAGTCTTGTGGCCCTTGTGATGCAAATGTGTCAGTAAAGTGAGAGAATCTGCCAGACACTGCTTTTGTGTGGGTGCACACAGTAGCAGATCATCGACATATAGAGATTGACAGACCACGTGACTTTCGCGCATTGCATGCCGGTAACCCAAGGCAAAACAATCCAAGTACCGCATCAAATGCAAGCATTTGAAGCACCGCAAAACGTTCATTCTCCGGTTCCAATACCTTCTTGGTTTTTCTTTGCCACACAAAAAAGGATTGTACAAAACGAAGGAGAACAACGGCGGTCCGTACAAAGACAGACTCGACGAAAAGGCAAAGAAAAGATACGAGGAAAAAAATCAAAGGAGTGAAAGGGTCAGACCCTTACGAGCACACAGAGTAGACAAAAGACGTTAGTGTGCTGCCCACTTTCACCACGATCATATTTATAATTATATGGTTCTTGGAGTGAGTGCATACACTCATGAAGTTTAACTTCAGGTCACTGCAACAAGCCCAGGTACAGTTTACTGACAGATGGGTGCAGGACCTTGAAATGCACCGTGTAGAACGAAAGACCATCATACGTATCATAAGTTTACCAGTCTCACAAATCGTCCTCATAAATACACACTCATTCACCGTTTATTAATATAACCTTTGAGCTCAACAGTAATTAATTAGTAGTGGAAATGACTTCAGGTACGCATCACAGAAATGTAGCAGTGACAATAATATTGTATGCTGTAATCGCACTGGACAATTAGTGATACAAAACAACTGTTTTACCCTGTGAATAAAAGTATATGTTTTTGTCAATGTACCGTGGTGATAAACGCAATATTGTGTCAGGACAATTCACTATTTATGCACAATAAACAAAGGAGCATAGCGCGACAATTTCTGTTTAGCACCAGACTTGCTTGTAACCTACGTCACTAATTAAATATGAAAAATGACATATTAACTCCTACAAAACACTGACCTTTGTGGGAATGCTTGGAGCAGACTAACCTGTGAGCTGGAGTGTTCTGGACGTTATATTTGGTCTTTGAATGGCTGCAATCCAGGCCATCCGTCGCCTCTTTTTACTTCGGAAACATGGCTTGAACAATTTCTCCTTAACGACGTAATCCGATAACAACCGATCTCTTTACCCGTCGGCTTCCCGAGACTGTCATGCGACCGGCTATTGCAATTAACAATGCAACAGCTTCTTGCCATTTTTTGTTTCTTTTTATCGCTGTGTAACTTATTTCAATTGAAAGCCTGCGTGCGCTAGTACCTCTTGCCTTGGGTTCCCACAATCCTTTGCGGTTTTACCCCTCAATGATGTCACATTTTCAATCTCTATTGAAGTAACACTGTGCCTTGGGAGAGGATCAAGTCTGACAGGGAGTCTCTTAAGGCGGCATTGTAAATCGTGGGGGACTCACAGTAGCCTTGACACAACCGAGTGAATGTGTAAGCCTTTCCCTGGAACTCAAAAGCAAACCAGAACTGGCTATCTGGGTGAACTGGAACAGAGAAGAATGCATTAGTCAGGTCAGCAACAGTAAACCACATAGCATCAGATGGTATTTGGGACAAAATGGTGTGGGGGTTCGGAACCACGGGGGCTCTGGGGATCACAGCCTTGTTCACAGCTTGTAAGTCCTGCACAAACCGCCACTCAACAGGCTCATTTGGTCCTCTGATTTTCTGCACAGGGAATAGTGGAGTGCGAACCGGAGAGGTGGGGCATGGGATAATTACTCCAGCCTTTAACAGGGATTCAAACACAGGAGTAATCCCCTCTATGGCTTCCTGTTTCAGAGGATATTGTCTTTGGCATGGTCTAAAAGAGGACTTTGGAGTGATTACCACAGGCTCACAATCTTTAATTAGGCCCTCATCATACTTAGATGAGGCCCACAGGCCGTCAGGCACCTCTGTCAGCAGGGGGTGTGAGTTTAGAGGAGGTGTCGTTTGAAGCAGACAGTGTGAGACAGCTATGTTCACTAGCTCAACTGAGCGGACACAATGGACTGTATATGTCATGGTTTTTCTGTAGGCTTTCATTTCTCGAGAAAACAAAACTGTGGGATCCTCTGTAGGCTCCCAATCGCAAGCGCGGTAGCACCGGTGCATAAATTCTCCCATGTCTTCCCACTGGCAGCTGTGAGCTTTTGCCAGGGGAACATGTGGGATGGATGCATCCATAGTAAACATGTTTCTTTGCTCATCAGTGAGAGAAATCGCAAGCGCAGCAAATGTGGAGCTCCAAAGCATACATGTCACAGTTAGTAAATCATTTTTGGTTCTGTACCATTCTTCCTCATAGCTGTCATCAGGGCCATGCAGAGAAAAGTGAGACGTGCAACTCAACTCTCCAGGAGCCATAAAACAGACATCTGGAGGCATGCAGTTGCGAGTCGCTTGTATGAATTCTGTAACAAGCGGCCCCTCCTCCAGCTTCCACCCGTAAGCGAAAGCTGGAGTCACGGGGTTATATTTCACCATCATATAATCATAGTCAGATTGTGTGATTGTGATGCCATTATAGCAGGAGATTAAACTTATTTTCAGTTTGCACATCAAATCTCTGGCAAGCAAATTGACAGGGCACAGGTCTGACCACAGAAACTGGCGTGTGAATTTTCTACCCTGTCCGTCTACACAACACAGGGGTATGGTGAAATTTTCTCTCTGTATGGTTCCTGATGCGGACACAGAATGAGTGAACTTCTCACCCAGCACGGGCTGGGGTGATAGAGAATCTGAGCGTAGTACAGAGTGGGTGGCCCCGGAATCTACAAGAAATTCTACTTCCTGGTTACAAACTAACATTTTATACAAGGGCAGTGATTTATAAGGCGCGCTATTTAAATGTACATATGTACCAGCTGGTGACAAAGAAATGTGTTCTACATGCTCAAAAGTGTGATGTATTAAAGTGTGTGTGTCTGTGTGTAAAACACTTTCTACATCAATGGGTGCGTGTATGTGTGTGTGATTTTTACTTCCCTGTTCTGATGAGGTGGGCAAACCACAGCCTGAAGCGTACTCTGGCGTCCTTTCCCCCCGGTCTCAGTCCGCATGCACCCACCGCTGGCTCTGCGTTTGTTCACTTTGGCCATGATGCTGGTCGGGTCGGGGGCGACCTTGGTTAGGGCAATCCCGCTGCCAGTGTCCATGCTCGCCACAGACAAAGCAGGCGTCTGGGTCTACTCCCCACTGTTGTCGCTGTTGATCGTGTCCTCGATCACGCCTTCCTCCCCGGCCTCGGACGCGCCAGCTGCCTTTACTGTGAAAGCCACTCCGCGGGTTCGCTGCGGTCTTGTACAGCGTTAAGGCCGCGTTGTGGAGGTCGGCGCTCTGTTTTTCCTCTTTCTTGCTTTTTCTTTCGTCCAGGTGATTCTGAGCATGGCGGGCATGGCGTCGCAGTTCTGTTAGCCGAGGTTCATCTTCTCCCCCCACATATGAACGCCTCACCTCGGCTGCTACATCTGGTCTCAGTCCCCGGAAAATATGGCCGCACAGATGGTGCTCATATGTGGAGGCGGAGGTGCCCGTCATGTCATCTTTGGGTATTCCACCATTAACTTCAAACACAGTTGTCATGCGATGTATGAAATCGTCCACAGATTCATCCTTTCTTTGCTTGCAAGCCTGAATCTTTGCCATGTCCACCTTGTCCGGGAAAACCTCCTTTAGCTTATCCATTAGGTGGGTTACTGCAGTACAATATTCACGATTTTCTCCATGCTCATAGGTCAGGTGTCGTACCCTCAGCGTAGGATCAGGCAAGTGGGATGATATTCTCCTCAGGTCGCATGGTTTCAGCTTGCCTGCCACTGCGCGTCTAATTTCTTGACCCGTTGGATGATATTCTTGGCAGAAAATTAGGAGTTGCTCACTGAACCTTGCCCCCGACAGGAGAGGGTCAGGTAGATGGCTTGTGGCGTCAGCAATGTCTGATTGTGTCCACGGTCTGTGAACTAAAATGGGTCCCTCGGGCCCTGCCACTTCCACCATCGGGAGCTGCAGGTTCTCTCCTCTCGCCTGTCGCCGCCTCCGCATTCTCCGCACGGTCTGGAGGTTTTCGGCCTCCTCGCCGCTGTCTGCACTCTCTGTATCGTCCCGCTCATCATCAGTGGGACAATATTCAGGCTGGTCCGTGGCAAAAGGCAGGACGTAATATCCATGGCGGCTGGCCTTACTTCTCCACTTTCCTCTCTCGTTCCTCCGTCCTTGTGTTTTCTCTGTCATCTCTCCAGCTCTCGACGCACTCCGTGTGTGACTGAGCGTTTGGAGGGCCTCTCTCGGCCCTCTGCTGGGTCTGAGTGTCATTTTTCCCGCTTCCTCCTGGCGGGGCTGCCGCCCCTCAGTCGCTGAACTGGCGCTGGCGTCTTCTGGCGGTGAGTCGTGTGGTGCAGAGCGGGATGGGGGGGGAAAGGAGTCCAGGTCCGCATCAGCTTTCAGGCCCTGCAAAACAGCCTGTACTGGGGAAGCACAAACAGTGCGTGAACAGGGAAATGTTTTGTTCTCCGTGTTATACGGAGGTGGAAGAGGCGCTGAGGCAGATTCTGCGTCAGCCTCCCTTCCATGCACTTCTCTAGGTAATTCTTTCAGAGCTGCTTTATTTTCTCTCCTTTCGGCTTCCCTCATCCACATTTTCAAACATTCCTTCTCATCGCTTACCCTACGCAGATCTACAGTCCTAACTTTCCCTTTCTTCAATAGTTTTGCTTCTTCCTCCCGCAACTGTTCCTCTATTTTCTTTAACTGGTTAACACTCAGCGATCCCTTTTCAGGAAAACCGTTTACTTTTTTCCACTTAACAACGTATTTCATACACCCAATTCCCCATTTCTTAACCATACAGTCAAATATTGAGTTTTGTCCCTGGCCGTTGGGCGAAACGTCTGCCGATCTGCTGGATCTAGATCCCATGTTTACATTCAGAGCGTCCCCTGCAATGGCCTTCTTCCCTTCTCGGCAGAAAAGTGCTAAAATACCGTCACTCCACACACTGTATTTTGCAGACGTGATTATCAACGGTGGACTTGAACCACCGTTCCCTGTGATGGACCGGTGTTTCTGCAATTACTCTGGCAGACGACTGCTTTTCTTTTGCACAACACCGGAACCGAACACAAGCCTGGGGACTCGAACCCCAGGATTTTCCCTCCGGAGACTTGAACTCCGGAAATCGGCAGACACTTCACCACTCAGCCAGACAAAAAACTCTCGTGACTTGTATAAATGGTAGATACAGCTCACCGTTCTGCAGGAGTTTCCCCTCGATTCGTCAAGGTGATCTCAGTGGTCGCTGAAGCACAGGCTCTATGACTCTGCCTTTCTCTTTGCTTTAAACAGCTGGCAGGACCGAAGCGTTTTGCTACCTCGGGGTGATCAGCCGTCCCAGAGCCGTCCTTCAGCGAGAACACTGGATCACCCTGCTCACAGCGCCAAACTGTTGTGGAAATTTCTTAACAAAGCCTGCAGACACGATGAGCGGTTAAAAACCCAAACCTTTATTTCCCATGCATGAGGAGAGACGTCAGTCAGGGGGCACTGAAAGTAGTCTCTGACAATGAACAGTTCAGGTCCCTTTTATACACAGTCACAGAACAAAGGCTTTTACAGTTGCAGTTCACACCTTGGCTCTAAACAGAAAACTCTCTATCACCTGTGTGAATCTCCCCCACTCTGGGGTCAAGTCTTCCTGTGTGAGCTTCCGTCTCCTGGGAGACATTCACCAGTTTCTCACCGTCTGTTTCCCGGCGTGAATGAGGTGTGAACCAGACATGCTAAACTAAGTAACATGAAAGCAAGACAATACATTAAAGGACAATACACTAAAGAGAAATCCCACAACACCGGTTGACTAGAAGACGCACAGCCACGGTAACCCAGCGCGACAATTGTAGAAACTCAGTGCTGAATGTCCGGTCAGAGACACGAGATGATGAAGAATTTTATTTATCGCTGCCATGCATTAATCACACACTCTAGCTGGCGAGCAGGGATGTGGTTCTGAAATTGATACAATTAGGAAACAATATAAAAATCTATCATTCAGCATCACTTTAAAGTATTTAATTCAGTAACATAATAAAATATAATATTAATCCTTTCGTGTTCACCTCCTGCCCCTTACTTTAGTGTTCCTGGTCAAAATTGACTGGTCTGTTTTAACTGCTCTTAAATGAGCACAAAAAACATTTTTCACTACCAAATTTTTATTCACCATTCTTTAGCTGTCAAAAATGACTCAAAGAAGTGTTTAACATGAATTTATAGAATCATACATCAAATAACTGCAGTGAAAATACAAATAGACACTGAAAATGTATTACAAAATGAAAATGTAATTTAAAAATAAATGGAAAACCAAAGACCAAACTCAACATGAAGTTGTGTGCGTGTGTGTGTGTAAGTAAGTAATAATAATAATAATAAAAGCATATCAAATGAAACAATAAAAATGGTATAAAAAAGATATAAAAGTATATCGATACAATAAAACACAATAAATAGGGTATAATAGCATATCCAATAAAACAGTTTGCTACACATGAATATTACCTAACTGCCTGTCTAAACAGATGTGTTTTGAGCTGTTTTTCAAAAGTAGCTACAGAGTTGATGGTGCTTACCGGGGGAGTGTGTGTGTGTGTGTGTGTGTGTGTGTGACTTCATGCACATGAGTGGCATGTGACACTCAGGTCAGAGTGGGCCTTGCAAACATAGGCATCACATTTGCAGCCTCTCAGGCCTGTTTTGTTGTCTCTAGGGGCACAGAGCTCACAGTGATACCTTTTCTGCCGATTTCCTTGTTGGGGGAGAGCAGCCAGGGCAGCGGCTGGGGCTTGCACACTCCTTAAAAGACTGGCAGCGGCTGGTGTGCGTGAAATGTGCTGGCACCGTTGAATAAGAGGAGTCACCAAAGCTTTCCCCAGCTCTGCTAGGAAAAATCTGCTCTTGAAACTCTTCCCCTGATTCCAGTACTGCATGCATAACTGCATATTCCAGGCATGGCTGCTCCTGGTGTCACATGCTACCCAGACCTTTATTCCATATTTCCCTGGTTTGAAAAGAATGTACACCTTGAAGGAACAGCGACCTCTGAAAGGAACCAGGCTCTCATCAGCTGTCACCTCAGGGCCTAGATTGTACGTAAGTGGTAGGCGCTAGGACCCACCTGTCCCAAATGTTCCAGATGGTAGCCAGTTTGTCATTTTTCCAGTGGCCGGGTCGTGTATCTTTGTTATCTAATCAAATAATTCTTGAAAAGATATGAAGCTGTTGTAAGAACATAGTTGCCTGGAATATAGGCCAGCCAGACTCTGTATCCCACAGACTTTTTGTAGCCTCATTGTTTGAGCGATATACTCCTGCTAAAATCAACAGACCTATGTAAGCTTGAAGGTCTACCAGGTCGATTTCTCTCCAGGTCTCCTCAAACACACGCTTCCCCTCAATGGACTCTGGTAAAAAGTGTTGGAAGCTGGACTGGATGTCATCCACACAAGATGTTGCATACCATGTTGGCCTTGGAGTAATTTTTGTGACGTTTTCAACTCTCACTCTACTTCCTCTGTCCTGGGGGATGAAGACCAGAGCAAGTGTCTCCTCAAAGTCTGGATCTAAATTTGTGTTGTCTTCCACTTCCGAGTCATCCTCCTTTATCTCTGGTTCAGTTTCAGTGCCCTCTTCATCATGTCCAAAAACCTGGATAAGAACCTCTTCGACAGATAACTGCTTGGTCAGTTGCCTACTCATTGTGCCTAGAGTAAAAGGAATCAAGGCAAACATCAAGATTTACATATGGGGTCAGTGTGAAAATGATACATTGGTTAGTCTGGAAGTAGTGGTTCACGTGGGGGATAGGGACACAAGCGTGGGATAGAGATGGGTTCACATAACAGACACCTGTCTAGTCTGTGTGAAGATATGATACATTGTTTCATCAGGGAGTTGGTTCACGAGGGAGGATTGCCACATAAGCACAGGAAAGACGTGTACCCGCAAAAGACATTGTTCAATCTGAAGAGAGAGAGAGAGAGAGAGTGAGTGAGCGAGCTAGCTAGTGTTACCGGATTCGACAATGTGGCACAAGACAAACCAACGGAGGCCGAGTAGAGTGCAATCAGATGAGTTTATTAACACACGCGTGGGAAGAAGCACACAGCATCACATCTGCGGGGTTCTTCTCCAAAAATACACAGGCAGTCACTTTTATAATGTCAGGGTTAAACGCCCCTTCTCGCGTTCTAAGAACATCATTTTGGATTCTAAGAACATAATTTGCATCTTGTACAGACAATAATCAATATTTTTAGAGCTAATTGCAGAAACAGACGTTCCTCTTTCCAGCATCTTCTTCCAAATATGGTGATGATCTCAGACCTTGGATATCCCCGTAAACTTGTCCTCCTGTTGACCCATCACCTATCATCTGTTGTTAAGCAGACTTTAATAAAGCAAATTACACCAGAAGCTGATTACATTCAGGCCTTCACTCCAGCCTGTTTCTAAATTATCTGTACTATATGTGTTTTATAAACCTATATGCAGTTTTAACCTTAATGTTATATGTGTATACAATGATTATAGCTGCTCCTGTAATAAAAGGTTAATATAAGATCAACAGATATTAATGGACATCTTAATACAGTATGAATGCTGGAGATTAAATTGTTAATACAGAGTTAATGCAGAGTTATTGTTGCAGGTTATATTATAGCAGTAAAATAATTTCCTCAATCCCACACTAGGTAGTTAGTTAGTTGGGGTAGTGTATGGGGATGTTTTCTGTCTGATGGATGAATATAGTCTGGATACTCAATAATTTCCTATGGCAGTGACGTTTGACCGGGACTTTTGACCGGGACTTTTAACAAGGTGGACTAAAACACTGAAAATTCAAGAAAGAGGTGATCATCACTTCTTTATGTTCAAGTGCACAGTGTCACAGTGTGGAGGATATCATAAGCCCTCCAGGCAATCAGATGTAAAACACAATATTTATGTGTTTTAAGTTGTAAATCGGTCGGATTTGATCCAAACACGACAGAAAGGTTTTAACTGTGGAATAGAAGCAGATAATACAAAGTGTCATAACCACTTTAGTGGAAAACGCCTGCATTTCTGTAGGACTGTAATATTTTCTGTAATATGAATCTGTGTCATTGAAATTAAGTGACGTGTCTCCCACAGGTCATACAACACTTTGAAGCTTCCTCCTCTGACTACATGCAGATGCCAACAAAGGAGAGAAACACTCTGACAAAGTGCTTCTACATATATATATATATATATATATATATATAATATATATATATATATATATATATATATATATAATATATATATATATATATATATATATATACATACATATATAAACACCCATCTCGCCCCTGCAGGCGGTTTATCCTTCAAGCTCAGGTCCTCTACCAGAGGCCTGGGAGCTTGAGGGTCCTGCGCAGTATCTTAGCTGTTCCCAGGACTGCGCTCTTCTGGACAGAGATCTCCGAAGTTGTTCCCGGGATCTGCTGGAGCCATTCGCCTAGCTTGGGAGTCACCGCACCTAGTGCTCCAATTACCACGGGGACCACCGTTACCTTCACCCTCCACATCCTCTCGAGCTCTTCTCTGAGCCCTTGGTATTTCTCCAGCTTCTCGTGTTCCTTCTTTCTGATGTTGCTGTCATTGGGAACCGCTACATCAATCACTACAGCGTCTTCTTCTGTTTGTCTACCACCACTATGTCCAGTTGGTTAGCCACCACCATTTTGTCTGTCTGTATCTGGAAGTCCCACAGGATCTTAGCCCGGTCATTCTCCACCACCCTTGGGGGTGTCTCCCATTTTGACCTCGGGACTTCCAGGTTATACTCGACACAGATGTTCCTGTACACTATGCTGGCCACTTGGTTATGGCGTTCCATGTATGCCCTGCCTGCTAGCATCTTGCACCCTGCTGTTATGTGCTGGATTGTCTCTGGGGCATCTTTACACAGCCTGCACCTGGGGTCTTGCCTGGTGTGATAGACCCCAGGCTCTATGGTAAATGGCCTGCATTTGTATAGCGCTTTTCTAGTCCATAGGACCCCAAAGCGCTTTACACTACATTCAGTCATTCACCCATTCACACACACATTCACACACTGGTGATGGCAAGCTACATTGTAGCCACAGCTGCCCTGGGGCGCACTGACAGAGGCGAGGCTGCCAGACACAGGCGCCACCGGGCCCTCTGACCACCACCAGTAGGCAAACATGGGGTTAGTATCTTGCCCAAGCCAGGAGGCACCCTGGGATCGAACCACCGACCTTCTGATTAGTGGCTGACCTGCTCTGCCACCTGAGCTACAGCCACCCCTCTATGGATCTTGTGCTCAGTGCTTGTTCCTGTGCTGCCATGATTAGTGCCTCTGTGCTGTCTTTCAGTCCAGCTTTGTCCAGCCACTGGTAGGATTTCTGGATATCAGCCACCTCCTCTATCTGCCGGTGGTACATACAGTGCAGGGGCCTGTCCTTCCATGATGGTTCCTCGCCTTCCTCCTCTTTCTTGGGTTTCTGCTGCCTGAGGTATTCACTGAGCACTCGGTCAGTTGGAGCCATCTTCCCAATGTATTCTTGGATGTTCGTTGTCTCGTGCTGGACTGTGGTGCTGACACTCACCAGTCCCCGGCCCCCTTCCTTCCGCTTAGTGTACAGCCTCAGGGTGCTGGACTTGGGGTGAAACCCTCCATGCATGGTAAGGAGCTTTCTTGTCTTTATGTCAGTGGCTTCTATCTCCTCCTTTGGCCAACTTATTATACCAGCTGGGTACCTGATCACGGGCAGGGCGTAGGTGTTGATGGCCCGGATCTTGTTCTTACCGTTCAGCTGACTCCTCAGGACTTTCCTGACCCTCTGCAGGTACTTGGTGGTTGCAGCTTTCCTAGCGGCCTCTTCATGGTTCCCATTCGCCTGCGGGATCCCCAGGTACTTGTAACTGTCCTCTGTGTCTGCAATGTTGCCTTCTGGTAGCTCGATCCCCTCAGTTCTGACTACCTTCCCTCTCTTTGTTATCATTCGACTACACTACTACATATATAACACATATATAACAGTTAACACCACACAGTTAGATGACAACATGATGTAATCCACAGCATAGAAAGTGTCATAATGGCTTAAATCTAGTATAGTGGGAGTAGAAAGCAACATGACATACAATTGCAAACGTAAATTAAAACTGCTTAAGTAAATGTATGAAGTTACTGTTCTTATGCACATAATCTTCCACTGTAAGATTAACAGTATAGTGCCACTCATGGAGGGTTACCAGGGTAATCATATTTCAGGGTTCTATGTGATCACATACATTCTGATTGTTTGAGCTATATTAAAATCTTGATTTGGTTTATTTTTACAGACAGAATTTCAGTCCTTATCTTTGGCAAAGGGGAGTTGTTGAAGAAAGCTCTAATAACCAACATCATGGGCAAAGATTTATCTGAGCTATCCAACAAAAAGTTTCTCACAAACACAGAAATATATGAAAATCATACATATGAGTACATATGTACCCCAGACATGAACACACAATGTGAATATATACAGTACTTCTCTAAAGTCCACCCCCTGACATGTGCTTGGTGGTAGTTGCGGATGGGTTTTCAGATAAAGATGTGCGGCAACAGATAGATGATCTGAGCAAGAAAACTGGAAAACCTACAGATGAGTTCACAGTCGTGCTGCCTTTGAGATACAAACCAGGATGTTGCTCTTTCAAATCCTGCACCATTCAGCAGGTTTTTAGTGAACTGGACAAACTGGCTGCAGACAGAGGTCTGACTCTCTTCAGCATGAGGTAAAGATGCAAGTACACACATGCAGAGTTAGAAAGTGACATAATTTTGTACAACATGAAATTATTGTTTGATTTTCATGTTACAGGCCTGCTGATTATTCTCAGTTCCAAAATGAAATGGAGGACAAGCCAATAGATGATTACTTCTTGGATGATGATGATGATGACCTGTACGGGTGATGCACGTGAGCAGATTTGCAGATGGTGAGAGAAACATATTGAAAACGTTTGAAAAAGCTTTTGGGAACAAAGTTAAAGAACAAATGATTATCCTCTTCACACGAGGAGATGACCTGCAGCAGGCAGGAATGAGCATGAAGGATTTCCTTCATTCCTGTCCACCTGGTCTGATGGAAATAATTAAAGTGTGGAAACATGTGTGTGGTTTTTGAGAACTGCAGACCAGGTTTAGATGAAGTGCGAAAACTGATGGAATCAGTGATGAGAGTCTTAGAATAACTTCATGTATTAGATCAGAGCAGTAAATGGCTTTCTAGTGATTTTGGGGGTGTAAAATATAAACTGGTAAAGAATTAAATTATGTCCTGCAGTATACAGTTAAAATGTAATCACGGTCTGATATATTTGCAAGTGAAGCATTTGTTCAAATTTTTGCATGAATGTTGTCTTGTAATTTGTTATGTAATTTGTAACATTGATGTTAGAGTCATCAATAACAAAAGAACTTTGACAATTTTACTTTGCTTCTTTGTTAATTTCTGATCTGAAACAGCACTTAAAGTTCACAAAATAGCTGAGTGATTTGGTAAAAATCAAAAGTTTTTCCTTCACATGGTTATATAAAACCGAGAACAATACATACATGCATAAAAATAAAAAGAGTAAACATCAGAACATTTACCCCTGTTTTATGATAAAGTGAAAGAGTTAATAGTATGTATTTATTGCATTCTGCAAGTACTCACAGTAGTCTGCATACTGTAGATTCAACACTTGTATATGATAAAGCATGGAGTACCAAAAAGAGAGAATACAAATCAAAGTTAAATTTCTATGCTCTATACTGCAAAGATAACTGAAGTTAATAAAAACTTCGTTGTTCCGTACATCTAGTGCTCAGTGTCTTAATTCAAAGTTCCTTCACTGACTTTGCCACTCACAGTCTCTCCAAAATCATGGCAGTTTAAGGTGCTTGGAAAGAAACCACTGAAACCACTTCACTTGTTTAATTTTCGTGAAGATGTCCAGCTTCACCTACATACAGGTGTATGTGGTGATCTTCCAAGATCACCACCACGGGTGAAGAGCACAAGCACTGATTTGCTGCTGAGCCAAACACCTGCAGTTCTTCTCTTCTTTAGTAAATCGACTGACTTGGTTAACCAGCAGGAACACATGAGGCCCGGGACAGGAGACTTTGACACATTTCACAATCTCTTTTTGATAATTTTCCAGCCTCCAGGATACCTGGTGTGTCTACAACACTAACTACTCTGTTACCCCACCGTGTCACCTGTTTTTCACAGGCTTCTGTTACCAACGATGAAGAGGGACGGGATTTGAAAAATTTCTCTCCCAGGATGGTGTTTCCGACAGCACTCTTGCCTACACCAGTTTTTGCAATCATTACTATCCTCAAATGAGGACCTGAAACAAAACATGCAAGTTTGATTTAAAACTTGTGTTAAACATTTCTGAAAATGTTTAACACAAGTGATCATGAACAGATATCGACATTTTTCACCGGAAATTAATTATACACACAGGATTTAAGTCACTGCTTACCTGGTGGGAATAGAGATGGCACGATACCACTTTTTTATGTCTGATACCGATATCATAAATTTGGACATCTGCCGATACTGATATGAATCCGATATAGTGTGCTTTTTAATCAATAAAACTGTTTTTTTAATATCTTGCTGCATTTTGTATAAGTTCATACTCAAGTTTAAATAAACAACAACACTAAAGCTATTCTGTTATACCTGTATGTAAAAAATACACTGCGCCCAAAATATTTCATAGTTCAGCAACACTGATCAATCTAATAAACTTAAACCTACTCCATCCTTCCTATTCTGGTATTTTAAAGAGTACTTAGCAGAAATATTAAGCAACCTAACTAATAGGGTTGCAAACTCCCAGCAAAAAAAAAATAGGCTGTAGCTCAGGTGGCAGAGCAGGTCAGCCACTGATCAGAAGGTCGGTGGTTCGATCCCAGGGTGCCTCCTGGCTGCATGCCAAATATCCTTGGGCAAGATACTAACCCCATGTTTGCCTACTGGTGGTGGTCAGAGGGCCCGGTGGCGCCAGTATCCGGCAGCCTCGCCTCTGTCAGTGCTCCCCAGGGCAGCTGTGGCTACAATGTAGCCACACCAGTGTGTGAATGTGTGTGTGAATGGGTGAGTGACTGAATGTAGTGTAAAGCGCTTTGGGGTCCTTAGGGACTTAGTAAAGCGCTATACAAATGCAGGCCATTTACCCTCCACCTCATGATGCTTAACCCTTTAAGACCTACCATAGAACCAAGTCTGCCAGATCTTATATTATATTTTTACATGCTGTAGTTCCATTTTTGGGAGCATTTCAAGTTGCTATACATCAATACAACCATTATAACCCAAATTTTAATAATATGTATGCATTAAGTGCATAGTAACTACATAAATTGCAAAAAAGTGCAATAAACTACAAAAAAATTGAAAATCGTTTTTGTTTTTTTAACATATATTTCTAGTTAGAGAAATTTAAGAGGCTTATCCCTCAAAACTGTAAATACAAAAAAGTTGCACAAAATAGTTTCCCACCACAGGAAATTTATTTTAAGTGTCTTTTATAGTTTTATTTTTGAAATACACCAATTTTTATACACTGCAGGAAAAACAAAAATAAATATTGTAATGCAAATTTGCAAAAAAAACGGCATATGCATCAAAATAAACTATTTCCAGCAGTGCAATTTGAGTTCTAAGCATCTCAGAAACAACACAGAAAGTCATAAAGTCAAAGATAACTTTTAAAAACACCAGTATAGGCTGGTGAGGCCCTGAAGTTAAAAAAAAAACTACATTTCTGCGAAAATTACGTCACTTCCGGTTTTGGGCAGGTAATGGCGGACATGCGATAGTTCGCGCTGACATCTATTCCAACATAGGAAGTATTACGAACAGCTGATCAGATCGGCAAAGCCTGTTTCTGGAATATTATGTTTTTGTTGCTGCAAGCGCTTTTTATGCAATTTTTGCAAAGCTATATGTGGAAGGAAACCGTGACCTAGGGCAAGCTGATGGCATAAGATGTAAGTACAACTCCTCCTCTTTCATATGCAAAAAAAATTATTGCATTAGCTTACGTGGTTGCAGTTCTACAGGGATTTAAAAATAGTTACGCAAAATGGAGTGTGCCCGCTCCGACCGGCTTTAAAGGGTTAATCGACGTAATCAACTTTAATTTGATGCAGTGTGAAAAGAAAATGCACAGAAATAAATTATTTTTCAAGAATAATTAAATAGATTCAACATCTTTCTTCTACAGAATTGCAGACTGCACAGATGGTACCTTCCCAAAGGAAAAAGTAGTATAGCTTACTAGGGTATATTAGACTTAGCAGTTACTATATACAGTAATGGACTTCTATATATTTTACATCAGATTAAAACTTTGGGTGTAAGATTCAGATAATTATTTATTAAAAGCTCGACATTTTAAATGAGAATAAGAAAGAAAAGTATGTCTTTGTGCCCCCCTTTTCCCTGTTAATGCCCTATCGGCCCCCCTGGCTAAACTTTCCTAGATCCGCCCCTGCACAGTTACCAGCCGTCAGCTACATAGAAAAGGATCCTGGTGTAGAGAGTAATACTAAATAAATTCTAACAACAGCTTATCAAGGTTAAACGTGCTGCTGTTGTTCAGCCGCTGGTTTCCTCTTTCTGACATGAAGTGGGCCAAAAACAAAGAAGAGAGACGGACTCGCGACAGAAAAGCCGATCAGCTGATCATTAATCAGTTTCATGATTGAAGTAGCAGCAGGAGAGGGAGAGAGAGAGAAGAGGCAGTCGCTCCATATATTGGTTGTTAAGCTTAACATGGGAACGCTTTACAAACATTCAGAGATGAACTTACACACTTGCTTTACTTCTCTCTGGGAGAACTTCCTCGGAGATGAAATGCTGGTTTGGTAGCGAGGCTACAAATAAACACAGCCGCTCCATCACGTGAGCACACTGCTTGATGTGCTACGGTTACGAGCTGAGTTACGCCGTGTTGCAAGTTTTGTGAGGTGCTTTTTTGATATTTAATGGATCGGATTACATTTTTTATTTCTCTCCGATATCCGATCCAGTAATTTACGTCAGTATCGGACCGATACCGATACATAATATCGGATCGGTCCATCTCTAGGTGGGAATGAAGCTATATTTTGTCTTCACTGTTGTCACTGCATAGGTGAGACAGATAAATGCTAAAGCTACTGTTCAACTTGTTTGTAGCTTCACAACTGACACACCCCCATTATTTGCATAACAGCTCTATATAATAGGCAGGGAGCAGCCTGCAGACACCACACAGTGTTTCACTGCTCTGGACTGAAGAATCATGTCTCAAAGTTCTGCTAATAATTAATTACATGGTATGACTACTGACTCTTCACTGTCTTATTAACAAAGATATCATATATTGATAAAGTAAAGCATACTGGCATATTTTTAAATAACTGCATGCAGATTTGTTTTTAGGGTGTTTAAATGTTTTAAATAAATAAAGAAGAAAACTGGCATATAAAACACTGGTTACAATTTTCAGTCTCATATGGATTTGTGCCCTCATGTAGAAGTATTTCATGAAACATTTTAATTGTATTAACAACATGTTGAGCAAGCATTTAGAGTGTTTGCTTAAGTAAAACTCATAAAGTCTTAAAATGTAGTAGAGTAGAAGTAAAAAGCACTATCACATGCAGTAGAAATACTTCAAATACATTACAAATCTACTTTAATTCATTCGTTAGTATGTTTTTTATTATGTTATAATATTTTAATGTTTCAGAAATAATAATTCTTTTGCCCCCAAAACAAAGTTTCCTGGTGATTTAATTTAGTTCTGTTAAACTACAGGTCTGCTGCTGATCCCCAATCTATGACAGCTTTGGGAGACCTCAGCTTAAATTTATGTTTAAGAAGCAAACATGAATGGATGGAAGGCAAGACTCAGTTTTATCAGCAGTATCTCACAATATTGTCAAGTTGTGTTCAAAAGCATTTATTTGGCCTTTTTATAAAAGTGGCAGATGTAACAAAGAGCCCTACACCGTCCCCGGAAATAGTTTCAAATATGGGACATGTTTTGAAATTATTATCTTTATTATTAACGGTTTTTTTTACTTTTTATCTAACCAGGAAGTTAAAATATTGAGATAAAGAGTCTCTTATGCAGGAGCATCCTTGGCTGATAGGCAAGGAAAGGGAGAATTTACACAGGAGCATACCCAGGTTTGAACTGTCATGCTTCCTGCACATTAAAAAGATGTAATGTAAGGTGGCATGGTGTAATTATGTGAACCGCATGCAGATATATTTATGTGTATAGTTGAAAGCATATTATCCTGTTTGCATAAAAGCCTTGTAAGTAATTTAACTATAGATGATTGTTTTTCAGATCTATTTCACTTTCACTTATTTTTGTTCTTCATCAATGCAGGAAATCACTTTGACACCAAAGTGAACCTTGTTCTTCTGGGAATGACCGGTACGGGAAAGAGTGCCAGTGGAAACACCATCCTCGGAAAGAAATTCTTCAAGTGTAAACCAAGTTCAAAGCCGGTCACCACAGAGTGCCAAGTGGCAGAATCAAAGATAAATGGCATACATGTACGTGT
This sequence comes from Pelmatolapia mariae, assembly GCF_036321145.2. Classification (NCBI taxonomy): domain Eukaryota; kingdom Metazoa; phylum Chordata; class Actinopteri; order Cichliformes; family Cichlidae; genus Pelmatolapia; species Pelmatolapia mariae. The sequence continues at coordinate 5,189,377 of NC_086235.1, read as the reverse complement.
CATTGATAACCCAGACATCTTTGATGATGACATCAACTCACGAGTTTGGGACACACATGTAGAACAATGCAAAGAGCTTTGTGAGTCAGAACCTTGTGTGTATTTACTTGTGATGCAAGCAAGCAGATTTACAGATGGTGAGAGAGACATAATAGAAAAACTAGAAAAAGTATTTGCAAGCAAAGTTAGAAAACAAACAATCATCCTGTTCACCAGAGGAGACGACCTGCACTGTGCAAATATTAAGCTGGAGGATTTTCTTCACTCCTGCCAACCCGGTCTGAAAGAAATCATTCAGAAGTGTGACTACAGGTGTGTTCTTTTTGAGAACAGTAGTGTTTCCAGGGCCTTTTATGCCTTATTTTGGATGCCTGGAAACACTACTCCATGAACTCACTAAGAACTTTAAAGTCTTTTTTTGTAGAATTTGTGCAGAACCTCTGTACAGAAGTCTCGACCGGCTCTCTGTTTAAAGGATCTGAGTCTTTGATCTACGGGGTTTTACCACGACTGATTAACAGGTGGGAGGATTGGCCCAGCACTCACTGACTCTATCTGAATGCCTACCCTGGAGTGAGATAGATGATGCACACCACTAGGGTCCCTAAGTAAGCCGCGTTCATTTATGGTAGCTCCACCCTAATGATCTATGGCACTTGGAAATTTTTTGGAGAATTTGGTTTTTTGGCCTGGGAAAAAAGCCCCCAGGAACTGTTCATTTTAGAAGCTATAAGACCCTATAAGAACCTCAATAAGGTGGTTGCGAATAGTCATGCCAAAAAAAGGAAATGTCCACAAAATAAACTTTTATTTGCGACTTTAATTGAAGATTGGACACTTTATTAAGTAAATGTTAAATAATTAAATCTAAACTGTTGCTAAATACCTACAGAGAGTTTATATAAGGCTTTAGTGAGAGATAGAGAACCACAGTGGGTTGGAAACAGAAGACCAAACCCACAGTTTCTTGCTACAAAAATGCACTGTCTGAACCAGAGTCCTCGAATCGTCGGCGATGCTCTGATGAAACTAATTGTTATCTGCAGAGGGTCTTTGTTCATCCTCTGACACAACCAACACCCAGTGTTACCAGTATCCAATCATCTATTGTGACATCATCTGATTTGAGCTTATCTTACTGTTCTCTCTCCCCCCTGCTTCATCACTCTAGAAAAAGCAATTTTATTACAACTGTCACATTTATTCAATATAATTCCCTTCACTTTCGATAATTTCAACATGACTTCTTATCATGTTGAACAGAATTGCACTCTTTCTCCTTGTTACAAATAAGTTTTTACTTCCATTGTCACAAAGTGCTTGCTCATAGGGCGTCATGTAACTGGGGTTTTCTCCCCACAATATCACAATAGCCTTGAGATGTTGTCATCTCAAGGCTATTGTGATATTGTGTCAATTTTTTTTCAGTCTTGTTGCTTCACTGCAAACAGAGAGTGTCACAGCGTGCAGACATCCACACAGCCTCTGCCTGCAGCAGACAGAACCATGTCTCATAGTAAGTTTACTGTCACTGTTTCTGTAATGTTATATTTTTAAAAGCATAATCCATGTAAAAGCAACGCTTTTATATATACTAAATACTTATTCAAATCAAGTGTTAAGATTTTATATATAGTGTTACTATCAAAAAATTAAACTGTGATTCACTATTTTCACAACCAAGATTTCAGTTGTTGTCTTTGGAAAAACAGAGTCTTTGAAGAAAGCCCCAATAACTCACATCCTGGGGAAAGATTTGTCTGTGCTACCTACAAGAAAGATTCTCAAAAAAAAAGAGAATTATACATTTGAGATCACATGTACACCTGACTTTGACATATTCTATGATGACATACAGGAACAATTTCCTAAGAATTCCCACAGTGAGATGTGTTTGTTGGTGGTAGAGGATGGGTTTTTACCAGAAGATGTGGGGAAGCAAATAGAAGATTTGAGTAAGAAAACTGGAAAACCAAGAGAAGAGTTCACAGTCGTGCTGCCACTGACATATGAACCCTCAGATTACTGTTTCAAATCCTGCACCATCCAGCAGCTGCTGTTGTCCCCTTGTGGGACAATTAAAGGATTATTCTATTCTATTCTATTCTATTCTATTCTAATTTACAGTGTGAAAGTTATTCTGTAAAATGAACTCACAGATAATCACAAAATAATTGCCTAACATTTGAACAAGAAGAGTTTCATTTTAAAAATATGGCTATTTGAAATAGATTTACATCTTGTTGTTAAATAAACCACTGACTTCCTCCCATAGTTAAGCTCATTAAACTGTAATAGAATCAAATGAATGCTGAAATTAATAAACTCAAGTTATTTCATGCACCTAGTGTTTCTTTGGTTTCCAATATTTTTATCAGACAGATCTATCACAGACTAAGACATTGAAATATTACAAAAAACTACTATTACACATAATAGGTATTCATGTAAAGAGAGCAAACCAAATATTAAGCGAAAATGTTGTCCTTATTGTTAATACAACAACAACAACAATAATAATAATATTAAAATTAAACAATATAAATTTCACAAATAATTTGGTATATGTAAAGTTAGTACCATAAGTTTTGTTTTTCACCTACTTATTGAAACATTTTCCAATTATAGTTATATAATGGACATGGACTAAGTGTGTCCATGTCAGCTTTCATTTGAGGGTATCCACATTCAAATTGGGTTTAGGATTCTCAGCTAATTAACATGTGTCACCCACATTTTAAAGGGACAAATGTTGGACAATTGAGTACAGGCTATTTCATGGGCAGGTGTTTGAAATTCCTTCCTTATTTCATTATCAATTAAGCAGACAAAAGGTCGGGAGTTGATCTGAGGTGTAGCGCTTCCATTTGGATGATTTTGCTTTGAACAGACAACATACAGTCAAGGAGCTCTCTATGCAGGTGAAACAAGCCATCCTTAAGCTGCCAAAACAGAAAAAAAACATAAAAGAAATTATTTCAATATTAGGAGTCGCAAAATCTACATTTTGGAACTTCCTGAGAAAGACACACAGCACTGGTGAACTCAACAATGCCAACAGACCTGCACGTCCACAGAAGACGACAGTGGTGGATGATCCCAGAATCATTACCATGTTGAAAAGAAGCCCCTTCACAACAGCGAAACAAGTGAACAACACTCTCCAAGAGGTAGGCGTATGGATATGAAAGTCTACCACAAAAAGAAGACTGCATGAAAGTAAATACAGACGGTTCACTGAAAGGTGATCATGGGTCATGATCCAAAGCATACCACATCATCTGTAAAACACAGCAAGGGCAGTGGGATGGCTTGGGCATGGCTGTCAGTTGCACTGGGACAAGGTTTATTCATGATGTGACACAGGACAGATGCAGCAGAATGAACTCCTGAGGTGTTCAGAGATAATACTGTCTGCTCAAATCCAGCTAAATGCAATCTGTCATGATCCTGGGTCATTTTGACCCAGCATTTTGTGTTTCCTTTTGGTATCACCTTGTTTTTTGTGTTACTTCTGATTTTGGTGTTAGTTCTTAGGGTTTGGTTCTTGTGTTTAGGGCTTTAGTGTTTTTTCAGCCCTACCTGTGTCTGTCCTCTGTGCTCTGTTTGTGTCCCCGAGTTTGTGTTGTAAAACAGTCTGTGAGTTTCCTGTTTTACTTTGTAGGTTTGTGTCCCGTTATGCCCATTAGTTCCAGCTGTGTCCCCTCCTGTGTGCCATTTCCTGATTACCTGGTGTGTATATTTATAGTGTGTGTCTGCCTGTGCTCCTTGTCGCGTCGCCTGTGTTTCTTGGTAATTCCAGTGTCTCTCTGCCCCTTATTTCTGCTTTCCTTTCTCCGCTCGTCATCCCCGGTGTCACTTCCTTATGTTTTTCCATGAGTTATGGTTTCGGGTTTGGTTTGTTATTAGTTTCCCCAGTTTAGGTTTATGTTTAGTTCTGTCCTAGCTTTCGTTATTTTCCACTGTAAATAAATCCTCATTCACATCTCCACCACCGTCTGCATCTTGGCTCCTCATTCATTCCTCCACACGACTGCTGTCCCAGCCGTGACAGTACGACGCGACCAGTATGGATCCAGCAGACTCACTGAGGGAGCGCTTCTTGCCTTTTGACGGGACCTGGCTAGCGCTTGGTGGGCCTCCGTTCTGCCGTTCCTTGCTCGCAGTCTACCCTTAGGCCCATAAGGCAGATGGAAAATGACCCAAAACATATGGCCAAAGCAACCCAGGAGTTTATTAAAGTAAAGAATGTGACCAAATCAGTCACCTGATCTTAACCCAGTTCAACATTTCACTTGTTGGAGACTAAACTTCAGACATGTATACGTACTGGAAAGGGAGGAACGCTGGTTTGAGTAGAGAATCAAGAAGGCCATTTAAGTGAAAAGGGAAAGACCATTTTTGAATCAAGGAGGGGAGCTAAGGATACATCTTTCACTCTCTTACAGTGGTGTGATTGCAGCCATTCCCCAACTCTCTGTGAATTATACTCATGGACATTGATCATTAGTTGTTGATCTGTGGTGTCAGGATCCTGGGTCATTCGACCCAGCGTTCTTAGTTTTTCCTGTGTTCCTGTTTCATGTTAAGTTCATTTGTTCATTTGTTATTCTTGGAGTTATTTTATCGGTCCTAAGTTGTTTAGTTTATTGAGCTTCCGAGTTATCCGAGTGACTTATAGGTTATCCGAGTGACTTATATAACATGTTTAACCTGAGTAGCGAAAGAGCGGGGGTCTGAAAATGATGAAGCCGGGAGTCCGCTGCTCTTGCTGGCTCGAGTGACTATTGAACCCCCCGGCTTGCTATCCAGCAAGTGGGTAACAGATGTCTCCGAAAACGTCGGCACACTTTTGCAAATATACGATGTCTTGATAAACCAAGCAGATATTTGACATTTACGCAGCTACTTTCTCGCCTGAAAATATGTTAAAAGTTTATTTTGTGACCCAGAAAGATTAATAAGACTAATTTTAAAACTTAGTAGCGGCCGCCATTGTTGGCAGCTGAAATTTGGCTGGGCTGCGCTATGAATTCTGGGATATGGTGGGCCACGAAGGACACACCCGACCCATCCTTCAAATTCGGGGAAATGAAGGACGCATTTGTCGGCAGCATTTGAAGGAGACAGCCTTCGTCGCCTGGCTGTGACGTAATCGGCCTTCAAACGCAGCCTCCGGAGGATGCAGCCGACGTTTTGGGACACAGCTCATGTCTTATGTGAATGTGTCCTGCTTTGCTTCCTTGTCTCGTCAGTTCTGATTTCTCCCAGCTGTGCTCTCCTTCTGTGTCTCATTCCCTTTGTTACTTCCCATTGTATTTAAACCCTGTGTTTCTCTGAGTCAGTGTCGCGTCGTCCCTCATGCTGTGTGGATCTCCCTGTGTCTCCCTGTGAGTTTAGTTTGTGATTTCCCAGTTTAGTTTAGTTTGCTTTTGTATGCTTTTTCCCTGCCAGCAAATAAAGCTGAGTATTTTGAGTTCATCCCTTGAGTCTGAGTGCCTGCATTTTGGGTCCAACTCCTGCCTGCCACACAGCCCTTCATGACATATAGTTAGGACACTTTGCATATTAATGATCAAGAGACTGACCTCCCAGCCCTCTGTTCATTCAATGGTGCTAGCTTCAGTCATTATGTGAATGTACTGTTTATAAGGCTGTGGAAACCTGCAGTCAACTGAGACTGAAGAAGTCACTTGGATGAGTGACGAAACTTTCTACCACTGAAAACTCTACATCCACATGAACAGAATCAACTTTTTGGAATCACCTGAGATGCTCTGGATTTTTCTATTGGACGCAATGAACCTGTAACTATACAGCCAGCTCAACTGAGTAAGATCTACTCAGATATTTTAACACCACTAGACTACTTGACACTCTCTTATCGCCATCATGACAGTCCAGAGCTTCCTCAAACGGAATAAGGCTGCTGCCATAAGGCTGGAACAAACGTGACAGAAAGTTGGATACGGATGTTGAAATACCTGTAACACTTGTAGGTGGAAACCCTTAAGTGTATGTTTTCAGTGACACCGATGTTGATAACCACAAAATGAATCACAAACATCCAGGAAGGTCCGATAGAAGGAAATACTCCGAAAGAAATGTCAGAAAAGCAGGAAGTTCCCTGTAAATGATTTAATAAACAAAACTGTCATTGCTTGGATTCAGTTGATGTTTATCTTGTTCTTTGGTCCACACAGTTCAGTACTGCTGAGTCATTCTTTCCCTTCACTAATACTTTAAACTTAGTTTATTTAATTGTTTTCCAACCTCATGTGGCTGCATTACAACTCTTCACAAAATTTGAAATAAAAATAGAAACTGAGCTCCTACCTATGTCACATAAAAGGGTTATAATAAGAGTATTTCCATTTTTTTGAATGGTTTATCATTTCATTTACAACAACATGGTCTACTGTAGTGGCTCTTTTTTCCCCAGAAATTATTGTTCTGAATCTCAATTCTCCTCTGCTTCTCACATTTTTTCCTTCCATTGTTGGCATCAATTTTCCAGTTCCAGCTAGTTTTCAAGCGGTTTATGAAGAATTTTGGCCTGAAACCCCTATTTTTCAGAATGGTAACTCTGTATAAGAGTTACCAGAACGTCTGTGAAGGTTCTCGGTCATCCAGGTCATCGTAGTCTAAGGAGCTTGGAAAGTAAAAGCGTCTGGACTTCGTTAGGTTTCTTGAAGATGCTTCACGTCTCATCCAAGATGCTTCTTCCGTTCTAACGGCAAATGATGGAGAGTCCCAGATTTTAAGTCCGAAAGAGGGTCATGAAGCCCCTAATGATCCTATACTGAACCACACCCATTTTCACACCTTGTATGTGAAAATGGGTGTGGGTCACACCAGCCAAGGTTTCCAGTGAACTCATTGTGAAACCTAGCCCTACACGATCATGTGATTTAGTGAGGTCAGAGGGCCCAGGTTTTGAATGGGCAAGGCATCTGGGAAGGAATCTCAAAACCGGATTATAAAATTGCAGACAGTTGATGTCGTAGCCCACCGCCTCTGTTCAAAGATGGTCATTCACAGTGGACATAGATGTCTTCTTCTCGGTGGAGCCTATCCCAGCTGTCATAGGGCGACATTAGATAATGATCTAATACAGATCTACAGGCTTTTTTAGTATAATGCTACAGGCCTGCAAACCTATTTTGGGGTTCTTTGCAGAACCTCTCAAGCTTGGATGTGCACTCTACCCATCAGATTGGATAGGTACGGTAAGTGCAATGTTTTCAGGGATAGTATTGGCCAGGTGATGAGCAGTGCCTGGTTTCTTCGAGATACGATGTTTGGTATTCTAGCTAAAAAGTTCAATCTTTGTTTCATCAGACGATAGAATTTTATTTCTCATGGCATAACAGTCCTTTAGACGCCTTTTAGTAAACTCTAGGTGCACTGTCATATGCCTTTTACTGAGGAGTGGCTTCTGTCTGGCCACTCTAACATACAGGCTTGATTGGTGGAGTCCAAATGCATGTTTTAGGACAACCAATCTTACTCCCCAGAGCTTTAGTCAGCGCTTCCCAGTTTCCCTCTTGCTTTTTGTCATCTTCATTGAGCCACTAGCAGCTTCAATCTGTCAAAATGTAGATATTAAAGGACTTCAAACTGAAAATGCAGACCATCAGATAAGCCTACATGCTGCTGATGTATTTTTTTTCCCTTACAGACTCACAAACCTCTCTGAAAATGATCAAACTTCCAGTATAGATACATTTTTCTCCATTTCAGACTACCTCAACAGGTGGAGTAAATCAACAGTTATGCCATAGAATTGTAATTTTCAGATGGGAGTTTTAAACCTTAAGAAAGTCTTCACTTATTCTAATAAACTAGCATCATTTGGGAACAATCCGAACAATTGGAACAGTCAGAAAAAGAAAATACTGAACTTTCCAGAAAGGACAAAGAATGTTCCAAACGGACCACACACACTCAAATATATGCACCCATAATACTTCCTGTAGCCTAACTTCATGGAAACTGTGCATTGTAGGTGATGTAAGTGAATTATATATGGAAGCAAATACATCACGCATAGTTCTTACTGCTTTATGCATTACTAATAAAAGAAAATAAAGGGGTTTTTTTTTCAATTCTTTTAGGCCATGGTGGGTAGGCCCATTCAGGTAACTGTGCAAATTCAAAGTGTAAATGCTTAAATATTTGTCACGACTTTATAACTTTTCTTAATAGATGGTGTATCACTTGGGATTTTTTAGAGATGCTTCAATACTTTAAGATTTCAAGGACTACCTTCACAAAAGTGGGCAAAAATATTTAAATTAGATTTAAAATAATCTATAAATAATACTGAAGTGAAACTGTACTCAGAAGTACTGAACTGTCCATGGTGAAAAACAAAGTCAACATCAATTGAAAACAAGCAATGGCACTTTTGTGTATTAAAATCTTTGCAGAGAAGTTCCTGCTTCTGTCTGCCAACATTTCTTAAAAAGAAAAAGAAAGAAAGAAAGAAAGAAGGAAAGAAAGAAAGAAAGAAAGAAAGAAAGAAAAAAAGAAAGAAAGAAAGAAAGTATTTCCGCCCAACAAAGCTTCCTGCATGTTTGTGATTCATTACGATCATATCAACACAAGTGTCACTAAAAATATTTTGGGTGAAATCCCCTAGGTGTTACAGGTTTTTCCACATCATCATTCAACTTTCTGTCATATTTGCTGAAGTCCCAGGACAACATCCTTGATTGGGGCAAATGTTAGATGTTCACAGTAGGTTTTACTCAGGGAAGATGGTTGTTTGTGGTTAACCCCCCGCCCCAAAAAATCAACAACAACAACAACAACAACAACAAACCATCCAGAGTATCTAAGGTACGTTCTTCTCTTTACGAAAAGTGTGACAGCTGAGCCTCCCAATTTACTTCCTGCATAGTGATTTAACAGCGTTTTTTTCTAGTTTCAAAACAAACAACTTTCATTTTCTCAATCAAACATTGAGTAAATTACAGTATGGCACAATAATTACCATGAGATACATAATACACATAGAAACACTAAATATTAACATCACTTTGGAAATAGAAAGAAGACTGAAGAGAGGGAACGTTTCTGTTTTTACAACAAAAATTTGTGGGTTTTTTAGAGTTGTAAGACACCCCTGTGGAATTGGACAGATTAAAAATGGATGCCATGAACACATCGTTTTCAGTTTTTTGATGTACTATGTAATTAACATTCAATATTGTTATTATTTTGACTGGTTTTAAACTGGTATAATATTAGTAAAATAGTGACAATACCAAGTCATGTGATGAACGTGAACATGTCCCATGACCAGCAGGAAAAACTGAGGACCTGGAAAGGACACTTCAATCCATCTCACTGTTTATAATTTGTAATTAATTTTTATTTAATTTTATTTCTGCCTCATTGTCCATGATCATTGGTCTTTCTACCACTACACAAACTCCTCAATCAACTCTCTACGTGGCCTCTCTACCTTCTTAAAAAGTTTCAGTGACTGGGTCAGATTTACCCTTTTTGTTTCCCAGGATAGTGTTTCCAACAGCACTCTTCCCTACACCCATTTTCCCAGTTATCACACTCCTCAAATAAGGATCTAATACACAATTCCCAACTCCAGTTGAATATTTCTGAAATGTTATTTAATTGAGTTTTTCTTATTTAAACAACACTTTTCACAAAATATCAGTTACAAACAGAGAAGCTTAAAGATCATTTATACCTGGTGTAGATGATGTCATACTTTGTTTTCACTGCTGTAATTACACAGGTGAGATAGATGCATGTTAGAGCCTCTTTCAACACGTTCTTTATGAGAAGCATTAGACACACCTTAAAAATTTGCATAACAGGTTCATATAACAGAGACACAGAGCAGCAGAGCTTTTACTGCTTAGGATTGAAGAACCAGACCTCACAGTAAGTTATACCAAAAGTTTCCAAAAGTTGAATCTGTTCATCTGGATGTAGCGTTTTTGGAGATTTACGTTCCTGGATGATTGAGAATGCATCAAGACGTATATATACCAACAGGTTTTTATTCACAATGACTGCAGAGCCTTTGCTTTGTATTAATAAATATATGAATGGCATGGAAATATTTTTAAAATTTGAAGGTTTATAATGGTGTTCATGTTTTAAGATTAAAAAAAAATATTAAGTTTCAACAGTTTTATATATATATATATGAGTCATAGCAGGAACCAAAAATAATAAAAAGAGGTCATCTGTGCAGCAGACAGGAACACATAATGTGATGAGATCATAGAGTTTTTATCTAAGAATAATACCTTGAACTGTGTTTTATGGTAACAGAGGACACGTCTTCACCTAAACCTGAGTCCAGCAGCAATATGGGTCCCAAATCAAGAAGATCGGCAAACATGAATGAAGGCAAACCAGTGGGACAAACGAAAGACAGGTGAATGTAAAAATGGAGACATTTAGATTCTGGATTTGACAAAACTTTGTGTCAAGTTCACACTGAACAGAAGTTTTATTTAATGATCTACACTGATGCATGTAAAATGCACCTGATGTCTTTCTAAATCTTTTAATCTTTCATATATGATCAGTTCATGAGCTTTTATTCTTCTATTACAGTTCTACAGACCAAACTGAGACTAAACGGGAGATGCAAATTTTTACAGCAGTTTGTCACCAAATTTTTGGGCGTGTATGTGTGTGTATGTGTGTCTGCGTGTGTGTTTGTATGTGTGTGTGCCTGTGTGTGAGTGGGTATGTGTGTGTGTGTGTATGCATGAGTGTGTGTTTGTGTGTCTGTGTGTGTGTGGGGAGGTATGTATGTGCATGCGTGTGTGAGTGTGTGTGTGCTGTGATGACTTCAAGAAGAAGCACAAGCTTTGAAGAAAAAGATCACAAAGTCGAGTCCAGCAACACGGATCACACATCAGACACACCAGAAAACATGGATGAAGACAAAACAGGACAAATGAACAACAGGTAAATGTGAACATGGAGACTTCTAGATTTGATAAACCTTAGTGTCAAGTGTTTGTATTAACTGAATGCAAATTTGTAGTGATAGATGTAAAAACAAATGCAGGTTCAGTCATTTTATGTTTTTTAATGTTCTACATCAACGATCAGCTGATTATTTAAAAGCAATCAGTTTCTGCATCAGTTCATAAGGTTCAACTCTTACATTATAGTTCTGCTGAAAATCAAGAAAAAAATGAAGATTTGCCTGAGACTGAAGGTGAGACGTGAGACACAAACATTTACACCAGTTGGTCAACATATTTTCAGAAGTGTGTGCATGTGTGTGTGTGTTATGTGTGCTTGTGTGTGCGTGTGTGTGTGTGTGTGGGGGGGGCAAGTAAGCTGAGATCCTTATTTGAAGATAATCCTTCACGATGTAGAAATAACTGAGGTCACATGTGCAGCAGACTTCAGAGAGTTTTTATTGAATAATCACACCATAGCATTAAATGTTAAATGTCTGTAATGATCATAGAGGACGAGTCTTCACCTGAACCTGTGCAGCCACAGAAAGAAGATCTGAGTGAGATCACAGAGAAAGCTTCAGCAGACATGACAGACCACCCTGATCAAGAAGAAAATCAGATCCAGTCCAACAACACTGATCACAAGTCTGACACACCAGTAAACATGGATGAAAGTAAAGAAACAGGACAAAAGAACAACAGGTAAATGTGAACATGGAGACTTCTAGATTCTGGATTTGACAAAACTTTATGTGAAGTTCACACTGAACAGAAATATTCTTTAATGATGTTCACTGATTTAAAAAGATGATCAGCTGATGATATAAACACAGTTTCTAATCACTTCATGAGGTTCAACTCTTATGTTACAGTTCTGATGAAAATCCTGAGTTAAAAGATCAACCTGAGACTAAAGGTGAGACACAAACTTATACAGCAGTTTGTCATCATACTTCAGGTGTGTGTGTGTGTGTGTGTGTTTGTGTGTGTGTGTGTGTGTGTTTGTGTGGAGTCATAAGTTCAAACTGAGCCAAAAATGAGGGCTCCGAAAACCCACATGTGAATATTTTGGACCAGGATGTATGTGTTTGTGTGAGATTAAAATGTGAACTTTTTGTTCTGCGACATTTAGAACCACAGAAGAAATCCCACACTGAGATCCTTATGTGAAGAAAATAATTCACAAATGTTGAGATTCATATAACTTGGTTTACACGTGCTGCAGACTTTAAAACACAATGTGATGACAACAAAGGTTTTATCTAAGAATCACACCATAACATGTCTTTAATGATCATAGAGGACGAGTCTTCACCTGAACCTGTGCAGCCACAGAAAGAAGATCTGAGTGAGATCACAGAGAAAGCTTCAGCAGACATGACAGACCACCCTGATCAAGAAGAAAATCAGATCCAGTCCAACAACACTGATCACAAGTCTGACACACCAGTAAACATGGATGAAAGTAAAGAAACAGGACAAAAGAACAACAGGTAAATGTGAACATGGAGACTTCTAGATTCTGGATTTAATGTAACTTTGTTTCACAAATGTTTTTTATTGATCTACTGTGATAACAAAAGATCAGCTGATGATATAAACACAGTTTCTAATCACTTCAAGAGGTTCAACTCTTATGTTACAGTTCTGATGAAAATCCTGAGTTAAAAGATCAACCTGAGACTAAAGGTGAGACACAAACTTTAAACGTAGTTTGTCACCATATTTTCAAAAGTGTATGTGTTTATGTGTGTTTATGCAGCAATTACGTCAAACTGTCAGTGTGTGTGTTTGTGTGGGAACAATGCCAAGCTGAGGTCTTTATTTGAAGAACATAATTTACAAAGTAGAAATAAATGAGGTCACATGTGCAGCAGACTTCAGAGAGTTTTTATCAAAGAATAAAACATAACATGTCTTTAATGATCATAGAGGACGAGTCTTCACCTGAACCTGTGCAGCCACAGAAAGAAGATCTGAGTGAGATCACAGAGAAAGCTTCAGCAGACATGACAGACCACCCTGATCAAGAAGAAAATCAGATCCAGTCCAACAACACTGATCACAAGTCTGACACACCAGAAAACATGGATGAAAGTAAAGAAACAGGACAAAAGAACAACAGGTAAATGTGAACATGGAGACTTCTAGATTCTGGATTTGACAAAACTTTATGTGAAGTTCACACTGAACACAAAATTTTAAAATCATCTACGATGATACAGTTCATGAGGTTCAACTCTCACATTACAGTTCTGCTGAAAATCAAGAAAAAAATGAAGATTTTCCTGAGACTAAAGGTGAGACGTGAGACACAAACATTTAAAGCAGTTTGTTATCATATTTTCAAATGTGTGTGTGTGTGTGTGTGTGTGTGTTTGGATAGGTGGTATGGATAGACAGTTGACCTTTTACAATACTTGTGCTACGGGGACATTTGGACATTTTACAGTGTATTGTGGTGTCCACCCAAATCATGACTTGTAAATGCATTATTTTAGTGTCTAAATAATACTTTTTTCTACTGCTTATGAAGTCATTATTTAGCTTTTGAACTGTATTTGCTTAAACTGTAGTGTAAATTAATTTATTACACTGTAATTAAAAGATATTCTGATTTTCTTTGAACGCCCACCTATACCCCATATATAGGTGCTGTGTGTATAGCACAGCAACATTTGGAATTAAGGTGGTTTGTGTGAGTAATGCAATTTAATACAAATTTTTGATACACATGGGCGTAAGTCAATGTGTTGCATTTATGGGTGGTGCCTACAGGCGGGCCACTGTAGGTGTTTAAACATTGAATGTCCTCGTGTTTGGAGCAGCCTAATGGATGCACTAAAGCAGTGGTTCCCAAACTTTTTTTGCCCCCCTTTGTTTACAAGAAAAATGCCCCCCCCGCACGCACGCGCGCACGCACACGCACATCCTCCAACCACACACACCCATATTTTGCTCGATTGCGCTTTATTTCACACCTCAAACATTTAGTAAAAAATTAAGCAAATACAAGTAATCTGCAATAAATTACAGGTAGTATGAAAATAAACTACTAACTCTTTCACGCTGCGTCCGCACCTACACGGGTATTTTTGAAAGCGCAGCTGTTTCGTCCACACGTAAATGGCGTTTCGAATCACCGAAAACGGAGATTTTTTAAAACTCCTTTTTTGCGTTTACGTGTGGACGAGGAATACAGAGTTCATCACGCAACGTCAAAGGTATGTGCCTTTTTTCACGTCACACTGTGCGCCACGTTATTATTTACATGAGATGAATTGCAGAATGGCAGATAGAGACACAATACTGTTAATCTGACTGTCTGCAGGTTTTACACGCTTACATATACACACGCAGTTACTGTCCCTCCATTTAGAAAGGCAGAGGCATCACGGTGTAATTATTTTACGTGTTGTTGTTTTTTTTTCCTGTGTAATAATATTCAACATTGCTATCAATACATTTTTCAAAAAATGTCTCTCTGTGCAAAATGGGTTCAAAAACATAAACAGCTGTGGGATACTGTTTGTCCGTGATTTGGAGAGCCCAGCGCTGCTCCCGACACAGGGAAAACCAATTCTGCAGGGGAGACCTACCTCGGCACTTGTGCAGGTGAAGCCAAAGGGAAGACATGCTTCACCATATTTTCTAGTCTTTGGCTTACAATGAAATTGGTTTGGAAACATATTCAGCGATGCTTCATCTCCTGCTTTGCGTTTCTGTGGCCGCCCTGTGCTAGCAGTGTCCAAGTGTTTTGTTTCCCCACCTCTTTCATGCCGCGCCCCCCCTGCAATGGCTCTGCGCCCCCCCAAGGGGGCGGGCCCCACACTTTGGGAAGGTCTGCACTAAAGGATTAAGAGCATACAGGTAAGCATTTTGGGGGGGTATGAAGTGCAGCATGTGTGTACAGCACAGTGTGATTACTAGAGCATAGGTCTAAATTAAACTTGAATTAAAATTTTAAAATATGCAACACTGACTTTTAGCTAGCTTTAGCATTTGATAGCACAGCTAGTTGTCAGGTGTGTCCAAATTCATAAGCTGCTGTCACGGTCTGTGGGGCAGACCGAGTGGAGAGAGTGAGGTGGACCCAGGAGCAGACACAGGTGAGGGGGCAGAACTGAACTTTAAACAGAAGGTGAGCCTTTATTGTGGCTGATACAAAGGCAGACAAAACAGCAGGGACAGTGGCTAACCTTAACTAAAACCTAAATTGGAGCAAATTAGAAGTGACTATGATGAGTGACTAAGATAACAGTGAACAGGACTCTGTGCTGGTGCATGAAAACTATAACTACATGACTAGGGTTGCCAACCGTCCCTTAAAAAAACGGAATCGTCCCGTATTTAGAAACAAAAGTACACGTCCCGTATTGAGCTAATAAGGGACGCACTTTGTCCCGTAATACAGTGAGAATCAAAAGTAGTCTATAAATGACGACAGTACACCTAAAGCTGGGCAGACACTGTGTGATTTTTTTCAGTCACGTTATTCAGCTCCTGCTCAAACTGCACGATTGACTCGCAGGGGTTATAAGTTCGTAGGTCACGATGCAGGGTCTCACACTATACCGCCCGATGCTCTGATGCGACCTGAGTGCTCACACTGTGCCTCCATAAAATGAAGGTTATAACAGAAATTCTGTCGCTCACTCTCCCTCTCTGTCTTTCACTCACACAGACACGCACACCACCACCATCAACTTTGCTAAATTGCTAATGAAAAACATTGATCAGGCAGCTGTGATTGAGCAGCAATGTAAATCCAACTATTTTCACGGTTGTTGTGGTCGTGATAATTTTGTGAGGCCACATCGAAAAGGCTCGGATGAGTTTTCCAAAGTTCTACAAGTTGTGCCTCCATCGCTTGTGTCCAGATCACACGCTGCACAGCCGTGATGCTCCGTCTTTTTCACCGACGTTTAAGTGTTTGCACGTGAGCAGTGTGAGCGGCTGCGGTGACACCCTCACGACCAAGCAATTGATGATCGGGAGCTGGTCGTGAGGTGTTAATCGCTTCTCGTTACCCCACGTATACTACACAATGCACGATGAAGGCCAAAATCAGGCCAATCACCAAATCGGTCGCACGACTCACAAATCGGCTCAAAATGGGCCAAAAATCACACAGTGTAAGCCCAGCATTAGACCAGCAATGTTTGTTCCCCTCAGAGAAAGGAAAAAAGGCTGCAAAAGTACTGGGAGGAATGGGAAAAGGAAAACACCTGGCTGGAAAAGTGCACGATAACACCTATAAAGCGCACTTTTTCCATAGGCATGCTTCTAATGGTGGGCACATGAAGAACATGAGGGGCGTGAAAGCTCGGGGAACCCTAAACCAGTTTTTTGTCCACCAGGCCACGGCAGAAGCAGATATGGTATGTAAACACTGGTTTGTTTTTTTTAAACCCTCTGGTTAAGGTTAATATGGGCATGTGCAGTGAATATCAGCGCTATGTGGCCAGAAGTGTGATAATATAATTTATTTTGTGTAATAAACAACTGCAAGGATAGATGATTACAACAAATAGATGACTAATACATAAAAGTAATACATAGATGAATAATGATGATGAGTTATGATGCGTAATCATGGGAACAAGCGGGTTTACAAACGGCAGCAGCTGAATAACATTAGAAAAGCTGAAATAACACCTCAACTGAAGCCAATTGTACTAAAAGCACTATATGTGCACTGTTACAAGAATATTTTTCGTTCTGTTGTTTTCTATTAATTTATATAATTTAAAGTTAAGCAGGACAGAGTTCTTTTAAAGAAAGATTTACTTATATTCTCAAAAGTTAAGCATGACAGGCTTCTGTTTAAGAAAGAGACCTGTTTTGTTGTGTTAATGTTGTCATTTTGAGCTAAAAATAAATGGCTAAATGATCATTTGTTTCCCATGTGTTCATATCACAAAGAATATGCATCTACTTAAATCAAATTCAAGTCAAATGGTTAAAAAAATAATTTCACACACAAAAAAAAGAGCTACAAAATTCACCACACTGGGAAGGGTGAAGACAACTGGGTTGCCCGGCCCTGGCCACGAGGTGTCCCTTATTTATTTTTCAGGGAGTTGGCAACCCTATACATGACTACAACAAACACCTTGCACAGAATCCTGAAACTACACTACCTGACTTGACATGAGGGATGCGA
This sequence comes from Pelmatolapia mariae, assembly GCF_036321145.2. Classification (NCBI taxonomy): domain Eukaryota; kingdom Metazoa; phylum Chordata; class Actinopteri; order Cichliformes; family Cichlidae; genus Pelmatolapia; species Pelmatolapia mariae. Next base: position 5,172,247 of record NC_086235.1, on the reverse strand, counting down.
CACTGACAAAGAGAAACACGGGGCTTAAATACACTGAGGGATAAGGAGGGGAATGAGACACAGCAGGAGAACACAGCTGGGAGTAATTAACAAGACGCGACAGGGGAAGCAAAACTGAATACACTGACATAAGACCAGGACCTTCAAAGTAAAACAGAAAACGATTCACAAAGACGCAGACTTGACACAGAACTAAACCTACACTAAATACGAGGGCACAAGATACAAAACCTAAGAACAAAACCCTAAACCAGAATAAACAGGAAAATAAAATTATAATAATAAACAACAAAGCATAACAAGAGAATCAGAATGCAAACCATAATACAGAAGAATATAACAAACTGAAAATGCTGGGTCAAAATGACCCACAACCGTGACAGCTGCATCCTCCTGAGGCCACATTTGTAGGCCGATTAGGTCACAGTGACGTGACGAAGGCTGTCCAAATTCTTACACTCCTTCAAATGTGGCCAACAAATGCGTCCTCCTTTTCCCCAGATTTGAAGGATGGGTCGGGTGTATCCTTCGTGGCCCACCATATCCCAGAATTCATAGCGCGGTCGAGCCAATTCTAGTTTCCAGCAATGGCGGCACAACTAAGTTTTAATATTACCCTTATTACTTTTTCTGGGTCACAAAATAAACTTTTAAGATATTTTCAGGTGAGAATGTAGCTGTGTAAACTTCAAGTATCTGCTCGGTTTATCAAGACATCACAAAAGTGCAAAAGTTGCAAAAGTGCTCCAACATTTTCTGAGACGTCTGTTACCCACCAGCTCGATAGCTAGCCAGGGCAAGAACAGTGAACCCCCCGCGGTCTTTCACTACTCAGGTTAAACATGATACATAAGTCTCTTAGATAACTTAAAAATGTTTTTTGTGTGTTTGTTTTTTTAGTGTTTTATTTGTTCACAAGTAAATTGGTTTGGCTGATATTAAAGCTATAATTTTCAAACAGCTGAATAAACATCAAACAGAAAACTGATTAAACAACAGGTTGAGATGGTAGAGAATTTACTCCAATGCCCTGTTATGTATTTGCGAGCGAGGAGCAGACGGTTGAGTTCATTTAACCCTGATGCTCCCCGCCAGGGGGGATCGTCGGCGGCGGGGTCGGGGGATGCGGGTCCCCCCCCCCCCCCGCGGAGGTAGTAAGGAAGGAAGGCGGCTGGGGTCGCGAGGGCCCCCCGACGGGGTGGGACAGAGGGAGAGAGGGAGGAGGGAATATGCGGGGGTCGCGAGATCCCCCCGAGGGGACGGGAGACAAAGAAGAGAGAGAGAGAGAGAGAGAGAGAGAGAGAGAGAGACGGGCGGAGGGGATCGAGAAACACGCCGGCGAAAGCCCAGCGTGTCGCGCGCCAAAATGATAAGAGCGAGGATGGCGGGTACTAAGCGTGTCGGGGTTTGGTTACAGAGGCGGTGTCCCAGCGCGCGCCGTACAACAACAACAACAACAACAACGACAACAAGGTGCCACCGAGAAAGAAGAAGAAGACAAATACAATGTCACGCACTAGACCGTGGGACCCAAAGAGCACTAAGGTCGGCGCCGGCGGATCGCTTTCGCCGGCGGTGTCGGCGGTGTCGTCGTCGTCGTCGTCCCCTTCCTCCCGCTCCCCATCACCGTCGCCATCTCCAGCGCGTCTGGCGTACGCGGGGTGGGCTCCGGCGGCTCCGTTGTTGCGACCGGCCACGTTTCGCTACGGCGGTCTAGGGGTCGAGGAAGACCAAGACCAAGAGCATCAGCAGCAGCAGCAGCAGCAGCAGCAGCAGCAGCAGCTGCATCAGCAGCAGCAGGAGGAGAAATCAGAGGAGGAGAACTCAGAGGAGGAGGAGAACTCAGAGGAGGAAGAGGAAGAGGAGGAAGAGACCGAGGAACAGGAGCAAGAGGCCGAGGAGGATAACGACTCGACAGCCCGAACGCTCGCAGACGAGGAGCGGTACTCGGAGGATCAGGAGGACGAAAACGATGGGGTTGCGGACCCGCATAGGTACTTTGCGGAAGAGGACTACGAAATGGCATCGCAACTCTGCCAGGACGGCGGCTCGCAAGGCGAGTCGAACTGCCGAGAGGGAGAGGAAGAAGCAGGCGCTGAACCGGGGCGGGGGACTTGGGAGATTTGGCAAGAGGACGACGCCGGCCGTGCTGCAGGTGGCATTCATGATCTTGGGCGCGATCGCAGCCACGGCGCTGTCGGTGAAACTCGCGACGCAGATGTAGCCGATGCTTATGACTATGACGATGATGAAGAAGACAAAGACTATGAAGAAGAAGAAGAAGAAAAAGAAGAAGAAGAAGACGTCCTCGCCGATGATGATGATGATGATGATGAAGAAGAAGAAAAAGAAGAAGAAGAAGACGTCCTCGCCGATGATTATGACGATGACGATGAAGAAGAAGAATTAGAAGAAGAAGAATTAGAAGAAGAAGAAGAAGAAGAAGAACAATTAGAAGAATTAGAAGAAGAAGACGACGACCTCGACCCCGACCCGCACGAACGAGGCCCCACCGAAGAGGCCGTGGCGGCGGCGGCGCGAGACGAGGCCTCCGCGTTCATGGCCTACTTCCCGCCGGAGATAGAGGACTCGGTGATCGCCATGACCAACCTCGAAGCGGACAGGCGCAGGCCCGCCATCGACGGGTGGAAGCGCATGGGTCGCGTCGAGTTCAGGGCCTACGTGGGGCTGCTCGTGCTCGCCGGCGTGTACAGGTCCCGGGGAGAGGCCTGCGAGAGCCTGTGGGACGCAGAGAGCGGCAGGTCCGTGTTCAGAGCCGCGATGCCGCTCAAGATCTTTCGAGCCTACTCGAGCGCGCTGCGCTTCGACGACAGAGAGACCAGACGAGCCGCGCGAGGCGAGGGCGGCCACGACAAACTGGCCCCCATCAGAGCCGTGTGGGACGAGTGGTGCGCGAGGCTGCCCGCCATGTACCGACCGGGACCGGAGGTCACCGTCGACGAGAGACTGGTGCCGTTCAGAGGTATGTTTGGCGCGTGTTGTGCGCGACTGGGGGAAGAGAGGAGGAAGAGTAGCGGGCACGACGACGACAACGCTAGCTTTGGTGTATTGCTGTTGGGTTCTGCGTTTGTGCTGCTTTGTACATGACTTTATCTTCCACGTGTGCTCTCTGTCAAACTCACGTCTCTTCTTCCGTTTCTGCCCGAATCTCTCCCCACTTTCCCACACCTCTCTCTCTCTCTCTCTCTCTCTCTCTCTCTCTCTCTCTCGCCATCAGGAAGGTGTCCGTTCAGACAGTACATGCCCAGCAAACCGGCCAGGTACGGGATCAAGATATGGGTGGCGTGCGACGCGCGTTCCAGCTACGCGTGGAAGATGCAAGTGTACACCGGCAAGCCCGACAAGCGCGGCCCTCCCGAAAAGCACCTGGCCACTCGAGTGGTCGTGGACCTCACCGAGGGATTGCCGCCGGGACGCAACGTCACGTGCGACAACTTTTTCACCTCGCGCGAGCTCGCCGACAGGCTCTTTCGCGAAAGAGGCCACACCGTGCTGGGCACTCTGCGATCGAACAGACCCGAGGTCCCCAGGGAGCTGCGTTGCGTCAAGGGCAGGGCCGTGGGCTCCGTCGAATCCGTAGTACTCGGCGGCTCCGCGGGACCGAGAGGAGGAGGAGGAGGAGGAGGAGGAAGAGGGCCCGACACGATCATCCTCTCCTACGTGGCCAAGAAGAACAAGAACGTGCTGCTCCTCACCACCGCTCCTCGTTACCACCGCCGCCGCCGCTCCGGCCCCGAGCCCCGGCCTAGCCGCCGCATCAGCAACGGCAACAACGGCAGCAGCAGCAGCGGCAGCGGCAACGGCGGCGGCGGTGGAGGAAAACCTCCCTTGGTTCTGCACTACAACCGCACCAAAGGAGGCGTCGACAACCTGGACAAGGTCGTGAGCACGTACAGCTGCAGGAGAAAGACCTGCAGGTGGCCCGTGGCCCTCTTCCACAACATGGTCGACGTGGCGGCCTACAACGCGTTCGTGCTCTGGAGGGAAATTCACCCCGACTGGATGGCGGGCAAGCTCAACAAACGACGGCTCTTCCTCGAGCGACTGGGCAAAGCGCTCGCGCGCCCCATGATGGAAGCCAGGGCGTTAGCGCGAGGAGGAGGAGGAGGAGGAGGAGGAGGAGGAGGCCGAGTCGCGGCTCGAGGTACTACTGCTACCATCACTACTACCGAGGCCGACGATGCCGACGCTAGTACTACTCGCACCGCCGCCGACGCTACGCCCCGCGACTCCTCTCCGGTCAAGAGGCGAAGGTGCCGCGTGTGTCCCAGGAGCAAAGACGTCAAGACCAAGATCCTGTGCCACGAGTGCCGAGCGTACGTGTGCATCAACTGCGCCGTCAAGTACTGTCCCAACTGCGCCGCTTCACGCGCCGCCGCTTCCCAGACGCCGCCGACGTCGCAATAACACAAGCGCCCCTCGGGGGTCCTAGCGACCCCCCACCCTATCATCATCATCATCATCATCATCATCATCATCATCATAACACAAGCGCCCCGAGGGGGTCCTAGCGACCCCCACCCCAATCATCATCATCATAACACACACGCCCCTCGGGGGTCCTAGCGACCCCCCACCCTATCATCATCATCATCATCATCATCATCATCATCATCATAACACAAGCGCCCCGAGGGGGTCCTAGCGACCCCCACCCTATCATCATCATCATCATCATCATCATCATAACGCACACGCCCCGAGGGGGTCCTAGCGACCCCCCCCCACCCTATCATCATCATCATAACGCACACGGCCCGAGGGGGGTCCTAGCGACCCCCACCCCAATCATCATCATCATCATCATCATCATCATAACACACACGCCCCGAGGGGGTCCTAGCGACCCCCACCCCAATCATCATCATCATAACACACACGCCCCTCGGGGGCCCTAGCAACCCCCCCACCACCCTATCACCACCATCATCATCATCATCATCATCATCACCACCACCACCACCACCACCACCACCATCACAATAACACACGCGCCCCTCGGGGGGGTCGCCACGACCCGCGACCCACGCCCCGAGAACGGGCGGGCGCACAAGGGTTAAAGGATAGGGAAACAAAGCTTACTGTTTTTTCATACAGCATGGAGTTTTATGTGGTATTTTTCAAGTGAAACTGTAGATTGTTTCTGCAAGTTAATAATAGTTAACTTTAAGAAACAGTTCAGCTTAGCAGGACATTTTTGGTTTGAACAATTTTTTACTGATGTTATTCACATTGTAGTGTCAGTGTCGATAAGATTTCTCGCTGAAATAGTGTCTACTGTTAGTCTTCAGAAATCTGGACTCTCTGTGGATGTGCGTTTTCTTTGGGGGACCATGGTGAAGTACAGTCCACAGTGTGCCTTCCCAAAAATGTTGGTGAGGTAAGTTATGTACAGTGGTGTGAAAAAGTATTTGCAGCTTTCCTGATTTCCTATTATTTCTTGTATGTTTGTCACACTTAAATGTTTCAGATCATTAAGTAAATTCCACTGTTAAACAAAGATTACACAAGTAAACACAAAATTCAGTCTCTAAATTAAGGTGTTTATTACTGGGGGGGGGGGATCCAAACCTAAACCTCCCTGTGTGGAAATAGTGATTGCCCTCAGACCTCAAGGTTGACTCATCCTTAGCAGCAGCAACTGCAATCAAGCGTCTGTAATAACTGGCAATGAGTCGAGTTTACTGCACTATGAAGGAATTTTGGCCCACTCATCTTTGCAGAATTGTTGTAATTTGGCCACATTGGAGGGTTTTCCTGAATGAACTAGAGCACCTCAATCACATTTACACCAGGACTTCGACTACGTCACTCCAAAGTCTTCATTTATGTGGTTTCTGTAGCTCACATGGTAGAGCAGGTCACCTACTCACCAGAGGGTTGGTGGCTCAATACCCATCTGCACCAGATGCCAAAATATCCTTGGGCATGATACTAACCCCATGTTGCTCTCTCTGATGTGTCCATCAGAGTGTGAATGTTAGATAGAAAGCACTTAGAGTCTAGAAAGAGCTTGGGTGAATGAGGCAAGTTGTGTAAATCGCTCCAAATGCTCAGAGTAGAAAAGCACTGCCGTATTTTCCGCACTATAAGGCGCACTTAAAATCCTTCCCTCAAAAATCGGCAGTGCGTCTTATAATCCGGTGCGCCTTATGTATGATTCTGGTTGTGCTTACTGACCTCGAACCGATTTTATGTGGTACACGGCACTCAAAAATCTGTCAAAAAATATCTTAGTACGACTTAGGTAACCTACGAAGCCGCACCGCTTGATGGTGACTGCGGCATCACTGAGAGTTAAAAACTGTCTAAATTCTTTAATAAAATGATCAGCATTGCTGCTTCACCAGGTGTAACAATTGAGTTTAACATCCAGACATCATGAAAGCAGAATTTATTAAATTTAACGGCGTTAGAAGTTAGCAGGAAGTTAGCTCGTTAGTTTCCACCTAAACATGATCTGACTAAGAGATTTCTGACAAAATTAAAACGTGCAGCTCTACTATCACTTCCAACATAGATGAAGACAGAAAACTAAATAGCAGTGACGTTTGTAGGGTTACTGAAGTTGGGCTAGCTGGTATATAATGATGTGCTACGTGATCGCTAGCGGCACAGCTATATTAGCATAACATTAGCACAGTGAAGCTGGAGGATGAACGGTAACTTTTTTCCACTCAATAAAAGTTAACGTGAGGGTTCTTGATGGTTAGAGACAAATGCAATGGTATGGCAGGATGCTGTAAACGGACGAAACTTCAGTCAGGAGAACCACTGAGGTAATCCATCCATAATTACGAGGTTAGTCGTTAATATAGTGCAAAAACATGAGAATAGAGCAGCTGCAAGAGGTTTCAACATTAATTAATCCATGGTTTGGAAGTGGAGGAAGCAAGAAGAGTGAGTTGAGTAAAGTGTAACTTATCTGACTTTTTTGTTTCGCTTAATGCACCTTATAATCCGGTGCACTTTATGTATGAAAACAGACCCGTTCGTCGACAGTGCGCCTTATAATCCGGTGCGCCTTATGGTCCGAAAAATACGGTATATAAAAACCAGTCCATTTACCAAAATGTTTTTCTCAAGTCATTTAGAGGTGGATTTGCTGGTGCATTTTGGATCTTTGGTCTGCTACAGAACCGTGCTTCAGCTTGAGGTCACAAACAGATGGCCAGATATTCTCCTTCAGGATATTTTGGTAGAAAGCAGAAATCATGTTTCCATTTACCACAGCAAGTCTTAACCACCATATTTTACTGTTGGTATGATGCGCCTGTTCTGTAATGCTGTGTTACTTTTATGCCAGCTGTAACAGGATACAAAGTTTTCAAAATGTTAAACCTTTGTCTCGTCAGTCCACAGAGTATTTTCTCAAAAGAAGATGTTTTCTGGCAAAACTAACACAAGCCATCATGTTTCTTTTGCTCAGCAGTGGTTTTTGTCTTAGAACTGTGCCATGCAGGCCATTTTTGCCCTCTTTTCTATGGTGGATTCATGAACTCTGACCTTAACTGAGACATGTGAAGCCTGTATGTAGGTTTGGATTTATTTAAAAACTCAAATCAAGAAGGGAGACAAATATTTCTTTGCATAACTGTATGCTCTTTCTTTTTGTTTTTTTACCCAACTGTGAATGGTGGAAATGCTTGACTTAAATGTATCCCTTAAATTATGCAGATATTTGATTTATTTCTTAACACTCTTTAGTCATTTCCACAATTTTTATTTTCTCTCAGTATGCCTTCACTAAGAGAAAATGCCATGGTCATTGTGTATTTAATACAGCTCAGAAATTGATTCACTTCAGCAAAGCTATAAAAAAAAATCAAACAGCTTTTTTATTAATGCTGCTCATTTTGTATCATCAAAATTATCCAGCGACTTTAAAGGAATATTTGACCATTATGGTTTTCTGAACAGCTGTACAGTTTTGTTCTTGAACGCAACATTGCTGGATGCAAAAATGGAGGCAGATCCTAAACTTGAATGCCAGCTCAGAGCTGTTTTAAAATCTAGCTTTTTTTTTTCTATTTGAGGCAGTTAGCCAAAATAGCGCCTATTTTATCAAGTCAGGTTTTTGAGACAGTAATACATGCCTTTATTACATCTAGGCTGGATTACTGTAACGCACTTTATTGTGGGGTTAGTGATGTGTCCATTAGGCATCTGCAGGTTATGAAAAGCACATCTTTTAACTGGAACAAAAAGTTTCAGCACTTTACTCCCATTTTAATTTCACTCCACTGGCTACGCTACCTGTATATTTTAGGATCTGTTTTAAAGTCATTTTATTGGTTTTTAAATCTCTTAATTGACCTTTTAAGAGGCTGACTCTATTTCTTCTAATTCTCTATGTTTCATTTTATTTTCTGTTTATACTATTTATAGATGGACTTTTATTTTAAAGTGCTTTTATAAATCAAGGTGGTATATTATGCTTTTGCCAGCTACTGTCAGTTTATTTTCTTTTGTGCTTTATTGGCTACAGATGAAAACTGACAACCCACTCTGTATCTACATGCATTAAAGCTGTTGCAACAACTGGACAATTATAAACAGTTACTACTCCCCAAACATTAATTACATGTCAGTAAGGTTACGTTCACAGTGCAGGCGAAAGCGCATCAAATCCGATTTTTTTGACCCTATGCGACCCATATCCGATCACGGTATGACAGTGTGAACGGCACAAATCCGATATTTTCAAATCCGATCTGAGTCACTTTCATATGTGGTACTGAATCCGATACATATCTGATGTTTTCGAAAGCGACTGCTGTTTGAATGTTCATGTCGCATTAAATCCGTCTTTTACGTCACTGACACAAGACAGACGCCAATTATCAGCGCCCGAGAAGCGCCCGAGAAGACATCGCGAACGCTTCCTGGCCATCCGGTGTAGATGTCAGTGAAACTGCTGGGAAGACAACGTTAGAGAAACGTGAACATTTTATTTGTACTGTATTTTCTGCAGATTCTGACAGAAATCTGCAACTATCCTTTGAAGCACCGCTCCTCTAAAACAGCAATAAGGATAATTATTAGGTCATCTACATTATTATGTAAATAACAAAATAACGTAAAGCAAAGATTGGGAAACGTAAAGTCCGAAGTCTTCATATTAAGGCCATCAGTCAAACAATATTGTTTGATCTGGGTCTAAACAGAGCGCGTTGTGTGTGACATCTTCTTTTGCGCATGCGGGCCGCTTTGAGGGTTCAAACTAGAGCGCATTTGCTGTCGCATTTTATTTGTAGTGTGAACAAGCAGACAAAAAAATCGGATTTCATCAAAAAATCAGAATTGAGAATTAAGACCTGCAGTGTGAACGTAGCCTAAGATGCCAGCCTTTTTTTCTATCGAGACAGCTAACAGTAGTGATCATCACGACTGTATACATTCCACCCGATGCCAATGTAAACGCGGCGCTCTCTATCCTGCTGAACACCATTAACGAACAGCAGCGGGCCCACCCTGACGGTGTTCACATAATTATAGGTGACTTTAATAAGGCTGACATGAAGACTGTACTCCCAAAGTTCTATCAGCATGTGAAATGCCCCACCAGGGAGAGAACACGCTAGATCATGTTTGCTCCAACATTAATCATGCATATAGAGTCATACAGTCCGACCACCTCTCCCTCCTGTTCTCGCCAGCCAATCCTGCTGCACTATGAAAACAGAAAACCTGAGTGTGCAGCTTACAGAGGAAATAAACTGCTTCTTCACCTGCTTTGTACACTACTACAGCAGCACTTATCTGTTTCAGCCCTGTTCCCATCCTCATCCTCAACTGGTTCCTGCACCGCTCCACTCACTGTAACGGAACACGATGTCAGACGTGTGTTCCTAGCAGTGAACCCCAGGAACAAATGGATACGGGATCCAGGTTGGAATGAAAAGGACACCAGGCAGAGGTACTTAACACCTAATCGTTCTTTCTTGTAACCATTGAACCAATAACCATATAAACAGTAACAACAGGAAGAGGCAGCAACATTGCTTTAACAATAAATCACACACACACATGGAGGAAATCCAACAGAAGCCTCTCCCACATGCCACGCTGCTCTCCTCCAGCTTATATCACTTCTGGAAGGTAATTGGTGATAAACAAGGGTAGATGAGCATTAGCTGCATCCTACAGGAGAAGGCAGGGGCAGAGAACAACAAGTGGGAGGGACAAGAAAGAAGGAGGCAGAGAGGGTGAGGACAACACCCCTGTAGTTGTACATACAATGGAGAAACGTAAGGGGATTGTGATCTGTAAACACCGTTTACAGCAGCCCTCGGGGTTCTTTTTCTATGGTTGAATAGTTTAGCTGACGTTTGAACTTTACATAATAGTAGCAGACTGGGTGACATACACTCTCTGCGTCGTCCTGTAATAGCACCACACCAGCTCCGGTGGCACTGGTGTCAACTTCCAGTTTGAACGGCTGAGAGAAGTTGGGAGCTGCCGAGACCAGGGCGCTGCAAAGGAGGGATTTTGCAGACTCAAATGCATGCTGGCATTCCACTGACTACTCGAAAGGGATTTTTGGGCTACATAGCTTAGTCAAAGGGCCACAACATCTGCAAAGTTCTTACAAAAACAGCGATAGTATCCAGTCATGCTCAGGAATCGCTTTAACTCCCACCTAGTGTTTGGGGCCGGGTAGCTTAGGACAGCCTTGACTTTCGCTTCCACCGGGCGAACCTGCCCGAAACCCACCTGCTTTCCCAGGTACGTGACTTTTGCTTTGGCCATCACCGTGTACTGCATGAAATCATCAGGCGTGACGAATGCGGAAAGTTCGGAGGCCCTGGGGGTCAAAGGCACCTGCCAATACCCTTTAAGAAGGTCCAGTTTGGAAATGTATTTGGCGGGACCTACATTGTCAATGCAATCCTCCATACAAGGAAGTGAAAAAGAATCAGAGATGGTCACTCCGTTTACCTTACCTGCCATCAGACTTGGGCGTAAGCAAACATGAGGAGCTCCAAGGGCTATGGCTGGGTCATGCCAAACCATTCTCTACTAAGTAATTCTCTTGCTTCTTCATCACCTCGCGCTTTTCCATGTGGCAGCAGTACGCATGCTGTTTGATTGGGGTTGCGTCACCAATGTTTATGTCATGTTCACAGACACTAGTACGCAAGGGCACAAAGAGAGAAGGGTAAGAGTGCAGCAGGCCAAGCACATCTCCACACTGAGAAGGGGAAAGATAAGACAAATAGGCCGTTGCCTCAGCTAAATAACCGCCCACACTGTTGTCCCTCAGAAAGTACACGCAGGTCATCGGGGGGGTGGGAGACTGTGTCGCGTAAGATAGTCATGATAAGCTCATCTTTAGGCTCACCAGAGAGTGACACCGCTCCTTTAAAAATGAAGGGTTTAAAACATTCATCAGGAGTCTCAGGGCTAGGGGGTCTATCAAAAAGGGTACGATTTTAATCAGCCCCATCTTTTCGTTTACTTCTGGCTGCCTTCGCCTGTAGGCCTCGCAGTTCACTATTAAATACCCAGCTTTAAAACAGTAAAAACATTTCTGGTCTGGACGAGGCTCAAATATCTCTCCCCTCGGGTCTTGCTAAGTTGAGGCACTGCTAGCCTTCGCTAGGGCGTCGCATTGCTCATGCTTAATGAAACTGGCTTTATGAACGAGTGCGAACTTGTCAGCCAGTGTCGTGGCCTGCTGCAACGTGGAGCCTTTTTGTTCGTTAAGATACACTCCCATCCACTTGGAGCTGCAGTTTTTACATTTCTCAAAGAGAGTTAACTCCCGTAATGAAACTAGGTCTGCAGCTTTACAGGCCATACACCACTGGTCAAAAAGGACACTCTTCCCTCACGAAATCCAGGTAGGATTGACCCTGCACCTTTTTTAACCCCCGAAATCGCTACCTATAAGCCTCGGGGACTAGTTTGTAGGCCAACAGGATAGCACCTTTGAGTTTCTAATAATCCAAACTGCATTCAGCGGACAACGAGGAACAAACTTGAGCCTTGCCCACCAGCTTGCACTTCAGCAGGATGGCCCACGCATCCGGCGGCCAATGCAAGGCTGTCGCTATCCGCTCAAACAACTAAAAATACACATCCACCTCAGCGTCACGAAACATAGCGACCAAATGACTATTTTTGCCTACATCAAACGGCACCCCTGTCTGTCACAGAGAGACCACCACGGGAGGGGAGGAGGCCTGCTGGAGTTCCAACTGTCGCAGCTTAACCGTTGTCTCTGCCTCCACCTTCTTCAGCTCGACCTCCATAGCTCTGGCCAGCTCCGCCTCCAAACATCTAAGCTCTAACTTCCTTTTCAGCTCGAGCTCTCTCTCATGTTCCTCCTTTTCCAGCTGAAGATGAGCCAGGCGTACACGGAGCCTAGCATCCTGCTTTGAACCCCCTGATAACTCCACGGAGAGCGGATCAAAATGAGCTACCATTAACAGCCTGCCCTCTGACAGCCCCTGGGCCACAGGTGTAGACACTGGCTTGGAACATGAGATACTACACTTTGCTCAGCCAGACCGGGTATGTTTGGGGGTTCTTGCATCACAACCACCCCCTTCTCCACCAGCCCAGACACCAGAGCGGCCCTCAGCTCCGCTTTACGCAGACCAGTGGAGACGCTGATCCTGTAAAATGATGCAATCTCATGGAGATCCCTCCCACTCAAGGGCCACCAATAGCAACCAAGACGCAATACCTTCGCCACACAACTAAAAATCAGTGTAACAAATGGATCCGGGTTGGAATGAAAAGAATGCCAGGCACAAGTATTTAACACATAATCAGGCTTTATTTTAACCATTAAACAAATAACCATTAACCATTAACATAAAAACAGTAACAACAGAAAGAGGCAGCAACACTGGGATTTTTCCCATTTTGAACTTGGGACAACCAGGTCATACTCAACACAGATGTTTCAATATACTATGACGGTGACTTGGTTTTGGTGTTCCATGTATGCCCTGCCTGCAAGCATCTTGCACCCTGCTGTTATGTGCTGGATTGTCTCAGGGGCATCTTTACACAGCCTGCACCTGGGATCTTCCCTTGTATTCTAGAGATCAGGCTCTATGGAGCTTGTGCTCAGAGCTTGTTCCTGTACTACCATTATTAGTGCCTCTGTGCTATCTTTCAGTCAAGCCACTAGTAGGATTTCTGGATGTTAGCCAATTCTTCTATCTGCTGGTGGTAAATGGTGTGCAGTGGCCTGTCCTTCTATGATTGTTCTTCTACTTGCTCCTCCTCTGCTGCCTGAGCAATTAATTAAACACACTCGGTTGTGGCCATCTTCCTGATGTATTCCTGGATGTTTCTTGTCTCATCCTGGTCACTGGGTCTGACAGTCACCAATTCTTGGCATACAGTCTCCAGGTGAAACCATCCATGCATGTTCAGGAGCTTCCTCTTCTTGATGTCAGTAGCTTCTATCGCCTCATTTGACCAGCTTATTATCCCAGCAGGCTAATCAATCCGAATGACATTCCGATGTCATTGCTCAAGATCCTTGTGGCATGTGTCAGTGACTCGAGGTCTTGTTCCCTCCTTGCATAGAGCTTGATGTCATCCATGTAGAGGAAGTGGCTAAAAATTACTCCATTCAATCTATAGCCAGTCTTGTCAGTGATCTAACTGAGGGGGTTCAGGTGTATGCCAAACAGCAGAGGGGACAGGACATCTACTTTGCTTCCTTATTGATCCACTTCCTGTTTTTGATTTCCAAACTCATTCTACAGATTACCATCCAATGCTGCCTAGCTACAGTTGTCTCCGACACCTTTCAGTCTCATATGTGTGCACCTTCCTTGACTCCTTTGTTACCCTATGTTCCTCCCTTTTCTTGAAGTATTTGTTCACCACAGCCACCTCCATCCTTTTTTCGACTTATTTTCTTGAAATTTCGAGTTATTAACTCAAAATTTTGAGAAAAGGAACTCGAAATTTCGAGTTAGCACTGCCAATCAGTAATCTACGTGAATCACGTCATTTCCTTGTTACCCGGAAGCTGAAGCCCTGAGGTACAAATGCTACAGCTAAGCTACCGGTATTACATCCAGTCATGAATGCACAGATTGCTGAGTATTTTCAGTGTGGCTTCAAAAATGATGAAATCCTTGTGTTATTTGCTGAATCACATGGCGTTACTATCAGCAAACGTACTCGCGAAAGCGCCAATTTGTTGCGATCTGGTTTTGAGTGCACATTACTTTGCGCCATATGCTTCCGGGTAACAAGAAAGTGACCTCATTCATGTAGATTACTGATTGGCAGAGCTAACTCGAAGTTTCGAGTCATTAACTTGAAATTATGAGAAAAGTAACTCGAAATTTTGAGTTATGTTTCTCCAAATTTCGAGTTAATAAGTCAAAATTTCAAGAAAATAATTTGAAATTTCGAGTTATGGATACTTGTTTTTTTTGTTGTTTTTTTTAGTGGTGGAAACGGGCTTCCATAAATTTCTCATAAGCACACTCAGTCCTTAAGTTTAAGACTCTCATGAAATATACTATAACGTCTGTTTTTGACCAGCATCAGGTAAGAAAATCGAAGTCTTAAATGAAATGTTATATCTCAACAACAAATGAGTAATGAACTGAACAAATTATGTAACAGTTTTAGAATTTTCATGATAGAATTAAGTTAAAGAAAAATAAACAATTATTTGAAGGAAAGTTTTGAGGCAGCCATTAGGATTAGCTAACCCTAACAGCTTGCTCCAAGAAAAATATTTTATTTGTTTGGCTATCTACATTCTATTTTCTTCTTGTCTTCCAGATAAAGATGCTCATCAAGACCGAGAGTTTAGAAGAGTGACAACTCAATGTGTTGTAAGGCTGAGGCTGCTGCAGTTATGCAGCATTTCAAAGATCATATATGTATAGGAAAACTGGGCAACAAGTTAGTAGAAGGTTCAGTATTGCAAGAAAGAATGGTACAAAATATAAAGAACTTTATTAGAAATGAAGGAACATCTGCCAAGGAGCAGAAAAAAAATCCATTTGGGAGTGATTCGTCAGATATGGGTCTGGATAACAATAATACACTGCTCAAAAAAAAGGGGACACAAAAATAAGACATCCCAGATCTGAATAAATGAACTATTCTTATTAAATACTTTGTTCTTTAGATAATTAAATGTGCTCACAAAAAAATCACGCAAATTTATCAATGGAAATCAAATTTAGTAAACCACGGACATATGGATTTGGAGTAACACTCAAAATTAAAGTGGAAAAAACACACTACAGGCTGATCCAAATTTGATGTAATGTCCTTAAAACAAGTCAAAACAAGGCTCAGTAGTGTGTGTGGCCTTCATGTGCCTGTATGACCTCCCTACAATGCCTGAGCATGCTCCTGATTAGGGGGGTCGGATGGTCTCCTGAGGGATCTCCTTCCAGACCTGGACTAAAGCATCTGCTACTCCTGGGCAATCTGTTGTGCAACGTGGCGTTGGTGGATGGAGCGAGACATGATGTCCCAGATGTGCTCAATTGGATTCAGGTCTGGGGAATGTGCAGGCCAGTCCATAGCATCCATGCCTTTGCGTTGCAGGAACTGATGACACACTCCAGCCACATGAGGTCTAGCATTGTCTTGCATTAGGAGGGAGGAACCCAGGGTCAACCACACCAGCATATGGTCTCACAAGGGGTCTGAGGATCTCATCTCGGTACCTAATCTCAGTCAGGCTACCTCTGGCGAGCACATGGAGGGCTGTACGCCCCCCCAAAGAAATGCCACCTCACACCATTACTGACCCACTGTCAAACCGGTCATGCTGGAGGATGTTGCAGGCAGCAGAACATTCTCCATGACTTCTCCAAACTCTGTCACATCTGTGACATGTGCTCAGTGTGAACCTACTCGGTCATACGCTTGACTGAAATGACCGCCAGCATTTAAAAGTGACCAAAACATCAGTCAGAAAGCATAGGTACTGGGAAGTGGTCTGTGGTCACCACCTGCAGAACCACTCCTTTATTGGGCATGTCTTGTGAATTGCCTATAATTTCCACTTGTTGTCTATTCAATTTTCACAACAGCATGTGAAATTCATTGTCAGTTAGTATTGCTCCTAAGTGGACACTTTGATTACACAGAAGTGTGATTGACGTGGAGTTACATTATGTTGTTTAAGTGTTCCCTTTATTTATTTATTTTGAGCAGTGTACAATGAAACTCAAAACAATGGGTCACATGGTCCAGGACCGTGATGCAGGTAAGTAAAGTAGTTAGTAATCATCTCTATAAAACACACACCTGTTATGGTTCTGGTTCTTTGACCCAGTGTTTTGCGTTTTGGGAGCTTATGATTTTTTTCTGCTATAAGGATCACTTGTGTCTCAGTTTGTCTCTTTTTAATACTAGTAGGATTGTTTGTATCATTATTATATCTTCTTTTGGTAGTCTGTCTATGTTCTAGTTTTCTTTTGTGATCCCTAAAAACACACATCAGGTATTTAGGTGTGTGTGATAAAATGTTTATTATTTAAATTGTCTTTAAAAAAAATACAATGACAGTGCAAACAACTTTGGCTACAACTTTGATGTTGTAAATAAGGCCATGTAACATAAGGTGATGTATGATCAAGTTTGTGGTTTTTTACAATGTTCCATATTTTTGTCATCAGCAACTTTACTAAGAGCTTGAGACTGCTCAGTTTTAGCAAAATAAAACAATAAATAAGCAATGGAAGACTGGAAAACTGTTTCCTGGTTTAATGAGTCTAGATTTCTGTTGTGACATTAAGATGGTAGGGTCAGAATCTTGCATAAAAATGTTAAAGCATCGATCAGTCCTGGCTTGAATCAACAGTTCTGCCACTTGTTGTTCGTGCAATAGTGTGGTGGTGTGTTGAACAGAATCTTTAACATTCCTCTTATTCACCTCTGCATTGAAAACAGTAAAGGTAAACAACATCTTCATTTCCACTTGATATTTAATGAATTCTCGTACGAAAAGTGTCAGTATGCACTCATATTGATACATGCTCACTCATCCAAGACTGAAAAAGTCACTTAGATTAGTGATGAATTGCTTCTCCCATTGAAAATAGATCCAGATGAACAGAATCAATTTTTGGGGGGGCAGTTTTAACACAAGCTGTAAATTGTGTTGCAGGTCCTGATTTGAGGATTGTGATGATTGGAAAAACTGGTGTGGGCAAGAGTGCTTCTGGAAACACCATCCTGGGAGACAGACATTTTAGATCTTGCCCTTTATCTGTGTCGGTGACTGAGAGCTGTGAAAAAGCTGTGACACAGTGGGGTAACAGAGTAGTTAGTGTTGTAGACACACCAGGGATCCTGGACACTGCAAAATCAGATGATTTCATCAAAAGAGAAATTGAGAGATGTGTCAACCTCTCCTCTCCTGGTCCTCATGTGTTCCTGTTGGTTCTCAAAATTGGCCGATTCACAAGAGAAGAGAAAAACTCAGTGGAAGCCCTGCAGCAGCTGTTTGGTCCAGAGGCAAACAAGTACATGATTGTGCTCTTCACCTGTGGTGGTGATCTTGGAGGCATGACCATACAGCAGTATGTACGTGACGGTGAGCCAGGGCTAAAGCGCATCATCCAAAGCTGTGGAAACAGGTACCACGCCTTTGAAAACACCAGGAGTGACAGAACCCAGGTGGTGGAGCTGGTCAAGAAGATTGATGACATGGTGGCAGGAAACGGGGCAACATACTACACAATTCCCACAGAGTCACTGACCCAGTACCGTGACAGAAACAGTTCTCTTTTGAAGGGAAAAGAGACCAACGGGAAATGGAGAGACCAGTGTCGGTGTCGGAGTGTCAGAGAACGGCTTTGAAATTCTCATGAGCTGTTCGCATAAAAGAAAACCACCATCATAACTCGGCTATCCCTTCGGCGCCAGCTGTGGGCTCAAGGCTGGAGCCGAACAAAAACACCCTGATAACGACTGTGTTTTGACTGTTCCTCCCATTCTATGCAAGGCCACCTGGGTTGGCTGGAAGACTGTTTACTTCGCCTGGCAGGGCGAAGGACACTGTCTCAGCTGAACTCTGGACACGCACACACATACATACACACTGATATGCACACACTCATCCCCCCTCCCTTCCAAACGCCTTCGATGCTTGTTTCCTGCTGGGGAACACGGCGGGTCTGAGCCCGCGCTGGAATGGTAGCACTGGGCAGGGCGGCTGCTGTGTTTGCTTCGGATTACTCCTCACCCCCCACCCAACCCTGTGGCTTGTCACGTGTTTCATAATGTTGTGCTGTGGACATTTATGTGCTTTTTGTGCAGAGGAGTTTTTTTGCTTCCTGTTCTCATGCTGTCCTACCATGGGAGCACAGCATGAGTAGAGGTCTGTTAGATTTTTGTATTGTTGATTGTCATTTATGCTTAGAAATATCTACTTATATATGCTTAGAGTTTTATAATTAGTTGTAGATTGGTAGAGGTTTGATCCTTAATAGTCTGCAAACTTTGTGTGCATTCCAGAGCACTCTGGGAGCATGGGAGAGGTTGTACCTTGTCTTATTGTTTTATGGTAGGATAAACGTGTCTATGTTAGTTTTAGGCTAAGTGCCTTTTGTTTAGATGAACTGCTGGACTTCCAGGCCAGCAGGTTTAGGGAAGTCATTTATAGGGTCATGCTTTGACCCCACACACACACACACACACACACACGCAGACAAGGTATTCTTTGTTCACATGTATACCTATGTATGATGTTATATGTTAATGACCCTATGCATATTCATGTAACCACAATAAAAGCAGTGCTATGGGAAACCTGGCTGAGAGTCTGACGGAGGTCAAGTGGGTGGAACGACACTTGGCTCCAGACAGGCCTCCCCGTGCACAGAAACATAAAGAACGTTGCCTACTTCGTGTCTTGCTTGCTGTGTAATTAAATTGTCTTCAACGTTCCAGCGAATAGGTTCAAGTTACAAACCTATCAAGGTCTCTTTTTTTTCTCTTGTACTTTCCCATTGTAGTGTACATTTCAGTGTTTTTTTCTGTAACGCTACCGATCTCCGACTTGTATCCCCATGTAATGTCTGTGTTGTGTGTGTAAGGACTTTGAATCAAAACACAGAGCACTAGATAAACGAAACAACTCGATTTTTATTGAATTTAGTTATATTTGTAGTATAGAGAATTGAAATGTTACTTTCATTTCTATTCCTTCTTTTCTTTTGTCTTTTTAATACTCCCTGTTTTATCATATGCATGTGTTGAATTCACAGTATGCAGACTATTTTCAGAAAATGGGATAAAATAGGATAGCTAGGATCTGTTAGTTAGTGATGTGCTGATCGATACTGAAATATCGATTCCTCTGATACCAGTCATTTATGTTCTAGAATCAATTCTCACATTAAAATAGCGATATTTTAGAAATTTAGGGTAAATTTGTAGTTTATCATTAACAGGAACAGAGTCGAAAGAAACTATATCATTCGAATTGTCTACATTGGAAGGAACTACTTCCTCTTCCGTCTTTCATAGTCATGTGCAAAATATGGCTGTATAAATGTGTCGCAGCCCCTGGCGTGCGCACTCACAACAATGGCTGAGCGTAATTGGATATATGTGTGGACGTATTTTACATCCAGAAACAGCCGAGATGTGGTTTGCGATTAATGTGGCAAGAAAGTGAGGTGTTGTGGCAACACCACAAATTTGTCAAACACCTCGGAGTAAATCATATCACAGAACATGACGAGCGTATGTTGAGGCGAACTGAAGAGGAGGAGAGGGACAGGTGCTGCTAGGGCGAGACAGACGTCTCTCACGGAGTCCTTTAGTGCTGCAGGCAGGCAAGGTGTTCAAATAGCGCACAACTTCAGTTTTTTTTTTATTTCTATATGATGAATTCTGCATTATTAAGCGATAAGAACAAGTAATCTGATGTCCTGTAATCATTATGACGCTATAATTTGAGATACAATAAAAGATACAATAAATAAAATACGTTTTGTACAAAGTATCGGTATCAGATCAGTATCGTCGATACCACCCTGAATTTTACTTGGTATTGGATCGGAAAGGAAATCTGTGGTATCGCACATCACTAGTTTGCGGAGGGCTTTCTTATAAAGCAACAAACTATTTCTCCAGGCTAAATGATGATCTTCTAAATTTGTGACAAGGTTGTGATGATCCACTCGGTAAAGTTGGCAAAGGTAAAATCAGTTGGACATCTTTCTTGGCCTTCAGACAATGATTCTGATGGCTAAAGAATCAAACGGGACAGGCAAAAAAAAAGAAAAAAAAAAGAAAAGAAAAATCCTGCACTGTTCATTAGGTTTTCAGTGAACTAGACAAACTGGCTGCAGACAGAGGTCTGACTCTCACCAGAATGAGGTAACGATGCAAGTACACACATGCAGAGTTAGAAAGTGACACAACTTTGTACAACATGAAATAATCATTTAATTTTACGTTACAAGCCTGCTGATTATTCTTAGTTCCAATATGAAATAGAGGAGTCTGGTAAGGCAATGGAGGTGTCATGGTCCTGGGTCGCTGACCCAGCGTTTTGAGTTTATTGTTATAACTTTCTAGTTTCTTCTTAGGGTTTGGTCCATTAGCCTCACCAGCAGCACAGTTATCTGTCCAACTACTTGCCTCATCATCCACTCAGTTCACTCCTGTGCTCCCTATGCAACCTGCATCTTCACCTGCTCCCTCTGTACGGGAGGCTGTGTCTGTGCCACCCATTTTGGCAAGGGCGTAGATTTGGTTTTGGCATTGGTGGGGACGGAGGATTCAACCACCGAACCCTGACCTGTTTCCTTTTTTTTTATTTTTCCTTTTTGTCTTTGCTTCTTGATAAAAAAAAGGAGAAATATACTTGCCTACATATGCTATTGTACATGCTTTTGAACCATTTAAAATTACAATTCATAGTTTTATGTGTGAATTTTATAATGTTAAATTACTATTAAACAAATGACTAAGTATTTTAGACTTTAGTTTACTTCAGCCATATTTCATATAAATCAGGTATCATACAAAAATAAAAATAGTTTCAAATACGGTCATGACTATAAAAGAATATGACTTTAAGGACTTAACAACATTACTTCAGTTATATCGTCTTGATGCATGCTCAATCATCCAGGTAATTAATTTTCCAAAAGTTGATTCTGTTCATCTGGAGGTAGCGTTTTGTGGGAGAAACGTTTCGTCACTCATCCAAGTGACTTCTTCAGTCTCAGCTGACTGCAGGTTTCCCCAAATCTTATAAACTGTACATTTGCATAATTACTTAACTTCAGTTCTACTACACCAACATCTCTTATACATTAGCACTAAGGGGACACTGAATGACCTGGTGGGTTTTGCCCATAAAACTACTCATCTAAGATTACCACAAAGTAAAAGATCTCTCAGCAACATTATGCAACATTTTAGGCACACTATTGCCCCGATCAAATCAGTGAGCTGGGATGTTTTATTCTAAACATGAACTACTGTTACAGCAACAGACATGGACCACTGGTGTCCCACACAACAACTCAATGTCCACTATGTGAAGGAGCCAAACACATGCCTGCTCCTCTCGTTAATCTATAGCACCACATCATCAGTCAGTCACCTGTGACCTCGCCTCTTCACCTCTGTCCGAGCTACAACATGGCAGAGCTGCCTCTGTCACCTGATAAATAACAGTGAGACATTCCAAATACATGCAGTCACACATGTGCTTCAAATACAGTCATGAACCAACAAGTCATCATCCAATTTCACCTGTGATCTTGTATCACTGTTACTCTCTATCACCTGACAAATAGGACATACATGACAATAAGAATAAAATGTGTAGCTGCTTCAGTGTTTCTGTCAATTTGTGCAGATCCTGACTCATCAGTAATGTTTGTAGGGTGAGTGCATTTTTAAAGCAATTTGTGCAAACTGCACTACAAGGTGGAATATTTGCAAAGTCATGACTACCTCATGATATTTTTGTCTCAAAAATGAACTCTATGAAAATGTCAGTACCATTAGGATGAAATTATTGTGTCACCAACATTTTAATGTTAGACATATAATTTTAACAGCCTCTGTAAATTAATATCCTGGCTTGCTCGAGGCTGCCGTTTTCTCTGACAGTTTCAATCAAAATTAGAAATGCTGCTCTGAGACTGAGATAACTAATAGTGCTGCCTGTTGTGCAGTTAGTTTCTAAAACAAATTATTCATGGTTAGATACAATTTACAAGCCTAGCATAGCCTGTAACGTTATTAAGATGGACACATTTTATGAGTGAACTTGGCTTTAAGTGACTTACAGGTTTCTTTGAAAAATACTTTCTTATATCCAGGTTCTTCCTTTCTGCTGCCGTCCTCCTCTCCTCCTTGCAGGTCCTTGCAGCGCAGGCTTGCCGCTGCTAAAACTAAACAGAGCTGCCTGAAAGGCACAGCCAATCACATTGGCCATATTTGTCACATGACATAGGACTCCAGTAGAGAACGTAATTTAACTCTTTCTGCATTGCTAGGTGAATGGTGACAGATAATTTTTTTTCTTTCTATCGGGTTTGTTTTTCTTTACTCAAAGAGATCAAATTATTGGTGGGGACAATTCAATAATGGCTGGATATTGGTGGGGACATGTCCCTTCTGTCCATGCCAAATCTACGCCCTTGCATTTTGGACTGTTTTCCTAGCACCTATTTTAAGCAGACAGACAAACATGTTAAAACTACTCTGGTTTCTCAAAAGCTGGCCTGTTTAGAGACTGTACACTGTAAAAAAAGTCAGTAAAATATACAGCAAAACACCGTCAAATTCCAACGGTAATGGAGCGTAAAACCAAAAACTTCCTTTTACTGTATTAAATAGATTGAATAACCGTTAATTGTGAGACTGGATAAAACTTTGTTTTTTACTGTAATAAAATGTTGAAATTATAAATATTGTCTGTGAAAACAAATAAACATGCATACATTTTACAATTAAATATTGTAATGTTGAAAATGTCTGAAAAACTTAGATTTTACGGTATTATTTGAGTAAAACTACATCTTTTGGGGTTGTGCACATTGGAATTCACAGTATAAAGCTGTAGATTTTTAAGCAAACAAAAACATTCATTTTCACAGAAGCAAGATGTTAAAAAAAATAGGGTCCACTGTAATAATACAACCAGTAAATACCATTAAAAAAAAAAAGGAGCAAATATCAGCAGTGAAAGACAATAAAATTGATAGTATTTTTTTTTATTTTAAAATTCAGATACTGATATACAGATTAAAAGTTAGGCCTGCAGTATATCATTGTTAACCTTCTGATTAAAAAAATCAACAGCAAAAGAAGATGTTAAAAATAAAGTTCATGGTTGTGAATAAAATTGATTTCAATAATCTTTTTTAATTATTATTTTAAAACAACTTGATGTTGTTGTGTTTCACGCCATATTATCAGACCACCTTAAGTGGGTCCGCCTTAAATTTTGAGTTTGTGTGATCGCTGTTGATTGGTAGCTAAACTGCTGGTAAACTGTGTACAGAAAAAAAAATTCTGGTAGCAACATTGTGCAGTATGAGCGAACCATTTCACCAAAAAAAGGGGAAGCAAGGCAAGACGTGGCTGCAGCGGTCTGCAGACGTGACTTCTGATCAAATTCGAACCTCCTCCTAAAGAAACAAAGAGCGACATTACATTGCGGGATGACGTCACCTGAAAATGACCAATAGCGCGGCGCGCTGCTGAGCTGTGTGCCAACCGCTCTTTTTTTCATGCAGGAAACTCAAGTTGGCTAACGGACACAGTTTTGAACTCGTATATTAGCGCCATTTATTGCTGCTTGGACCACAGCATCTTCGGAATTTGTAGACATCCTGGCAGCTTACAATTAGTTCGAGGTGAGGTGAGTACATGCAACTTCAAGTTATCGCTGTTATAAAAATCCACCAGCCCAGCGTTTATAGATAATTTTAGCAGTTCGTTTTTTATGAGTGAGGTTGTGAATTTAGTTAGCATTTGTGAATTTAGTTAGCATTTGTGAGTTGAGTTAGCATTACTGTCGCGAGGGAAGCATTGCTCTGGATTAGTTTCTGTGTTTGGCGTGCTTAATTTGCTAGGGAGGAATTACCAAAGTACATGGAGTTATGTTAACCTGTAATTTCTGTGGTAAGGTAGTTCAGTCATCAAGGGGCTACGTGCTTCATTGTAAACTGCATCGGAATGAGCCACGTTGTTTCTTTCGGTGTAAATATTTAAATATAAATGTAAATATTTTACACATTTCTTTGTCTGTCTCTAAATGTTATTTTGTCTTTATTATGATTAAAAAAGTTTGTTTTGTTCCTGCCCTTTTCAGACACTGAATTTGAGCAGAAACCATAAGGATACTCAAAGGACCTGTGACTCTCAGGAAATGGTGAGATTTCAGGTCATAATCTTTTTTTCTTTTTTTTCCATTAAATTCATTTTCCTTTTTCCCTTTACAATATTGCTGTTTTGTTTTTGTAAACAGCATCAAATGAGAGGGACAGATGAAACAGTTTCAAGACAATGGCAGGAAAAACATGCTGAAGATTGAAACAAACCTTGGCTGGAAATATTTGGTATGTGTTTTACCGTAAATCAAATTGTTGAAAAACATTCAGCTACACTGCAACACAGGGAAACTTGATTTGCACTTATTTTGTTACTTTAATTTCTTGTCTCATTATTTTTGTCAGTTATTATTGTTTATGGTGTATGCCCTTCTTGTTTTCTTTCTGAATGCAGAAGGTATCTAGCCAGTCCACAATGAAAGCTTCGTTGCACCCCATGAGTCTTCTGGCAGAAATGATGGCACCTGTATTCTTTGGTTTCCCTAAACATCACACCCTGCCTGTTTATACGAGGCTCTTCAATTAAGTCTGCACCCAAAGATTCAATAAGAGGTAAGCAGTGGTATTATTCAAGTTTTGCTAAAGAAAGATGGACAGGAGACACTAATCTTAATCAGCCGAGCTCAGGTTCATGTCCAGGTGAGCAGTTTCATACGCTATAAAATGTAGATTGAATGATAGGTCTCATCACCATGCATTCAGCCATTAACTTCAAGTTCTATGATAAATCAATAGGAAACTTAAATACGTTTTCCAACAAATTATGATTGTGATTAGGGCTGCGTTGTCTATGTATCACTTTTACATAAGTAGCAGGGCTCTAGAGTGCGACCAAATTTTTCAGTGGTGCGACTAAAAAAAAATATTTTCAAGTAACAAAAAAAAAAGAAATCCCTGCAACTCTCCATGTGGTCAACAACAGACACACATATGCCCTATCGCGGACTAAACCAATCAGAGATAGTCAGGCGCGAGACCTCTCTGATTGGCCGTGGTCCAGTTGAAAGTGCAGGTGGAAGAGAGAGGTGAGTAGCTTGAATAAAGCGATATCAATTCATTAACGGATTCCACACAAAGACGTAAACACAGCGCGGACCCGACGCATCAGAATCAGCTTTGTCTTTCTCGGCTTTCTCACCCCACGGCCCGAACACGGACACGCTGTCGGAGCTTAGCGATTCTGATGCGTCGGGTCCGCGCTGTTTCCGTCTTTTTGCGCTGATTCTGAGCTGCAGGTTTTGTCTCTCTCCAACCAAAATTCGCTGAGCCAGCAGCAAAAGAAGCAGCAAACTACGCTTCATATTTGATCAATGTCGTCATGAATTCCCTCTGACTTTTGCTGTTTTGCTTCCACCACGATAAAAATCACACTTCATGCACAGCTCTCTCTCTCTCTCTCTGTACTTCAAGAACAGTTTCCCGTCTCAAATCTGTTTTCTGCATTATTCATTCGCTTACTACCCACCAGTCTACCGTTGTTTACAGCGCGGTCTTTTTCTTTTTTCACTTAAATGACCTCGGACAAGAAAGCCTAATTTCTGTTGTTCAATACTGAAGAAATTTAAACTTCTTAAAATTATGCAAAATTGCAGAATATTTTTAAGGTTATCTGCTATAAAAAACCAGACCAGGAAAATCTCCTTCATGTTTTTCTGTGTTTTATTCTGTTACTTTGACACAAAGGCATCTGCTGTGATGTTCACAATTCTGATGAAGTCTCACATGTATCAGTACTGATAAATGATCAGAATTATAATATTTCTGACTGTCTGAGGCTAAACTGAATCGAATCGGGACTTTGAGAACCGGAATCGAATGGATTATAGAAATCAGTGATGATACCCAGCCCTAGTGAGCAGCCTAGGCCCGACAGAAGTGGATGTAGCTGTGGGTAATAAGAAAAGATGAAAAGAACTATTGATAACTTTTTTGTTAAGTTAAGGCCTGATCCGTCTGAAATTCATAGCCAGCTCTGACACGGTGCCATCAATCTTTGAATGCTGAAAAAGCACAGTGTATCCAGAAAACACATTAGATGCTGCAATAAATGCACTGCCCAAGTGTCCCCTCTCCCCACTGCCTTTCAGCAGCAGGCAGCAGCAAACAGGTCGTCAGGCCAAGATGATGATTAAGTTTAACATTTTCTACAATATTGACAAAGCACTTTAAGCACAAGATTGTTAGTTAATAATTTAGAAATGAATATTGTCTGTATGGACTTCCCCCCAAAGAAAGTGCACATGTAAAACTGCAGTGATAAGCGATGCGGTTCAAAAATTTGAGTGCGCCTAACTTTTGTGCCGGTACGCCTAAATTTTTAAAGTTAGGCGTACCGGTGCGCCCATGTCAAAAAGTTAGTCTAGAGCCCTGAGTAGATTTAAAGGATAACTATTGCCAAAACGCAACCTGGGCTGTTTTTTTTTTTACTGTATCGATTTTGATGCGCTCAAATTTAGGCCCCGGCCCCCTAGTATTCCCATTCACTGGCTGTTGACCACAAAACAAAATCACGGTCAATCTCAAAAACGGCTTGTTTGTCGTAATTATGCTTTTAGATATATGTTTGTCTCATTTACAGTAAAAAAAAAACAGCCCAGGTTGCATTTTGACAATAGCTATCCTTTAAGAACTGTATATTTTACACTTAAGAAATCATTTATCATTAGATCTGTTTTTGGCAGCACGTTTTGTTCATTTCTGTGCATTTTGCTCAAGCACTGATCAAACTTTGTCCATTTTTTGCTGCAGAGGGGATCCTGCCAGTCCAAAGTGAACTCCTGATGGACATTGAAGTACTCCTGCAGAGCTTGTATCTTCGACACCATGCGCATTAGAAACTCCACTGAGTCCTTTCCTTCACCAAGGCAGGACCCAGTGACTCATTACTGTTGATAGGTCAGGGGCAGGTAATATTTTGTTTCATGTTTATTCATTCCTCCATGGATTACCAGCCATATATATGGACACATGCTGTATTCTCAAGATCTATGCTGTTTTGTAGGAATAGAGAAAATGATATGTTTAGTCTGTTTTCAAATGGTATGTCATATTTTCTCATTGTTTATCAGTAATATTCACTACCTTGGTTATATATGAGCATCTTTAGGTTTTTCTATATTTAGCGGTTGCAAATGTAAAATGTACGGTAAACCATTTATGTTCCTCATATTGTACTGTATTTTTAGCGGTAAAATACCGGCAGCTGTGGTTGCCAGGAATTTACCATAAAATGTATCTGGTCAAAATAAAATGCTGTAATTTGTTATACAATTTCACTGTGTTTTTTACTGTCAAAGGTTTTAATAAGGTTTAACATATTTCTGTTATTTTTACAGTTATTTACAATAATAGGGTCTATCCTATTACTGTTAAATTAACAACAAATTACTGTAAATATTATTGTATTATAACTTTTTTTTTTACTGCAAATATCCGTAAAAAGCTATGGAAAGTTGCCTTTTCTACATTAAATTTCTGTATAATTGACAAATATATTTGGTTTTTTCTATCATGATTTTGGTAAAATAATACGTTGTCTACCTTAAAATTTAGGGTTACAAAACCAGTATACCGTATTGTCTTTTACAGATTCAACATTTTTTTCACGGTATATTCCTGGCAACCACAGCTGCCGGTATTTTACCGTAAATTTGACAGTTTTTTTTTTACAGTGTAACTTGCTCCGGGCCTTCCCCAGAGGCTGAGTTTCTGCCCTCAGCTGACTCTGGATCCCTGGAGGCTAAGAAGCCACCTGAGGACTACACCCAACTGTCGCTGCCTGAGCAGGGTCAGTGCTCTGGTAATGAACCACACACACACACATACCTACACGACACACAGACAAGGTACTCTTTGTTCACATGTATACCTATGTAAGACGTCATATGTTATTGAACTTATGCATATTCTTGTATCCTCAATAAAGAGCAGTGCTACGAGGGAGCAGACAAGAGCGACTGGGGTTCGAGCGGAAGGAATGGCGCTTGACCCAGTTCTCTCCCTCGTGCACGAGTAACTTTGGTGACTTAAGTCTTGTTTTTGCTGTTGTAGAATTGTCTCGTTCCAGCGGTGGGTCTGTGCCAGACAGACCCATCAGCCCATGCCCCTTTTTTCAGGCTGTGCCCGGCCAGGCCCCATGGACTAAGGCCCGACCACCAGACACTAACCCTCAGGCACGATCCCCGGGCCTGGCTCCAGGGCAGGCCCCGGCAACCCTATCCCAGGGAGGATGAACTGTTCCCTAGGTGTTCTTCTCATAGGGGTCTATGTTAATTAAAATATATCTTAAATAAATTTGCCCTAAGTTTAAAAGTGTTCAATCATTTTTTAATTTCTAGTTTCTACTTTATATTTATATATGCAGCATCTAGGAGTATCAGCATGAGGATTATAAGGGGGTTCTTGGAAAATTTCACCCCCTTTTAAAGTTTGAGAACCCCTCGTTTACAGTCCAAGTCAGAAAGCTGATTGCACTTTTATAAATCTGGAAAACCTTAGTGTGTATCCCCATCTGTTGGCCTTGAGCTAGATTGCAAGCAGTGAAAGCAAACATGCTGTTTCAGCTCAATTAACAGGATAATATGGTAATATGGGAGGTAGTATGGGATAGATGCAGGCTATAATGCACATATTATTTGGTGTACAGGATACTTAGTTTTACAAATGGAGAATGTAAATGATTACTTACATTTCACATTAATATGTTAGTATTCATTGGGTTTTTTGTTTTGTTTTGTTTATTTGTTAAGCCCACAAGAAAACACTGGAGATGGCCAAAAGAGAACTATGTGGACACTTGTCTTATATTTAGCAGTTTCTTTTATATGTGACTCTTATTTGCCTTTTTTTTTTAAACCTTAATTATCAGTACAAAGAAATTTACACCTGGGAGTGTGAAATAGGAAATCTCTCTATGAATCTTTAGAAAAAGTGAGCTCTGATTTAAACTTTCTTGAGAATGCTGGAGTAAACATTTCAGCAAGTAACTGCAGACATTCTATGTACCTGTTTTAAAGGCCTTCTTTGGAAACACACTCTCAGACCTCATTCTGACTATACTTGATATCTTTGCAACAACTGATTTAATAATAAAAACGACACTTTACACTTGTAATTCCTGCATCTTTTCAACAACTTGAATCACTTGCAGTCAAGTTGTTTGAGAGAAAAGGGGCCTAGTTTATCTTTGGTTACGTGATCCTGAAGAATGATATGGGCCTTGACAGAAGCTTCATTTGGACATGTTGCCTTTGCTCGGGCTTCAGTATCACACGTAACATCGCTAGTCTCCAAAGAGACTTTACATCAGAACAAGTATTACAGTATGTAAAGATCATACACAGGAATTTGAAGTTGCAGCTCTCCCATGGTTTTCAGTGTTACACTAAAACAATATAAAGATAAAAAGATCTTAAAATAAATCTTATGTACAATCCAATAAAAAATATTGTATTGTCGTATTCAAAGGAAGAAATTAAACAAAAAAAGTGGGATAGTCTGGGAGATAAAAAAAACAAAAAAATAGGAGTACTTTGAGGCAATGTGTACTGCAAAGAGAGAGGAAAAAGCTTATAGTGAGTTATATTTAAGACTGGATACTAAGGAAGCCAGAAAGGACTTGTATCAATTGGCTAGACAGCACTGTTCATTTTGTTGACTAATAACTAAATAACTAACTAATAACTAAATAAAAAGTAATGTACGAGGACAAACATTATGAATAAAAACGGGACAGATATATTCTGGACAACCAATCAAAACTGCTTAAGATGTGTAGAATGAGTTTAGAAATGTGTCCTTGGACAGTATGGTTATGGTTTTCTTTGGGGGGTTTGGAGAGGGGAATGCAACCATCTCCATGTGAAAGCTCCCTGTTTCATGAAAATATGACAACATTTTGATGATGATTGCGATATCGAGATAATGTGATCCTATACACAGTTATCCATGCTGTGTGTGGGATCATGAAGAGATGTAATGTTTTCTAATGTGTTGGAAAGCTGTCCTGTTAAGAGTAGATTGATTAGTTAGTTTAATTGTTAATAGTTTAATCTCTCCTAACAATGATGTGAAAAATGTTGATACACTGAACCAGCAACTCAGTGAACCTATACTGCTGTAGTGTTGTTCCCTTTTGCATGCTTACTCCACCTCTTTATAAATGGTGTCTGTATAGTGCATGCCTTTATTTCAGGGGTGGGCATCTCCAGGCCTCGAGGGCCGGTGTCCTGCAGGTTTTTGATCTCACCCTGGGTCAGCACACCTGAATCAAATGATTAGTTCATTACCAGGCCTCTGGAGAACTTCAAGACATGTTGAGGAGGTAATTTAGTCATTTGAATCAGCTGTGTTGGATTAATGACACATCTAAAACATGCAGGACACCGGCCCTCGAGGCCTGGAGTTGCCCACCCCTGCTCTATTTGATGCCACCATTCCTAGCCCGACCAACTGTTTTCTGTTGCTGCTAATGTTGTCAAAGACGTGGAACCTGTTTTCACAGATGTTGATGGGTTGGCAAAGCAACCTCATGCACCATTTTTTCCAGTCATCACAATCCTCAAAAGCATCGGTTCAACATGTTGCATATTTATAGCTCTACACATGAAACACAACTTTAATGTCAACATAATAATAATAATGCCACAATAAATAACATCAATCAGTGCAGTGATGTCAAACAGTTGGCTTATTTTATATTTCCTTATATTTTATTTTTGTGATCTTGGGGTTATATTTGTTACCTACATTTTTTCTTCAGACATACAAAAGAAGCCCCTGGACACAATCACACACAGTGTGTCATTCAGTCAGTGTCTGGGATGACTCAGATAAGGTTAAGGTCTCTGGTGTCCCCGAAACTTGACATTGTTTTTGCACTTTTCAAATGTTTCATTTTCTCAGTAAAAGATTTCTTAACAAGAATTTTTTGTCTCATATTTCCAGGGTTCATACGCTTTTTTCATAACTTGAAATGCAAATAGAAATTGGACATTTTTAAAAAATATGAACAAGTTTTTCAAACAACAAAGTTACATGGTACTATTTACCTAAAAATGCAGCCAAGGCTCAGACGTTTTTTATATAACCATTCAAAACTATTTACAGAACAATCAGGTGTGCTGCATCAAATAAGAAGGCACACAAATTATTTATGCAACTCCAAAAAATAGTTTGTGTTCACTATAACACAGATGAGAACAGCACAGGGATAAACCTGCAGGTCTGACAGCAGGTGTGTCACTCAGCGTTTACACTGCAATCTGCCTTTGGTGGCTTTTTTGCAGCAACTGTGACATTCACTAGTAGAACTGACACACAAAACAAAACAAAACGACTACACTACACACTAACTACACAAGACAACACACTAACTTGAGACTCCAAACATGATAAACATCACAAATCTCTCACGTATCAAAAGTCTCTCTCTCTTTTTCGCTCACTCGCTCTCTTTCTCTTCCCTCTCTTCCCAACAACCAAATACCACATTTTGCTGTATCATTTTTTGATTGGTCGACATGGTACATTTTTCCACCAATAGGAAAGGAGTGTGTTTTTTCTTTTTTCACTCACAAGCAAAGCGTGTTTGCTAGCGCTCTCCATAAAAAACGTCGTTTTTACCGTTTCTTCCCAGAGTAAACGCCACTGTTTTATTCAGAATGCCCCCCCCCAAAAAAAAAAAAACATCGGTTTTACGTGACCTATCAACACAATTTAAAAACTGGTATATAGTTTGAAGTCCGCACGTTCGACCCAAGTTGAAATGGAGACTCAGGGTCCGTCGACCCCAGAGGGTTAATCAGAAAGCCTTAAGTTAGCTAGTTATGTATCGGCTAATTTTTAAAGCTTTCACTTGAGTAAATTAACTCATATTACTGCTAAGTAATGTTAGCTAAGTTCACAGCATATTCCGTAATAGCGCTGCCATACTGCATCACACTCAGTGCATTTCAATCATTTCTCCAGCGAGTTTGATAGCTAGCAAAATAATAATCATAATTTAAAAAAAAATAGCATGTGTAACGTACGCGTACTGGAAAATTATTTACTAGGACTCACCTATCATGCGACTGGAGAACGCAAACTCCGCCATTGTTGTTTTCCATCAAACACTCATTAAAACAGCAACCTACAGGTATGTTAGCGCACTCATCCCCGACTGTCTGAGGGAGGGGCGGGGTCACATATTGAAACAGACGCAAGGCAGCCCAGGCGGGGAAATTTTGCTTTTGCTTCTCATTTTATTTCTCTATCTGATAAGAAAACAATTAAATCAGATAGCTATTTATTGTGAATGAAATACAGTTACATTTTCAAGCACTTTTAAGCACCACATCTGAAATTCAAGCACTTTTCAAACCTTGAAAAGACGACATTAGAATTCAAGCATTTTCAAGGATTTCAAGCACCCGTACGAGCCCTGTATTTCATAGACCTTAAACAATTAAAAACAATGTTAGGCTTTGTTCTACTTCTGATAGGTCTACCTCATAGCTTCCGGTGCACTAATACATGTTCTGCTCTGGCCCAAGTTGTTGAGACAAAGCAGAAGTATCTCAGAGTCGGTCTCAGTGACAATGTGTGATTAAAAATACCAGAACCAAGACATACGATGTATGTTCGTTACAGATCCTCACAAAGTGTCAAAGGAGTTTTTTATTTGACCAATTGTTAAGGGAAAATTGTACTGAGTAGTCAGTATAAGCTTTTAATGATATAAGTTTACTTGTGATAGACTGCTGCATGATGATCATTTCCTTGCTTAGAACTGATTGTACTTTTCATTGTTTTGGACTGATTGTTCTTCATAAAACGTGTTCTGATATTTGTATCTTAGTCTTCCCACAGCGACAGTAAGAAGTTGAACAAGCAGTTCTGACCTCACACACACACACACACAATCACATATGCACATGCTCACGTCACTGAACGAATGTATTCATTTCTCTTGTGTATAAATAAAGACAAGTGCAAGAACAGAGCGCGCACTTCACAGGGCCCCCACTCTGATGTGAGCGCTCTGTGACCCGCCCTTGCAAGTAAAGACTGCAGTGTGTTTGTCTTCACTCTTAGACTCTCAGCTGAAGAAGTGTCATTTAGAATAAATCTCTTGACATTTATTTTGGTCCTTCGTAGCCGGGGCAGAAACATCAGAACTGTTATCTGTGACTCTGTTCCAGGATCTAGCACTGATTCCTGATGCCGTGGGAAGCCAGCACCAAAGTCTGTGCACAGCCCTCTTAGACGAAGGCGAAAAGACCTGGGATGTTAAATTCGGGTCCAGGCCGGTGTTTATGGTCTGGTCCACGGCGCTGGGATTCAGTCTGACGATCCGAACCACCCGTGAGACGTCTGAGGGTGAGAGAAACACTATTTTGGTTAGGAATCGCCGTAATGAACCGAATAACAAACAAAATAGAAAAATAAAATAGGTTAGGATTCGCCAAAATGAACCGAATTAGACTTAGGTTTTAGAGGTAGCCGTAATTACTTTGTAACAAATTGTAAAAGCGCGGAAATGTCTATGTGTGTATGTGTCTGGAAGTAAGTTGATTTTACAGCACAATACGCTGCTGAAATACTTCTATTTTATTTTGTTCCTTGCTTGAGGCTCACGTACTGGTGACAAAGGAGAACGGTTGAGCTTTGTCTCATAAAACTGATACCGCTTGACCTCTAGGGTCAAGTCGAAGGCCGTATCAGTAAACCACTCTGAAGTCAAGCGTGCCAGTGAAGGCCCAGCAAAATCTTTAAAAATGGAGAATAAACAAGCAAAATTAACACCTGATGAGAAATGTTCATTAACAAACATAGAAGACAGTGACTCAGAGCAGGATAGCAGCTCAGGTGAAGAGAGCAGTTCAGATTAGAAAGAACATAATAATCCCTCACCAAGTAAAAAATTAGAGATTTAAGTAGAAGTTTAAAAAGGGCTGGAAACAGACCCAACTGAATACATATAAATACAAGAGGAATAAAGTAAAATAAACGAAAGGCTAAATTAAATTAGAGCTTAACTGTAATGTATTTAAACTGATAATAGCAAGGATAACAACCTGTAAACTGGTATTAACAATGAAGCATAGTTGGGATGAAGACCATGCCCAGAATGAATAGAATGAAAGAAAATACATGATTCACACAAACACATATTAAATGAAATAGAGAGATGCATAAGGTATATTAAGGTTGTGTCATTGTTCAGCCAAGGAAAGTGTGTGAAAAGGAAAATGTCTCCAGCTTGGGAAAGGGTGAAACTGCAGCTCACCCGCAGCCCTTGGTGGATACAAAATAAAATATAAATAAATATTGTAATATACTATTGCTGTTATATAAAGAGATAATGTCAAGTCAAGTCAAGTCATCTTTATTTATATAGCACATTTAAAAGACATCAAGTGTCGGCCAAAGTGCTGAACAGAGGAATAATATAATAAAAGAATTAAAATAGAAAGAAAACATTTTAAAAAAGAATTGTAAGACATGTAAGAGTATATAGCATATAATGTACATGCAAATATGCACATACATATACAAAAACTGTGAACATACCGTATATACACATACAACACCATCCAATAAAATAAGAGACCAAATAGACAGAATAAAAAGGATATCAAAGAGATCCGAAAGCCTTGGAAAATAGGTAGGTCTTGAGATTCGATTTAAAGACTTCCAAGGACGAAGAGAATTTTATGAAGGGGGGAAGACTATTCCAGAGTCTCGGGGCGGCAATGGAGAAAGCCCTGTCACCTCTAGATTTGAGCTGGGAGCGTGGGACTGATAAAACCATCTGACTGGAGGAGCGCAGAGATCGAGTGGGTAAGTGCAGGCTAAGAAGATCTGAAATGTAACCTGGAGCCAAACCATGGAGAGCTTTAAAGACAAATAGTAAAACCTTAAAATCGATTCTATGTTTAACTGGTAGCCAATGTAGAGATGTGAGTACTGGAGTAATATTCTCTCTCTTTCTAGTACCCGTCAGGAGCCTTGCGGCTGCATTTTGGACAAGTTGCAGGCGTGACAGGCTTGAGTGACAAATGCCTAAATAGAGAGAGTTACAATAGTCAAGACGTGACTATATGAAAGCATGGATAACAGTTTCCAGGTCTTTAGATGACAGGATATTTTTGAGTTTAGAAATGCTCCTGAGTTGGCAAAAACTGCTACGACAACTGAATATATTTTCTTGTCCAGCTTGAGAGTGGAATCAAAAATGAAACCAAGATTTTTTACATGGGGATGTACATTAGCTGATAATGGGCCCAAATTGTTTCTTATGAGACTAATAGAGTCCTGCTTACCGAAGATTATAATATCGGTTTTGTTATGATTTAGTTTGAGAAGGTTCAGAGACATCCAGCAATGTATGTCGCTAAGACACTCTGAGACTTTCTGCAGCGTACTATCAGCACCTGG
This sequence comes from Pelmatolapia mariae, assembly GCF_036321145.2. Classification (NCBI taxonomy): domain Eukaryota; kingdom Metazoa; phylum Chordata; class Actinopteri; order Cichliformes; family Cichlidae; genus Pelmatolapia; species Pelmatolapia mariae. The sequence goes on along the minus strand of NC_086235.1, from coordinate 5,136,476 downwards.
TTTTAGAGAGAGGTAGAACTGTGTATCGTCTGCATAAGAGTGGTAAGAGATCTGGTGTTTCTGAAAAATGGAGCCTAATGGGAGCATGTATAAGGAGAATAAGACTGGGCCCAGAATAGAGCCCTTAGGTATTCCACAAGTGAGTGTAGCTGGGGAAGAGTATTTGTTACCCAGCATCACAGAATATGTTCTGCTCTCTAGGTAAGAGGCAAACCATTTTAGAGCAGAGCCTTGAATGCCGACACATGTCTTTAGACGGTTTAATAGGATTGTGTGGTCGACAGTGTCAAATGCTGCGCTCAGATCTAAAAGGATTAAAACTGTACTTTTTCCAGAATCAGCAGCTAGAAGCACATCATTGAACACCTTCAGTAGAGCAGACTCTGTGCTGTGGAAGGCCCTGAAACCAGACTGATATTTGTCCAGAATATTATGGGTGTCTAGGAATGAGGATAATTGGTGGAGGACAATCTTCTCAAGAACCTTAGACAGAAAAGGCAGCTTAGAGATTGGTCTAAAATTGCCAAGGACTGACGGATCTAAACCATAATAACATTAATAATGAAATAATATTAATATGAAGAGGCAACTTAGTCAGTTATGATGTGAGGTGGATAATTGTTAAAAGTAGTCTGCATCAAGCTTAAGGTTGCTCAAATTCAGTACAATGACATATGAGATGAAGAAAATAAAGAAAAACTAATTAAGTGCATAGAGGCACTTGACCTGCTTGAAAACCTGTCATCCTAGATGAGACATTGCTGAAATATAGAGCACACCTATACTAACAACTAACAAGCTAAACCCTGTATATAACAGCTAAAGCTACACAGTTGAGAAGCCAAATTAAATATGAGGACACTACTGAGCTAATGAGCAGGTTACACATTTTTTACAGCAGGAGCTACATAAGAACACATCAGAGGGAGGGAAACAGCTATTAAAGCTCAAACATGCAACTGTCTGTGAGCTCAGTTTTTTTTTCCTGATTTGTCTTTGGCAGCAGCCTTTTTTGCATCCTGACTTATGTGTGTAAAGCGTTCATGCCGTCAGCAACTTGTTTTTGTTTTGTTGGTTTGGAAAATGAATAAATCTGTGATCGCACTTGTGGATCACAGTGGCACATAATGATTAGGCATATGATTTACTAATGCAGATGTAATAAGTTTATTCTAAAATTCAAGGAGAACAAACAAGAACAACATCTTCAGTTGTGTCTTGTTGTTGTTCTCTGTGAAGTGTGCTGAGTTTTGTTTTTTTGTTTTTTTGACGTGTTGCTTGAGTGAGGAGTACTGTAACTTCTGAAGTAGCTCTCACCATGCGACCTTGATGATGGTAAGTTCAGAGCCAGCTGAGAGCTGGGTTGTCTGCTTTGTTTTAGGTGATAAGGCAGAAAAGTTAAAACTTAGTTTCTTGTCTTGGGAAAAAAAAGAGAAAAAAAAGAAGGGGTTTTGTGTTTCTCAGCCAAGAACAACTACAATTTCATTTTCTGTTTTTGAGAAAGGAGAATTTAAAATAATAATAATAATAATAATAATAATAATAAAACAAAGAGTGATGTTTTGTTTAAGTGGTGAAGAAAGCTAATACTGCAAAATACCCTCTAGTGCATGATCTGCGAGCAATAAATGAAATCATCTTATTTATCTTTAAATGAACTCTAATTATGGAGAGCTGAAGTCACATACTTAGGGCACACCCTCAGGTGAAGGCAGAAAACTACTAAACAAAAGAAAAGAAGCCATACAAAATGTGCCACAGCCACAAACTAAGCATTTTTACATTCTTTCTAACTGTCAGTGAGCCTGAGTTATGACCTTGGCTCCCTGTTTTTCTGCTTCCAGCAAAGGTGGGAGTGACGCTCCCGTGGAATGTGCTCTGTTTCTCTCTACTATCAGAAAAGCAAGGCTCTCTGAACACAATATTCTCTTCATAACTCAGTATGAAATGTCATGAAACAGTGTAACTCACTCACAGTAAGTCAGCAGTATAGGATAATACAAACCTATCTAATAAATCTAATGATTTTCACATTCTTTTAACTCAGAAGTATGATGCAAACTAAACCTACATACTGATTACACAAGAAGTATGATGTGGCCTACAGCAGTATCATGATTCACTCATTTTAATTACAGGTATAATGTAATATATGACAGCATAATAATCTCACAGCTGCTACAAGCACATTTGCCTTTCTTAACACACATGAGAGAAAGGCAGCTGTTAAGAAAATGCCCTTTTGGGTGAGACAGGCCCACAGGCCTTACATGCAAGTGTACTAACACACATACATGCAATGAAGAACAGCTTACACTATAGCAGACGTTCCCAAAGTGTGGGGCCCGCCCCCTAGGGGGGGCGCAGAGCCATTGCAGGGGGGGCGCGGCATGAAAAGGGGGAAAAAAAAAACAAAAAAAAAAAACAACGCTTGGACACTGCTAGCACGGGGCGCCCACACAAACGCAAAGCAGGAGATGAAGCATCGCTGAATATGTTTCCAAACCAACTTCATTCTAAGCCAAAGACTAGAAAATATGGTGAAGCATACCTTCCCTTTGGTTTCACCTGCACAAGTGCTGAGGTAGGTCTCCCCTGCAGAATTGGTTTTCCCTTGTCGGGAGCAGCGCTGGGCTGTTCAAATCACGGACAAACAGTATCCTACAGTTGTTTATGTTTTTGAACCCATTTTGCAGAGGGATTTTTTGAAAAATGTATTGATAGCAATGTTGAACATTACTACACAGGAAAAAAAACCAACTACATGTAAAATAATTACACCGTGACGCCTCTGCCTTTCTAAATGCAGGGACAGTAGCTGCCTGTATATGTAAGCGTGTAAAACCTGCAGAGTCAGATTAACAGTATTTTGTCTCCCATTCTGCAATTCATCTCATGTAAACAATAACGTGGCGCACAGTGTGACGTGAAAAAAGGCACATACCTTTGACATTGCATGATGAACTCTGTATTCCTCGTCCACATGTAAACGCAGAAAAGATGGATGCACGACAACTCCCACCTAAGAGACATGACGCAAGACCACATCCACCCGTGGATGAATAATGCCTGGTACCGTTATATCCACGACAGGACCAAGGCGGAATCGGCAAATACAGACTGTTATGTCTGTTCTCATATGCCCAGCACATCGACACACCCCACACTATATGGTGAAACAAATTTCCCACGTGTGGGACTAATAAAGGTTATCTTATGTTATCTTATCTGAATATATGAACAACACTCAAGCAAAGTGTGCAGCTAGCTTCACTGGCATTGGATTCCAACACAGCCGAATCATCACCAACGACACAATCCCACATGCTGTTGGACTTAGTAATGGAACATGTGATCAACTCTTCTGGATCGATTTCAACGTGACAAACCGGAATACTTCCATCCACTTCCCAGTGTTTCTGGACCAACTCCCAGGGAAGAACCACTCCATGTGTTATCAACAAGAGAAAGGTAACACACCTGTTGGAAACACGACAAACTGTGTCCAAACTGCAGGCCACGGAGAGGGCGCCCCTGTGAATATGAGTGGACCTTCTAATGGCACGTACTGGGTGCAAGGAATGGCCTGGCTATGTGGACAACGGGCATATTTCATACTGCCCCCAGGCTGGACAAGAACATGTGCTCCTATATTCCTGTCAGACCACACTTTCAGGATGACCGCAGTAAACACCACTTCTACAGCACGCCGGAAAAGAAGATCAACGTTCCCTAAACTTCAACCACATGACCCGATATGGGGAAGCAACGTACCCGAGGAATTCAAACTGTGGACTACCGGACAGAAAGTACTCCACACATTGTTCCCCTGGGTGGGACCCGGAAAAAACATGCTGAGGATCGAAACTCTAGACTACCGCTTTGGACTCTTCTTGAACGCTTCGTGCAAGATCAACGAACAGCAGAATCAGGAAATCAAAGCATTACGGATCGCAGTGATGCAACATCAAGTAGCTTTGGACATTATACTAGCAGAGAAAGGGGGTCTTTGCGTCCTCTTCAACAACACCTGCTGCACTTACATACCAGACAATGTACACTCATCAAACATGACTGATGCCCTGAACACCTTGAGACAGATCCAGCAGGCCCAAAATCAGGACTATGTGAGTAATACAAGTGACTGGTTTTCTTGGCTTTACACTGGCTCCTGGCTACAGGTGCTAAAGAGACTACTCATCGGAGTTGGAGTATTTTTACTTTTATTTTGTGTTTTTGTAACATGTATCCTGCCATGTCTAAAACTCATGATTAACCACATAATCGTTTCCACTGTAGCTGCATACATAGCCGTGACAAATGATGATGATGATGACCCCGACCTGTTGGAATGTGAAGACTTTGTGTGATTAATGATGATGTGACAGAAAATGTGCAACAAGATGTTACATACTGATATCTCACTTAAAGGTTATACTGACAACAGGAGGGAATGTCAATAGAAAATTGTATTTTTTAGTCAGTATAAGCTTTTAATGATATAAGTTTGCCTGTGATAGAATGCTGCATGATGATCATTTCCTTGCTTAGAACTGATTGTTCTTTTCATTGTTCAGGACTGATTGTTCTTCATAAAACGTGTTCTGATATTTGTATCTGAGTCTTCTCACAGCGATAGTAAGAAGTCAAACAAGCAGTTTTGACCTCGCACACACACACACACACACACACACAATCACATACGCACATGCTCACGTCAAATGTATTCATTTTTCTTGTGTATAAATAAACACAAGTGCAAGAACAGAGCGCGCATCACAGGGCCCCCACTCTGGTGTGAGCGTTCTGTGATCGCCCTTGTATACAAGTAAATGCTGCAGCGTCTGTGTGTGTTTGTCCTCTTAGACTCTTAGCTGAAGAAGTGTCTTTAGAATAAATCTCTTGACACTAACCAAAACAAAGTAAGGATGAAAAATAACAATGTTTTATAGTATTTTTCGTAATTGTACTTGTGGGGTAAGGGTTGATATGCTACTAAAACAAACGTATGGCTTTGTTTTGTCAGCATTAGGTGCACAGGTAATCCTCTTCCACTTTTGCCAATACCACTTAATTAAATGACAATGTCAGGTAAACCACAATCTATACAGTGTGTCATGATCAAATTTATCTTCATTTTTCAAAATTGTGTTGATGATTCTGAACTTGCAGGCATTTAATTGTTGTTGTACATCATCAGCGCATCAGCGGTGTAGTAAACCTTGTTTTTCCGGGAATGTCTGGGACAGGAAAAGCAAGTTGACCATCATTGGAAAGAAAATCTTCTTCTCTAGATCCGACTCAAAGTCAGTTACCACAGATTGCCACATGGCAGAAACAGAGATAAATGGCATACATGTACGTGTGATTGATTCTCCATCTCTGATGATCAAATTGGACCATATCATCAGTTCTTGTTTCAAGAACAGTCAGAAGACAAGAAAAAACAAATCTATGCATCATTCAAGGGCCTAAATAAACTAAACAGTGTCTTTTTTCTATGCCAGGGATCAGTTACGGAATATAAAAACATCACAATAAAACACTTAATTTGGGGCAGTTATGAGAGCATGGCCTCTCCTGAGAAGAAACTGTTGACTTGAAGAATAAAAAAAAACTTCACAGGGTCGGAACGCCTGAAATGTAACCATCCAGAAGTCTAGATGCCATTTTATTGCTGTTTCTCGATTCCTGGACGACACTGTGGGGTTACAAATTCCAAATTTAAACAGTAATTCATTAAATACTCAATTATAACTCATCAGAATGTCCCACAGTTGCAATCTTGGTAAGTCTGTTAACTCACAGGGTTGGAACTTTTGCCACCTTTTCTTCCTGCCTTCATATAGTCTAGACTTTAATACAGTAGCTCTTTTCCAATCTTATTGTCCAGAATGTTTAAACCACAAACACATTTATGTATCACCCTTAAACCTAAGGTACTGTATAGTGCTGCCCTTTCACACTGTTGATTATTATTTATTTATTTTATTTACTTGCAGCAGATGTGTTACTTGCATTCTATATTATGTGTGTTACTGCTGTGTATTTTTCTACATTTTTTCTTTCCCCCTGTAGAAAAAGTCACTCAGCTGCTGTTACAATAATAAGTGTGACTACGACTGTCTGGCTTCCTGGGAGCTGGAGAGCTGTGGTTGCTGTTTTGGAGTGTCTGCATGTCTGCCTCTTGGTGGCAGGGGAGATTAGGATGGGTGCTTCCTAACAGCCTTTGGATGTGGGGCCTGGGGTGCTTGTGCTGGTGGGAGTGGTGGAGGTGGGTGAAGAGGGAGTGTCCTCCTACACCCCTGTTTCATACAGCGATACATTTGTATTTGTGCTCCATCCTTTTATTATATTTTCTCCCCCTTCTCTTTTTTTTATTACATATAATGTAATAACTGAAATAATACAAGTAAAAATAAATAAATAAACAGATAAATGAAACAAATAAACAAAAGCAACCTATAGTGGATTCATAGAGCTCATCTTGAAAAAGCAGAATGAGTTTGGCACAACAGTGCTTTCACATCATAATTCTGCAAAAGCTGCCAAAGAGGAAAGTTGGAAGTCACTTAATGACAACCATATTAGTGAGTTAAATCTGTGTCTTATTAGGTGGAGGAGCACAATGAGTTTGTAGCACCAATTCCTTAGTTTGAGTTTTACTTCTGTCCACACAAGGGTGGGTAAAAACACATAAACACACAACAAGGCTTTAACAAACCCGAAGAGAAAAATTGTCTTAGAAACACAGAAAAGTGAAACAAAGGACAACATGAACATCAACTGAGATCAAACAATTAAAGTTCTGTTGAATCAAATATTCACACAAACATTGTGCTTTTCTCCATCACAACATTTGATTAACAAAAGTGTTTCTTTACAAAAGACCTTCCTGAATATTTGCAGTTCATTGTTAGCTTATTAACACAAGACTGAATGAAAACATTTTGGGTGGATACCCACAGGTGTTACAGGTATTTTCACATTACTGTCTAACCTTATGTTATAATTGTTTCAGTCTCATAGCAGCATGTTTCTTTTGTCTAAGAAGCTGTAGACTCTCACGATATTTTGTTATCTGGTAGTAGGAGAGCAGGGTTGGGTCGAATGTTAAAATATCAGAGCAGTTCTGAATAATCGGAGATGGCTGTTTAGTAACAGGCTCATCAGGTCCAATAAAAACACATATCATATAATTCTTCTCTAATGAAAAGTGAAAGTTGTTGTCCTAGATTACTTCCTGCATACTGATCTAACTGGATTAGCAGGTTTTCTGAATCTCTACAACATTAACTCCCATTATATGAACCAAATGCTGACTAAATTAGTGTATAAAACAATATTTCACATGAAATACACAATGCAGATAAAATATTTACTACATCTTTTGAACTATTGAACTTTCTTATTTGAATGTAGAAGAAGAACGTGGGCAGTCTCAGCAGTGTCTCTGTAATCCTTTCATTTCTATCATTACTTCAATACATCACTTTGAAAAGAGCAAACAGCTAGAGGGGTATTGTATTTATATTCTATTTATTTGTGCTTGAAAATTTTATTATATTTTCTCTCTCTCCTCTTTTTTAACCTTGCCTGTCAGCTTAACATACAATAATATACCTTATTACATATAATGTAATAACTGAAATGACACTATTTATTAAAACTGATTAAATAAACAGATAAATGAAACACATAAACAAGAGCAACCTATAGTGGATTTAGAAAGCTCATTTTGAAAAAGCAGAATGTGTTTGTTAAAACAGTGCTTTCACATCATAATTGTGGAAAAGCTGCCAAACAGGAAAATAATTTTTTTATTTTTAAAGTTGGAAGTCATTTAAAAACAACCATATTAGTCAGTTAAATCTGTGTCTTATTAGATGGAGGAGCACAACTAGTTAGTTGCACCACTTCCTTACTTTGAGTAACAATGACGAACAAACATAACAAACCTGAAAAGAAATAACACAACAAAGGACAACGTGAACATCAACTGAACAGAACTTTGTGCTTTTCTCCATCAAAGCATTTTATTAACAAAAGTGTTTCTTCACAGACCGTCCTGAATATTTGTGGTTCATTGTTAGCTTCTCAACACAAAAGTGAAAGAAATCATTTTGGCTGTAACTCACAGGTGTTACAGGTATTTTCACAAGACTGTCAAACCTTTTGTTAGCTTTTCCAGGGGGGCATTTCTAATTTTAGTTTGTACAGCACTTTTTAAGACAGGAAGCTATTACAAAGTGCTTTACATGGGAATAAAAAAAACCATATCAAACCAAAAAAAAAACATCATACACATGAGCATTACCCAAATGCCGATCTAAACAGATGTGTTTTAAGCTGTTTTTCTTAAAAAAGCCACAGAGTTGATGGTGTGTGGTGGGGGGGATAAACTGTTCCACAATGTTGAAGCTACGGTTTGAAACGCACGATCCCCCTTTGTTATCAAACAGGTTTGTGGAATAGTCAGAAGACTACTAAGGATCTAAGGATCCGGGTGGAGAGTAAGGTTGAAGAAGTTCAATGATATAAAGGGGGGCGTGTATTGTCTTTGTTTATCTGCTTATGTTTAGTTTCACTTTTAGTTTTGTATATCTGCCCATGTCTAGTTTCTTGATGAGTCATTAAAGGGCTCGCCTTCAGTTAAACCTCCTGCTGCCTCTGTGTCTGCAGTGTGGGTCCTCCTTCACCACACCCTGGCAGATGCAGTCTATAATGAATGCTCAGTAGTGTTGTCATTTTCAGTTATTGTGTGCTACCTGACAGCACTGATGTTGTTTTGAAGTTTTTTGAAATTCATTTGAAAATTGGTTTGGTTTGGAAATTTGAGAAAATGATGATGAAGTATTTCAAGAAATGTTTTTTCCTGAAAAGAGAAAACTACAGACCAACTTCATGACAAAGGTATTAAAACAAATCTTTCTCGATAGTCTTTAACATTACATGAAAACTACTGACAAAAATAAAAAACAAAGATATCTGCACATATATTCTGAGGGGTCTTGTTCACGAGTGATGGGAGAAGGGAGCGGGAGATTGACAGATGGATTGGTGCAGCAGCTGCAGTGATGCGGACGCTGTACCGGTCTGTTCTGGTGAAGAGAGAGCTGAGTGCAAAAGCAAAGCTCTCAATTTACCGGTCGATCTACACCCCTACCCTCACCTATGGTCACGAGCTGTGGGTAGTGACCGAAAGAAAGAGATTGCGAATACAAACGGCAGAAATGGGCTTCCTCTGAAGGGTGGCTGGCCCTTAGAGATAGGGTGAAACGTTTGGCCATTCGGGAGGGGCTCAGAGTAGAGCTGCTGCTTCTCCACATCGAAAGGAGCCAGTTAAGGTGGTTCGGGCATTTGACAAGGATGCCCCCTGGCCGCCTCCAGGGCGATGTTTTTCCGGGCATGTCCCACCGGGAGGCGGCCCCGGGGCAGACCCAGGACACGCTGGAGAGATTATACCTCTCGGCTGGCCTGGGAACGCCTTGGTGTTCCCCCGGATAAGCTGGAGGAGGTGGCTTGCGAGAGGGAGGTCTGGGAAGAAAAAGATGGATGGATGGATGGATGGATCAACTTAAAGTGACACAAGTCCCGTTCAAAAGTTTAAGACCACTTAAAAACTGGGGGAAACTCATATTTTGCACAGTTTTGCAAGGTTTCAAGTAGAGCAATAAGAAGAAATGTGAGTGAGACAAAACATTTGAGCGTGCAATTTATTGAAAAAAATGCTTAAACTGAAACAGGCTATCTTACATCTGATCAAGTTTAGGACCACATGCCTTTAAAAAGCCAAATCTGTACAAAAATGTGGATTCATTGACATTTTCTGTGAGGTAGCAAAGTCCTTTCGTTGAATCAGAGATTCTCCTCACAGAAGTGGGTGAAACATGTTTAAAGTAAAAGAAAAAACCCACAAAACTGAACTGAAACAGTGGCAGTACTGAATTCTGGAACAAAGGACAACATGAACATCGGCTGGAATCAAACAATTAGTTTTGCTGATTAAAACATTCACATAAAACTTTGTGCTTTTCTCCATCACAACATTTGACTGACAAAAATATTTCTTCATAACAAACCTTCCTCGGTACACGTGGTTCATTGTTAGCTCATTAACACAAGTGAATGAAAACATTTTGGGTGTAACCCACAGATGTTACAGGTATTTTCACATCACTGTCCAACTTTCTGTTATATTTGTTTGAGTCTCATGCAGGCATGTTTGTTTCGATCTAAGTAACGTGAAGACTCACGAGATATTTTTATGATGTGGTGATAGGAGAGCAGGGCTGAGTCAAATGTTTAAATATCAGAACACATGTGACTAAGCCATTTAGTAACAGGCTTTTTTTATTTTCAACAAAAACAAAGAAATTATTTTTTGATCAAAAGTCAAGGTGTTTTCCCTGTTTATTTTCTGCATAGCGATCTAACCATAGTAGAGGTTTTTGAAGCTCTACAACATTAACTCCCGTTATCTGAGCCAAATGTGTTACAGTGTGCTGTGTGGTAGGCAGGATAAAGGACCCAAGTGCAAGACTCAAAAACCAAGGAGTGAACAAAAGGAAGCAGCTTTTTTGCGCTGTAGCGAAAATCATACTAGAAACAAAATCCAAAGCAGAAAACTAAAACCTAGGCTGGACACTAGAATCTAATAATACATGAACTAGGAAAACAAACCAGAACTTGGAACTAGAATTTCCTCAGGAACACGGAAGGAAAACAAACAACAAACAACGGTGCAAGGGTATGAGGCAACACTGACAAAGCAAGAAACACAGGGCTTAAATACAGTGAGGGATTACGAGGGAATAAGACACAGGAGGAGAGCACAGCTGGGTGTAATCAAACATAACAAGACAAGGGAAAGCAAAACTAGATTCTCTGCACACAGGACTGGGACTATCAAAATAAAACAGGAAGCACATGACAGGCTCAGAGACAAACTAGACACAGAACAGAGGGAGCTCCAAATACAAAGACAGAAACCAAAACACTTGTAGTCAAACCACTACGATAAAACAATACAGGTACAAAACTCAAAAGACTGGGTCATCAACCCAGGAACGTCACAAAATGTTGAGTAAACTACATCATGAAACAACAATTCCTATGTAATACACAATGCATATAGAAACATTTACTTGATATGTTGTCCTATTTAACTTGTAGTAGGAGAAAATGAACAGTCTCAGCAGCTTTTCAAGAATCTTTTGTCTTTACTCATACTTGAATGCATCACTTTAAAAAGAGAAAAGTAGAGAAGAGAGGACTAGAGGTAGAGGATGCAATTTGGATTTTAGTTCGCAGATTTGTGGTTGTGCACAACACAACCACAAATCTGACCACAGACTTTGTTTGTTTAACTTCACTGGGAAATTTAATTTGTGCTTTGTCTCCCCCTTGCCTTCCATATTGTCCCACAGGATTCTCATAAACAGCTGAATTTAAGCTTATATTGTTTCGATTCAATCCACATTTATTTATACAGTGCCAAACCACAAACAAGTTGCCTCAATGCCTTTTGGGAACAAAAAACTCCCTTTTAACAGGATGACACCTCCAGCTGAACGAGCCTCAGTGAGAGGCAGTCATCTGCCACGACTAGTTGGGGTGTATGCAGAAAGGTGTATTAACACACAGTCAGTGAAAAATGTGACTGAAAAAGATTTTGGGAGTCCCTCAGCAGACTACACCTATTGCAGAATAACTCTGGGAGGATTCAGGGTCATTTGATCCAGCCGCAACTATATGCTTTAGCAAAAAGGAAAGTTTTAAGCCTAATCTTAAAGCAGAGATGGTGTCTGTCTACTGAATCAAAACTGGAAGCTGGTTCCATAGAAGAGGGGCCTGAAAACTCAAGGCTCTGTCTCTTATTGTCTGTGAAGGTTCTCAGTCATCCAGTTCATTGTAGTCTAAGGAGCTTGGAAAGAAAAGTGTCTGGAATTCTTTAAGTTGCTTGAAGACATTTCACCTCTCACCCGAGATGTTTCTTCAGGTCTATGGTCAAATGGTGGAGAGTCCCAGAGGGAAATGGACCTCCTATTGGTCCTTTACCTAATCACATGAGCCAAGGTATGAAAACGACCAGCCAAGGTTTCGGGTGAACCCATTGTGAGACCTAGCCCCACCCTATCATGTGATTTCCTGAGGTCAAAAGGCCCAGGATGTGAGTGGGTGTTAAGGCATCTGGGAAGGGATCTCAAAACTGTGACCTTTGGCCTTTAGATGCAGGTGGACAGCCGGGTCTTGTCCCATCGAGGTGGCTCTTCTATGTTGTGCCATGTGTTTATGAAGTGCCTGTTTGGTCTCTCCAATGTAAAGGCCTGAACATTCCTTGCTACACTGTACAGCATACACTTTGTTGTTTAGTTTGTGTTTAGGAGTTTTGTCTTTGGGATGAACCCACTGGGATATCATAATTGGAGAAGACTCTCTTGAGTTTTTTTGATAAACCAGCTACATAGGGGATGACAATATTGTTGCGTTTGTCTTTCTGATCCTCCCCAGTTGTTGACTGATCTTCTTTTCTGTGACTCTTTGCTGACTTGATGAAAGCCCAATTAAAATAACCACATGTGTGTGTTCCCTCTTTTTCCCTTTAGGCTTAGAGGGAACATTTAAGCACAGTGAGATATAGAATGTGCTAAAGCGTGGCGTCAGTGGCGCGGTGATGAGGTCGTGGGTCTAGAAGGGGGAAAAGGGCTGAACAGGAGCACCTGGAGCATGGCAGACCGGTCTGAGGGGTGAACTGAGAGAAGAGGAAAACAGTGTTAGGATGGTGGAGCGGACAGGGCTGCTTGGACATGGTGAGTGTAAATGGTATTTTGATTACTTAGCTGGAGTAGAGTTTGGCTTTGAGGGACAAGCGGTGAGTATCCAGGTAAGTTAATGGTATGAGCTGGCTGACCTGAGTTCCGCTGTGTCCGAGAGAGTGAGAGATGGCTGGAGGGCAGACAGGTAAGGATCCAAGAGGTTTCCACACTGTAAAATGTAATTCTAGCTGTTTGTTATTTCAACATATTATTCTATATCAGTTTGACGATAGATGACTGAAGTTGTTGTTATAACATAGAATTACAAGTTAAAAACGTCCCAATTACACCAAAAAAAGCTAACTTGAAAACTCATGTCCAGCTAAATCAGAAACTTATGTGAACTTGACAATGCGGGTAAGTTGAGCACAGCAGGATTCAAAACTGCCTCACGTGACTGCTACCGAGGTGCATCATGGGGAATTGGCGGTTAACGACATGCTCACTTTACTTGGACGTTTTCTAATCGTCTTCTTTGGAATATGCTTTCAAGGTGAGTAACATTGGTTATAACTATAAGGAAAGAGAGCTACAAAAGTTGGAACATGTTTTGAATTTATGGCATGACGTGTGTTTTTCTCTTTTACCGAAATGTTTGCTTTAGCTAATGTAACTTTAGCCGACAAGGTCCAGCTTGTGTGTCATGACCAAACTTGACCTAATAAACTGACACATGGCCTTTTTTATGGGTTTAATGTGGCGCTGAGCAAATCACAAGTATTGTGCCGCTAGCTTTAAGGTTGTGCACTCAACCACTGTTGCGATATTAGCAAGCTAACTCAGCTAATTAATAAAGCTTATTTCATATTGTCTCTGTACTTGTAAATTCCTTTCAAGTTCACAGGCTGTTGTATTTTGGTGGAAGTTCATTTTGGCAATATTTCCAATAACTGGCTGGGTTCAAAAAGACCTTTTTGGCAGGACTCGGATGCTTGTTGTCATCTGTTTATCCCTATGTAATCACTTAAGGTGTTATTAACTGCTGCATGCTAAGCTGCAAGAGTGCACTGAGGACAGAGACAAAATATGGTCTACAAACCAGCATTATATTAGTTTTTATCAGATAGTCCTCCAGTGTGCTTATTTTTTGCTTTAATTATATTGTGCAGTTATTTGTTACCCTGAAATGCTTTATGCTTAACAACAGTTCACTATTTTGACTTATTTTTGAACTCTTGTGATCAGTATGACTAGATTGTGTGAGTTTCCATACTAAACGAGCTGTAGTGATAAAATAATTGGCATCAGAGACACTGATTTTTGGCATGGTATACTGCAGAAGTTTTTTTTTTTGTTGCATAATTTACTTTTTAATTAAACTGCATTCTCTGTATTGTAACAAAACTAACATTGTTTATATGTCAGAAAATTAGCAAACATGAATAAATGGCGAAAACAATATAATTATAACATATATTTTTATTTTACTTATTTTAGGTCTGTGAAGCCAAACTTGATGCTGGGGATTTATTTTTGTCAGTGGAGTCAAATGGTAAGTTACAATTTGTGCATTTTGTCATACTGGAAACACCTCAGATTATATTGTAATTTAATAGCTCTGTAGAACAAATGATATAAAGATTGTAGTGTCAGGGTACTTCTTAAGAAGTAATATGGCACTATTGATGATCACATGCAGATGGCATAAACTAAATATTCAGACGTGCTACCAACAAATGATTCATTAACAAAAGCAATGGAGCAGACTGTTTAGGTTCTTGTGGTTGTAATAACATCCATAACTGCAAGTTTGTCATTAATTTATTTTCACAGGTCTAGATGATCACATTTGACTTTGTCATTTAAATGAGGTGGACTTGCAAACTTTGCGCTCTTTGGGGTAAATTGCTGTCCACTACATATACACAGAATCTGCACAGTATTTCAGATCTAAAAAGGGAGTATGTAATGGACTTGCTGGCTTTAATGTAAAAAGCCTGTTGTGTAACTTTAATGAGGCAGTTGGACTAAAACAGTATTGCTCATCAAGGTAAACATCTGAGGAATAAGGAAACTGTTACTTGTCCTTTTACTCAGTGTTCTTTTAATCGCACGTTTACTAAAGTTTTACATCACATAAGTCATTTTCACAATCATTCTACTTTAAAAGATTTCAAGACAGAGCTTATTGTTCTCTGAACTTCCTTGTTTGCTGAACGGCAGGTAAAGTGCATCTTTTTGTTTGTTTGCTTTTGTGTGTTTGTGTTTTCTCTAATGGGCCTCAGATGACTGTTTGCTTAAATTTGGGTCTCAAAGAATCTTTTTTTAATTCTGCCTGTACTCTCCACCCCTCTTCTTCTATTGCTCAGGTTGAAGCAGAATTTGCCCGTCTTACATTTGTTGACCTGAAAGGGTTCCTTTTTGCTGTGCTTGACCATTATGGAGAGGTTCGTGGAGCTGTACAAAATCAAGAGCGGCATAGAAAGGCTAACTAGGCTCATAAGATGCTTCGGAGATGATGTAAGTGTTCAACTGCGAAATCTAATCCTTTGTTTAAGTTTTAGGTTATCCAGTTCAACTGATGAACTCATTGAAAGAAAGCTGATAAGTAAAGTCTGTCATCATATTTCACAACTGGACATTTAGTGTGGTAACTTTTACAGAATCTATGTATATTGGTGGTAGGTTGGATATCATATTCTACTTGAATGTCCTGATAAGCCTGATTCAAAATCTCCAGTGATAATCATATATTGATGGAATTATGCATCAAAAAGCTGTGAATTTGGAGCTGTCTACATGCTTCATAAACACTGTTTAAAAAGTGTTTTTGTTTTCTTTTTGACTTCTTTGACCAGAGCCCTACACAAAGGAAGAGGACAGAGGACCTCATTTTCTAAAGGAAGATCCCTCACACACTTTCAAGACTGTGAAGGTTAGCATTGTTTCTTTTAGTAAATTTAATAATGACAGCACCACAGTGGATTTTAAATTAAAAAGTACATGTGTACTTTTTCCTCACCAAATGTATTATTACAAGATCTTTGACACTGGATTTGGTCTGGGTTTCAGAGAAACTAACTGGCAAGCTAGCATTGATATTATTAGTGTCTTGTGTTTATTCATGTCTTCACCAGGGTCTTTGACATTTCGCTGCTGTACTGTTCACTTCAGCTTTACGTTTGATTTCTCACATTGTATATTGTAATGGCAGAGATATTAGGATATTTAAGGGGCTGCAGTGGCTGCTACAGCTGTGGGGGGCAATACTTTGGTGAAATGTCCTGGACCCTGGAAAAGAGACTGTGTAGACTGGGTAAGCAATTAAAGGTTACTGGCCGAGAGTCATTGGGCAGCTGGGTAAAGGTGGATGTTGATATTCAGTGCCAATTATGCAACCTGTTCAGCCATGTCTATATGCTCTTTTTTCATGCTGTTAATATAGGGGGAAAAAATAAACTTTAATCAATAAACTGATTAAAGAAGCATTGTCTATGGAGCCATAATCTGATCCTGTAGTGTAGCTGCAGTTTGCACATTTCATGTATTCTCAGCCAGATTTGGTTTAGAGCACAGCCAATATTTAGCATAAGTAGATTTAAATTCACACACTGGTGATGGCAAGCTACATTGTAGCCACAGCCACCCTGGGGCGCACTGACAGAGGCGAGGCTGCCGGACACTGGCACCACCGGGCCCTCTGACCACCACCAGTAGGCAACAGGTGAAGTGTCTTGCCCAAGGACACAACGACTGAAACTGTCGGAGCCGGGGCTCGAACCGGCAACCTTCCAATTATAAGACGAACTGTCAACTCTTGAGTCACGATTCAGTCATCCACCCATGTGTGTGAATGACTGAATGTGTAAAGCACTTTGGAGTCCTTAGGGGACTAGTAAAGCACTATACAAATACAGGCCATTTACCATTTAAATTGAAAATTTTGTTTGAATTCTGCAATTGAAGACATGCTCAGTTATTTATGAACATGGTCTTTGTTTAAAGCAAGAAATGGATTTGTAACATGGGGGTGCATATCTCATTCTGAAAAAACTTTAACAACTAATAAGTGTTACCCAAAGCCAATCACCATCATCCAAAGCATCAGTATGGCTCTTCTTTGGAAAGACATGAATTGTTAAGCACACGGGATATTGTGTAATTGTAATTGTGTAATTTTTTTTTTTTTTTTGTCTTTGAACCCTTTTATAGCCGACAGGTATTGAAGACACGTTTTCTAAGAGGATGAAAGTTGGCATTGCGATGGTGAAAGAAGAAGACATCGATGTGTTGGTTGTCCTTGAGGCGGCAGTAATCCTGTCTAATCTGAGGGATGTCTCAAGTGCCATTTCCATGCTGATGGGCCTTCTTTTTGCCCTCAACATACACTATCCAAAGGAACTTAAGGACATCTTTGAAGTCATTCAGAACATCCTAATGAACATTGGTGGAAGGCAGTGCATCTCACTAGTGCATGGTCTAAGAAACAGACTCTTGCAGAAAGCCATGCAGAACTGTAATTGTATGATCCTTAGTGTTAAGGACAGTTTTTATTTTACTGTTTGTTTTTTTATTCTTGCAAGTTCTCATTCTCACTTTTGTATGTCACTAAATGACTACACTTTACATTCCAGATTAGACAATTACTCATTTGTTCATGGTTTAAGAAACTTATGTGAACAACAATATAATGCTGGACTTTGCAGATGCTTATCTCATGCAAGTCAGTAGTTTTTCCTTTGTTTTGCAATTGAGCAGACTCAAACTAATGTTTCTGAAATATCCATATTATCAAATGTTTCAGAAGCATGCAGTCATTTTCAGAGATATTGGTTCTGTGGAATTTGTTGCAATTGTAAACGAAGACAAATACAAGAGTTTGATGTCTTAGTTGTTATAAACTGATCTTTACTGTCACTTATCAAAGGTTTTGTACTATTTTAATATTTCAAGTTTTATGCTAACAGGTGTGACTGAGCACAATGAAGTTTAAAAATTTTGTAAATGTAAAGAATAACTTTTCTAAAATAGCAAGTGTCCCGTTGATACATTACATTAATGCAGACTTTATGTTGTTACTTCACAAGAATCACTACTGCTCCTAGAGTATTGGTCAGAATTTCATCTTCACCCAAACTGGGCTCAAGACCAAGTTCAAATTTATTGTTTCACAGGGAGCAGCCTTTGAGTTTTGATGGATTGTGAGCCTGATGAGCTACGTCACTGATTTTTCTGTTTCTCAGATGACTAAGATGGCACAATAAATGGTGAATGTTGGGTGCTCATGAGTAATTGTCTTGTCATGTTCTTAAAACAAACTTTCTGTATGAAATGATCAGATAGACTTTAATGGAATCTGTGGGGTTTTATTTTTTTTCTGTAAACAACAGAAAATTAATTTAAAGGAATGTAGATATTTAAACCTGAGATCTAAGATAAACCTAACAGGTAGTTTTGCTGAAATGGATGTTAGAAAGCCAAAAAAAAACAAAACAAAACTTAAGATGTTTAATACACATTTTTCTTTACATCCAGTCAATCAACTCTGATAATTAAAATGAAACTGATTTACAAGTTCACTCAGCTACCTTAAGGAGCTCAGTTAATTAATAAACTTAAATCAACTTAGCTAACAGATTATGTTAGTTAAGCTAAAATAGATTCCTAAGTTAAAAGAACTACTAAAGTATTTGAATTAACTAAAAAACCCAAGTCAACTGAACTAGGACAAGAGTTTAAACAATAGATTATTTTAATTTAGCTGAAAGGGTTTTCCCAAGTAAAGATGACAATTAAAGGAGTTGAACTGACTAATAAATCTCAGTCAACTAAACTAAGATGAAAGTTTAGACAACATGTGATTTTTCATTGAGATAACAATTGGTTGTGTTATAAGAACAAACTCTATTTCTTGACTTAACTTAAAATTTTAAGGCAGCCCTTTACCTCATATTTTTAAGTTGAAACAACAAGTTATATTTTACAGTGCAGATTGGAGAGATTGTCCGAGAGAAGCTGGAGCTTAAGGTAAGTGACATGGAGAGTCCAGGTGAGTTGAGGTAGTTGAAAAACTGGCAGTGAAGGAGAGTCAATGTGGAGCTTAAATCCTCAATCTGATTACCCAGAATCAGCTACAGGTGTGTTGGACTGCAGGAGAGACAATGGCCCCGGTGTTGGAGCGGGGCCATTGTCTCTCCTGTTTCTAATTCTTGTTTCTAATTCTTGAGACAAGAATTAGGGCTTTGCTAACGAGGCAGGTCAACAATCCACCAAGGAATGACCGACAGCGACTGCCAAGAAGTGGTAGCAATCATTCATTAGTAACAGGTGGGCAATGATCCTCAGGTGTGCTGGGCAGGGAGCTGGAATGAGTCTGGGCCATGATGTAGACACCAAAACAAACAAAGAATGACAGAGAGAGACAGAGAGAGGCACTGAGAGAGTACACAAAGGACTTAGGGACCATTACACTTTGTACCCTGTGTAGACTAGAGATAATCATAAATAAATTTTAAGTTGTGCATCCAACTCTTAAAGAAATAAAAGGAATGTCTTGCCAGAGTGATGATTCTTAGAGGGAACACGTTGAAATACTTGTAACACCTTGGGTGGGTTTCTACAGAGAATGTTTTCACCTCATTATCGTGATAACCAGAAATATTAAAGATGATTAAAGATTAAATGTATTAAAGCTATTGCATTTCAGCTGATGTTTTGCATTTTCTTCAAAACATGGTTCAGTAGTTAAGTGTTTGAGTCTGCTATTTTTACTACAGAAGTGTTTAAATATTATTTACATGTTCTTTTAATATGTCTTTAAATATGTTTTCCCAGTCCTGTGATTGCAGACTTTGAAATCCGAAGAAAAAGTAATAAAGCAAATCAATTAAATAGCCAAAATAACTTAAAGAAAGTTCAGTAAATGTTTGAGAAACTATCAGTAGAAGAGTAAAAGAAAAGAGTAATATGAATAATATTAAGCCATTACGATTAATATTTAAAAAAAGCTTGATCCTAATGATTGGGAAGCAGTATATTAGAGTGATTTTTATGTACACAGATGGATACCTAGAAACCTGTTGATACATGTCATCTAATATTCTCTCATTCAAACAGGCAAAAATAATAATGAATGAAGAGGTTGAACATTTAGTTCTGACACTGTCATCTTAGGATCACAAATAACAGATGAAAGTGTTGTGATTACTAATTCTTATTAGGCCAAAAGCTTTACAAGAATAACTGCCAAACAATAATGAGCCTAAAGGGAATTTTTTGTTATGTTTTAATACAAACAAGCAGAAAAGACCCAAAATAAAGACTTCTCATTAGAAACCGAAGTCCCCATTCTTTAAATCAGAAAACAATTCACAGTTCCATAAAATATTTGACTAAATTTATCTTGTGTCTCCCAAATTTACAACTTAATTTAAACACTGTAAACTTCAGCTCAGACATAATCACCATGATATGATGCTCACATACAAATCAGAATAGATACAACACAGACAATCAATACTTATAATAGCACCGCTTATATTATGATTATTATATAACAATGATGATTATATGATTATTATTTCACTTTCACATACTTTATTCTTCAAATTTAAAAGACAAATTCACTTAATCAATAACATTTTATTTTATTATTTTTTTCATGGGAAATCAACATAAACTATCTACACTCTGTGTGCCATCATGAACAGATTGTATATTTCATGTAGGTAAAAAAAAAGCTGTCCTATTTAGAATAGAATAATTACAGTTAACCACAATAGTTTAATCTTTCCCAAGAATGATGCGAAAAAGTTTGATACGTTTACACAATGACTCAGTGAACCTATACTGCTGCAGTGTCATTCCCTTTTTGCGTGCTTCCTCCACCTCTTGAAACATGGCGTCTGTGTAGTGCGTGCCCTTATTTACTGAAACCATTTTGTCGATCTTCTTGATGAGCTCCACCAACTGCTTTCTGTCTCTGCTGGTGTTGTCAAAGACGTGGTACCTGTTTCCACAGCTTTGGATGATGCGCTTTAGCCCTGGCTCAGCGTCACGTACATACTGCTCTATGGTTACGCTTCCAAGATCACCACCTCGGGTGAAGAGCACAATCATGTACTTGTTTGCCTCGGGGCCAAACAGCTCCTGCAGGGCTTCCACTGAGTTTTTCTCTTCTCTCGTGA
Organism: Pelmatolapia mariae; assembly: GCF_036321145.2. Classification (NCBI taxonomy): domain Eukaryota; kingdom Metazoa; phylum Chordata; class Actinopteri; order Cichliformes; family Cichlidae; genus Pelmatolapia; species Pelmatolapia mariae. The sequence continues at coordinate 5,115,532 of NC_086235.1, read as the reverse complement.
ATCGGCCGATTTGGATGACCAACAGGAACACATGAGGACCGGGACAGGAGACTTCAACACATTTGACGATTTCACTTTTGATGAACTCATCTGATTTTGAAGTGTCCAGGATCCCTGGTGTGTCTACAACACTAACTACTCTCTTCCCCCACTGTACCCAAGCTTTTTGACAGAACTCAGTCACTGATACAGATAAAGGACAAGATCTGAAACGCTCATATCCCAGGATGGTGTTCCCAACAGCACTCTTGCCCACACCAGTTTTTCCAATCGTCACAATCCTCAAATCAGGACCTGAAACACAATTCACTACTTTGATTTAACCCATATACACAATTTACAAGAAGTTTTACAAGAACCAAAGTGAAACTGAGAAATTTTGACATTTTTCAAAGGAAAGTAATTAAACACACAATGATTAATAATAAGTCTTACCTGCTGGAACTAAAGCCATGTTTTCTCTTCACTGTTATCACTGCACAGGTGAAAGATGAATGCTAAAACTGCTACGCAACAAGTTGCTTTTTATAGCTCAACAGATGACACGCCTCCTCCAGTATTATACAGCCAGAGAACAGCAATCTGCAGACTTTAGACAGTGTCACACAGAGTTATGCTTCAACAGACCGAACAACTTCCACTCACTGTAAGTTGTGCTTCTACATTTATTTGCTTTGTAGCAATAAAAAACAATTTCAAATCAGTATTTAGAGAAAATGATTCTGATTTTTCTGATTTCAGACAAAAGTTATTTTTACATTTGTGATGATAAATCTCTTAAGAGACCTTTGTTAAAAGTAGATTTAAGGTTTATGTGAATCATCTGAAAACAACTGAGTTGGCATTGACATTTGAACCCACAGGTTATTCGTTCAAATCCTGCATCATGGGAAGCTTTATCAGCATATTCAGAAGCAACAAGACTAAAGACAGACAACCGGTGGCACTGAGGTTAAGCTAAAGTCGAGCACTTTTGATTTAGCTTTAGCATGTAAATTAAATTGTGAGCATAGTGTCTTTACATGGGGTACATATATGCTATGAAATAGTTTATAAATGTAGCTTATAGAGATACTCTGAAATGTTTGCATAATATTATAGTAATAATTTTTTATGAAACAACAGCCACCTTCCTGATGAAGTTGTATTTATTCTATATAGTTGGGACCGTGGATCACAATGTATAACAAGACCGCACACTAATGAGGCAAAGACAGGTAAACCACAATCGCTTTTAAGTACTATATAAAGCACATATTAGTGGGTTATTCAAGTCATTGTTTAGATGATTTCTGAAACAAAGAGCACTTAATGAAAAACACAGCAATAAAGATTCACTAATGATAACCGCATTATTTTGTATTTTAATAGTACTGTACAAGATTACATTGATTCCTTTTTTTAATGTAGCATAATTAGTTTTTTCACTTACATTATTATTGGTATACATCTATGCAGGACGTCACACTGGCACCACAGTGAACCTTGTTCTTTTGGGAATGGCTGGGACTGGAAAGAGTGCCAGTGGGAACACCATCCTTGAACAGAAACACTTCATTTCTAGACCCAGTTCAACGCCGGTCACCACAAATTGCCAGAATGTACAAACTGAGATCAATGGTGTAGACGTAAATGTGATTGATACCCCAGGTATCTTTGATGATGACATTGCTCCATCAGTTAGGGGCAAACATGTGAAAAGGTGCAAACAACTCTGTCAGTCAGGACCATGTGTGTTTGTACTTGTGATGCATGTGAGCAGATTTACAGATGGTGAGAGAGACATAATGGAAAAGTTAGAAAAAGCTTTTGGGAGGGAAGTTAGAGGACGAACAATCATCCTGTTCACCCGAGGAAACGACTTGCAGCAGGCAGGAATGGGCTTGGAGGATTTTCTTCATTCTTGCCAACCTGATCTGAAGAAAATGGTTGAAAAGTGTGGAAACAGGTGTGTTCTCTTTGAGAACAACAAATCAGATTCTGATCAGGTTGAAAAACTAATGAAGGTGATAAACACAATACTCAAAGACCATAATAATGTATAACTTAAAGTGCTTGGAAAAGTTTTTTTTTTACTTAAACTTTTTTCTAAATCCCCCGCCCCCGCCGCCGCCCCAAGCCCTATTTAAAAATAAAAGTAAACTGCAAGAAATTACAGGTTGCAATAAAATAAACTAACTAAATCAACTAAACTGAACTAAACTAAAATAAACCCTTTTTAAATAAAAGAAAAACCAAAACATCTTTTTGGTGTAATTATTTCATGTGTAGTTGTTTTTTTACTGTGTAACAATATTCCACATTGCTATCAATACATTTTTCAAAAAATGCTTCTCTTTCCAAAATGGATTTAACCTCCTAGGACCTGGCGTCCACATATGTGGACATCACATTTTGGGTTACTTTGACCAAAATACTCAGTTTTGCTCTACAGGGGCCTGATATCCACGTACGAGGACATTATTCTGCTACTGTTCTATCGAAATTTTAAAAGAATATCCTCATATTAAAATATCAACATTACCTGATGTTGCTGAAGTGAAGCAGAGCAAAGTTACAGAGGTTTTATTAGAGCAATTTGGCTATTTGGCATAATTAAAAAGTTTAAATTTCCTCAATATTAAACAGCAGAAATGTGGCTTTCTTATCAGAGGTCATTTTTGAAAAAAAAGAAAAAAGAATGTGGCTGACAGCCCAGAACAACATAGACTCATGCTTAATAAGCAAGCGAATAATGCAAAAAACTGATTTTTAGATGGGAAACTGTTCTTAAAGAACTTGTTTGAGTGAGATGGAGAGCTGCAGGAAGTGCGCTTTTTATCATGGTGGAAGCAAAACAGCAAAAGTAAGAGGGAATTAATGACAATGTTTATCAAATGTGAACCATAGTTTTGATCTTCTTTTACTTCTGGTTCAGTGAATTTTGGTTTGAGAGCGACGAAACCTGCAGCATCAGAAGCTGTGAGATATCGTACGGCTCCACTCCATTACATAGTCCATATGTAACGGGGTATGACCCCCCCCCCCCCCTTCTTGGTCATGGTGTGTGAATACTTCTTTAACACACTCCTGCTAGCCCAGCCACACCCCACAGCTTACGCTTAAAACAGCTATGCAAAGGTGATAGTTTGATCGAAACGCATCTCCGAGCAGCCTGAGGGTGGAGAGATAGTCTCTCACTCAGAGAACAGACGGTTACAATGTAACCATATGTTTTCTATTATATCGAGACTGTTTCTCCAGTCCGTTACATATTCCATATGTACGGGGTAACTCTGTGAGACACCCTGCGAGGAGACAGGACAACAGAACCCAGAGTGAAGGTACCAACTTGTACATATATACACAGACCACCCCGGTCATGGCCTCGCCAGCAACCCGAAGGTCCAGCCCCAGACCTGACCAGGCCACCCTGCACTGCGCTGCAGACAGCGGAGGTGGGTGGCAGCCTAGCCCGACGGAATACCAGAAAGCACGGGGGCGGTCGAAGGGAGGACACGTCCTGAGTGCGGGTGCTGCATCTTCAAAAGGCCTTCAGCTGGGACCCGAGATCCTCAGGGCCCAAATCCGGAATCCTCGGAGCAGAGGAGAAGCGTAGCTCACCGAGCTGCCGATTGGGCACCCCACTGGTCACATAAACCCACAACACACGGGCAAGACTGGAGAACTCTCACTCGTCAGGGGAACACAGGGGGACTGGCGGCCGAGCCCGCTGAAGGCCAAGTGGGACTCAACACGAAGTTCCTCCCCAGGGTCAAGCAGCCACCATGCGCTGTCCACAGACAGCGGAGCAGCAAGAGTGAACTCGAGAACAAGACACTCGTGCACAGCCAGGAACATGGCCCACCGTGATGCTCCAGACAGGAAGCCGGCACTGCAGGCTTGAGAACACTCACTCGCCGACTGACGTATCAGACACAGCAAGGACCGACTGGCGAGTAAACCGGCGAAGCATGGGCTGTACACCAGGGGAACACAACCTGCAGCAGCGTAGCCACTGAAGGTAATGGGCCGAGGTAGGGACGCGACCCAAAGGTCTGTCACCAGGGCCAAGCAGTTACTCTGCACCGCCAGAAAGTTACAGCTCACCGAGTGCACCCCTGCTGGCCGCTTAACCATGCAGCATGCGGGCAAGATGCCAGGGGAACACCCTGCAGCAGCACAGCCACTGAAGTAGAGGGCCAAGACAGGGATGTGAACCCAAGGTCCATCCCCAGCGCCCAGCAGCCGCTCCACGCTGTTTGCAGACAGGGGAGCAGCAAGAGTGAACTCGGGAACAAGACAACTGTGGGCAGCCATGGAGTGTCAGCTCACTGAGCGGGCCTCTGCTGGCCACATAAACCCGCAACATGTGGGCAATACGCTAGACAGAGAGCCAGAGCTACAGGCAGGAGAACTCTCTACAGTTATGTGCTGGATTGTCTCAGGGGCATCTTTACACAGCCTGCACCTGGGCTCTTGCCTGGTGTGGTAGACCCCAGCCTCTATGGATCTTTTCCTCAGAGCTCGTTCCTGTGCTGCCATGATTAGTGCCTCTGTGCTGTCTTTCAATCCGGCTTTGTCCAGCCACTGGTAGGATTTCTGGATATCAGCCACCTCTGCTATCCGCTGTAGCAGTCCTCTATGTCTGCATGGTGCCACATTTGTAAAGAAAAGACATTTGTGGGTTGAACAGTTTAAGAATGTGGGTTGTGCCTATGAAAAACTTGTCAAACCTTCTGTGCCAATGCCAAACAGCTTATTCTTCTATTGAATCTTGTTAGGTGTCATTTATTAAATTGGATGATCGAAGTCTGTGTTGGCAGTTTAACAATTTATTCATTTAACAAATAGGGAACTTTGGGGAATGTTCACTAACCATCACCACAACAGCCTGGCACCTTGTCCTCATCCTCACTAGCATAAATGTCCATGTATTTAGTGCTACATTTATATATTGTTGAGTGGTGTTACCTGGAGGAGAGGGAGAAGGAAGGTAACAGTGAATGAAAGAGAGTGGCCAGGTACCTAAGTAATCTGGAAATTTTAAATGAGATTATTCCAGAAGGTTTCCCAAAGTATAAGAACTGTCCCAACCACCTTTTTCCAGTACCTGCAACAAGCGAACTTTTTATATTCTGGTTATAATGAGTGTAAAGTCGGACCCCAACACACGTACACAACAAGTCCACTGTCGTGGTGACAGCACTTTTATGTAATCACACTATTTACTGTGGTTTCAGCACAACACATGGGAAACAGACACTCGCACTCCGCTGTCACATCCGCTCCTCTCGCCCCGACAGTTACTGTGAACGTAAAAAGAGTCACCAGTCAATCAGTCTTCCCCAGCACACCTGTTCACCCCTCCTCTGCAGCCGGCCAGAGACCACACCCTTTCCACACATCCCCACCACCCGATTGAGGCTGGGGCCTATCCAGCTGAACCTACTCAGCCACGACCATCTGCGCGCCCGGCCTATGGATCACTTTGAACTTATAAGGCAGCAAAGCCAGATACCACCGAGTGATCTGGGCTTTGGCATCCTTCATGCAGAGGGTGAATGGACCTCCCAGGAGGTAGTAGCGAAGGGAGTCGACCGCCCACCGAATTGCCAGGCACTCTTTCTCCACGGTACTGTACTGTGACTCTTGGTCTGTTAGCTTGCGGTTGATATAGTCGACCGACCGGTCAACTCCCCCTACCTGCTGGGACAAAACGGCCCTCATCCCTCTGTTCGAAGCATTCGTCTGCAGATAAAAAGGGAGGGAGAAGTAAGGTGTGAACAGCAGCGGCTCTCCACAGAGAGCCCGTTTCACCTACACAAACACTGCCTGGTACTGCTCCGTCCACTGGACCAGATACGGGGCACCCTTCCGGGTGAGTTCGGTTAATAGGCTGGTCAGGTCCGCGAACCCAGGCACGAACCGCCGGTAGTAGCCAGCCAGCCCCAGAAACCGCCTCAACTCCTTTTTTGGCTTAGGGCACGGGCAGAATGCAATCGCTGCCGTATTCTCCACTTGAGGACGCACCTGCCCGCACCCCAAGTGGTACCACAAATACTGTACCTCCCTCTGTCCAACCACACACTTCTTCGGGTTGGCCGTGAGCCCTTCCTGCCTCAGAGACTCCAGCACTGCAGCCACCCGCCGCACATGCTCCGCCAACATGTCACTATAGATGATTACGTCATCCAGATAGGCGGCAGCATATGCAACGTGCGGCCGCAGTACCCTGTCCATGAGACACTGAAAAGTGGCGGGGGCTCCGAACAAGTCGAACGGAAGTGTAACGAACTGGTAAAAACCATACGGCATGTAGCGGCACATAAATACATGTGCATCATCCGGTTTGAGCTAATTAGCACAATGTATTTAAGTCTGTCACTTCATCAAGTAATGCAAAAGTCAAATCAGTTAAAATTAGACCACAGTTACCTTTGAGTTTGGCTTTATCGAGAATGATGATGGAAGACCAAAATGTGTTGTGCGTTTTCAAGTGTTAGCAAATGAAGCAATGAAGTATCTCATCACAAAGCACTCGGAGTTTAAAGATAAAACTTTAAAAGATTTTTTGGGGTCAAGATTACCTGCATCAGAAAAAACGAATGGTGAACCTGACAACAACTTCAGAAAGAGCTCAGAGCCCTTCGTATCTGGCTCAGCTCGTCACAAAAAGTAAGAAGTCAAAGTTAACTGGACTAGACTTTGTGCTTCCAGCTGCAGTGGACATGTGTGAAGGTCTACTTGGCACAGATGCAACTAATAAGTTGAAAGCTGTACCACTTTCAAATGATGCAATTAGGAGGAGAATAAAAGAATTATCAGTTGACATTCAAGAACAGTAACTGGATAGACTGCATTCGTGTGAGAAATTTTCTATTCAGCTGGACAAATTGACAGACATTTTCAGTGCAGCTCAGCTGATAGCTTTGATGCGCTATCCCTGGAAAGGAGACATTTTGGAGGATTTTCTTTTCTACAACGAGGTATCGGGCAGGATAACTGGTGAAGAAATATTAAGACTTGTAGATGCTTTTATGACTGAATCAACACTGAGCTGGGTAAACTGTAACTATTTGTACATATGGCACAGCAGCGATAAAAGGCCGCAGATGTGGCACATGAAACCAGATCATCACTCTGTTTTGAACACAGCTATCACTGCAGTTAATTTGTGACATCCAAAACTCACATTTGTTTGGTCAACTTTGCCGAAATCTGGATGGTGAGCATGACCCACTGCTATATCACTCAGTGGTATAGCAGCGCCACAAGCATGCAGCGGCTGATTGTGCTGCAGCAAAATTCAGTGTTTATATTGTTACTGTTTTAGTTTGGTTTTGTTTCGCGACTGGGGTACGATGCGTACCACCTACAATAGACAATTCCTGCTCAGAATGAGGAAAAATAGCACAATTTCCACGACTTATCTGCCAACAGAGAAACTCTGGAGTCTGGGTTTGTTAACCCCTGATGGGATTTTCAGATTCCCTCCCCGATCCTTTGATTCTGACCTGGTACAAAAAACGACTCGAGACAGAACAATTCAATTCAACAATTCTTTATTTCACCATGTACATGGGAGACATGCACAGCATAACAGCCTAAGCAGATCCGAGGGGCAGTCCCTGGATCCGTTGCATTTATACTTCTTTCAGAGTTCCTCATTCAGCATTTGCCTATCCTGTTTTCTTAGTACTCTGTGTTGTTGCCCCATTCTTCATGCACAATTTCAATACAAACAGCTCCTTGTATGGTTATCTGCCCCAACTTCTATTTCTATTTCCCTGCACATGCCTTCATTTTCTCTATGTGTGGGTGACTTTTACACGAACTCTCTATGCAACTTAAGCTTCACTACTTAGTTCTACTTTCTAATCTACGCTGATCTATATCTTTGTCTATACTTATCCAGGTGTGTTAGATGTGTTAGACAGCCGTTAGCACTGTTTGTTCTGTACCATTTCCTTTAAATGCTGCTCTCTGTTTGACTACTTTTTCTCCTACAGCTACACAGAAGCCTGTCCTTACACGAAGGCCTGACCCTAAGATAATAATCTCATACTATAATGCAGCAAGACAATACTATTGTTCTATATAACGCAGCAAGCTAACACTACTAATCTATATAATAACTCCATCCCCCCACCCCACCCCCCACCGAGGCAGCGAGGCACAGCTGGCCGAAACGCAAGCGCTGCACACCTAAAAAAAAAGCGAGTAAAGCGTGCCGGTGCTAGCACTAGGCTAAAGGCTAACCCTTTCCAACCAGCACTCCCATCCATCCTGCTCTCTAACGTTCGATCCCTGGACAGTAAAATAGATTATCTGTGGCTCCAGCACTCGACCCAGAGTGAATTTAAGAATTGTTGTGTTTACATCCTCACGGAAACATGGCTGAATGTGGACATTGCTGACTCAGCTATCCAGCTAACCGGGCTAGCATGCTATCAAGCCGACAGAAAGGCTCCTTATCTGGTAAGAGCCGGGGTGGTGGTTTGTGCATCTACATCAACAAACTATCGTGCATGAACTTAGCTGAGGTGAGTCGCCACCGCTCACCCCAGGTGGACTTTTTAATTGTGGAGTGTCGCCCTTTCTACCTCCGGAGAGAGTTTTCCTTGCTACTTGTAATAGCAGTATATCTTCCACCAAATGCTAATGCTAACTTGGCACTAGCAGAACAGTCTCAAGCTATCAACAAGCTCCAGACTGCGCACCCGGAAGGTTTCTTTGTCGTAGCGACTTCAACCACAAGAATCTCAAGACAGTTCTCCCCAAATTCCATCAGCACGTGAACTTCCCAACAAGAGGAGAGAACTGCCTGGATAAAGCTTACACCAACGTGCACGGGGTGCACGTACTGTTTATAAGGTTGGGGAAACCTGCAGTCGGCTGAGACTGAAGAAGTCACTTGGATGAGTGACGAAACATTTCTCCCACTGAAAACGCTACGTCCAGATAAACAGAATCAACTTTTTCAGATTTCCTTATCTGGATGATTGAGCATGCATCAAGAGGCATTCAACATTAATTTGTCCATTTTTTGTATGAATTTGTTAATTTGTTACATTTTACAGATCCTCACAAAGCAGAAAGCTTTTTTTATTTGACCAATTCAGTAAAACAATTTAAAATGAACATATTTTAACCATACATCTCTGCCTGTATTGTCTACCAGTTGGAGGCCTTAAATATCATTTTATATTCTAACCCATTTGCATTGTTACAGAAAACATCTGCTTTATTGCTCTTATCTGACACCTGAGGTTATATTGTCTGTTATTCTAACAGCCCGATCACCGTGTCAATCAGCTTTTCAACTTCCTGTGAACTTGACCTGCTGTTCTCAAAGAGAACACACCTGTTTCCACACTTTTCAACTATTTCCCTCAGACCAGGTTGGCAGGAATTCAGGAAATCCTTCAAGCTCATTTTTGCCTGCTGCAGGTCGTCTCCCCGTGTGAACAGAATGACTGTTTTTTCTTTAACTTCTCTCCCAAAAGCTTTTTCTAACTTTTCCATAATGTCTCTCTCACAATCTGTAAATCTGCTCACATGCATCACGAGTACATACACGCAGGGTTCTGACCCACAGAGCTGTTTACACTTTTTTACATGTTTGTCCCAAACTGATGCTTCAATGTCATCATCAAAGATGTCTGGGCTATCAATCACACGTACACGTAAGTCATTCATCTCAGTTTCTGCCACCTGGAATTCTGTGGTGACCGGCTTTGAACTGGGTTTAGACATGAAGCTCTTCTTTCCGAGGATGGTGTTTCCACTTGCACTCTTTCCAGTTCCAGCCATTCCCAGTAGAACAAGGTTTACTGTGGTACCTGTGTGTTTTCCTGTATTGATGTATAGCAATAATGATTTGAGACAAATCAGTTGTTATGCTATACAATAAATAAATAAATGTGAAGCTGCATTTAATCACAATAACTTGGCTAGCATCAGTAGAATTTTCTTGCAATATTTTGCTTTCTGTAAGTTCAAACACATCAGAAAAGCACTGGTCTTACTTTTTAAACACTTCTTGGGGTCAGTGAAGGAATCTTTGCCATGACTGCCACCTGAATTAAAAGGTCATATAAAACTTACTACTTCAGTTAAACAATCCACCTTCACTGAACACTTCACCTTTAATATATTAGTAAGATACTGATACTGTGAAAGATGGGGTTTACCTGTTTTTGGCATGTTTGACATAGTTTGTAATCCATGGCCGCTGCTACAATTGAGTAAACAAGTCAGACTCTCCTTATAAAATACATTTCCAAAATATTTCAGGGCAACATTGTAAACAGTTAAAAAGAATGTGCTTTAAATCTGGTTTCCATGAAGTTAACTCTGACAATCAGTCAGTCTCTACTTTCAGTTTTACCTGTTATCTGTTGACTCAGGTCGTCTGTGTTTAGCCAGTTTGTCCAGTTCACTGAAAAGCTGCTGGATGGTGCAGGATTTGAAACAGTAATCTGAGGGTTCATGTGTCAGTGGCAGCACGACTGTGAACTCTTCTCTTGGTTTTCCAGTTTTCTTGCTCAAATCTTCTATTTGCTTTCCCACATTTTCTGGTGAAAACCCATCCTCTACCACCAACAAACACATGTCACTGTGGGAATTCTTAGAAAATAGTTCCTGTATGTCATCACAGAATATGTCAAAGTCAGGTGTACATGTGATCTCATATGTGTAATTCTCATATATCTCAGTGGTTTTCAGAATCTTTCTCGTGGGTAGCACAGACAAATCTTTCCCCAAGATGTTGGTTATTAGAGCTTTCTTCAAAGACTCTGTGTTTCCAAAGATGAAAACTGAAATCTTGGCTGTGAAAATAGTGAATCACAGTTTTATTTTGTTATGCAACACTATACATGAAATGTAAACACTTTATTTGAACAAATATTTCCAAGATAATCCAATAAGCTTCCTTTTTGCCAGGACTAAGCTTATATTATGGACACAAATAAAACAAACTATTACAGTATAAACTTACTGTACGACATGCTTCTTTTTGGTGCAGGCAAAGGCTGTGTGGATGTGTGCAGACTGTGTCGCTCTGTCTTTGTAATATATGAACCTGTTGTGCAACTACTGGAGGTGTGTCAGCTATGGTGTTATAAATGCAGTGTGAACTGCACAGGTAAGAGTTTTATTATGTGGATGATGATGACGATAACCTTTTATTTTGGAGATAGAAAACAAACAAACCAGGGTATACATATGAAGATACAGAAAAATACCTGCATGTAAATGTACACATACATGTGCGCAAAAAAGAGACATAAAATAACCACTTTCTTATCAAGTTAGAAATGGTGTAGGAAGAAGTATGTGTCATGGTCCGTGTGCCCAGCTTGGCAACAAATGTTTTTGTTTTGGTTTGTCTCTCTCTCTCTCTTGCTCACTCTTGCTCCTGTCACACTGAGCGAACCTCATGTTGAGCTCCCACCTTTGGCCCACGCACCTGCAGTTAATCACCTGTGATTCATCACTTTGTTTGCTGGCCTCTTCATAAGGCAAGGGCACTGAGCTACTCGTTGCTGGAATTTTGAGTATCTTACATTAATAAAAGCATGGCTCAACAAATATCTGTTTATCTTTGTGATTGCCTTGAAGTAACATTAGTTTCTGTGTATAGATTCCCCGGACCAGTTTTATATCCTGATCCCTGGACCCCTGAGCGTGTGTATTCACTCTAAAAAATAATTCAGAGGCTTAGTAAATATCACTATGAATATAAGTTAGATGAGCCTGATAAAATCTATGAATATCATTTTAGTAATTATTTGAGTTTGATAAGTTGAAATAAATGTCTAAAATGTTAACGTATGTGTTTTTGTTAAACTAAGGTACATATATCTCAGACAACAAATTCAATTCAATTTCAATTCAATTCAATTCAATTCAATTTTATTTATATAGCGCCAAATCACAACAAAAGTCGCCTCGAGGCGCTTCATAGGTACAGAGAAAAACCCAACAATCATATGACCCCCTATGAGCAAGCACTTTGGCGACAGTGGGAAGGAAAAACTCCCTTTTAACAGGAAGAAACCTCCGGCAGAACCAGGCTCAGGGAGGGGTGGGGCCATCTGCTGCGACCGGTTGGGGTGAAAGAAGGAAAACAGGATGAAAGACATGCTGTGGAAGAGAGACAGAGATTAATAACAGATATGATTCGATGCAGAGAGGTCTATTAACACATAGTGAGTGAGAAAGTTGACTGGAAAGGAAAAACCCAATGCATCATGGGAATCCCTGGCAGCCTACGTCTATTGCAGCATAACTAAGGGAGGATTCAGGGTCACCTGGTCCAGCCCTAACTATATGCTTTAGCAAAAAGGAAAGTTTTAAGCCTAATCTTAAAAGTAGAGATAGTGTCTGTCTCCCGAATCCAAACTGGAAGCTGGTTCCACAGAAGAGGGGCCTGAAAACTGAAGGCTCTGCCTCCCATTCTACTTTTAAATACCCTAGGGACAACAAGTAGGCCTGCAGAGCGAGAACGAAGTGCTCTAATAGGGTGATATGGTACTACAAGGTCATTAAGATAAGATGGGGCCTGATTATTTAAGACCTTGTATGTGAGGAGCAGGATTTTGAATTCAATTCTGGATTTAACAGGAAGCCAATGAAGGGAAGCCAAAACAGGAGAAATATGCTCTCTCTTTCTAGTCCCTGTCAGTACTCTTGCTGCAGCATTTTGGATTAACTGAAGACTTTTCAGCGAGTTTTTAGGACATCCTGATAATAATGAATTACAGTAGTCCAGCCTGGAAGTAATAAATGCATGAACTAGTTTTTCAGCGTCACTCTGAGACAGGATATTTCTAATTTTAGAGATGCTGCGCAAATGGAAGAAAGCAGTCTTACATATTTGTTTAATATGTGCGTTGAAGGACATGTCCTGGTCAAAAATGACTCCAAGGTTCCTCACAGTGTTACTGGAGGCCAAGGTAATCCCATCCAGAGGAAGAATCTGGTTAGATACCATATTTCTAAGATTTTCAGGGCCGAGTACAATAACCTCAGTTTGATCTGAATGAAGAAGCAGAAAGTTAGCGGCCATCCAGATGTTTATGTCTTTAAGACAGTCCTGCAGTTTAACTAATTGGTGTGTGTTACCTGGCTTCATGGATAGATAGAGCTGCGTGTCATCTGCATAGCAGTGAAAATTTATGCTATGTCTTCTAATGATGCTGCCTAGGGGAAGCATGTATAATGTAAATAGAATTGGTCCTAGCACTGAACCCTGTGGAACACCATAATTGACCTTAGTGGGTGAAGAGGACTCTCCATTTACTTGAACAAATTGGAGTCTATTAGATAGATATGATACAAACCACTGCAGCACAGTACCTGTAATACCTACAGCATGTTCTAATCGCTCTAATGGGATATTTTGGTCAACAGTATCAAACGCTGCACTAAGGTCTAGCAGGACAAGCACAGAGATGAGTCCACTGTCAGAGGCCATAAGAAGATCATTTGTAACCTTCACTAAAGCTGTTTCTGTGCTGTGATGAGCTCTGAAACCTGACTGAAACTCTTCAAATAAGCCATTCCTCTGCAGATGATCTGTTAGCTGTTTGACAACTACTCTTTCAAGGATTTTTGATATGAAAGGAAGGTTGGAGATTGGCCTATAATTAGCTAAGACTGCTGGGTCTAGAGATGCTTTTTGAGTAAAGGTTTAACTACAGCCAGCTTGAAGGCCTGTGGTACACAGCTGATTATTAGAGATAGGTTGATCATATTTAAGATTGAAGCATTAATTAATGGCAGGACTTCTTTGAGCAGTTTTGTAGGAATGGGGTCTAAAAGACACGTTGATGGTTTGGAGGAATTAATTATTGAAGTTAACTCAGAAAGATCGATGGGAGAAAAAGAGTCTAACTTAACATCAATGGTACTAAAAGTAGCTGTAGATAATATTACATCTGTGGGATGATTATTGGTAATTTTTTCTCTAATGATAAGAATTTTATTTGTGAAGAAGTTCATGAAGTCATTACTAGTTAGCATTAAAGGGATGGTTGGCTCAAAAGAGCTCTGAATTCAGTATGTGGTTCACAGAATACCTTCTTTGCATGTACTTAATATTTTTGTTTAAAATTGAATCAAAATATTTGAGAAATAGGTATCTATACCCATCAGTATCTTGTACTAAAATCATTAATTATTCAAATCAATATTATTTATTGTCAGCAACTACAACTGAAAAGTGTAAGTAAAACATGATAACGTAGTGTAAATGAGTACCATGAGCCTTTTTCATTGTTTTTTTCATTTTGTTTTTTAAATACTCTGAGCTTTTGTGTTTGCTCTCCTGGTTTGCCATTTATCCTTCAAGTATGTAAGGCTTTGAGCTAAAAGGGAAAAAGCTCCTGTCTTTTTAGTGTTTGTTTATTTTGAGTTATTGCCATGTTTATGAAAATTAAATTTTCATTTGGAAAAATGTTTAACATGTGGTCATTTTTCACACATGTATTATGAAACACACAACTGCATATTAGTTTGTTTGGTTTTTTAGACTTAGACTACCAGTTAAATACAATAACATTCATAATTGAATGTTAGGGGGCGATCGTGGCTCAAGAGTTGGCAGTTCGTCTTGTAATCAGAAGGTTGCTGGTTCGAGCCCCAGCACCGACAGTCTCGGTGGCCTACTGGTGATGGTCATATTAGGTAAATGGAAAAAGATTTTGGATTTACTGACCATCTATATTTCAGTTACAATGACCAACCATGTCAGTGTTATTTACTCAATTTCTTCATGTTTGTGTAACAACTACTATTATTCATTTCAACTTTATATGTTTAAGCTTTAGTTATTCAATTGATCAAGTATATTGAACAGATTTGACTGGTTTCCAATCTACTCAATATTTTTAAGTGTAAAAGTGTTGCCTCAAAAATTTTAAGTAAATATCAGTTTTAGTTTTTATATTGTTGGCTGTTTGGCTTGGATGTGTGTGCGAGGAAGGAATTCGCTGTGAGGAGCGAGTGGAGCTGAGCAAGTGAGGAGATCCCGTTTCCCCCTAATCCCATGGTCCCCTGGAATCCTGGAAGTCATTAACATATGCTTCCAAAAGGAGTTTCCAAAATGTTTTTAGACTGAATAATTCCTGAACATTTATGTAGGTTCACTGTAAAACTGTTCAAAAGTTTTACTCCACAAATAAGATAATTTTTTTAACTATTGTTTGTGCATTAACAGTCTTCAGCTTTAACTTTCCCTCTCTATCAAAAACATCCTCTGTACATGTCCTGGTAACATATTATATCTGGCTTTATACATAATTCATGTAGTTTTATATTATAAGAGGTCCATAAACTTCAAGATGTTTTACTTCCCATGTAAAATGTTAGTGTCGTCTCTAAATGAAACTGGATTAATGCTCCTGATTCCTTTTTTCTGAACTGTACTTAATGGTTGAAGCAAAGTTTTCTATGTATTACCACACAGTACTCGATATTGAAAGTGAACACTAAAGTACAAGGAGTGATTTATAATGTAAAAGATGTTTTGCTTTACTTGACTTGACTTGTACTAAGAGGACTTAAAATGAGATTCTTCCTGAATTTTTCTAACAGCACAGCAGCTGCTGTTGGTCCTAACCCCTGTATCTGCTCCCAAACCAACAAAAACAAAAGTCAAATATCGGCAAAAAATCTTTAAATATAAAAAAAAAAAAATCAAAAAGAAAGAACAATATAGTATAGCTCCAAAAAGTTGATTCTGTTCATCTGGACGTAGTGTTTTCAGTGGGAGAAATGTTTAATCACTCATCTAAGTGACTTCTTCAGTCTTAGCCGACTGCTGGTTTCCACAGCCTTATAAACTGTGATTATATTGGCTCAAATGATTAAAAAGAGGTGTCACTCATGCAAATCAGCCAAAAGAAGCCAAAGTTACAGCCCCTCAGAGTTTAAAGCTCCAGAGGCCTTATAAAGGCTCTGTGCGCAGGGCAGAAAGGGCCTGCTGTGGCTAATTCTTATATTCAAAGCTTTTTTAGACATGTTAATGAAATTAAATAATTTCTGCTGTTTAATACCTAAAAAATGCAACTCATATATGGTGCCCAATGTGTGCTGAAATTGTACATGGCTGGACAATGCCTGAATATTTATTTATTAAATGTGCTGGAATTTGACTGTTTGACTTTAGAAACATAAATCTTTGCACAGATGATGTTTATGTGTTGGTTACAGAATTTCCTGATTAAAAGGTGAACTGAAGCATGTTTTTAAAAGGGTTATATGCTAAATGAATAAATAAATAAATATATTAGGCGATGAAAAAAATCTACTTAGTTTTTCTGTGTTCTAGCCTCAGTAACTTTGACACAGTAACATCTGCTGAAATCTTTACACCACTGATGAAATCTTTATTTTGATTTCAGGATTGTTTACACAGAGTTTGTAATTGCAGAGAAACACTCCATTCATTTTGAACATGTCATTTTCAAGCAGGAAGCTCAGAAAGCCATTTGGGGCTTAGCTGGATAAACTAGTTTTTCAGGATGTTTCTAATATTAGAGATATTGTTCAAATAGAGCAACATCTCATATGTGAACTGAAGAACGAACATATTGTGGTCAATAATGACTCCAAGATTCTTCACAGTGTTGCTGGATGTGAATGCCAGCTGTGTGGCAGGCAGAGGTGGACTGAAGAAACAAGAGAGGTAAACTAAAAGCGGTTTTATTTGACTTCTGATTGGAGTTACAAAAATAACTCCAATCAGAAGACAAGGAAAACCAAATCTATGAATCTTCAGGGAGAACACGCTGTTTAGGTTTATTTCTATGTCAGAGAAAATAGTTTTAGACTATAATAACATCAGAATATCACACTTCTTAACCTGGGGCAATAATGACAGCACGGCCTCTCGTCAGAAGAAACTGTTGACTTAAAGAATAAAAAGAAAAATGTCAGCTAAAATGTATCAAGTTCATTCATTTATTTGTCACCTTTAAACCTAAGGTACTGTATAGTGCTGCACTTTCACACTGTTGATTATTATTTATTTATTTTATTTACTTGCAGCAGATGTGTCACTTGCATTCTATATTATGTGTGTTACTGCTGTGTATTTTTCTACATTTTTTCTTTCCCCCTGTAGAAAAAGTCACTCAGGTGTTACAATAATTCAATTCAATTCAATTCAATTCAATTTTATTTATATAGCGCCAAATCACAACAAAAGTCGCCTCAAGGCGCTTTATATAATCAGTGTGACTACGACTGTCTGGCTTCCTGGGAGCTGGAGAGCTGTGGTTGCTGTTTTGGAGTGTCTGCATGTCTGCCTCTTGGTGGCAGTGGGGGATTAGGATGGGTGCTTCCTAACAGCCTTTGGATGTGGGGCCTGGGGTGCTTGTGCTGGTGGGAGTGGTGGGGGTGGGTGAAGAGGTGGTGTCCTCCTACACCCTTTTCACGTGGCGATACATTTGTATTTGTGCTCCGTCCTTTTATTATATTTTCTCCTATTTTTCCCCCTTCTCTTTTTTCTATTACATATAATGAAATAACTGAAATAACACAAATAACAATAAATAAATAAACAGAAAAATGAAACAAATAAACAAAAACAACCTATAGTGGATTCATAGAGCTCATCTTGAAAAAGCAGAATGAGTTTGGCACAACAGTGCTTTCACATCATAATTCTGCAAAAGCTGCCAAAGAGGAAAGTTGGAAGTCATTTCATAACAACCATATTAGTGAGTTAAATCTGTGTCTTATTAGGTGGAGGAGCACAATGAGTTTGTAGCACCAATTCCTTAGTTTGAGTTGTATTTCTGTCCTCATGGAGGTGGGTAAAAACACATAAACACAGCAATGTAGAACAAACATAACAAACCTGAAAAGAAATAACACAACAAAGGACAACGTGAACATCAACTGAACAGAACTTTTCGCTTTTCTCCATCAAAGCATTTCATTAACAAAAGTGTTTCTTTACAGACCGTCCTGAATATTTGTGGTTCATTGTTAGCCTCTCAACACAAGAGTGAAGGAAAACTTTTTGGGTGGATACCCACAGGTGTTCCAGGTATTTTCACAACACTATCCAACCTTTTGTTATATTTCTTTCAGTCTCATGGCAGCATGAGACGAGATGTTGGTGATAGGAGATCAGGGTTGAGTCAGCTGTAGAAAGATAGGAGCCGACCTGACTGAGATCAAATGCACACAATGAGTTCGTTGTTTGGTAACGTCTTCTGTCCAAACATTAAAATTATTTTCTAATGAAAAGTGAAAGCTGTGCCCCCCACGTTACTTCCTTTGGGACAGCTATGTTAAGCTCGAAAGACCTAAATTGTCCCTTGCAAACTGTGTTTTGAGTATTCTGATGCAGAGTGTAATAACAGTAATTTAGATTAGAAAAAAAAAACAGCAAAGATTCTTGTATATCTGTTTTGAAGGAAGTTTTGAACTGAATTGAATTTGTTGCTTTCAAATATAACAGAAAAAACATGACTTTGATCATATGCGGTTCAAAAAAGGTGCGATATTGTCACCTGTTCTGCTTTAATTTATTCATGAATGATCTTTCTCAGTCATTAAACAAGTAGATTACTGGCTATATGATGGACGAGTTGATAATTTGATGTATGCTGACATTTTAGTTATTCAGTCCCGTTATAGTGCTGCCTCACAGCAGCTGTTCAGGGTCTCAAGCTACAGTTTGCAGTAAGATATTGAATTAAAAATAGTGTGACTGCTTTAGCTGAGGATGACTAGAACTTGTTTTTCTTTGTTTTATTTGGTGTTGATTATTTATTGTGTTAATTCATTACTGCAAGTGTTATTGTCCTTGTGCTTCGATTAATTTCACTTTTATATTCGAATATTTATAATATCTATTAAATTCTAATTTCTTAGAATTTAAAAACAACTGTCTTGAACAACCCATTGTGTACTTGGATTAAAGTAATAATTACATAATTGGTTATAAATGTGTTATTATTTTGGAAACATCACATTAAGATGAAGTCCCTTCATTGACTGAGAGATTCTCCTCACAAGAGTGGGTGAGATTTAAAGATCAGACCAGTGGTGGTCATGTCATCCATCAACTACAGAGGTTTCATGGATGGTTCCCCTAAGGTTCTCATGGCTGTGTGCAGGCAGGCAGGGAAAAGGAGCCAATATGCAGACTCGTGGAGGCAGAACTTTAACTTCAAGATCAAAACTAGGAGGGCTGGAAACTGAACTGGAAACAAAACACATCGGCCAGAATGAGAGTACGCTTAACAGAAGAAAACAAAGACAATAGGGACCGCGACAGAGGTAGTCTGATTAAAGTACTAAATAATTAAATATTAGCTATAGTTTTGTTATCTTTCAAAATAGGGGAAACATCAAACTGATATGTTAGTAAAGTCCCTTCACTGAATCAGAGATTTTGCGCACAAGAGTGGGTGAAACATATTCTAAGTTAAAAAAAACAAACAAACAAAACTTCCACAGCCAACTCTGAAGTGAAACAGTGGCAGTAACACATGTGCATCGGCTGAAATCAAACAATTAGTTTTGCTGATTAAAACATTCACACAGAACTTTGTGCTTTTCTCCATCACAACATTGGTTTGACTGAACATTTGACTGACAAAAATATTTCTTGACAGCAGTACTTGTGGTTCATTGTTAGCTCATTAACACGAGTGAATGAAAACATTTTGGGTGTAACCCACAGGTGTTACAGGTATTTTCACATCACTGTCCAACTTTCTGTTATATTTGTTTCAATCTCATGCCAGCATGTTTGTTTCTCTCTAAGAAGACTCTCACCAGATAATTTTCTCATATGGTGATAGGAGAGCAGGGTGGGTCAACTGTTAAAATAACAGAGCCGATCTGAATAGTAACAGGCTTATTATGTCCAACAAAAACAAAGAAATGCTTTTCTAATGAAAAGTGAAAGTTGTTGTCCCAGGTTACTTCTGTCACAGCCTGGCTGAGGCAGACTGTATGTGTTGCAAAAAAGGACTCGAATGCAGACCAAAAAGAGAATGTGAAACGTGACGTGGATTAACAGAAAACGAGCAGTTTATTAAGGCTGGCAAAATAAATACAAACAAAGGGCATGAGTGAAACTAAACAATAACCTAAACTGGGTGAACTAAACCTTAAACATGGCGAACTGACACAGATACCTGAAGACACGATGTGGAGCAGACAACCAGACAAGGAATGACTGAAAACACACGGACTAAATACACACAGGAGGATAATGAGGGAAGTGGGAACACACGGGGAAATAGCTGATACACATGAACATAATGACATCACAAGGGGAGTCTAAGGCCGTTTCTCAATTCTCAAGTACGCGAGTACGTACTCGCGTTCTTGGCGAGTACGTACTGGCCAAGAACGCACGGGAGTACGGACTCGCCGAGAACGCGAGCACGGACTCGCGATTTGTACAATTGGAACACCAGCGTACGTGATGATGTCACAGGTCCGGAGTTTTTACTGCCGTCCCCTCTTAATTTAACTGTGAGTAACATGTTATGAAGCTTAACTTTAATCACAGCCAAACCGGTTTACTCAGGAACAAATAAAACACTGAAATAAACCAAACATTAACATTTAGAAGTGATCTAAGTGACTTATATATCATTTTTAACCTCAGTAGTGAAACCTCTATTAATAAAAATAGTGTACATGTACATACGTGTACATACCTTAATAAAAACAAGCAGGTGAGATGTTAGAACGCTTTTATTTTTATTGTAGTGGACACTCAAAACTATAGACAGCTGCTGGGGTTTCTTTAACCTGAGTAGTGAGAAGACCGCGGGCGGGGGGGGGTTGAAAACGATGTGCCGGGAGTCCGCTGTTCTCGCCGGCTCTAATAATCCTCAACCTCGCTGTCTGCTATGGAGCTGGCGGGTCACAGACATCTCCGAAAGCGTCGGAGGGCGTTTGGAAATATATGATATCTTCATAAATCGAGCAGATATTTGAAGTTTACACAGCTACATTCCCGCTTGAAAATAACTTAAAAGTTTATTTTGTGACCCAGAAAGAGTAATATTTAAAAGTTTTTAGCCCCGCTCGTCCGCTATTGCCGCGTTTGAGTTTTGGACGAAATGCATTCTGGGATATTTAGCTGTACCAAGTCCACACAAGTCACCACCGATGCATGCTCGATAAAACGGGCGGAGCGAGAACACATCCGGGACTTTTTCGCGTTCTCGGCTTGATGCGTACTTCGAATTGGAACAGTACTTGGTCTCCGACTGATGACGTATCACGAGTACACGAGAACGCAAGTACGCACAAGTACGCATATTGAGAAACGCCCTAAGGCTAAACACAGGAACACAGGACCTCTTCAAAGTAAAACAGGAAACACACTGACTGAACTCAAGACATGTAAACTTAACAGACTGGGGAGACAAAACATAGGGCCCTGAAACATGGGACAGAAAGACACAGTAAACACAACATGGAACATAAGGAAGCATCTCACAAAACATAAGAACTAAACCCTTGACAACCATAACTGAAACCTTGGGAAATGACAATAATCAAAACAGTAAAACCAAGGACTTAGAACATAAACCATAATATAAAAATACAAGAACTCAAAATGCTGGGTCCAAAAGACCCAGAACCGTGACAACTTCCTTTATAGTCATCTAACCGTAGTAGAGTTTTTCTGAATGTCTACAACTTTAACTCACATCATCTGAACCAAATGCAGAGTAAACCAAATCATGAAACAATACTTCCTATGAAATGCACAATACATATAGAAACATTAAGTAGCAGACTGTTGTTGAAATACGGCCATACAAATAATATTAAGTTGAGTTAAACTTGAGAAAAATATGGTTGCTTTCTGGCTTCCTGTTTTGTCATCATCTGAATTTTGAACAACATGACAAAAACACATAGGAGATCAAATATTTTTATTTGAGCAATCCAAATGCTTCAACATTATTTAGATATAAAAAAGACAAACATAACATATATAACGAAAAGAACATATTGTGAAGTTTTCTGTCTTTTCTTTGAGAAAAGAAAAACAGATGTTATATAAGATAAGTCATAAACTTCTTGCCATGCTTATATTATCGAAGTAATGTACACATCATGTTAAAATGGTGAGCTTAACAGTTAAGGTACGGTCCCCCATACAGTCCATTCACACTTTGTCATAGTTGTAAGAAGACTGGAAAAAAGGTGCAATAATAAATAAAACCATAAATGTTAATTGAGTCATTTTATTTTTTCTAAATTCAAAAATTGCTTTCTGTCCACCGTGTGTGACTAACAGTCTCAATACCAGCTGACTGTTGTTGTAATTTGGTGATATATAGATAAAAGTGAATTGAAACTTCTGCTGTACAGTTTACTAAGCTGCGCTGTGATGGGCAGTGTGCAATCACACAAAAGAACAACTTATATTTTACCACAACCAATACTGGAGAAAGGACAGTTTGGAATTCTAATTGACATTACAACTGGTGCACATTGCTCTAAAATCAGTGCTGTGAGATTGACTTTAAGATCACAACCTGATTTAAAAACTGTATCTAACATTCTTCCCCCTGGAAATAGCTCTAAGATATTAAGAGAATATGGCAAATGAGACCACAAGATGGACAAAAATGTACTTTAAAAAGAGATCTTCTTGTTTCATTGGAACAGTAAAGTACCGTAGCAAAGAATAAGTGCACCTATGTAAGAACAAGTGAGTTTTACATTATTATTGAACTTTGATTTTGCCATTGTTTATCCTTTCTACTCTTTTGGTTTCTTAGAATTCTGTCTTCTGGTTTCTGTCTCTTTGGTTATTCCGTCTCCACTGTCAGCTCTATCCCCTTGTCAAGTCCGCATCTCTGTGTTATGTTTCCTGTTTTACTTTGAAATTCTGTGTCTCATGTTAATGTATCTGGATTTGCTTCCCTTGTCTTGTTAGCCCTGATTTGTGCCAGATATGTTTCCCTCCTGTCTCCCATTCCCTGATTACTCCCTCTGTATATTTAATTTCCTGTGTTTTCCTTTGTCTGTGCTGTGATCTACCCTCATGTTTGCGCTCATCCCACACTGTGTGTTCCGTTTGCCAGCCTGCCTGTTTAGTTTATTGATATTTTCACTTAGTTATTTTATGTTCAGCAATAAAGCTATTTTGAGTTCACGTTTTGCCTCCGAGTGTCTGCACTTTGGTTCCTCCATTCCTGCCTGCACATAACACATGACAGAAGGTCACGACCAGAAGATAGACTCTGCAGACTGCTCCGCTTCGGAGTTTGATGCTGAGATGGAGAGGTTGGTTAAATTGCTGGACGGCATCCCCCAGTCTGATAGCTTGCGGGTTATGTCTGAGGGACTGAGCGCGGTGGAAGCAATGGTGAAAACCAACCCCCAGCTTCAGCAATTTGACACAAACACCATTCTGTTCAGGACCATAGCTGCGTGGGGGGAGCACGTCAGGGCAATTTTACTTGGTTTCTCTCTCTCTCTCTCCACGCCGACGCAACAGAAGCAGCTTAATCAGCGGTCGCTACAACAGGACAGAGTCTCTGTGCCGGTGTCACGAAATTCCTCTCCCTCCACACACCCGCTGGGACCTCGTTCACCTGCCCATTCGCCGGCCTCCTTCCTGACGGCTATGTGATCAGAGGATGAGAAGCAGGTCTCCATTTTTCCACCATTTCCAATTCCTTCATCCAGGAGGAAACGGCACCCTCGCCGCCACCACTCTTCTTCACAGCCCGTTCCCAAGATTACAGAGCAGCACACAGTGGTGAATCACGAGAGCACTTTTCCTGTTCAAATGCTGAGACTGTTGCTCATGCTGTCCAGTCAGCTAACTCCGGGAGAGAATATTATGTTTTGGCACCTCCTGAGTTTGCTGGATTTCCGGTCCTAATGAATGCTGAGTTTAGTAAGCTGCTCCCAAAGACTCATGAGACTTTGTGCACAGAGACTGTTAAGGTTTCTGTGGAGTCTCAATCCCAGACTGTTATCATTTCTGAGCCTATTATTTCCAGCTCTCCAGATTTTAAAGACTGTTTTTCACCTGCTCAGTCATCGAACATTGACGACTGAGCAGCACCATCGAACCTGTTCATTGACCTCAAAGTTTGATCTCAAAAAAGCATCGACCCACTTCAGGAGTTGGCACGGGCCTCTCTCAGTGCAGGATGGTCAGGGTTCTGCTGGTAGCTGTTGAGGTGAAATGTTGGCATTAGATGAAGTTAGAGATTGCTTGAGCATACCTGCAATTTTTAGAACCATGGAGTCCTGTTTGCCAGAGAAGAGGCAGAATAATTGTTCGTGCCTGCTGAGCTGCGCCTCCTGGGTGGAGAGGCATACAGGGTCAGAGCCTGAGTCCTTGATGTGTGGCTGGGTTGTTCTGTCACATCCAATGCAAGCTAGCAAGATTCGGAAGCGGGACATTTCCAAAAGTTCAACAGGTTTATTTAAATTTCCTAACACCAAACACAAGACTTAGGGGAATGTACACCTAACAGGAGGGGGCCTGATTAGGAAATCAGGCCCCCTCCTGGTCCACACATCCACATCACAATATAAACCTGTGGACACACTTTCACCAAACACCTAGGATGGAACACCGGAGAACACCATCACACAGGGAAACATGGTAAGCAGTAAATACCCGAGGGGCTGGGGCTTAACTAACGAGGTAGGTCAACGATCCAGTGAGGAGTGACCGCGAAGAAGTGGTAGCGATCACTCAAGGGAGTGATTTGTAGGGAGCTGGAATTAGCCCTGCCTATGAAGTAGACACCAAAACAAACAAAGAACGACAGAGAGAGGGAGAGAGGCGCTGACAGAGCACAGGGCGGACTGGGGAACCCTCACACTTTGAATCCTGTGCAGATTAGAAATAATCCTAAATAAATGTAACCTTGTCCGTCCAACTCTTAAACTCTGGCAGAGCCAGGATTCTCAGAGGAAACACCTCTGCTGTCATGACAGGAAGTTGCATAGTGATGTTGAAATACCGGTAATACCTGTTCCTATAGAGAATATTTTCACCTGCTTATGCTGATAACCAGAAATATTAAAGATGGTTGAATGTATTAAAGGTATTAAAGCTGTTGTTGTTCAGCTGATGCGTCTGTCTTTCTGCAAAACATGGCTCAGTATTTAAGTGTTTGAGTCTGCTGTTTCACAACAGAAGTGTTTAAATATTATTTACATGTTCTTTTAATATGTCTTTAAACATGTTTTCCCAATCTTGTAAGGATAGACTTGGAAATCTGAAGTCAAACCTGAAGTAATAAAGCAAATCAACTAAATAGTCAAAATAATTTAAAGGAAATTAACTAAATATGTCAGTAGAACAGTAAAAGAAAAAGGTAATATATATAATTGTAAGTCACTATGATTAATATCAAACCAGTTAAATCATAATAAGTGAGAACCAATAATCTTTATGTAAATAGATGTACACCTAGAAACCTGTTGATACATGTCATCTAATTTTCTCTCATTCACACAGGCAAAAAATAGTAATAAATGAAGTGGTGGAACATTTGGCTCTGATGTTGTCATCTTAGAATGACAAATAACTGATGAAAGTGGTGTGATTATTAGCTTTTTTTAGGCTAGAAGCTTTACACGAATAATTGTCAAACAATAATGAGCCTAAAGGGAAATTTTCATAATGTGTTTTAATACAAACAGCCAGAGCAGAACAGACCCAACATAAAAACTCCTTATAAACTGAAGTCCACATTCTTTAAAAGACAAAACAATCCACAATTCCCATTTATATAAAATATTTACTTGACTAAATTTAACTATTGTCCCCTAAATTGTTCAAAAGATTAAAACAATGTACAATTAAACGCAGACATAACCACCATAATTTCGTGCACATATACAAATCAGAATAGATGCAACAGAGGAAATAAATGCTTTAATAGACAGCTTACATGATCATTATTTCACTTATAAATACTTTCTTCTTTAACATCAAAAGATAAACTCACATAATGAACAATATTTTATTGTGTTATTTCTTTATGGGAAATCAACGTATATTGATCTTACACAGCTATCTACACTCTGTCTGCCATCATGACAAGATTGTATATTTCATGTGGGTAAACAAAAGTTACAACAGTTTAATCTTTCCCAAGAATGATGCGAAAAAGTTTGATACGTTTACATAAAGACTCAGTGAACCTATACTGCTGCAGTGTTACTCCCTTTTTGCGTGCTTCCTCTACCTCTTTATACATGGCGTCTGTGTAGTGCGTGTTTCTATTTACTTCCATCATTTTGTCGATCTTCTTGACCAACTCCACCACCTGCTTTCTGTCGCTGCTGATGTTGTCAAAGACGTGGTACCTGTTTCCACAGCTTTGGATGATGCGTTTAAGCCCTGGCTCAGCGTCACGTACATACTGCTCTATGGATATGCCTCCAAGATCACCACCTCGGGTGAAGAGCACAATCATGTACTTGTTTGCCTCGGGGCCAAACAGCTCCTGCAGGGCTTCCACTGAGTTTTTCTCTTCTCTCGTGAATCGGCCGATTTGAATGACCAACAGGAACACATGAGGACCAGGAGAGGAGATTTCAACACATTTCACAATTTCTCTTTTGATGAACTCATCTGATTTTGAAGTGTCCAGGATCCCTGGTGTGTCTACAACACTAACTAATCTCTTCCCCCACTGTGTCCAAGCTTTTTGACAGAACTCAGTCACTGATGCAGATAAAGGACAAGATCTGAAATGCTCACATCCCAGGATGGTGTTCCCAACAGCACTCTTGCCCACACCAGTTTTTCCAATCATCACAATCCTCAAATCAGGACCTGAAACACATTTCAGTCATTTGATTTAACACATGTACACAAGGGGGTAACAAGAACCGAAGTGAAACTGAGAAGTTTTTACACTTTAGGAAAATAAGTTAAAAAAAAAACAATTATTAATAATAAGTCTTACCTGCTGGAATTAAAGCCATTTTTTTCACTGTTGTCACTGCACAGGTGAAAGATGAATGTTAAAACTGCTCTGCAACAAGTTGCTTTTTATAGCTCAACAGATGACACGCCTCCTCCAGTATTATACAGCCAGAGAACAGCAATCTGCAGACTTTAGACAGTGTCACACAGAGTTAAGCTTCAACAGACTGAACAACTTCCACTCACTGTAAGTTGTGCTTGTACATTTATTTGCTTTGTAGCAATAAAAAAAAATCTAAATAATTAGAAAAAAGGTCTCTGATTTCTCAAAGAGTATCAAAGAAAGGTTATTCTTACGTTTGTCACAATAAATCTCTTAAGAGACCTTTGTTAACTTTAGATTTAAGATTTATGTGAATCATCTGAAAACAACTGAGATATACTAAATTGTTAAATGAGTTACTTAAACAAAAAAGGAAGAGTTCAGAGTTGTGCTGGCATTGACATTTGGACCCACAGGTTATTCGTTCAAATCCTGCATCATGGGAAGCTTTTTCAGCATATTCAGAAGCAACGAGACTAAAGACAGACAACCGGCGGCACTGAGGTAAAGCTAAAGTCGAGCACTTTTGATTTAGCTTTAGCATGTAAATTACATTATGAACATAGTGTCTTTACATGGCATACATATATGCTATGAAATATTTTATAAATGTAGTTAACAGAAAAAACTCTGAAATGTTTGCAAACTTTTATAGTAATAATTATTTATGAAACAACAAGCAGCTTATTGATTAATTTGTATTTCTTCTATTACTAACTTGTAGTTGGGACCGTGGATTACAATGTATATCAAGACCACACACTGATGAGACAAAGACAGGTAAACCACAATCACTTTTAAGTACTATATAAAGAACATACTAACGGGTTATTGGGTCAAGCAGCGTTTTTCACATGATGGTTGAAGCAAAAAGCACTTAATGAAAAACACTGCAACAAATATTCACTCATTTTAACCACATTCTTTTTTCACTTTCCCTTACATTGTTATTGGTATACATCTATGCAGGAAGACACACTGGCACCACAGTGAACCTTGTTCTTTTGGGAATGGCTGGGACTGGAAAGAGTGCCAGTGGGAACACCATCCTTGGACAGAAACACTTTGTTTCTAGACCCAGTTCAACGCCGGTCACCACAAATTGCCAGAATGTACAAACTGAGATCAATGGTGTAGACGTAAATGTGATTGATACTCCAGATATCTTTGATGATGACATTGCTCCATCAGTTAGAGGCAAACATGTGAAAAGGTGCAAACAACTCTGTGAGTCAGGACCGTGTGTGTTTGTACTTGTGATGCATGTGAGCAGATTTACAGATGGTGAGAGAGACATAATGGAAAAGTTAGAAAAAGCTTTTGGGAGAGAAGTTAGAGGACGAACAATCATCCTGTTCACCCGAGGAAACGACTTGCAGCAGGCAGGAATGGGCTTGGAGGATTTTCTTCATTCTTGCCAACCTGATCTGAAGAAAATGGTTGAAAAGTGTGGAAACAGGTGTGTTCTCTTTGAGAACAACAAATCAGGTTCTGATCAGGTTGAAAAACTAATGACGGTGGTAAACACAATACTCAAAGACCAGAATAATGTATAACTTAAAGTGCTCGGAAATAGTTTTTTTCTTTTACGGAAAGATAGACCGTTGAGTGAGTGAGTATCATGAAGAGGTAGATGATGCAAGACAGATTTTTTGTTTTTTTCTTTAATAGACTAGATAAGAATTAACAGACAAACGAGACAAGATAAATGATCTTTTATGGTTTATTATGAATTTCTGCTAAATGAGGTACTGAACGCTTATTAACCTTTGTAAACTGGAACAAACTACTTCAATAAACTAAGAAACAAAGTGTCTCGTTGTTCTTTGGTCTCATTCTGACCGTGTAATATACTGATGATTTGTTACGTCCCGAGGTCTTCCTCAGTAACGCAAAAGGTAACCTTCTGCGTTCCCGCTTTCAGTATGAGACATGGCAGGTTGTGGATGGAATACAATAGATTGACGCTCCCGGTGGTAACACACGTTCCAGCCGTGTATTACAGCCCTAATCATAACCTTAATCCCAATCAACCATAACCGTATGCCTAACCTTAACCACCTTCTTAATCGTGTTTTCCAAAGCAATTACAGTAAAACAAAAGTACATGTGTACATTCAGTCCAAACAGTTCTCATGTCTGGATAGTCATGTTTGGAGAGTTGTAATAAAATTGGACGCATTTCTTGTAATGACAGCTGGTCCATCTAAAGTGTAATGGATGCATTCTCTCCTAACAGAAAGTGTCCCAACTGTCTTTAAAGTCTTTTTAGGACACCACTCTGACAGCCAGATATTTAAGAAGAAGAGCGGTGAGAACATGTAGCTAAACATGTCACTCCTGGTCTGATTGGGGAGGGAACCAGAGAAAACTCCAACATTGTTTTGGCAAAGTTACACACCTATTCAATATTCATTTTTGTGACCTCAAATTCCCCACTCGGTGTGTCGCAGAGTGGGAAAAAAACGCCCCCTCCTACTGTCACCCAGCAATCCTGCTTTTCTAGCTTCTCGGCACAACCTCCCAGGGGACTACGCTACCTTTGATACACTGATTACAGGAACCTAGCTAGCTATGAGTTTTTCAAGGGTACAGTGCTGGATCTCCAGTTCAGTGATCCTGGCCTCCAGAGTTATAGAATATGCTATATTTATTAATGTATCAAGTTCATTTATTAAAACAATACTATTATTTTAAGTGTCATTATTACTAAAGGAGACCGAAGAGCAATCATCATACACAGTGAGCAGGAACTAGGCTTTCTGATCACAAGAGTAGCATTAGAAGTTATTACAAGCTGTCCCCTATAGTCAGACATTTTTTATCAGGTGTACAAGACATTTATTGAGCATTGAAGACTATGGCATTATTTTTGTGCCTGTATTCTAAGCGCACGCCAAAAAATGCTGCAAGTGCAAATGTTGCATGTTGAGAAGAAAATTATTTTGAGCGAACAAAATTCATTGCTGCATGCAAGAAATGTATTTGAGTGTTTGCTATTATCCATATACTGTCATGGTACTGGGTCATGTGACCCAGTGTTTGAGTTTTTATGTATCCTTTGTATTCATTTGTGTTCTAGTTTAGCTCATCTAGTTGATTTCTAGGTTGCAGTTTAGTCCTTTGTTTCGTAGTTGTTTCTGTCATCTCCCCCTGTACTGTCTACCTGTCATGTTTCATGTCTGTGTGGTTCTTGTTGTCAAGGTCGTGTCATGTCTATGTCTCCATGTTTCCTGTTTTATTTTGAAAGAGTCTGGTGTTCTTTGTTCATTGTATTTAGCTTCACTGCCCCTGTCCTGTCATTAGGTTCATGTGTGTCAGCTGTTCTTCCTCTTGTGTTTCCTCTTCCCCTGATCATCCCTGTGGGTATTTAGTCTCTGTGTTTCATTCAGTCTGTGTCGCGTCGTCTGTGTACCTTCCTTCTGGCCAAGTTAAGTGTTTTTCCAGTTCAGGTTTTTAGTTAGTTGCGGTCTCGGCCCCTGTTATGTTTTGTCTACTTTCCTCTGTATCGGCCCAAATAAAGGCTCGCTTTCAGTTTAAGTTCACTCCCGTCTCCTCACCTGTGTTCACACCTGGGTCCACAACACACACCTCCGCACGGTCTGTCTCCACAGACCATGACATATATGCTCAGTTGTTGGCATTTGCTCTTGCCCAGATCTCTGCTCTGTGTGCTGACAGACATCTGTGGACCTGCTCTCAGTGTGTCGCTCTCGCTCTCAACATCTCTGCACCACGCATGCTCAACTCTTGTACCGTTATAAGTGCCACACACAATCACAGACCTGGATGCAAAAACTCTGATTGGCTGTTACAGTCTTCAATCAGCTTGCTAGCTACTGCATTCTGGAAACACGGTCCAGAATATAACTATATCTACTTTGGCTTAGCATGTTTAATTTTTTTATTTTAAATATATAGTTTTTTAAGACCATTGTTGGTTTTTATATAGTTTAAACTAAACCACTCCACTGGATTTAGCCACATTCTGGGCTGTTATAGTGTGTGTATATTTGCACTTGCAATTTATTTATTTTTTTATATGCGCTCAGAATAGAGGCACAAAAATAACACTATAGAAGGCAGGTGGTTACTGACTGCTGGAACTCATTCAAAGAGAGGAATATGAATTATACCAAACATGAAATACAGCATGTCATATTTCCAAAAAGCTAAACATGTATTCCAAAACAGTAAAAATCTAAATGTTCAGTAGTTGGAGACACATAGCAACAAGAGTTATTGGTTCCCTGCAGCACATAAGGATAATCATTTAAAACAAAACAAAAAACAAGTCAATAATTCATAATTTAATACTCCAAGATACACTGTTTGCCACTGGTGTCTCCCATATGTGTTGGCTGTTGACTTTTTTTATTTCATGTCTACCTGTTTTCTGTCCTTCTTTTCTCTTCATTTAGATATATTTATGTGCAGCTGTTGTTGGATGCATGTATTTAAGTGCACAAAACTAGGCATCATGTACTTTGATTATTGTTGATAGACTGATGATTGCCATCACCTGTGTTCACCATAAACTAGGTGAAGGTGGTGCTTTCTCAGGAGTTACTCTCACATGTGTATCAGAAACATGGAGGGAAGCCACATGCTGAAATGTGTCAGCATCCATTTGCTTTTCCAGTAAGAGTTAAAGTCTTTTATATGCACCTGTGAGTGCCGATGTTCTTGTTTATCCAGTTTTGTGGTTTTGTTCAATTGAGCATTTTAAGATATGAATAAATATAAATATTAATAAATAATAACAAAGTTCGATAGTGGTTAGATCACTGGAAGAAAACTGAGACAGCTTTCACTTTTCATTTCATTCACTTTTCATTACAGAAGAATTTAAATGTTTTTGTTAGACACAAGAGGCTAAAAAACAACCAACTTATTGTGTGCAATTGACCTCAGTCAGGTCTGCTCTGCTATTTTAACAGTTGACCCAGCCCTGCTCTCCTGTCACCACATCATAAAACAATCTCGTGAGAGTCTTTAGCTTCTTATAGAGAAACAAACATGCTGCCACGAGACTGAAACAAATATAACAGAAAGTTGGACAGTGATGTGAAAATACCTGTAAC
This sequence comes from Pelmatolapia mariae, assembly GCF_036321145.2. NCBI lineage: Eukaryota > Metazoa > Chordata > Actinopteri > Cichliformes > Cichlidae > Pelmatolapia > Pelmatolapia mariae. The sequence continues at coordinate 5,083,443 of NC_086235.1, read as the reverse complement.
ACCTGTGGGTTACACCCTAAATGTTTTCATTCACTCGTGTTAATGAGCTAACAATGAACCACAAGTACTGAGGAAGTCTGCTGTCAAGAAATATTATGTCAGTCAAATGTTGTGATGGAGAAAAGCACAAAGTTCTATGTGAATGTTTTTTTTCAGCAAAACTAACTTTTTGATTTCAGATGATGCTCATGTTGTTCTTTGTTCCAGAATCCACTGTTTTGATTCAGAGTTGTGTGTGTGTGTGTGTGTGTGTGTGTGTGTGTGTGTGTGTGTGTGTGTGTGTGTGTGTGTGAGTGTGTGTGTGTGTGTGTGTGTGTGTGTGTGTGTGTGTGTGTGTGTGTGTGTGTGGTTAGTTATTTATTTTACTAAATAAATAACTAATAACTAATAAAAACTAAAACTAATATTTGATTATTTAGTATGCTAATCAGAGTAGATGTGGGAAAGTTTAATGCAGTTATTTATAAATGTTAAGAGACCTGCTTTTATTTTAATCTAAATTCTAAAAACATAAGGACAATAACACCCACAACATCATCACCTCTGTAATAACACAAAATAAATCAAAACACAACAATTAAATGAGCTTTTATTCCACTATTTCCAGAAGCAGGTGAAATGTCTTGTGTCACTTAAAGTTGGTCCAATCAAGGCCATTATGACTCCATCTGAATCCATTCACTGATAAAATCTTATCAGCAGACAGTGAACGGTAGGAACGCCAAATCACAAACATTTGGCGTGTCCTTTTCCACCTTGGCGGCTTGATCAAGATCTTGAATGCATCATGACATGCAACCTGAAGTTTTATTTTTTTGCTTTACTGAATATACACCACAGGTGTGCAGTAAATAATGGAGTGCAGTAGTCTCTAAAAACAGCTATTTTAACATAATCTGAGCAGATGTAAAATTACAGGCAAGGATATCTGTACTTACAACACAAGCTCTGCACATTCTCAACATCATCACCACAGAGATCACATGTCCTCAATATCCACCTGCATTCACAAAATTTAACACTTCATCTCCCACACAGAAGAAGAGAAAATCCTCAACTGAAGCTGTTATGAGCCAGCACTATGACGCAATCGAATAACTGAAATGTCAGCATCTATCAAATTATCAATAAGACTCTCGTCTATCATATAACCAGTACTCTACTTGTGACTTAGAAAAATCATCCATGTACAAACTGAAACAGAAAAGGTGACAATATCTCACCTTTTTGAAACTCGCATGAACAAAGTCACATTTTCGTTGTCAGATATGGAAACAAGGTCATTCAGAATATATGTGCAGAAATCTTTGTTGTTTATTTTTGTCAGTAGTTTTCATGTCCTGCCTATCCAGAAGAATTTGTTCTAATATTTTTGATGCAAGCCAGAGAACTTGGCCTGTAGTTTTCTCTTTTCAAGAAAAAACATTTCTGGAATCACATCTTCATATTCTCAAATTTCCAAACCAAACTAAATTTTCAAATGAAGTTCAACAAACTTCAAAACAACATCAGTGCTGTCAGGTCACACACAAAAACTGAAAATGACAGCACTACTGAGCTTTCAGTATACACTGCATCTGTCAGGGTGTGGTGAAGGAGGACCCACAACTGCAGACACATCGGCAGCAGGAGGTTTAATTGAAGGCGAGCCCTTTAATGACTCATCAATCAGATAAACAAAGACTGTGGAAAAGAACAATACACTCTGAAAAAGCACAAGGGGAGACAGAAACAAGATATACACACGAGGGTGTAGACACATGGGAACACAGCTGGAGTAAAGTAGACATAACGAGACAGAGACAGCAACACTGAACACAAATCACATAAAACAATGACTATCACAAAACACAGTAAATCACAAACACTGAGGAATGGAAACAGTGACAATTGCAGAGACAGTCAGAGAGAGACAGCAACACTGAACTTGACATTCATAGGGAGACATGATAGACTACACACTGGTGACACTGGGAAGGATACACATGGGTGAGACGACAACAACCTGCACACAAAAAGGAACTGACTAAATTACCAAAAGACTAAGAACTAGAAACATAACTCACTTCTCAAAACAAATTACAACATATATTTTTAAAAAACACACGCACACACACAAAACACTGGGAACAGACTCAGCGACCTTAACAGCATCAGAATACCCAAAACACAGAGTTTAATACCTCTAGCCCTTTTCTCTTTTTAAAGTGACGTATTGAGGTAAATATAAAAATGAAAAGATTACAGAGACACTGCTGAAACTGGCCATGTTCTCCTTCTACAATCAAATAAGAAAGTTTAATATTACAAAAGATCTAGTAAATATTTTATGCGCATTGTATGTTTCATGTGAATTATTGTTTTGTATTTTAATTTACTCAGCATTTAGTTCAGATTATGTGAGTTAATCTTGTAGAGATTCAGAAAACCTCTGACCTGGTTAGATCACTATGCAGAAAAGAATCTGGGACAGCAGCTTTCGCTTTTCATTGGAGAAGAATTTCTTTGTTTTTGTTGGACATAATGACCCTGTTACTAGACAGTGATCTCTGTTTATTCAGATCTGCTCTGATAGTTTAACATTTGACCCAACCCTGCTATCCTATCACCACATCATAAAAATAACTTGTCAGAGTCTTTAGCTTTTAGAGAGAAAAAACATGTTCTCATGGGACTGAAACAAATATAACAGAAAGTTGGAAGGTGATGTGAAAATACCTGTAACACCTGTGGGTTACACCCTAAATGTTTTCATTCACTCGTGTTAATGAGCTAACAATGAACCACAACTACTGAGGAAGGTCTGCTGTCAAGAAATATTTTGTCAATCAAATCTTGTGATGGAGAAAAGCACAAAGTTCTGTGTCAATGTTTTAATCTAACTTTTTGAATTCGGACGATGCTCATGTTGTTCTTTGTTCCAGAATCCACTGTTTTGATTCAGAGTTGGTGGTGGTTTTGTTTGTTGTTTTTACTTTAAATGTTTCACCAAATCTTGTGAGGATAGTCTCTGATTTAAAAAAAGAGACATTAATAACATATCAAAATCACCGTATTTTGAAAGATAACTAATAAAAAAAAACTAATAATAAAAACACTAATATTAGTAATTACTAAATAAATAACTAATATTTACTTATAAAAACTAAAACTAATATTTAATTATTTAATATGTTAACCAGAGTAGATGTGGGAGAAAAGCACAAAGTTCTGTGTGAATGTTTTAATCAGCAAAACTAATTGTTTGATTTCAGCCGATGCACATGTGTTACTGCCACTGTTTCACTTCAGAGTTGGCTGTGGAAGTTTTGTTTGTTTGTTTTTTTTAACTTAGAATATGTTTCACCCACTCTTGTGCGCAGAATCTCTGATTCAGTGAAGGGACTTTACTAACATATCAGTTTGATGTTTCCCCTATTTTGAAAGATAACAAAACTATAGCTAATATTTAATTATTTAGTACTTTAATCAGACTACCTCTGTCGCGGTCCCTATTGTCTTTGTTTTCTTCTGTTAAGCGTACTCTCATTCTGGCCGATGTGTTTTGTTTCCAGTTCAGTTTCCAGCCCTCCTAGTTTTGATCTTGAAGTTAAAGTTCTGCCTCCACGAGTCTGCATATTGGCTCCTTTTCCCTGCCTGCCTGCACACAGCCATGAGAACCTTAGGGGAACCATCCATGAAACCTCTGTAGTTGATGGATGACATGACCACCACTGGTCTGATCTTTAAATCTCACCCACTCTTGTGAGGAGAATCTCTCAGTCAATGAAGGGACTTCATCTTAATGTGATGTTTCCAAAATAATAACACATTTATAACCAATTATGTAATTATTACTTTAATCCAAGTACACAATGGGTTGCTCAAGACAGTTGTTTTTAAATTCTAAGTAATTAGAATTTAATAGATATTATAAATATTCGAATATAAAAGTGAAATTAATCGAAGCACAAGGACAATAACACTTGCAGTAATGAATTAACACAATAAATAATCAACACCAAATAAAACAAAGAAAAACAAGTTCTAGTCATCCTCAGCTAAAGCAGTCACACTATTTTTAATTCAATATCTTACTGCAAACTGTAGCTTGAGACCCTGAACAGCTGCTGTGAGGCAGCACTATAACGGGACTGAATAACTAAAATGTCAGCATACATCAAATTATCAACTCGTCCATCATATAGCCAGTAATCTACTTGTTTAATGACTTAGAAAGATCATTCATGAATAAATTAAAGCAGAACAGGTGACAATATCGCACCTTTTTTGAACCGCATATGATCAAAGTCATGTTTTTTCTGTTATATTTGAAAGCAACAAATTCAATTCAGTTCAAAACTTCCTTCAAAACATATATACAAGAATCTTTGCTGTTTTTTTTTTCTAATCTAAATTACTGTTATTACACTCTGCATCAGAATACTCAAAACACAGTTTGCAAGGGACAATTTAGGTCTTTCGAGCTTAACATAGCTGTCCCAAAGGAAGTAACGTGGGGGGCACAGCTTTCACTTTTCATTAGAAAATAATTTTAATGTTTGGACAGAAGACGTTACCAAACAACCAACTCATTGTGTGCATTTGATCTCAGTCAGGTCGGCTCCTATCTTTCTACAGCTGACTCAACCCTGATCTCCTATCACCAACATCTCGTCTCATGCTGCCATGAGACTGAAAGAAATATAACAAAAGGTTGGATAGTGTTGTGAAAATACCTGGAACACCTGTGGGTATCCACCCAAAAAGTTTTCCTTCACTCTTGTGTTGAGAGGCTAACAATGAACCACAAATATTCAGGACAGTCTGTAAAGAAACACTTTTGTTAATGAAATGCTTTGATGGAGAAAAGCGAAAAGTTCTGTTCAGTTGATGTTCACGTTGTCCTTTGTTGTGTTATTTCTTTTCAGGTTTGTTATGTTTGTTCTACATTGCTGTGTTTATGTGTTTTTACCCACCTCCATGAGGACAGAAATACAACTCAAACTAAGGAATTGGTGCTACAAACTCATTGTGCTCCTCCACCTAATAAGACACAGATTTAACTCACTAATATGGTTGTTATGAAATGACTTCCAACTTTCCTCTTTGGCAGCTTTTGCAGAATTATGATGTGAAAGCACTGTTGTGCCAAACTCATTCTGCTTTTTTAAGATGAGCTCTATGAATCCACTATAGGTTGTTTTTGTTTATTTGTTTCATTTTTCTGTTTATTTATTTATTGTTATTTGTGTTATTTCAGTTATTTCATTATATGTAATAGAAAAAAGAGAAGGGAGGGAAAAATAGAGAAAATATAATAAAAGGATGGAGCACAAATACAAATGTCTCGCCACGTGAAAAGGGTGTAGGAGGACACCCCCTCTTCACCCACCCCCACCACTCCCACCAGCACAAGCACCCCAGGCCCCACATCCAAAGGCTGTTAGGAGGCACCCATCCTAATCTCCCACTGCCACTAAGAGGCAGACATGCAGACACTCCAAAACAGCAACCACAGCTCTCCAGCTCCCAGGAAGCCAGACAGTCGTAGTCACACTGATTATTGTAACAGCAGCTGAGTGACTTTTTCTACAGGGGGAAAGAAAAAATGTAGAAAAATACACAGCAGTAACACACATAATATAGAATGCAAGTAACACAGTTACCAGTTACCTTCAACTTCCACATCTTCTTGAGTTCTTCTTTCAGCTCTTCTTTCAGCCCTTGGTACTTCCTGATGTTGCTGTCATTTGGTATAGCTACATCTATCACTACTACCATCTTCCTCTGCTTGTCTGCCACTACTATGTCCGGTTGGTAAGCCATCACTACTTTGTCTGTCTGTATCTCACAGAATTTTGGCTTGATTATTCTCGACCACGTGGGGGACGTGTCCTAATTTCGCTTCAGGACTTCCATGCCAGATGCTCCTGGAACAGATGTTCCTGTATGGTATCCCAGCAACTTGGTTATGGGGTCCCAAGTATTCCCTGCCTGCTAGCATCTTGCACCCTGCTATTATGTGTTGGATTATCTCAGGGGCATCACAGCCTGCACCTGGGGTCTTGCCTGGTGTGGTAGACCCCTGCATCTATGTATCTTGTACTTAGAGCTTGTTGATGTGCTATCTTTCCATCCAGCTTTATCCATCCACTGGTAGTATTTCTGGATGCAAGCCACTTCCTCTGTCTGCGGGTGGTATATACCATGCAGGAGCATATCCTTCCATTACGCTTCCTCCTCTTGTTCTTGTTCTTTCTTGGATTTCTGTTGCCTGATGTATTCACCAAGCACTCATTAGTATTCAGCATACTTCATACATTCACAGCTTACAATCTCAGGGTGCTGGATTTTGAGTGAAGACCTCTATGCATGGTCAGGAGCTTAATGTCAGTGGCTTTTTTTTCTCATTTGGCCAGCTCATTATCCCAGCAGGGTACCTGATCACTGGCGGGGTGATAGCCATTGATAGCCTGGATTGTGTTCTTGCCATTCAGCTGACTCTTCAGAACTTGCCTTGCAGGTGGTTGTGGCTTTCATACGTGGTTCATACGTGGACGTAGCGTTCTTCAGTCTGAAGAAGTCACTTGGATGAGTGACGAAACGTTTCTCCCACAAAACGCTACGTCCAGATGAACAGAATCAGCTTTTGGAGATTTACTTTCCTGGATGATTGAGAATGCATCAAGACATTTGCTTCAGAAGTTTCTAGGTATCGAATATTTTCAGTTTGTATGACTGATAGCATGTCGTTGAGCCAGACATTGAAGGAGGGAGGAACAGCGGACTTCCATTCCTTTAGAATAAGTCTTTTCACAACCATCATTCTGAGATCAACTGGCACCTGTGTAGTTGCAGGAATTAGTCTGGAACGTACATTTCTGGATTGGGTGGGATGAAGATTCTATAAGCTTTAGAGTACTAATCAAATATTCTAGATAAGATGAGAAATTAGTCAATCAGGGACAATGCCAAAAAGCATAAGCCAGTGTGCTATCTGATATTTTACATCTGTCACATATGGGGGAAGTCGATGGATAAATTCTGTGTAGTCGAGCCTTGGAGTAATGTAGCCATTGATGTTAACAGAGCAGGAATGAATTTCTGATAAGCACTTGTCCCACATATTTCTATACCCAGTTCCTATGTAATCTGAATGAATATAACAGTAAATACTAAATATTGAATATTATTGTGGAGCACGTAAGATCGACAGCACAGAGTGTGCTTTGAGGTAGGAGCCAAAAAGGGTGTAGTTTGTGTCTGTGAGCACCCGTGTGTACACCTGTGAGCATGAGCGTGCTTGTATTTAAAGGGTTCCTTCATGTAATGATCTGCTAGAGGGTGTGGAGAGCCATAGCCCCGTCCCCCAGGGCATGAAGCAGGTATGGAGGAGATCAAAACTCCAGACATCCAGAGGCCCTCAGAGCACAAAGACCAAGGAAGACCAACGGAGGGGCAACTGTGCCACTCTCCCGGAAAGAGCTGAGGAAAGCCCCAGATAAGGGGTCACTCAGCAGCCGCGGAGCAGAAGCCAGAGGGGGTTGCAGTGACGTGCCCGTGAGCTCCGCCGGCAGCCAGCTGTGCCAGAGTGATCGAGCCCCAGGCCCAGAGGCCCTCGGCCTCTGGGCCTGGGGTTCTCCTCTGCATAGCCCCTTTTGCCATGCCAACTGCCTCGGTTCGGCACCACCACCAGAGGTCGCTGAAACCTCACATTAGGAGAACTCGGCCACAGATTTGTCATCCATTCCTCCCGAATATCAAGATTTACTGGAAGCCTTTAATAAAGATAAAGCACGTTCTGTGCCACCCCATCGCCCTTACGACTGTGCCATAGACTTACCTCCTGGTTCCACCTTACCTTCCAGTCGGCTCTACAACCTGTCACGTCCGGAACGGGCTTCTATGGAGAAATATATCAAGGAATCTCTAGCAGCAGGGCTCATTAGACCATCTACTTCACCTTTTTTGTCGGTAAGAAAGACGGTTCACTCCACCCTTGCATTGACTTTCGACCCCCCAATGACATTACCATTAAAAATAAATATCCATTACCATTTATTAGTTCTGCATTCGAGCCTCTTCACAGTGCCACCATTTTCACCAAACTGGACCTCCGAAATGTTTATCACCTTGTCCGAATCCGAGAGGGAGATGAGTGGAAAATGGCATTTAACACTCACTTAGGTCATTTTGAGTATTTGGTTATGCCATTCGGCCTCACAAATGCACCTGCAGTTTTTTCAAAACTTGGTTAATGATGTGGTTAGGGATTTTTTGGACGGTTTTGTCTTTGTATATCTCGATGACATCCTGATTTTCTCTAAGAATATTGAGGAACACAGAGTACATGTCCAGGCTGTGCTCCAGCGGCTGCTGGAAAACAAATTATTAATCAAAGCTGAGAAATGTGAATTCCACTCTCCTTCCGTGTCGTTCCTGGGTTACATCCTCGCAGGGGGACAGGTGACCCAGGACTGACCTAGCTAAGGTTAAAGCAGTCGTCAAGTGGCCCGTTCCAACATCGCGAAAACTCTTATGTTTTCTGGGCTTTGCCAATTTCTATCGCCGCTTTTGTCATGATCCTGGGTCAGTTTGACCCAGCGTTTTGCGTTTCCTTTTGGTTTTACCTTGTGTTTTGTGTTTATTCTGATTTTGGTATTAGTTCTTAGGATTTGGTTCTGGTGTTTAGTGCTTGAGTGTTGTATCAGCCCTACCTGTGTATGTCCTCTGTGCTCTGTTTGGGTCTTCGAGTTTGTGTTATAAAACAATCTGTGTGTTTCCTGTTTTACTTTGTAGGTCTGTGTCTCGTTATGCCCATTAGTTCCAGCTGCGTCCCCTCCTGTGTGCCAATTCCTGATTGCCTGGTGTGTGTATTTATAGTGTGTGTCTGCTTGTGCTCCTCGTCGCGTCGTCTGTGTTTCTCTGCGTCAGTTGGTATTTCTCCGTGTCTCTCTCTGTTCCATCCCGTGTTCGAGGTTTACTAGTTTTTCCCAGTTTAGGTTTGTGTCTTTGTGCAGTCCTCGCCACCCTCATTTCTGTATATATTTCACCCTTTGTAAATAAAACGCTCACCTGCATCTGGCCGTTTCTTGCATCTTGGGTCCTCATTTAACTCCACCACACGACTGCTGCCCCAGCCGTGACAGCTTTATAAGAAATTACAGTCAAAAAGCCTCTCCCCTTACCTGCCTTACATCTTCTAAACTTCCCTTAATCTGGAGTCAGGAGGCTGATGCTCCCTTTTCTAAGCTGAGAGAACTATTCACGTCTGCCAGTGTTAATCCATCCCGATCTCAGTAAACAGTTCATAGTTGAGGTGGATGCATCAGATGTTGGGGTGGGGGTGGTGTTGTCCCAGCGCTCTGACCCGGCCAGAAAGCTTCAACCCTGCGCCTTTTTTTTCGCGCCGCTTCTCCCCAGCGGAGAGAAATTATGACGTTGGGGATTGGGAGTTGCTCGCGGTCAAACTGGCGCTAGAGGAGCGGCGGCATTTTCTTGAGGGCGCTGAGCATCCCTTTATTGTTTGGACTGGTCACAAGAACTTGATATACCTTTGCACTGCTAAAAGACTTAACTCACGCCAAGCCCGCTGGTCATTGTTTTTCAATCGGTTTGACTTTTCTATTTCCTATCGACCAGGATCCCGCAACATCAAACCGGATGCTCTGTCCCGCCAGTTTGACCTGGCAAATAATCCACCTGACGCTCCCACCATCTTACCGGCAGGCATCAGAATCGGCGCCATCTCCTGGGAGGTGGAGGAGGACATCCGCCGTGCACTGGGGATGGAACCGCACCCTGGCACAGGTCCTCCGAACCAGCGTTTCGTTCCAGCAGCGGCGCGATCTAAGGTGATTGATTGGATTCACAAAGGCAGATTTGCTTGTCATCCAGGAGGTGGGAGGACCAGCTCTCTCATTAAAAGGTATTTCTGTTGGGACTCAATAGATAAAGTCGTCAAGGAGTATGTGGCCGCATGCTCAATCTGCGCCCGTAATAAATCAAACCCACGCCGCCCGGCCGGATACTTACAGCCCCTCTCGATTCCTCGTCGCCCCTGGTCTCACATCTCCTTGGATTTTGTCACTGGTCTCCCCGTGTCGTCAGGTAAAACCACTATACTCACAGTGAGTACAGTTTGTAAGTGAGTGAGTACAGACAGATTCTCCAAAGCGGCTCACTTCATTGCATTGGACAAACTTCACACTGCCACTGAGACAGCCAGGGTCTTAACGGACCGTGTTTTTAGACTTCATGGAATACCTACCGAGATTGTGTGTGACCAATCTCCAGTTCACGTCGCAGGTGTGGAAAACGTTTTGTACAGCTCTCAGAGCAAAACCTTGCCCAAGCTCAGATTATCACCCGCAAACGAATGGACAAACTGAGAGGCTCAACCAGGAACTGGAAGCCACCCTCCGCTGCATCACTGCCTCTAATCCAGCTTCATGGTCCTCTGTTCTGCCCTCCTTGCCCCTCCCCGTTCCTCAGCTGCGGGAAATTATTCTGGCAGTATTTAGGAGCAGTGCACACAATAAGTCTTCGCCAGATTGTCTGCTAACCTCTGTTAGTTCACAGCCTCATGTTTCTGTGTATCTCTCAGTGTGCATTACTTACCTCTCTCTTCCTGTCTCCTAGTCCGCACCTGGACTCATCATCCAAACCCTGCCATAGCCACGCTTCTGGATTCTGGTCAGCTGCTGCTTAATCCTTTTCATGCAAACTGCCATTCACACCTGCCTGCCTCCCTGTGCACCCGTAAAGGACTCAATACTCACCTCACCTCCACCTCCAGCTTATCCCCACCTGTGAACAAGTAAGCCATCTCAGCTTATAAAACTGGGAAACTCTCACAACTCCTTGGACTGTTCTGATTATCCTCTCCTTTGTTTCAGTGCCCCTGGTCTGCCATAGTTTCCACCTGCCCAGCACTTCACAGACACCACGCTTGTGGACAAAATTAAATCTTGTTTTTGTCTTGATTATCTAAGTTAGGAATTCTTGTAAATAAAAGTTTTGTTTTTGCAACTCACTTCAAGCCTCCGGTCTTTTGGTTCTGCGCATGAGTCCATTCCACTTCACGGGCCTCTGAGCCATGACAATAACATTCTTTTATCAAGACAATTTGTTGATATTAAAGACATAGTTTTATCATGGTTTGAATCATACCTGTCAGAGAGGTCCTTTTCTGTTGTTATTGGGAAATACTCCTCTACCTCTGCCCATATTTGTTGTGGTGTGCCACAAGGGTCTGATTTTTGGGTCCCACTCTGTTCTTTTATACATGCTGCCTTTGGGATCTATTTTGAGGAAATACACCATTCCCTTTCACTGGTATGCTGATGACAATAAATTTACTTTCCCTTGAAATTGGATGTCTCTGTTCCACTGCAGCCTCTACTTAACTGTTTACATGATGTTGAAGACTGGTTAATACAGAACTTTCTTTCCCTAAACGTTCAGTTCAGTTCATGTTTTTGGAGAAGCAAGTCCACAGTTGTGAAAAACGGTTTTTATCAGTAATGTGAAATTACCTTATCTTTCTCCTAAAGACCTAGAAAAACTTATTCATCCCTTCATCACCTCTAGACCGGACTACTGCAGTTCACTTTATTTCGGTCTTCAACACTCATCTCTCCACCAAACCATCGTTTGGTGCAAGGTTTTAACAAGTGTTAGAATGTATGAACAGATCAGTCCACTTTAAGCAAATTTACACTAGCTCCCTGTCTATTATTGTATTAATTTTAAGATTCTTTTACTTACTTTCAAAGTTTTAAATGGTATAGCACACAGTTATTTAAGCAAACTCCTCAACACATACAACTGCAAAAGAGCACTGAGATCCTCTAGACAGATGCTTTTAGGTCTAAATTGAAGGTCTTGATTGAAGCATAGAGGAGATGGGGCTTTCACAGATGCAGCGCCTAGACTCTGGAATAACTTGCCAGTTGATATTTGTACTTCAGAGTCCATTCAGTCTTTCAAATTGAGTCTTAAAACTCACTTTTTTATGTTGGCTTTTAATTCAAGTTCAGTTTGATTGCCATCAGACTTGTTTTATGTTTGTTTTGTTTATTTTGTTTTGTTTTTATGTTAGTATATTGTCATTGCCTCATCTCATGTCTTATTTATCTGTATTTGTGTTTTTTGTAATTGTTTTCTCTAGTTCTTAACTAATTATCAAGCAGGTCAACTTTGTTGCTTTTAAATGTGCTATAGAAATTAAAATGATATTGATAACTGCCTGACAAGACTTGGGCTCAAATTCCAATTTTGTCTTGAGTTTGAGCCCCAGTAACTCTTAGATACTATCCAAAAAGCAACACACTCCAGGACAGATCCGTCCTCAGGTCAGCAGATCCGCCCCACTTTCTGGCCATCCAAACAGGATCCATCCGCTTATGGAGAAGGCATCATCAAACAACAGGAACAACGAGAACGTGTTTTTTGCTTTGTAGGTACTGTAAACTTTCTTTCCAAATTTGCTTCATTCATGGAGTTACAATTTCAGCAAAAATTATACTTATATGAAATGATGTGAGTAACTGCTTTTTTTGCATTTTTATTTAGAAACATGAGATTGCATTGAGCAAAGTTAGCTTAGAGCACATTACCTACCAGCATATTAGCTAATATAAAATGAAACGCTAAGAGGTTAACCGTTTAAAAAGCACCTCAGTGATTTATTTCAGTGTGGCAGGTGCTGTTATTCGGTTCTCTAGCCCAGTGGTTGTCACTCTAAGGCTGAACAGTTTTCTTTCCAAGACAATAAGACTTTGACTGAATAGCAATTTCTCCTGAGTAACATCTGCCGGACCTTTAAATTAAACCTTGGTGAAATGTAGATGGCCTCATCCAACAGAGCTATGCTGTCAAGCCAATGAGAAACTTAGAAATTGGGGTTCTGGATTGGAATGACACTGATGTAAATACATTATATGTAATGAAATAAAATTCTCTGAATAACTGACTATCAGCCCAGAGAGAGAGAGAACAGACAGGGAACAAAAAGAAATAAAAGCAAGCAAACCTGAATTCTGTTCTCTAAGAAACACTACAATCCACATTTATTTTTATTTATTGATGTTATTACCAAAAACTACTCTGACTAACTGACAAACCTATAGTCCCTCAGTACTTCTTGGCTGTCTGCTCCAGGTTTTGATTTTTTCCGTTTTCCTCTCTCCTCTCTTGTCTCTTTTACTCATTTGTTTGTGTTTATATTCATGGATATGACTTATCACAGGTTCCTGCCTCTGGGTGAACACACCTGGGCTGATCGCCCACCTGTTCCTGATAACCTCTTCAAGAAGCCACTACATGGGAAAACAAAAATTGGGATTGTCACAGAAAAACTGTGTTGGTAAAGAATAACAGTGTTATTCAGCAAAATTATCCCTCTTTTAACAAGACTGCTGTGTTTACTGTATTAACTACACAGCTGTTTTGAGATATTGTCACCAGAAACATCAGTGGTAATAAAAAAGGGAAAGAAAAAATTCCTCTGTCATCACCTGTAATTAATAAAAGCTAGAAAAACATGCATTTGGCAGTGTGAATATATTCCTTATGGCAGGACAGTGTGTGACTCAGGGTTAGAGTGAGGATAAAGTCACTTGATTTTCTGTTGAAAGTCAAAAAAAAGTAGAGTAGAGGCAGAGGCAGACCTGAAAACTTGTTCTGTTTTGCTTTGTCATTGAATGCAGAGGCAGCTTTTATGAGATATTTTAATGAATTTACAGTGAGTGTACCGCTCTCTCTCTCTCTGCTGATAGAGTTAATTCCAGCAGTCTCTGTCTCACGCTTTCTCTCATCTGTATGACAGTAATCATTCAAATATGACCATTATCACAAAGCTGTCCGCACGGCCATGACAAAACCTCAGAGATGCATAGGAATGGTGTTCAAAAACTATTTCATTTTATGTAAATAAAACAAAAACAAAAACAAAAGAAACCTTACACCAAGCATGGTGTGTGTAGTCAGTACAGTCAGTGGTTTAGGGGAGTGCTTGTTCGTAAGAATGGTGTATGCATTATATTGCCAAAGGCAACCAAAGTCCAACACAGCACCCACCAGCGACTGAGCTCTGAAGGCTTTTAAAAAACACTGGCACACTGGCCCAGGTGATGCCAGTTTCATTTATTGTAAATGGGAACTCCACCTCTCTAATGACTGCAGACAAAACACACAAACAGGACAAAAGGAAGGCAGGGTGGAGTGGGCCGTCACACCATATTTATTTAATTACCCTTTGGATTCCAGTCTCTATGGGACTAATAAAGGTTTACCTTATCTTATGTGATAGGACTGTCTATGTTGGTCTCCCAAACCCACAAAAAAAATAGTTAGAGTTGGGGTATTTTCTTTTACAAGTGCATGTGTAATTAATAGAAGCAGTAGTGTCAAAAAAATGGGAATCCTGGTGCCTCCCAGTGGCTAATGGCAGCAGATACACCACCTGTTAAAACTGAGGTTAAGTGCACTAAAACCTTTAGAACGTCATGATCATTGTCCCTGGTGTTTCTAACCACACTTCAGAGCAGTGTTTAGAAAAATCTACACTACAGAAGCGCGACACAGCGTCGAAATGTCAGTATCGAGTGTCCCATCCATACCATTTGTTTTTCAATCTTGTGTTGCATAAGGTCAGGCAGAAAAATAATTTTGTACTTTGGTCAGCAATCCAAAGAGTAACTTCTTAACACTCATCAAGAGAATAACATTTATTCTACGAGTTTTTGTAGAAAACATATAATAGCTCAGGTTTGTTTTAACTCAACATGAGTAACTTAATAATTGAAATAAATAAACAATGGAAAAAATCACTTTTTTTTAAAGAGAACACATAAAATTGACCTGTGCAGAATCTACTTTTATAATAATAACAAAAACACAACAAATTAGACTGTTAGGTATAGATGTTTATTTAATTTGACTTTCATTTTCTAGACAAAAAGAACACTGAACAACTTTTTAAATACATATGTATATATATATATATATATATGTATATATATACATATAATACACAATAGAGTTGAGTTTGGACATATAAACTACATTTAGAATGGATACAAGAAGTACTTTTATCTAACAATTAGTCTCAGGTCCAAAACTTGTATTATTAAACTTGAATATACCCCTATTGACATCCAAGGACGCACTAAAAGATGTGGGTTTTTTTATATTTATTCTGATAAATTAAAGCAAATTAATGCTAAACAATTATCTAGGCTAAGTGTGCATCAGAGATTTTTAATGTATTTCATATGTTCACATATGGGTACACAGGCTGTCATGTTAACAGTATGCTGCTTGTGTTTAGACAGTTTATCACATTGATTTAATCTCTTGCAAGAATGGAATGAAAACGTAAAATGCTCTGGTGCAATGGAGCAAGGAACCTGTACTGAGCGACTCGCATTCCCATTTTCCGTGCAGCCTCCACCTCTTGAAACATCTCATCTGTGTAGTACGTGCACCTGTTCTCTGCCACCATGCGATCAATCTTGCCGATTAGCTCATCCACTTGCTTTCTGTCACTGCTTAGGTTATCAAAGACATGGAACCTTTTTCCACATCTGAGGATAATGTCTTTAAGACCTTGGTGGCCTTTATTTACGTACTCTTCTATGGTCATGTCTCCAAGATCACCACCGCGGGTGAACAACACAATCATGTAATGGTTAGCCTGTGGACCAAACAGCTCCTGCAGGGCTTCCACAGAGTTTTTTTCTTCTTTGGTGAATCGACCGACTTGAATGACCAGAAGAAACACGTGAGGACCTGGACAGGAGATTTCAACACATCTCACAATTTCTTTTTTGATGATTTCTGCGGATTTTCCCGTGTCCAAAATGCCTGGTGTGTCTACCACACTAACTACTCTGTTACCGAGCTTCATCTTATGTTGTTCACAAAATACAGTCACTGACTCTGAACTGGAAGAAGAAAAGAAACATTTTTCTCCCAGGATGGTGTTTCCAACAGCACTTTTTCCCACACCAGTTTTTCCAATCAGCACAATCCTCAAGTCAGGACCTGAAACACAGATTGCACCAAAACTATTTACCATGTCAGAAATCAATAACTCAGCATCTCAGAATCTCAGTTTGGGATATTAACTATACACAGGTAGAGCTTACCTTGTGGAAATAAAGCCATATTTTATTTGAAGTATTGTCCCGGCAGAGGTGAGAGCAATGAATGTGAATGTTTCTGTTGAACTCAATATTTATAGCTCCATAGCTGACACGCCTCCAGTACTTGCACAACAGGTTTATGAAATATTGACAGAGCAGCACAGCATATGTGAGGAAACAGTAAGGAGAAGAAAGATTTGTAGTTGCTTAAAGTATGAGAACAACTGTTTTTCACAGAAAACTATATTTCAGTTGTCCTTGGCAACTTGCATTTTCTAAAGAGGAAAATTAAAATAATAATAATAATATTTATTAATAGTAATAATTATTAATGACTTTTTTGTATAAAACTATATAAACACTTTATAGATGTTTGTGTGTTTGTGTAAAAGTTTTTAAAAATTGTGTTTCACACTTTGAATAATAAACCCCTTTCATTACTACCAAGACAAAGACTACATTAATAATACTTAGTAAGTTGAAGTTCTGAACCATAAATACATATAAATACCATCAAAGGCCACCTGTGCTGGAGGTGCGCAGGACAAGCCCAGAACACCTCACCCAGGAGGCACCAAGAAGATATTCTGTTCAGATGTCAGTGCAGCAGGACGGATACATTTATTTATATATCTTAAACGCTGTAGCTCAGACAGACAACATGTGTCTGACAAATTTATAGGTATAAAAATATTAATCATATTTAACACTTAAATGATCAAAATTGGTCTCGGTGGGTCAGCCAGAGTTGAATCTGTCCAAAGGAATCACAGGCTCTGTAATGAATCAGGAAACCATGTCTGATGGGACAGATACAACACGGATCATGGATTCAGACCAGAACAGGGCAAGATCCAATTCATCTTTTGTAATTTCCCAATTTAATTCTTACTGGCACAATTTAGTTGTATTTCTTATAACATGTCCACTTTTACTGATAAAAACTTTACGTTAAAAAAGAATTGGAAGCTCTCCTGCATTTTTTAAGCTAAAGGTGAAACTATTACTGAACTCTGACTATTAACAGTAACTAAGTAAATCATGTAGGAAACCAGTTACTTATCAGTGAAAACTGATGTTGGATCAGATTAGAAATGGTTAAGTTAGGGAACCTTAAAGCAGAGTTTCTGTCAATCGAATTAATAGCAAAAACAATAAAATTCTTTGTTAAAGAAGCTTAGGTTGCTACATTCTATTAATTAGATTTTTTTAAGATTGTTCTTTCGACAGTACAACAATGAAGAGTAGACAAAGGCAGTGAACTGGAGGTACATTATATTGCTGACGGTGTTTACTCGGCCATCCAAATTGTTGGATTCAGGTGTTCCAATCTCTTCTTTAGCCACAGATGTATAAAATCAACAACTTATGCATGCAGACTGCTTCTACAAACAACTGTGAAGGAATGGGTCGTTCTCACAGTGGTACCAGGATAGGATGCCACCTGTGCAAGTCCAGTCTTGAAATTTCCACGTTCCTATTCCACTGTCAACTGTTGGCAGTGGTATTATAACAAAGTGGAAACAATAGGGAATGACAGGAACTAAACCATGAACTTGGTGGCTACATAAACCTGTTCATTTGTCTAATTATTTTTCTTCCCACTGCGAGGTGCGTCTCTTCTAAGTCCCTGTTTGTGCATGGATTAATCATCAACGTGTCTTTTAGATCCCATTACAAGACTGCTCAAAGGAGTGCTACCATTAGTTAATGCTTCAATCTTAGTTATGATCAACCTATCTCTCAACATATCTCTCAAACATCCTTGAAAGAGTAGTTGTCAAACAGCTAACAGATCATCTGCAGAGGAATGGCTTATTTGAAGAGTTTCAGTCAGGTTTCAGAGCTCATCACAGCACAGAAACAGCTTTAGTGAAGGTTACAAATGATCTTCTTATGGCCTCTGACAGTGGACTCATCTCTGTGCTTGTCCTGCTAGACCTTAGTGCAGTGTTCAATACTGTTGATCATAATATCCTATTAGCACAATTAGAACATGCTGTAGGTATTACAGGTACTGCACTGCAGTGGTTTGTATCATATCTGTCTAATAGACTCCATTTTCACGTCAATTTGTCATGGTTCTGGGTCATTTGACCCAGCTTTTTCTGTTTCTCATGTTTTGGTGTTTTTCTAGATTATGATGTATGTTCTGATTAGTCAGTGATACTGTTTTGTTTATGATTATTATTATTATTTTAGTAGGTTTTGGTCAGTGTCAAGTCTGTCTCTCTTTGTCTAGTCCGTGTCTTAGTAAAGTGTGTTTTGTTTCCTGTTTTACTTTGAAGGATCATGGTCTTGTGTGATGTCAGTGTGTTCAGTTTTACTCCTCCCTTGTCTCGTCAGCCTAATTTCTCCCAGCTGTGTCTCCCTCCTGTTTTCCATTCCTTGATTGTCCTGTGAGTATATAAGCCCTGTGTTTTCTCCCCGAGTCTCTCTGTGTTCCTCTGTGCTTTATGTACCTCCGCTCTCTGTCTCCTTGTGTTCAGGTTTGTTGGTTAATTCTTAGTTATGTTCTCGCCACCCTCGCCTTTCATCGTTTGTTGTTCTCCACAATAAAGCTCACTCATTTCATTAAAGTCAGTGCCTGTGTTTGGGTCCTTACCTCCACACGTCTGCCCTCGCAGCCGTGACACAATTATGGTGTTCCACAGGGTTCAGTGCTAGGACCAATTCTGTTTACATTATACATGCTTCCCGTTGGCAGAATCATCAGAAGGCATAGCATACACCCACCTTTATCTGTCCATGAAGCCAGATAACACACACCAATTAGTTAAACTGCAGGAATGTCTTTAAGACATGAAGACCTGGATGACGAATTTTCTGCTTTGAATTCAGATCAAACTGAGGTTATTGTACTCGGCCCTTAAAATCCTAGAAATATGGTATCTAACCAGATTCTTACTCTGGATGGCATTACCTTGACCTCTAGTGACACTGTGAGGAACCTTGGAGACATTTTTGACCCAAACATGTCCTTCAGTGCGCATTTTAAACAAATATTTAGGACTGCTGTCTTCCATTTGTGAAATATCTTTCAAATTTGACACTTCCTTCTTAGAATGATGTTGATGTGTTCATGCATTGTTAAAGAAAGTACATTTGTGGGTTGAACAGTATGTGGGTTATGCCTAAGAAAAACTTGTCAAATCGTCTGTGCCAATGTGAACAGCTTATTCTGCTATTGAATCTTGTTATATGTCATTTATTGGATTGGATGATTGAAGTCTGTGTTGGCAGTTTAACAATTTATTCATTTAACAAACAGGAAACTTTGTAAAAATTTGACTAACCATCACCACAACAGCCTGGCACCTCCTCCTCCTCACAAGAGGATGAGGATAAATGTCTATGCATTTAGTGCAAAGTTGATGTATCGTGGAGTGGTGTTCCCTGGAGGAGAGGGACAAGGAAGGTGACACAGCAAACGAAAGAGTGTGGCCTGGTACCTAAGTAATCTGAAGACAGAGGAGTGCATGAGCGCATGAGTCCTTAAGTATGCTGCCTTACAGGAAAGGTGAGCCTAACATTAACACACACACAAACCCAAGCGTAAGAGATGCAAGAGAAAGATAAAGGACAGCAATGGAGGCGCGGGATCAGGTTATACCAAGGAACATTAGATTAAACCTCAAACAAATTAAAAGAAGAATATTCTAGTATATACTAAAATATCTGGGATAGAATTTTTTTTTTTCATCAATTGTCACACAGTGAATGTGATGAAATGAAGAGAGCAAAGCAAACTGAGTCCTTTCATAACTGTACTAGTGCATTTCATAACAGTACAATATCATGAAAAGGTTCTTTGTTCTAATAATTTCGTAAACTTTCCTATATTCCTTATTCACTTCAGTCTTTTACATTTTAAGTTTTATTCCCAAATTCTCTGCAGGGTTTGGATTCAACTAGTCTAAATAATCAGCAGGACATGAGACCTAAGCACATCTCACAATTGATTTTTGCTCATGACCTCTTCAGTTTGTCTGGTTTGGGTGTTAGTGGATGAAAATAATTTTTTTCTGGCGAATTCTTCACCACAAAGATGACACAACTGAATGTTAAAAACATTATATATAGCTCCACACATGACACACCTCCATCATTTGCATAACTGGTTATTAAAACAGACAAAGATCGGCACAGCTTGCAGACGCCACACAGCTCGTCTTCTTCACTTTGCTAAACTGGACTGAAGGACTGAAGGACTATGTCTTCTAGTGGGTGAAAATATTCTGTTAATAGTATTTTTAGTTATTTTGCTGAAATGAAAAGAAATGCATAGCAAATGGAAAATTAAACATGTAACTTATTGTTTTCACAGAAAGGAAGATTGTAGTTGTTATCCTGGGAAGAGATGAAGTCTTGAAGAAAGCTCTAATAACCAACATCCTGGGAAAAGATTTATCTAAACTAAATAAAAGACACGCTTTGAAAAAAATTGAGATCTATGTAAATGATATATATGAAGTCATGTTTACGCCAGACTTGTATGCAGAATTTAAGGACATACAAGACTTGTTGTGTATTAATCGATATCCTGACATGTGTTTGCTGGTGGTAGAACATGGCTTTTCATCAGACGATGTTCGGAAGCAGATAGAACATCTGAGCAATAAGACTGAAAAACCTACAGAAGAGTTTATGGTTTTGCTTCCACTGAGTTATAAACCCACAGATTACTCATTCATATCCTGCACCATGGAACAGGTTTTCTGTGAACTTGACAGACTGGCTGAAGGCAGAAATCTGATGCTAACCAAAACAAAGTAAGGATGAAAAATCACATAATGCTTTATGGTATTTTTCATGTATTTGTAGGGGAAGGTTGATATGCTACTAAAACACAGGTATTATTTGAACATTAGGTGCACATGTAATCCTGTTGTGGTGAAGGTGTGTTCCCTGGCTCAGCTGCAGGGGAGGATGGTGCAGTGAACTCAAGGGACAGTGTCAGGAAGGTTGGAGGATCAGGTGGACATGAGTGAAGTAATGACGTTTCTCCCTTTTTATAGTGAGGTCAGAGACCAGAGACGGGAGAGTGCGCAGACAGCTGGAAAGCCAGCGGATGTGTGTACTGAACCAGGAAAACAGTCTATAAGTGAAAAATCAATCAAAACCATTAAACAACCACAGGAACAGAGTGTCAGGTCACAGCCATTTGTACCTCTTCCACGTTTGTCAGCACCACGCACTGTGACAGGAATGCCAGGTAAACCACAATCTATACAGTGTCTTTCAGACTTGTTCAGACTGATATCAGTTGAAAGTTCATTGTTCAAAAACTATGTTGATGTTTCTGAAATTCATTACAGGAATCAATACAATACAACAATTCAATACAGGAAAGCGTATCAGCAACAAAGTGAACCTTGTTCTTCTGGGAATGTCTGGGACTGGAAAGAGTGCCAGTGGGAACACCATCCTTGGAAAGCCAGTCTTCTTCTCTAGACCCAGTTCACAGCCAGTCACCAGAGATTGTGAGATAGCAGAAACAGAGATAAATGGCAAACATGTGCGTGTGATAGATACTCCAGACATGTTTGATGATGACATTGAAGAATCAGTTAAGAACAAATATCTAAAGCGGTGCAAAGAGCTCTGTGAGTCACACCCTTGTGTGTTTGTACTTGTGATGCATATAAGCAGATTTACAGATGGTGAAAGAAACATACTGAAAAAACTGGAAAAAGCTTTTGGGAGGAATGTTAAAGAACAAAGTGTCATCCTGTTCACTAAAGGAGATGATTTGCAACGTGCTGGAAAAACACTGGCTGATTTTCTGCATAGTTGCCAACCTGATCTGAAGGAAATGATTCAACAGTTTGGCAACAGGTGTGTTCTCTTTGAGAATAACAGATCGGGTTCAGCTCAGGTGGAAAAGCTGCTGGACACGGTGATCATGGTGTTAGAAAAACAGCAGAAATTATAATGTCATGTTTTAGATCATTTTCAGTGTAAAGATATAAAAAATTATAAAAAACTGGGTTTTCCTCTATATGTATTATGCAAGGGTCTACCTGAAAATATAAAGTGCCTTGAGGCAACTGATGCTGTGATTTGGAGCTGTATATATAAAACTGAGTTGAACTAAATCAAATTGAAAAAGGTTTGTCCATGACATTATTTGATGTATTAAACCAGTAGACCATCTTATAAATCTCATAAATCTTATAATTTTCATTTTTAGGCTTTATTTTACTTTTTTCCTACAAATCAGCAAATGAAAGAGTGAAATGAAAGAGTGATGGATTTAAAAATTATGTTGGGTTTTTTGTAATTGTTGTTTCTGAATCTTGGTCAGATTAATCAAGCTCATTTTGTAAAGTGTAACAGCAACAAATTATTGCTGAATTCAATAAAACGAACTTAATGTGCACCTGGTGTCTCTTTGGATAAACAGATCATTGTTAGATCCTTAGTTTTTTGTTTGGTCCACTGTAAAAACATCTCAGGTATTTATGTTATTAAGTAGAAGTGATTGAGCTGCAGATTTTCCAAGAAACCAACTTCCGAAAAGACTCCTGTTATGTCCCATAAATACATAAATATCCATATGCTGGATTTTAAAATGTAATGTGGTGAAAACCTGTTAAAAATTTAAATTTAAAGAATGTGTATAGAATGGGTAACTTATATTAGACAATGAAAATATAAAATTAACTTAATTTCCCAATGTAAGTACTGCATATTTCACAAACAAATAAGTAATTAAGTAATTATTAATAACAATCTATTCCAGCATGAGAAAATGCACCCAAACGCATTTTAAAATCATTCTAAACATGATTTATACTCCAACTGCCTTATTCAATGAATCCTTTGATGTCATGAACCCTCAGTTATATCTTTTAGTCGTTTTATTTCTCATCCATTTATTTATTTGTTAATTTATTTAATTATTTTATTTTATTTTATTTTATTTCATTTTATGTTGTTATGTTATATTTTTCTGGAACCAAACCTGTATCCAGGTGCAGTTTCAACAAGCATCACTATTATTGTTGATGTGTCGCCATCTATTGGACATATCATGAATAAGCCAGGATAAAAAACTTTTGTTGTTGCAGCACTATTTTTTTTTTAATTATCATTATTATTTTTTTGCCTGTCCTGTTTGGTTCTTTAGCCATCAGAATTGTTCTCTGAAGGCCAATAAAGATATCCAACAGATTTACTTTACCAAGTGGATCATCAAGTTGATCCATTTGATCAACATTTATTTCATTTTATTTTATTTTATTTTATTTTATTTTCAGTTGTTACGAAACGCAAAGATGAAAGGCCCAAAAGCATAGAAACACCTGCGTTTTCAAAAATACCAGTGTAGGTGCGGACGTAGCGTAAAAGAGTTAGTAGTGCATTTTATTACTACCTGTAATTTATTTCAGATTACTTGTATTTGATTAATTGTTTACTAAATGTTTGAGGTGTGCAATAAACTGCAATGGAGTTTGCAAACAAAATATGGGTGTGAGTTCCCAAAAAAGTTTGGGAACCACTGTGCTAGACGGTGTGGGGAGCCATTGAATAAACTGTACTAAATGATACAATTTACTTAATCAAAAAGGACATTTTTAAGTCTAATCTAAAAAGTAGATTGTGTGTCTTGGAACCCAAACTGGAAACTGGTTGCACAGAAGAAGGGCCTGAAAGCTGAATGCTCCGCCTTCCAATTTCAATCGATTGCATGGTGGCAGAAAATGTTGGCTTATATTATAGAGACGCAATGTATGAAAATGTTGCCTCCCTAAGACGATGACCAGAGGGGCAACTGGTTTCCTGTTCAACAACTTGTGGTGCTGTGATAAAGAATAGAAAAAGGGACACACGTTGAGCTGATGTCAGTTTCACAACAGGAAGGTTTATTCTTCACAACAGCTTAGAAATGGCCTTATACTTCAGTCCAATTTACCATACATGGCCACAGCTTCCTGAGCTCGAGACTGTGTTAATCTCTCAATACAGCTTTGACGAAACATAAACAAAATGTTGCTTAAATCCAATGACTATATCACATTCTCAATGTATCACAATAAACACATTTGTTTTACAAAGATAAACAAAACACAATCGTGTACTCTGTACTTCATTTTAACTACATTTACAAACATCATGAAATGAACTCGTTTTTAAACATTTTAATTCTCGTTCAGCACTAAATTATTTATGTGAAATGTATTTTCACTGTACTGACAATGTAACTTCCGTTTTTTAACGTGGATGATGTTCAGTTGTCTGGGTGTCAGCCTAAATCCAATAATAACAGCAATACAAGTTTTGATGTGTTATTATAGTTGTAGTAGGCCCCTAATCTGCTTGAACTGAATTGTATTGTTTATTTGTATCTGTTCATGTAACATGTTCAGATTAAAAACTAAAGTTTTCTTTTATTCTGGAAAATGAAGGTGAAATATCATTATGTAATAATCTCACTTCAGTGTTTTTGTCATTGCCATTCAAATGTAATTACTCCACAGGCTGCTGCTGCATTAAATACATTACATCAATTTGTTTCTAATTAGTGGTTTATAGTTTGATCTCTAGTTTAGTACACAGCTGCAGTGGTCCTACTTCCTGTTCCCCAGCAGCCCCAATGACTATGAATGCACATAACTCACACTCTCTTAATGAACTAATCCTTTCTCCCTCTGAATCACATTCTAAATCTTTTAATACAGTAAAAGTTACTTTCATCTGATTCCTATTTACAGGGGGTCACTGCAGCAGGTAGCTCCACGTGCTTATTTTGGCAGATACCATGTTGTACCTGACACAAACCCAAAGGGATATGTGTCAACTCAAAGGACTGAACCAATCTTTTTTTTAATTGTTAGGCAAATGTGTAAACCAGCACTTAGTTTTATTCCTGTGCCCTTTTAAATGAGGTTGTCTAACACAGCGGCCCCTCTGTGCTGCAAAAAAGGTTGGGGACCGCTGGTCCAACACATTCAGCAGTTAACAGAGACTTTTAATTCATTAAAGACTGTCCTCACAAGAGTGGATAAAACATCTTTTTTAATTAATCTTATGAAGTGAAACTATGACCAAAACAATGACAATTATGTCAAATCTCAATGCAACTTCTCGCTTTCTTGTTCTACAACAAGTGGAGGACATAACAAACATTTCTGAAAGAAAACACCTTTATCACTACAAGCCATTTGTATTATCTATAGGTGTTATAAACTTATCTACACAAGCGTCAGTGTAAGGTCAAGGTCAAATTTATTTATATAGCACATTTCCAGACAGACGATGCTGCACAAAGTGCTTAACAATATAAGA
The DNA here is from genome assembly GCF_036321145.2 of Pelmatolapia mariae. NCBI lineage: Eukaryota > Metazoa > Chordata > Actinopteri > Cichliformes > Cichlidae > Pelmatolapia > Pelmatolapia mariae. The sequence goes on along the minus strand of NC_086235.1, from coordinate 5,058,019 downwards.
ATGCCATTAAAAAGAATCAATGTAAAACAATAATAACAATACAAAACAATGACAGGACAATAAAAGAATGAGATTAATAGCTAAAACTATAAGACCAGAATGCTTGGGTCATAGTGTGTCAAAAGCCAGGGCATAAAAACGTATCTTTAGTAGTGATTTAAATTCATCAAGTGTTTGTGCAGATCTAATATTTAGGAGAAGACTATTCCAAAGTCTGGGACCTGCCACAGAGAAGGCAGAGATGTGAGAAAAGTCTGTGGGATGGACAGCATTAACTTTGAGCTAGACCACATGGTTTTTTCCTGGAGCATAAACAGAAAGGAGCTCAGACAGGTAAGAGGGGACTTGGGTGTTGAGTGACTTGAGTGACACAAAGTAAAAGTTTAAATTGGATCCTGTAGAAGACAGGAAGCCAGTGTAGGTAAGCTAAAAGTGGGGTTATATGTCCGTTTAGCACCAGTTAGCAGGCAAGTACCTGCATTTTGGACCATCTGAAGACAATGAATGGAGGCCTGGTTGAGACCAAAATACAATGAATTGCTGTAGTCCAATCTGCAAGTAAGGAAAAGGTGAATAACACGTTCAAAGACGTTAGCCGGGAGGTATGGCTTTACCTTAGCTGGCTGTCTTAACTGAAAGAAGCAGGACTGGACTACTGCACTCACCTGCTTATTCATTTTAAAAGAACTATCACGGTAGACACTGAGGTTTTTTACATGTGTTTTAAGATAAGATAAGAAAAGATAAGATAAGATGACCTTTATTAGTCCCACAGGTGGGAAATTTGCAGCAATACAGCAAAAGTGCAAAGTTATGTAGCAAAACTTAGAAGACACTGGAATGGAATAAAATATAATAGAATATATACAATAGAATAAAATAGAATACAAATGCTATATACAACTGAGTAAGAAAATCCAAAAGTACAACTTTGTCAGAAAAAAGAATTGCACTTATAGCAGTCTTGTTGCACATGTGTGGGTTTGTGTGTGTTTGATCAGCTGCAAAAGTCTTTGTTGTGGAGTTTGACAGCAGTGGGGAGGAAAGACCTGCGAAATCTCTCCGTCCCACACCGTGGGTGCCGCAGTCTCCCACTGAAGGAGCTGCTCAGTGCTGTCACAGTCTCATGCATGGGGTGGGAGATGTTGTCCAACAGGGATGACAGCTTAGCCACCATTCTCCTGTCACTCACCACCTCCACTGGGTCCAGAGGGCATCCTAGAACAGAGCTGGCCCTTCGAATCAGCCTGTTCAGTCTCTTCCTGTCCCCAGCAGAGATGCTGCCGCCCCAGCAGACCACACCATAAAAGATGGCTGAGGCCACCACAGAGTCATAGAAGGTCTTCAGGTGTGGTTCCCTCCACTCCAAACGACCTGAGTCTCCGCAGCAGGTACAGCCTGCTCTGCCCTTTCCTGTAGAGGGCGTCTGAGTTATGAGACCAGTCCAGTTTATTGTTGAGATGAACACCAAGGTACCTGTAGCTGTCCACAGTCTCAATGTCCATACCTTGGATGTTCAGTGGTTGCAGTGGAGGATGTTTGTGCTTGCGGAAGTCTACCACCAGCTCCTTGGTTTTACTAGTGTTGATCTGGAGGTAGTTCAGCTGGCACCAGTCCACAAAGCCTTGTGTCAGTCCTCTGTACTCCCTGTCGGTCCCATCAGTGATGAGGCCGAGTCAGAGGCAGAGTCATCAGAGAACTTCTGCAGGAAGCACTGGGTGGAGTTGTGGGAGAAGTCTGCAGTGCAGATGGTGAAGAGGAACGGAGCCAGAACCGTTCCCTGTGGGGCCCCCGTACTGCAGACGACCCTGTCCGACACACAGCCCTGAGTCCTCACATACTGTGGTTGGTCAGTGAGGTAGTCCAAAATCCAGGTAGTGAGGTGATGGTCCACTCCTGAGTTCTCCAGCTTGTCCTTCAGGACCGTGGGAAGAATAGTGTTGAAGGCACTGGAGAAATCAAAGAACACGATTCTCACAGTTACAATAGGAGGAAAGGGGGCAGAGAGTGCTATTGACGTGATTATTGACAAAGTTGCCAAAAATGACAACTTCAGGTTTGTTTTCATTTAGCTTTGGAAACTTTAACGACATCCACTGTTTGATGTCATCAAGGCAGCGTAATAAGAGCTGGGGACGGTCTGACCCTGATTTTAAAGGCAGATAAATCTGCAAATCATCAGCAAACCAGCGGAATGAAATGTAACGCGAAAAGATGGAACGCAATGGCAACAAATAGAGTGCGAACAGGGCAGGACCCAAAATAGAACCTGACGCTACAACGTATTTAAGAGGTGCAATTATATAGGTATGGGAGCCCATATTAACTTAAAAACCCCTTACTGACAAGTAGGACCAAAACCACTGGAGGGCAGATCCTTTTAGGCCAGCATGAAATTCTAGCCGTGATAACAGGATGTCATGGTCGACAGTGTCACAATCTGCTGAGAGGCCAAACAATAAAAGGGCAGCAGGGCTGCCAGAGTCCAGAGTTAAAAGAATATTGTTAAAAATCCTTAAAAGTGCCGTCTCAGTGCTAGGTAAGATTTAAAACCAGATTGAAATTTTTCAGAGATCTTGTTAAAATAAAGGTGGGCTGTACAACTGTAAGTAGACGACTTTCTCCAAAACATTAGACAGAAAAGGAAGCTTTGAGATTGGCCTGTAATTAGGCAGAACAGTTGGGTTGAGGTTGGGTTTTGTTAGAAGAGGCTGAACTATTGCTTGTTTAAAGCATGATGGGACGCAGCCTGTAGCAAGGGACGTATTAATTAATCTCAGGATAAAAGGCCCAACAGGATTAAAAGTGTTTTTAAGCAAGCTTGGGGGGAGAAAATCAGAGGGGCAGTGTGATGATGTTAGGTTACAAACTACCACAGTCAAGTCATTAAGGGAGACAGGATTAAACTGCTCCAAGACAGCTGAGCACATAACAGAAAGACTAGGATCTGAGGCAGCAGTCGATGAGACAAGGGCCCTAATGGACAGAACCTTAACGTTAAAAAATGCTAAAAAAAAATCATCACAAATACTTGGTGAAGAAATGACTCCGGCACTATCACGGACATTAAAAACTGAGGCCTGTGACTGTTTACTGACACTCAGTTTGAGACAAACTGTGGTGGCGTCTGCTATTTTTTATGCTGTGGTCTGCTGGAGTGGTGGAATGGCAGAGAGGGACAGGGTGAAACTCAACAAACTGGTCAAGAGGGCTAGCTCTGTCCTGAACTGTCCGCTGAAGTCCATCGAGCAGGTTGTGGAGCAGAGGATGTTGTCTAACCCAGCATCCATCATGGACAACACCTCCCACCACCTGCATGAGACTGTACGAGCACCGAGAAGCTCATTCAGGAGTAGACTTTTACACCCACAGTGTAGGAAGGAGCGCTATCACGAGTCATTCTTACCAGCAGCTCTATAATGCAGCTCAACATTCTTTTCGTCATCTTACTCATCAGCTCATTTGTTCACTGTACATTTTATACATATCTCCGTACAATTTTTCTATACATATTTCTGTGCATTGTTACCTGTGTATATGAACTTCAGTTGCCTATGTATATAGGACCACTTTGTGTCTTCCTTTCATAATATATATTCCACTTAACACCCAAATTTCTCATCTGTGGGATAATAAAGATTTATTCTATTCTATTCTATTCTATTCTTTTCTATTCTATTCTATTCTATATACCCAGAGGTGGACCTAATCTGTAGAAGGTGGTACATTATTACCTGTGTACTGGTCCTGTCCTTGACTGACCGACTTTTGGAACTCTGTTTTCCATACAAGTCTGAAGTCCTGCGGCATCAAATTAAACCAGAGCCACTCTGTGCTATGTTTGGTGCGGCCCAGAATCTGAAGCTGCCCAAGTCCAGACTCAGAGCACTAAGCTTTCCATTACTGCTGGCCAGATGAGCTATTTCACTTAAGTGGAAAGAATCTTCTCCCCCCTCACATGCGTAATTGATAAAAAATATAATGTCTTGTATGGATTTAAAGAAAATTAGTTTGTGGGTCAAAAAACAATTTTATAAACTGTGGTCTCCTTTTTTCTGGATTTCTTTGAAAGGCCCATGACTATTGTTTCTGAGCAGCCCTGAGGAGAGAACCAGAATGTGAAAATTCTGAAGTACTTCGTATTAAACATTGCACTGAAACCACTGTCTAATAAAAAGACTTTAGAAAGAAAAAAAGAAGATATTGCCAGGACTGCAGGACTGGAGGAAGGCAGCTGGAACGTAAGTGAGTAAGTTGAGTCCAAAAAAATGCTTTCAATAAACACCTATCAGCTTGCAGTGCAGTGTATGTGGGTCGTTCGTCTGTCACAGTGGTGCGGAAACCCAATCTGTGGTATAGCAGAACCATGACCAGCCCGGCCAGTTGAAGTGCTGGGCAGAATAATGGCCAAGCTGGCAGCTATGGAGCAGGGAGCAGTGTTTCGCTGCCAGTTGGACCAACTGCTAACTCAGGCTGGTTCCTCGCTGGCACTATCATCACTCCCAGCATTGTCCCTTTACCACTCTGGAAGGGAGATGACCCCACACCTTCCTGAAGGTATTTTGGGTCACGTGCTTGTGGGTCCTCCACCTGGGGATGCTGCCATCCTCCTGGGAGGCTTCAACTTTCATGTGGGCAACAACAGTGAGACCTGGAGGGGCATGATTAGGAGGAACGGTTAATGGACTCCATAAGCCCATGTGGCACTCTAGGCCTCACATCAATGTTCCATTTTGTAATCTTATCATCAGATCTGCAGCCACATGTTCTCGAAACTCGGGTAAAAAGACAGGCTGAGCTGTCAACTGATCAGCCCCTGGTGTTGAGTTGGATCAGGTAGTGGATGATGGATAGACTTGGCGCACCTAAACGTATAGTGAAGGTAGGCCTGGAACAGAGATGGATAAGCTCTACATTGATGTTCAGAAACAGAAATCACACTAAAAAAGACAGAAAAATATAATTCAATATGATTTTATTTTGCAATAAATATCTCTATATTTTCAACCATGAGCTTATTATTTTATGCTCAGGGGTGGACGGTTGATTGCTACCCATGGCTAAAAAACGATGACAGGACATGGAAATGGATTGAAGATTTTTTAAAATAGAAAAACGTTTTACAGAAAATGTTTAGCGTAAGTGTTGATAGAGGGAGTGACACACTGCAAGCACATCTGTCCCACATAGCAAAATGGTATGGTATGGCCCCGATCTGGCCCACACAATGTGCGTACACATGGCCCACATACCCCAAAGAATGACTGCCCTCTGGTGTCCAGGACCTGGTTTGCCAGAGGTGGCCCATACATGGGCCAGCACAAGGCCAGTTGCATACACACTAGTGGTCCTGTGTTGGCCCATGTGTGCCACCTCTGGCAAACCAGGCCTGGGCCACCAGAGGGCAGTCATTCTTTGGGGTATGTGGGCCATGTGTAAGTGGTGTGCAGCCACGGGCCATTTGTAGACACACTGCTGGCCCAGAACAATGTGTACCGTAATCAAGCCATGTAATAACATCATGTGCCAGAACATAGTAGTGCAACATGACGAAAACTCTGTTCAGACAGTGAATAGACTGATTTGTATATAGTGCTTTTCTACTCTCCCAGATTAGTCAAAGCCACATTCACCCAATCGTACATTTTCTTTTAACTGAGTGCTTCCTACATTCACACACTTGACATGCAGACTGGAGGAGCCAGGCATCAAACCATTAACCTTCCGATCAGCAGGTGACCTGCACTACCTCCTGAGCTAAAGCCACCCAGTGGCAAGGATGAGTAAACCGTTACTAGGTTTTGGATAAAGTGTACACTCACAAACCTTTGAAACCTGCGTTTGAAACATTGGCTACCACAGCAGTATAGTATTGCAACATGGCATTTGTGTCTTCTAACTAAAATGGGAAAATAGGAACATAAATAGTGCCAACATTGCCAGACCTGGCCCTCAAAATAAAATATGCATTATGCTTGAATCATTGAGTTGCATGTGCTCACGACAGCGGCACATAAAGGCATTAGTAAACAATTACATTACAGGTCACAGATGGATTTTTCCATTTCAGTGCAGGAACCCAATAATGAAAGAGAATTTTTGGCATGTCATTAATGTATACAAACACACCACATACCTTGTGTTTATGCAAAATATTTGTCCTCAAACTGTGTTTTATTTGTCCCTGCATTATGAATAAAATTAAGTAAATATAATTCAATGAAATATAATATGTCCTGATATTTCTAATAAAGAAAAAGAAGAAACTGAGATTTTGGTTCCATCTGAAGAGACAGCAGCAGACAGAATTTCATGGTGTGATCTTGAAGTTGAAGCTGAATGAGGCAGATTTTTTTAAATGTATTTACAGCCCAGTGCAAAACCACATACCGTAGCTGTTGCAACAGCATGGTTTTGTCAGAGAAGAGTCCAAGTTCTGAAATGACCTGCCAGCCGTCCAGATCTTTCACCTATAGAGAACATTTGAAGCATTATTAAACGAAAAATACATCAAAGACGACCACAAACTCTTGCGCAGATGGAAACCTATAACAGGCAAGAATGGGACTGAATTCAAACACCAAAACTCCAGAAACTCATAACCTCAATGCCCAGATGTCTTCAAACTGTTTTCAAAAGAAGAAGAGATGCTACACCATGGTAAACATGTCCCTGTCCCAACTATTTTGAGATCAGTAGCAAGCATAAAATTTGAAGTGAGCTCATTATGGACAGTTTAAACATTTATGTTCTGTTGTGAACAACATTTTGGCTCATGTGATTTAAAAGTCTTTTAGTTTTCATTTTGAACATTCTTGGAATTCGCGATGTACTTTTAAATCTTAGTTTTAAGTTGATGAAGTATTTTTTTTTCCTTTTGTTATGTCTAACTAATATTATCTTTCAAAGTATAAAAAGCAAATTGACTAATTTTAAGTTTCAGGAGAATTATATCTTATTATTATTTCTGTCATTTTAATCTGTCACAAAATATGGATCTTCATATTGATATATTTATACTAATACTTTCCATTCTGTTCTGCATGTTGCCTTCACTTCTCTAAACATGGCATCTGTGTAGTGTGTGCTCCCGTTTGCTGCCAGCATGTAGTCGATCTCTTAACAAGCTCCTCCACTTGGTGGAGCTAAATCAATCTTTTCACAGATGTGGAACCTGTTGCCAGAACTCTGAATGATATGTTGAAGCCCTGACTCAGTTTCACTGGCATACAGCTGTATGGTCAGGTCTCCAAGCTCACCACCACAAGTGAACAGAAACAATCATGTGCTTATTTGCTTCTGGGCCAAACAGCTCTTTCATAGTTTTTGTCTTCTCTGGTGATTTGATCGACTTGGATGACCGACAGGAACACCTGAGGAACTATACAGGAGACTTAAATGCATTTAATAATTTCTTTGTTGATTAATTACTGTCATTTTCCAGTATCCAGAATCCTTGGTGTCTTCCACACTTAGTAAACTGTGTCACAGTTTTGTTTTTGTTTTTACAATATCTCAGTCACTGATAATGAAGACGGACAAGATCTACATCTTTTCCCAGGAAGGTGTTTCCACAGCACTCTTGCCCACACCAGTTTTTCCAGTTGTCGCAATTCACAAATCAGGACCTGAAACACAATTCACAACTTCAGTGTGTAATCTGTGCATGTAAACCTCAATGAATCTGAAAGTATTTCAACATTTTTCATACTCGAGATAATTAGACATCATGCAGAAAGAGAAGATTAAAAATCATTCTTACCTGATTGAAATGTAGCAATTTTTTTTGTTTTTATCTTGACTGCTGTCACTGAACAGATGAGAGAGATAAATGTTAAAGCTTCTGTTAACTGCATTGGTTATTTATAGATACACCTCTGACATGCCTGCATTGGTTGGATAACACCCCCACATAATAGAAACACAGTGCAGCTCAGCTTCAGACACCACACACAGTTTTGCTGCTTGTCTAAGGGAATGTCTCACGGTAAGTTCACTTGCAGACTTTTCTTTTATTTGTATTAGTTAAAAAACCATTGTTAATGAATACAATTTAGATATAATGAAAGATGTTTAATGATTACCTAAACATGAGATACAGTATTACAGACAAATGATTTCATGTGTGTCTAATGAGCTTGGATAGAAAAGCATCTGGACTTCTCTAAGTTTCTTAAAGATGTTTCACCTGAGCGGGACCACTGTGTGCTGTTTATTAATAAACAAAATATATTCCTATATGACAACATGCATAAAAGCAGAACGGTATTTGTACATCAGTGGGAAAATAGCGGTGGCTTGCTAGCTTTTGTGCGGCTTCCTCGGGTCAGTGCAAAATGTAAAAAGAGAAATGAATGAACTTACCAGGTTGCCCGATCTCTTCACATTTCTTCCTCCAAGCTCGGTCCTTTATATTCCTGTCTCGGTACACAAAGCAGCTGGTGTCGTACAGCTCCGGGTTGTTTGCTACGGCGTTGATTAGCCTTCCCTCCATTGAAGAATGAAGGGCTTTGGCTGGATCTGCCCCTTTGACCTAGGTCACAGCCACGTCACCAGGCTCCTGATTGGTTGTCGCGGCGCGATTTGACGCTGGAGTTCAGATTTTCCAACTCGAGCGGTAGAGGCGAAACACGCGTATGCAGAAAATGCAACACAAAAATTCACGCGCGTGGTTTTTTTCGCGAGTCAAACGCGCCCCACGCGCTACACTGACGCGCGTTTCAGGCGTTTTGGCATTTTCGCGACGCAAATCTGCCTCCGAATTTTCGCCGGACGCGCAATCGCGTGTCATCGCGCTCTTTCCATTGACTTTACATGTAAACCTGACGCTCTGGCCGCCTCTATCGCGTTCGGTGTGAACACACCGTTAGAACCTTCTCAGACGAGTTCATGTTTGTTTTCACAGACAACATACAAGATTTTTACTGCACAACACTAGGGGAACTAGTAACTTTACAGTTTACACTGCTAAAGTGTTTGACAAAGCCTTGAAAACTGATATAGCATCTTGTGCAAATAGTTATCTGTTTCTTTCACCCCAAAGAAAATTATGAAATATAAATAAATGCAGGTGAAGAGTTCAGAATTCTGCTGCCACTGACATATGAACCTACAGATTACTCCTAATCCTGCACCATGAGCTGCCTGCCCTTCAAACTGAAAAAAAGTGTTAAACAGACAAAATCCAGACCATCAGAGGCAACTGGCAAGAGGTAAAGGTGAAAGTGGACAGTAGAGAGTGGCTGATTTATAATTACAGTTAACTTCATGTAAATCTGCTTTTAATAGAAGATGCTATGGCAAACAGTTTCTTGCTAAGTTAATATGTTCACTGTTACAAAACTGCAGATTTGGCCATAAATCACAAATCACAGCTAGGCTACACACTCACACTGACACAGCAAAGAGAGGTAAACCATAATCTCACTCAGCACTTTCGCTTTAAAATGATTTGTGTGGTGGCTTATTTGAACAAACCACTATGCTTCATAGAAACTGATACAAAAACTCTCATTTGTCTATTTTATTCAGGTGGCAAACATAAAGAAAAGCCCTACAGTGACCCTAAGAAGAGCTCAAAAAGTATGAACTGTGCTTATAATGTGCCTAAAATTAAAGAAAGTAAGTGTTTGTTTTAATGTAACTTTAATCTGTTTCTCTCAAATTATCGTTTTTCTAAATCAATTCAGAGAGACATGCTGTCACCACAGTGAACCTTGTTCTACTGGGAATGTCTGGGACTGGAAAGAGTGCCAGTGGGAACACCATCCTTGGACAGAAACTCTTTGTTTCTAGACCCAGTTCAAAGCCGGTCACCAAAAAGTGCCAGATGGAAGAAACTGAGAGAGAAGGTGTACACTTACATGTGATTGATACTCCTGACATCTTTGATGATGACATGAAATCATCAGTTAGGGACAAACATGTGAAAAGGTGCGAACAGCTCTATGAGTCAGAACCCTTTGTGTTTGTACTTGTGATGCATGTGAGCAGATTTACAGATGGTGAGAGAGACATTATGGAAAAGTTAGAAAAAGTTTTTGGGAGGGAAGCTGGAGAACAAACAATTATCCTGTTCACCCGAGGAGACGACCTACAACAGGCAGGACTGGGGTTGGAGGATTTTTTACATACCTGTCAACCTGATCTGAAGAAAATACTTGAAAAGTGTGGCAACAGGTGTGTTCTCTTTGAGAACCACAGATCAGATTCAGCTCAAGTGGAAACGCTAATGGACAAAGTGATCAGGGTGACAGAAGAAAAGCAAACATGATGACTTCATCTATCAGATCAGAGCACTAAAATGTGTGCCATTTCCTGTCTCAGGTAATAAATAGGTTAGGGCATTAGTCTGGTTCTTAGTGACATATATTGGATTCATAAATAGTTTTCTCTGTCTTGTTTTACAATTCCAACGTAGCCTACATCCAACCAAGAAGCCTTGTAGCCTCCTGCTTCTTGTCCCCTGTTCCTTATGTTTTCTAGTCCCTTCGTTTCTATGGTGTTTCATTGTATTTTTATGGAATTTGGTTTTCCTTCAATAAAATAATACCTGCCTGTCTGCATTGGGGTTCTGTTTCCACAGTCTAACCTGACAAATGGGATTTCATTTATATATAAAAGTTATTATTTAGTGAGCTACATTTGACACACTCCCACAAATCTTAAGATGTCACATCAGAAATGTATTTTCGTCTAACTATGATGATTGTAGCGTATGTGTCTGTTCACCAACTCCTGTGAGATGCCTTGATCAGTCTATGCATAAGATCTAGATACACTATGATACCAGAATTATCAACATCTATGAAGCACCGAGTTTGCAGCTAAGAGAATCCAATCTGACAAATTCATAATGTCAGACTGTTCACAATGTTCTGAATTTCAGTTTCAATTAGCTTGAAAAATCAAATTTTCAATGATACTTTATTCAATTCTACCTCTGCTGCTGAGTGGCTTTTACTCATGTAGAAATCAAGCCAATAATACTTCTTCAGACAAACACAGACAAACAAAGTTTGATGTGCATCAAAACTGAAGTGATTTTGATTGTCTCCTTTATTAGGGGCAGTAATCTTTCGTTTTTTAAATGAATCCAGTTTGAAAATCACCTTGAAAATCAGCAACAACACTGAGAGCACATTCAGTGATTAAAAAATATTTTTCAACAAGTAGAGATCATTTGGAAGAACTGAACAATGTATTTGTCCGTTAGACTCTAATGAGCCTGCATGAATGGAGAGCACACATTTCAACCACAGAGTTTACGCTGACTGGCTCAAAGAAGATGACATGACTAAAGTAATGAAACTAGCAGTGATGGAAAAAAAAAACAACCCAATAAAGCACAAAAATGTGTGATTATAGATCTTTCTATCTAAACGTACACATAAGCTTCAGCTCAATACAGAGAGCTCTTTGGAAGAATTGAACATGATTTATTGATGTAAAGAAATTAATCAGTGTATCTGGTGATTAGACTTCAATGAACCATCTTGTCAGAACAGAACACAATATTAAAGCACCAAAATATTAAAGCTTAGGTTAAATACTCATGAAAATAAAGAAAAACCATTAACTAAGAAGCTGTCCAATCTTTGACTGTGCTTGGTGATAACTTGCTGCAAGAGAGGCTGGATCTTTGGATGGTTAGAGGTCAATCAGTGACGAAGGCAGTACAAGAGAGTGGTGTACAAGCAGGAGAGCATGGCAGCTTATTTTTATGTACCGGACATTTTAAATATGTGTTTTATGACCACTTTCTTTACTACCTGAAATATTTTCACCATGTCATAAATTGTAATCCAGATATAAACTGTGCTGTGAATCTAATGTAGTCATATGTATTCTTCTTTAAAGCATTTTCTATAAGTGCTTCTAGTTCATTACAAACTTCCCAATTCCAAATTTCCTGTATGTGTTGTGTTCTGATTCTGATCACCCAGGTGTATTTCCACATTATTACCCACCTGTTTGTGGGCACTTAATATGCAATTACATAAATTTCTGTGTAATATATAAAATAAAACTGTAACCACTTTTGCTACCATGATATTGCTTGGATATTTACTGATTTTTACTTTGGTAATTGAGTATAATGTTTGCCATGAGAAGGCCTCGTGTAAAATCTGCACATATATTTTTGAATTCAGCTGAACAAACCTACAATAGCAGTGAATATTGGAGAAGCACATGTCAGCTGCTCACAGCCTAATCCTTGGGCTGCCTTCTTTACAATCCAATTATGTCACGTCTCTCATACCTGCCTATGTCCTTTTACATTTCAAAATGAAGATCTCTATGTCTATGTTATTATTATTTACTGATCAAACTGCGCAGCTTCACATTTTTCTCATGTCACATAATTATGAAAAAATGTGAAAGATGATGCTTCATTAAATTAAAATCATCTTCAACAATAAATCATAACATGACACAGGAGTTTCCTTCTCTCTTTCTCCCATGCCTTTTCAAACTTTGTTTTTTTATGCACCAAAATGTGGTGTGTCACAGTTGATCAGGCTTGTTCTCTTTTGAATAGCCTTCGTCTTTTAACCTTTATTTCACTTTCTATTTCTTTATCAGTGCATCCAAACTGAAGGTAGCCATGTGACCGCAACTATGGACAACGTTAGAAACAGGAATATTTCAGGAATTCAATGGCCTGACGTCAGTAAAACATTTAGACAAGTCAGACTGGATGTTGGTTTTGTTTGTTATTATCACGTTTGTTTTTCTTCTGAACACACATATCGATTTTTGTCGGTGACTGAAAGGAACATATTTCATTGGTATTATCTACATTTTCTGTCATGAAAGACAACGTGCATGAAAACAGAGTGAAGCCACTCAAATCTCTACTGAACATCACTGATTCAAATCGTGGAATTCTCTGTGTACTTACAAATGTTTGTCTCCTTGTGTTCTACAGTATACATAATAATTCATCTCATTTGAACATATACACATTATCTTACACACACACACACATAGGATAACAGATAAATGTAAATAACTTGGAGGAAAGGTGGGACAACATGACCTGGGAAAAGTACAAAAGTTGAGCTGGCAATAACATTCAAAGTATAAACACCGTCATCATTACATACGTTACTCTTTAATTGGCTTTGTATGACTGTAGGATCTTCAGCTTTCAAAATAAAGCATCCTGAGGCAACTGCTGTTGTGATTTGGCACGGTATAAAGAAATAAAATAAATACATAAATATGTCCATTTTGTGTCAAGTAGATCCCAAAGAGAAGTTCTTTCTTTGAAAAGTCTATTTTTAACAAGTTAAATCTTAGGGATATTTCTTGCTAAACTTTGTTATGTTGAGGGACCTTATTTTTCTTTACAATGCATATCATTTAAGTCTTTCCAGCTTGACATGGTTGTTTTACAATTTAAAATTAATCTAAGGTAAAAACCGATATCATTTCTTGACTGCCACTCGCTTCACCAGATTGAGTTACCCCAAAAGGTTGATTCTGTTCATCTGTGTGTAGCATTTTCAGTGGCAGGAAGGTTTCATCACTCATCCAAGTGACTTCTATTAGACTCCGAGTTACATTTGCAGGTCATTTACTGAAACATCAAAGCACAGAAAAGATTCAACACAACATCTCCTAAAATTAAATTGTTTGACTTCTACGAGTCACATAAGATGAGGACATAGAAAAGCAAAGCTTCTTGTTTAGTATGTATACAAAGGCTCATTAACTTATGAAAAAGTGTGAAAGATGACACTTCATGATTGCTTGCTCTTTTTCAGATAGTCTTCTTCTTTTAATCTTTATTTCAGTTTCTACTTCTCTGTACATCCAAACTGAAGGTAGCCATGTGACAGTTACTATGGACAACATTAGAAACAGGAATATTTCAGGAATTCAATAGCGTGACTTCAGTAAAAACATTTAGATAAGTTAGACTGGATTTTGGTTTCCATTTGTTGTTATCAGATTTGTTTTTTCTTCTGAACGCACATATCGATTTTTGGTGACTGAAAAGAATCCATTTCATTGGCATTATCTTATCTTTTCTGTCAGTGGAAGACAATGCACATGAAAGCCAATGGCCTTGGAGATATTCAAATCTTTACTGAACATCACTGTTTCAAGTCTTGGAATTTTCTGTGCCCTTACAAATGTTTGTGTATATATATATATATATATATATATATATACACATAAATATAGACAGAAAAAGCGGAACTAGGCAGAGGGTAGCACACGTAATCACTCCACCAGCAACACAAACATACACATATCAGGTAAGGGCAGAGTGTAGCACAGAAGTTGTTTTGATCGAAACTGTGTATGACGTGAGTACCAAAATAACACGGGAGGGACCTGACTATCATATAGGTCATAGGCTTCTAATGCTTCAGATCTGCAGGTGACTTAGTGCTGTGCACATCTCTCTTCCAGAAGATGATTGAATAAAATGATTATAAATACATTGACCACTCTGACTCTGCGTCTTCTCTGTCTAATAAAAGAATAAAAAGAACTGGGTCCAATAACCCAAACTCTTTCATGGCATGCATTTTCCGTTTCTCTTTGCTAATTCTCTTTTGCTATTTGAACAGTATAATGTCCTCATAAGCTGATATCAGGCCCTTGTAGAGCAAAATTTAGTATTTTGGTCTAGACAACCCAAAACGTGATGTCCACATGTGGACGCCAGCTTTCTTATGTTGGGCCGTCTTATTTTCCCTTAGACTGCATATAAGTCATGTCAGGAGTTTCCTTCTCTCCTTCTTCCATGCCTTTTCATACTTTTTTATGTACCAAAATGTGGTGTGTCATAGTTGATTGGGCTTGCTCTCTTTCGAATAGTCTTCGTCTTTTAATCTTTATTTCACTTTTTACTTCTCTATCAGTACATCCAAACTGAACAAACTGAAGGTAGCCATGTGACAGTAACTATGGACAACATTAGAAACATGAATATTTCAGGAATTCAATAGTCTGAATTTAGTAAAACATTTGCACAAGTTAGACAGGATTTTGGTTTTGTTTGTTATTATCAGATGGCTTTTTATGGGTTTTTTGAACACGTATGTTGATTTTTGTTGCTGACTGAAAGGAATCCATTTCATCGCCATTATCTTATCTTTTCTGTCAGTGGAAGACAATGTGCGTGAAAACAAATGCCCTGCAAGTTACTCAAATCTCTACTGAACGTCACTGATTCAAATCTTGGAATTTTTTGTGCCCTTACAAATGTTTGTGTTCTTCTGTTCTATGGCATCCATAACATCCATCGTCTTTAGGGTGCCCGGGGCCAGACAACATTCAATACATCATCTGCTAAGGTTTAATTATTTGACTTTCTCCAGTCACATAAGGTGAGGAGATAAAAAGTTTTATATTTTATATGTTTGCTACATCCCCAAGGTGAAAGGCTGGCAGTGGGTGTGAGGGGCAATACTGAATGAAGGCTGGAGAGAAAGAAAGAAGCAAAAACAAAAATCATAAATCATAAATTTTATTTATGTGTCTGAACACAAAGAGACTCCACTGGCATTATGTCAATATCAGAAAAACCCTAGGTTGTACCTCAGAACTGCAGCCTAAGTGACAAAAGTTCAGAGCTCTGTTGAGCCAAACATTCCTTTAAGTTAACTAATAATGAATTTCTTTACAAATAAAATTGTAACCATTAGAAAAGAAATTACTCATGAACTTCTCACAGATATAACATTATGTACAGCTACTTTCAATAACATTGATATTTTTTAAGTCTTTTTCTCCAATTGATCTTTTTGAGTTAACTTCAGTAATTGTTCTCCAACCAATCAACATGTGTTTCAGACCCCATTCCTACAAGACTGCTTTAAAACGTCCTACTATTAATTAATGCTTCAATCTTAAATATGATCACTCTATCTTTATTATTTGTCTATGCATCACAGGCTTTCAAGCTAGCAGTGGTTATAACTTAAAAAGCCATCTCCAGACACAGCTGTCTTAGCTAATTATAGGCCAATCTCCAACCTTCCTTTCATATCAAAAATCCTTGAAAGAGTAGTTGTCAAACAGCTAACAGATCATCTGCAGAGGAATGGCTTATTTGAAGAGTTTCAGTCAGGTTTCAGAGCTCATCACAGCACAGAAAAAGCTTTAATGAAGGTTACAAATGATCTTCTTATGGCCTCTGACAGTGGACTCATCTCTGTGCTTGTCCTGCTAGAACTTAGTGCTGCGTTCGATACTGTTGATCATAATATCCTATTAGAGCGATTAGAACATGCTGTAGGTATTATAGGTACTGTACTGCAGTGGTTTGTATCATATCTATCTAATAGACTCCAGTTTGTACATGTAAATGGAGAGTCCTCTTCACCCACTAAGGTCAATTATGGTGTTCCACAGGGTTCAGTGCTAGGACCAATTCTGTTTACATTATACATGCTTCCCCTAGGCAGTATCATTAGAAGACATAGCATACATTTTCACTGCTATGCAGATGACACGCAGCTCTATCTGTCCATGAAGCCAGGTAACACACACCAATTAGTTAAACTGCAGGAATGTCTTAAAGACATAAAGACCTGGATGGCCGCTAACTTTCTGCTTCTTAACTCAGATAAAACTGAGGTTATTGTACTCGGCCCTGAAAATCTTAGAAATATGGTATCTAACCAGATTCTTACTCTGGATGGCATTACCTTGGCCTCCAGTAACACTGTGAGGAACCTTGGAGTCATTTTTGACCAGGACATGTCCATCAACGCACATATTAAACAAATATGTAAGACTGCTGTCTTCCATTTGTGCAATATCTCAAAAATTAGAAATATTCTGTCTCAGAGTGACACTGAAAAACATTATGTAGAGGACAGCTCTACATAACTAAAAAGTTATGTCCTTTGATTTTTTTCAAGCGCTTTCAATATCATTCAACAAAATATACTCAAAACAAGCTCACAGCAATAGAAATTGTTTCCTGGATTACAGATTACTTGACAGAAAGTTGTCACAGTTTGTCAGGCTGGGTAAATGTGTTTCTGGGACATTAAAGAGTAGCATGGGGGCTCCATAAGGGACAGTCCTGGCTCCATTCCTTTTCACATTGTATACAGCAGACATAAAATACAATTCTGTAACTATCCTGTCACATCCAGAAATACTTGAATGGCAATGCCATTGTGGCGTGTATCATCAATGGAGAGGAATCTGAATATAGGGACCTTGTAAAAGTAATATGCAAAGAGAATTGCCAAAGTGGTGACGAAAGCTTTCTCTGTAATTGGAGCCAACCTGGACACGCTGGGGCAGGTAGTGGAAAGATGCATGTTAAAGACTTAGAAGCTGTCCTGAACAACTTGCATCACCAACTTTATAACATCATTATGGAACACAAAAACATCAGTACTAAAATCAGTTGTAAAATACAGATACAAAAAATAATTTGCAGCCACAGTCGTCAGGTTTTTCAGTTCTCATACAAATAGCAGATGTGCCATGTCAGACATGAATTTTGCTTTGGGATCAATAAAGTTATTCTTATTCTTTTTCTCAGTGAGAAGATATGGTCCATCATTAGCTGAGCCATCTACAAGGCGTATGGGCACTTGGGCAGGGTTATAAAGTGAATTGTCTTGGAGAAATGATTCATGATGGTGAAACCTAGAAACCTGTCAATACCAGTCATCTAATATTCTGTCATTCATACAGGCAAAACATAATAATGAATGAAGCAGCTGAACATTTGATTCCGACATTGTCATCTTAGAATCAGAAATAACTGATGAAAGTGGAGTGGTTATTAGTTTTTATTAAGCTTGAAGCTTTAAATGAATAATTGTCAAATCAGATTCAGATTAAGGTAAATTTTCATAATGTTCTTAATACAAACAGCCATAGAATAGACCCAAAGTAAAACTTCTCATTAGAAACTGTAAGAGCCAATTAAAGGCTAGTTTAATTGGTTTAAAAAAGGAAATATAGATTTTTGTTGATAAGTGTGTAATTTCCAGTTAATTTCCAAATACTGTTATGTTAAAAGGGTAGAATATAGAAGTGCGAAATTCTAGTGCGCGTTTTGGTATTTTGGGCTTCTGCCACACTGTAATTACGTAGTTCGGGAGTTGGATAAGCTGGAGGCAACACAGTCTTTCGACCGAGTCTTGCCATGTTAATTCAAAGTTTCATTAATCAGCTTTCTTAAAAGAAAAGTACCTGGTCTTGCTTGCCTTTCAAATGCCTGTTGCTGGACTGACTTTTAAAGGTGGTACAAAAGAGTGAAACAGAGGCAGAGTGCCGCTGTTATAGAAACTGAAGTCATCATTGTTTAAAACAGAAAACAATTCACAGCTCCAATTTACACAAAATATTTAATTGACTAAATTTATCTTGTATCTCCCAAATGTATGATATATACATAACCACCATGATTTGATGCCCATATACAAATCAGAATAGATGCAACAGAGACAATAAATACTTTAATAGCACAGCTTATGTTATGATTATTATAAAACGATGATTATATGCTCACTATTTCACATTCAAATACTTTCTTCTTCAAAGTCAAAAGATAAAGTCACATAATAATATTTTACTTTATTATTTCTTTATGGGAAATCAACATATATTGATCCTACACTGTGTGTGTGATCATGAACAAACTGTATATTTCATGTAGGTAAAAAAAACCTGTCTTGTTTAGAATAGATTAATTACAGTTACAATAGTTTAATCTTTCCCAAGAATGATGCGAAAAAGTTTGATACGTTTACACAATGGCTCAGTGAACTTGTACTGCTGCAGTGTTACTCCCTTTTTGCGTGCTTCCTCCACCTCTTTATACATGGCGTCTGTGTAGTGCGTGCCCTTATTTAATACCATCATTTTGTCGATCTTCTTGATGAGCTCCACCACCTGCCTTCTGTCGCTGCTGGTGTTGTCAAAGACGTGGTACCTTTTTCCACAGCTTTGGATGATGCGCTTTAGCCCTGGCTCAGCATCACGTACATACTGCTCTATGGATATGCCTCCAAGATCACCACCTCGGGTGAAGAGCACAATCATGTACTTGTTTGCCTCGGGGCCAAACAGCTCCTGCAGGGCTTCCACTGAGTTTTTCTCTTCTCTCGTGAATCGGCCGATTTGGATGACCAACAGGAACACATGAGGACCGGGACAGGAGACTTCAACACATTTAACGATTTCACTTTTGATGAACTCATCTGATTTTGAGGTGTCCAGGATCCCTGGTGTGTCTACAACACTAACTACTCTGTTACCCCACTGTGTCACACCTTTTTCACAAAACTCAGTCACTGATACAGACAAAGGACAAGATCTGAAACGCTCACATCCCAGGATGGTGTTCCCAACAGCACTCTTACCCACACCAGTTTTTCCAATCATCACAATCCTCAAATCGGGACCTGAAACACAATTCAGTCATTTGATTTAACCCATATACACAAGAATTTAACAAGAACCAAAGTGAAACTGAGAAATTTTCGCACTTTAGGAAAATAAGCTAAAAAAAAACAATTATTAATAATAAGTCTTACCTGCTGGAAATGAAGCCATGTTTCCTCTTCACTGTTGTCACTGCACAGGTGAGAGATGAATGTTAAAACTGCAACAAACATGTTGCTTTTTATAGCTCAACAGATGACACGCCTCCTCCAGTATTATACAGTCAGCAATCTGCAGGTTTTAGACAGTGTCACACAGAGTTATGCTTCAACAGACCGAACAACTTCCACTCACTGTAAGTTGTGCTTGTACATTTATTTGCTTTGTAGCAATAAAAAATAATTTCTAATCAAGAGTGTCTAAGAGTATCAGAAAAATGTATTTATTTAACTGAGATATACTAATTTGTTAAATGAGTATACTTAAACAAAAGTGAAGAGTTGTGCTGGCATTGACATTTGAACCCGCAGGTTATTCGTTCAAATCCTGCATCATGGGAAGCTTTTTCAGCAAATGGCAAGACAGAAGCAACGATACTAAAGACAGACAACCGGCGGCAGACAATACCAGGTAAAGCTAAAAGTCGAGCACTTTTGATTTAGCTTTAGCATGTAAATCAAGTTTGTAGCCTAGTCTCTTTTCATGGGGTACATATATGCTATGAAATATTTTGTAAATGTACCTCATAGAGATACTCTGAAATGTTTGCATATTAATATAATTATAACTTTTTCTGACACAACAACCAGCTTCCTGATGAAGTGCGTGGTATTACAATGTTTAACAGGACGACACACTGATGAGGCAAAGACAGGTAAACCACTATCTCTTTGAACTGCTATATAAAGCACATACTAGTGGGTTTTTCAGTCAAGCATCATTGTTCATATGATTTCTGAAGCAAAGAGTACTTGAAAAATGAAAAATAATGCAATAAAGATTCACTAATGGTAACCACATTCGTTTTAATAGTACTGGACAAGACTCAATCTTAAATTAATTCATTCACTTTCAATTGATTCTTTTTTTTAATGTAGCATAATTAGTTTTTTCACTTACATTATTATTGGTATACATCTATGCAGGACGACACACTGGCACCACAGTGAACCTTGTTCTTTTGGGAATGGCTGGGACTGGAAAGAGTGCCAGTGGGAACACCATCCTTGGACAGAAACACTTTGTTTCTAGACCCAGTTCAACGCCGGTCACCACAAAGTGCCAGGCTACACAAACTGAGATTAATGGTGTAGACGTAAATGTGATTGATACCCCAGATATGTTTGATGATGACATTGCACCATCAGTTAGAGGCAAACATGTGCAAAGGTGCAAACAACTCTGTGAGTCAGGACCGTGTGTGTTTGTACTTGTGATGCATGTGAGCAGATTTACAGATGGTGAGAGAGACATAATGGAAAAGTTAGAAAAAGTTTTTGGGAGGGAAGTTAGAGGACGAACAATCATCCTGTTCACCCGAGGAAACGACTTGCAGCAGGCAGGAATGGGCTTGGAGGATTTTCTTCATTCTTGCCAACCTGATCTGAAGAAAATGGTTGAAAAGTGTGGAAACAGGTGTGTTCTCTTTGAGAACAACAAATCAGGTTCTGATCAGGTTGAAAAACTAATGACGGTGTTAAACACAATACTCAAAGACCAGAATAATTTTTAACTTAAAGTGTTTGGAAATGATTTTTTTTTTACATATATGTAAAAAATTGAGCATTGAGCGAATCAGTATCTTGAAGAGGTAGATGATCTATTACAGCTACAAATGTGAATCTTTGGTGTTTTCTTTAATAAATTTCATTTGAATTAACATACAGATGAGAAGAATGATTTGATATTTTTTCTTGGACTTCTGTCAAATGAGGCAATGAAAGCTTGTTAACCTTTGTAAACTGGAACTAATTCAATAAAACTAAGATTTTCAGTACAAAGTGTCTAATTGTTCTATGGTCTAAGAGTCAATTCAATTCAATTTTATTTATATGGCACCACATCACAACAACAGTGGCCTTAAGGTGCTTTCTATTGTAAGGTATTTTAAGTACTACTTAAATATCCTATTAACAACAGGTAAGCAATGGGGCTGAGTGAGTAAGCTCAGGAGGTAGAGGGTGGTGGGTCGAGTCCCGTCTTCTACTTACCCCAAGTTTCTCTCCAGTGCATCTATCACAGTATGAATATCTGTGAATGTTAGATAGAAAGCACAGAAAAATGTGCTTGTATGACTGGGTGAATTAGGTAAATTGTATAAAGCACTAGAAGTGTGCAATGGGAGTAGAGAAGCAGTATGTAAGAGCCAGTCCATTTACAATTTACCAATCCTCTATTTAGGTGATACAGTACTATGATATGTTCAAGAGAAGATGAGGCCTAAAATGTGATTCTGTTGCTTCATCGAATGATGGCCTCCAGCTCGCATAAGTATCTCAGAAATCCTGCTCACGTGAGTACATTTACCTTTGACAGTTTGGAGGCAGATCCAAAGAAGAACTAAGGCTAAGAACTGGCTCTTTTAAAGGGAGAGTACCCAGCCACTGGTACAGATATGTAGACAACACCTGGGTCAAAATCAAAACACAAGAAGTGGAATCCTTCACTGCGCACATTAAAGCTGTGGATAAAAACATCAAGTTCACCAGGGAAGACACAAAGGACAACTGCTTGCCTTTCCTGGACTGCGCTGTGCACATTGAAGAGAATGGCAACCTCAACATTCAAGTTTACCGGAAGCCCACACACACGGACCAGTACCTCCTCTTTGACTCCCATCACCCTCTGGAACACAAACTTGGAGTAATTAGGACCCTACACCACCGGGCAGAACATGTTCCCTCTAAGCCTGAGGGAAAAAAGAAGGAACACACACACGTAAAGGAAGCACTTAAAACATGCGGTTATCCTAATTGGGCGTTTATAAAGTCAGCAAAGAGGCACAGAAAAGAAGATCAGACACCAGCGAGGGAGGATAAGAAAGACAGACGCAACAACGTTGTCATCCCCTATGTAGCCGGTGTATCAGAGAAACTCAGGAAAGTTTTCTCCAAACACGACATCCCAGTGTACTTCAGACCCAGCAACACACTCAGACAGAAACTGGTTCACCCGAAAGACAAAACTCCTAAACACAAACTTAACAACGTGGTGTATGCTGTACAGTGCAGCGAGGAATGCCCAGACCTCTACATTGGAGAGACCAAACAGCCACTTCACAAGCGCATGGCACAACATAGAAGAGCCACCTCCACAGGACAAGACTCAGCAGTTCATCTGCATCTTGAGGTCAAAGGTCACTCTTTCGAGGATGCCAATGTTCACATTTTGGACAGAGAGGACAGATGGTTTGAAAGAGAAGTGAAAGAAGCCGTTTACGTCCACTGTGAGCGACCATCTTTGAACAGAGGCGGTGGTTTACGACACCAACTGTCTGCCATCTATAATCCAGTTTTGAGATCCCTTCCCAAACTCCCACTCACATCCTGGGCCATCTGACCTCAGGAAATCACATGATAGGGTGGGGCCAGGTTTCACAATGAGCTCACCCGAAACTCTGGTTGATTGGGACCCACACCCGCTTTCACACCTTGGCTCATGTGATTAGAGGATCACCAGGGGGTCCTTTGTCCCCCTTTGGGGGGGAAACTACACTAAGTTTAAATCTGGGACTCTCCACCATTTGACCCTTAGAACTGAAAAAGCTTCTCGGATGAGAGGTGAAACGTCTTCAAGCAACTCAAGAAGTCCAGACGCTTTTCTTTCCAAGCTCCTTAGTCAACAAGAAAAATAACTCACTTCTCAGAACACAATACAACAAAGATTCAAAAATCCCAAAAAACACAAAACATTGGGAACAAACTCAGGGACCTTAACAGGACTTTTTTCTATAAAAATAGAAATGGATACCCCACCTCTAGCCCTTTGCTGTTTTCAATGTTCTGAAGTAAAGATACTAAAGATAAAAGATTATAGAGAGACTGCTGAGATTGTCCATGTTCTCCTTCTCCATTCAAATACGAAAGCAAAATAGGGCAAAAGATGTTGTAAATGTTGTTATGTGCATCGTATATTTCATGGAATTATTGTTTTATACTGTGATTTACTCATCATTTGATTCAGATATTGTGAGTTAATGTTGTAGAGATTCAGAAAACCTCCAATGTGTCTAGATCACTATGCAGGAAGTAAACTGCACAACAGCTTTCACTTTTGATTTGAGAAGAATATATATATTTTTGTTCAATGTAATGAGCCTGTTACTAAACAGAAACCCTGCTTAGTCAGATCTGCTCTGATAATTCAGCTGTTGACCCAACCCTAATCTCCTATCACCACTTGATAAGATATCTCGTGAGAGTCTTCAGCTTCTTATAGAAGAACAAACATGCTGGCATGAGCCTCAAACAATTATAGCAGAAAGTTGGGCAGTGATGTAACACCTGTGGGTTACACCTAAAATGTTTTAATTCACCCGTGTTAATGGGCTAACAAGTACTGAGGAATGTTCATGTTTTCCTTTGCTCCAAAATTTAGTGTTAATGCCTCTGTTTCACTTCAGAGTTGGTTGTGGAAGTTATTTGCTTGCTTGCTTGTTTTACTTTGAATATATTTCACACCCACTTGTGAGGAGAAACTCAATAAATGGACTTTACAAACATTTTAGTTTGATGTTTCCCTTTTGAAAGACAACAGAATTAATAGCTAATATTTAATTATTTAGTACTTTTTATTACTTTTGTCTGTATGTCATATTTATGATTAAAAACAAAATGGAATTGAGCAGGAATTGATCCTGCAACATGAAATACTGGTATTGGAAGTATCGATATTTCAGGATTGCTCCTCACATCACTACCCCTCAGTCACTGATTGAGACGGTAGACAACGGTGAAGAGGAGAGTGCAAGTGCATTGCAAAAACACATAAATGTGACTGACACCCATAAACGATGCAGCGCCTGGCTGCAGTTTAAAGAAGCAGACACTAACTAAAAAGAGAAAACAAATCAAACCAGCCAATCTGAGGCATTTGATTTTTCTGAATGTCAACCTGCACTGAGGACATACTGTTTTTGAGTTCTGTCCTTTTTCTGTTCTGTGGATTTGTTAGCAGTGTTTAAACCATGACCCTACTGAAAATTGCAAAACATGAATGAGCATATTGAGCACTCAGTTCCCTAGTCAGCTGGCAGCCCTATCTGATAACTGTTAGAATCATATTATGGCAAGAACCTAAATCACCTAAATAAATAGAAACGACAGTCCATTATTACTTTAAGAACTGAAGGTCAATACGTCTGGAAAATTGCTATAATTTTAAATGCATCCCCAAGCGCAGTCACAAAAACCATCAGCACTAAAACGAAATTGGCTCACATGAGAACCACGCCAACAACAACTGTTCAGAGGAGACTGGATAAATCAGGCGTTTATGGTCAAATAGCTACTAAGGAACAACAAGCAGAAGAGATTTGTTTGGGCCAAGAAACACCAGAAAGGAGGAGATGGAGTTCTCGGACCAAATGGCCTGGCCTCCACAGTCACCTGACCTAAACCCAATCAAGAGGATTTGGGATGAGATCGACCGCATAGTGAAGGCAAAAGGACCAACAAGTGCTGAGCATGTTTGGGAACTCCTTGTTTAAAAAGCATTTCAGGTGACTGCCTCATTACGCTCATTGAGAGAACACCAAGAGAGTGCAAAACAGTAAACAAAGCAAAGGGTGGCTATTTTGAAGAATCTAAAATATATATTTAAATAATTTCACACTGTTTACTACATAATTCCATATATTTTCACCCATAGTTTTGATGTCCTCAGTAGGAATCTACAATGTAAATAGTCGTGAAAATGAAGAAAAGACATCAATTGAGAAGATGTGTCTAAACTTTTGACTGGTAGCATATATACAGCTTGGGTCCTCTTCCAGAGACCTTGTCTTGCACAGTAACTTTGCTGTTCCTAGGACCGCACTCTTCTGAACAGAGATGTTGTTCCTGGGATCTACTGGAGCCACTTGCCCAGCTTCGGGGTCACTACACTGAGTGCTCCGATTACCTCTGTAGCCACTATTACCTTCAACCTCCACGTCTTCTCGAGTTCTTCTCTCAGTTCTTTTCTGAGCCCTTGGTACTTCCCGACGTTGCTGTCGTTTGGTGTAACTTCATCTAGTACTACTGCCATCTTCCTCTGCTTGTCTACCACTACTATGTCTGGTTGGTTAGCCATCACCAGTTTGTCTGTCTGTATCTGGAAGTCCCACAGGATCTTACCTCAGTCATTCTTGGCCACCCTTCCCATTTTTAACATGGGACTTCCAGGCCAGATGTTTTTGTGTACTATGCCAGCAACTTGTTTATGGCATTACAAGTATGCCTTGCGTGCTAGTATCTTGCACCCTGCTGTTATGTGTCAGATTATCTCAAGGCTATCTTTACACAGCCTGCACCTGGCATCTTGCCTGGTGTGGTAGACCCCTGCCTCTATGGATCTTGTACTTAGAGCTTAATCCTATGGTGCCATGGTTATTTCCTCTGTGCTGTCTTTCCATCCAGCTTTATTCATCCACTGGTAGGATTTCTGGATGTCAGCCACTCTATCTGCCAGTGGTATATACCATGCAGGGGCATGTCCTTCCATGATGCTTCCTCCTCTTGCTCCTTTCTTTCTTGGGTTTCTGTTGCTGAGGTATTCACTAAGCGCTCACTAGTATTCAGCCTACTTCCGTTCACTTAGCTTACAGTGCTACAGTACAGGGTAATAGGTATTGATAGCCCAGATCTTGTTCTTGCCATTCAGTTGACTCCTCAGGACTTGCCTTGAAGGTATTTGGTGGTTGTAGCTTTATTAGCGGCCTCTTCGTTATTCAAAACCATGATTTTTTTTTGTGAGTGTCGCATGACAATGATGTAAGCGAGTGCGACGTTCATGGCAACAGCTTTGTGCAGATCAACAATGAATAATATATTGAGTCTGGCAGAGAGTATGAGCGTGCAGCGTTTAAAGCGTGGAAGTACTGACCTTACTTTGAGTTTGAATCCGTAAAAAGTGACAAAACATTAGCGTCCGCTGTTCACTGCGTGGGAAGAAAACTTTTTACAGCAAAAAAACCCCGTAACTTCCGAGCAAGCACCGAGTACGCTGCCACGTAATGGGAAATTCCCAGACAAACTCGCGGATTCTTCCACTGACCGCTGCGGCACACCTGCACCAGGGCAAACATCCACCTGCCCCACTCCTGCCATACAGGTGAAAATAGAGCAACAGGACCACTGAGTCTTTGATTTTATTTCTTTTCTGCTGTGTTTTACTTGCATCTATTTGAAAGAGTGAGTGTAAACACAAAAACCTATTTTTTATGTGCTGGAATGTGTATAAAATAGGTTTAAATGTTAAACAAATTTCTTCCAGTCAGAGAATGTTACATATAATTTAATTTTTGCTTGATGCATAAAGTTCAAAGATTAAAACTAATAAAACAAATTTTAAAAAGAGACTTTTTCGATTTGATTACATTTTATATGATGGATTAGACAGAAAGTAGAGTTGGGCTGAAAGATCTATTAAAAGTAACTAATTACTTTTGAAAAATAAGTAATCAGTAAAGTAATGGGATTACTTTTTGGGGAAGTAATCAGTAATTAGTTACTGACTACTTTTTTCAAGTAACTTGACCAACACTGGTCATGCCTGTCTGCCATGTCTGCCTGCATCAAGTTGTGTGTCTTAGTCTGCATCTCAGTGTGTTTCCTGTTTTATTTCGATAGTCCGGGTCTCATGTCTCAGTTTTTTCTTACATGCACTTTTGTCCTCATCCCCTCGACCACACAACAAGATCTTGACAACATTGGTTTTGTTTGTCAGACATGTCTGATTCATAGTAAAATTGGCTGCTTTCATTTTGACTGTAATGTTTTATAATGGCATTTCTCCAGAGTCACTGTGGGGGGGTTGTTTCAATGCGTAGCTATTCTTCATGCTTGTTCTCCAACAATGCCACCAAGATTTCCTACCTAATGGGTGAGCTGAGATGCAGGGCGTTGAAGTGGGCAAAAGCGTTTTTGTTCTCTCGTTCATTTCAGTCTTGTTTGTATGATGCGTTTTTTGAGGCGCTCAAGAAAACTTTTGCTCATCCCGTCTCTGAGGGCCGGACGGCTAGGAAATTATCCTCCTTGAAGAATGGTGTCCTCTGTTAGGATCGGCAGAGCAACCTTTTATCATTTGGACCCAACATAAGAACTTAACGTCCATCAAGACCATTGATCTTTGGCATTGTGGGAACCTGGAACATAGGAAATAGAAGTTAAACAAACCAGATGCCTTGTCACACCAGCTCACCAGAAACATGGATTCAACTTAAACCGCTACACTCCTGCCCAAGGTAAGGTCGGTTATATTACCTGGGATAAGGAGGAAGCCAATCGTCAAGTCTTTGTTTCAGATTCAGATCCAGGCACATGACCAGCCAATCATCGGTTCGTCAGCTGCCCATTCAGCAGTTCTGCACTGGACATACTGCCAGGTTTTCCTGTCACTTGGGGAGAGTTAGGACCATGTCTTTAGTTAAGAGACTATTTTGGCGGGAGACTTAAGAAAGGGATGTTTGGGATAATGTGGCCACATGTACAATCTTTGTCAGGAAAAAGACTAAAATGCAGCGACCTTCAGACCTGCTTCAGCCTCCGATTACCTCACACCGAACATGGTCCCATATTGCTGTAGACTTTGTTACTGGTTAATTGTTTCTTTCTAGAAATCCACTGTCCTGACTGTTGTTGATAGGTTATCTAAGGCAGCACACTTTATTGACCTAGATAAACTCCTTCTGAGACTGCAAAGATTCTGGTGGAACAGGTTTTCAGGCTGCACAGCATTCTGATTGTGATTGTATCAGACAGAGGTCCACAGTTCACCTCCAACGTATGGAAAGCATTCTTTTCAGTTCTTGGAGCCAAACCCTGTCTCAGTTCAGGTTATCATTCTCAATCCAAAGGTCAGACGGAGATACTCAATCAGGAGCTGGAAGCCACCCTCCACTGTGTCACCACTCACAATCCAGCAAACTGATCTACTTGCCTTCCATGGGTTGAGTACGTACATATTTTTCTTACCTCATCTGCCACTGGTCTTTCCCCTTTCCAAGCATCCCCAGGTTACTAACCACCACTGTTCCCTGAGAATGAAACAGAGCTTGCAGTACTCAGTACAGCATCAGCTCCGGCGCTGCCCGAATGTCTGGACCCAAACACAAGCATTATCACAGGAGATGGACCAGCAACATCACTATGCAGACCAGCAAAGGACACCTGCTCCCGTGTATACCCCAGGTCAGAAGGTATGGCTTACTGCAAAAGATATTCCCCTCAGGTCCCTCTCTTGAAAGTTAGCCACAAGCTTTATTGGACTTTACGAAGTAAATAGAGTCATCAATCCCTAGGCTGTCAAGATGAAACTGCCTCAATCCTTGGAGGAGGACACATGTTCAACAACAAAACTTTGTATTTGTTGTGAATTGCGATTGAGTTCAGAGTCGGTGCAGTCTGACTTTGACAGGGTCGTGCCCCCTGCTGGTCAGTGAAAAACTGACTGGCAGGAGGTGAAGACGATCGTCATTCCTCCAGCTACACAAGCAGTCAGGAATTTTTCCTCATCGGCATGTGATAGGCATGTGATATATTTATGCCGGAATGTGAACAGAATATATTTTGGATTTTTCAAAAGAAAAAGAAGAATTTACGTGTATGACCCAAAACTACCCACACATAAAGAAACCTGGCTGGCTCACCACATGTAACACAGTAAAGGGCTAGGGCTAAAAACACAATAATAACAACAACAATACTACTACTGCTACAACTACTACTACTACTACTACTACTAATAATAATAATAATAATAATAATAATAATAATAATAATAATAATAAACAAACAATTTGGTCAAGAAGGAAGTTGGACAAATTCCAGTCCAGTTCATTTGACCTATGATAGGCCATGTTCCAAACAGGTACAGAGTTTAAGTTCATTTATTGATTCATAAGGATTTTATTGGTCCTACAGCAATGCAACGGAGGTCAGGCAGCTCGCCATCCTGCACTGATCAGAACTCTGATTGCAGGAAAAAAATCCCTGACCATCGAGTAGATTGAGTGAGGGCACAATGTTGAATAAATCAGGTCAAGTGCACTAAAACCTTAAATTAAATTATGATCACACATCCTTGGTGTTTCTAACCACACTTCAGAGCAGTGTTTAGAAAAATCTGCACTTCAGAAGCGTAACACTGTGTTGAAATGTCAGTGTCGAGTGTCCCATCCCTACCATTCCTTTTTTGATCATGTGTTGCATAAGGTCAGACAGAAAAATAATTTTATACTTTAGTCAGCAATCCAAAGAGTAACGTCTTATTGTTACACTCATCAAGAGAATAAGATTTATTCTACGGGTTTTTGTACAAACCAGTAACATTACATGTACGTTTATGAGATTTATAATAGATCAGGTTTGTTTTAATTCAACATGAGTAACTTATTATTTAAATGCATAAACAATGGAAAAGATCATTCTTTTTTAAAGAGAACACATAATATTGCCCTGTGCAGAATCTACTTTTTTAATAATAACAAAAACACAACAAATTAGACTGTTAGGTATAGATGTTTATTTAATTTGACTTTCATTTTCTAGACAAAAAGAACACTAAACTTTTTAAAGAAACATTGTGATGAAAAAATGGATTTAAATACATATTTTTACAATAAATAATAGAGTTGTGTTTACACATATAAACTACAATGATTTAGGACTGCTGCATTTAGAATAGATACAAGTACCTTTCTCTAATAATTAGAATCAGATGCAAAACTTGCATTATGGTTATTATTAAACTTTATTATACCCCTATTAGCATCCAAGGACACAATTATCTACACAAAGTGTGTGTCAGACATTTTCATATGTTCACATATGGGTACACAGGCTGTCTTGTTTCCATTATGCTGATTGTGTTTAGACAGTTTATCACATTGATTTAATCTCTTGCAAGAATGGAATGAAAATTTGAAATGCGCTTTTGTAGTGGAGCAATAAACTTGTACTTAATGACTCGCATTCCCATTTTCCGTGCAGCCTCCACCTCTTGAAACATCTCATCTGTGTAGTACATGCGCGTGTTCTCTGCCACCATGCGATCAATCTTGCCGATTAGCTCATGCACTTGCTTTCTGCCCCTGTTTGTGTTTTCAAAGACGTGGAACCTATTTTCACATCCTTTGGTAATTTCTTTAAGCTCTTTACTGCCTTTATGTACATACTGCTCTATCGTCATGTCTCCAAGATCGCCACCGCGGGTGAACAACACAATCATGTGATTGTTAGCCTTTGGACCAAACAGCTCCTGCAGGGCTTCCACAGAGTTTTTTTCTTCTTTGGTGAATCGACCGACTTGAATGACCAGAAGAAACACGTGAGGACCTGGACAGGAGATTTCAACACATCTCACAATTTCTTTTTTGATGGTTTCTTCAGGTTTTCCCGTGTCCAGAATGCCTGGTGTGTCTACCACACTAACTACTCTGTTACCAAACTTCTTCACATGTTGTTTACAAGATTCAGTCACTGACTCTGAACTGGGAGAAGAAACAAAACGTTTTTCTCCCAGGATGGTGTTTCCAACAGCACTTTTTCCCACACCAGTTTTTCCAATCAGCACAATCCTCAAGTCAGGACCTGCAACACAGATTTCCCCAGAACTATTTACGATGTTAGAAATCAATAGCTCAACATCTCAGAATCTCAGTTTGGGATATTAACTATACACAGGTAGAGCTTACCTTGTGGAAATACAGCCATATTTTATTGAAGTACTGTCTCTGCGGAGGTGAGAAATATGAATGTAAAAGCTTGTGTTGAACTCAATATTTATAGCTCCATAGCTGACACGCCTCCAGTACTTGCACAACAGGTTTATGAAATATTGACAGAGCAGCACAGCATAAGTAAGGAAACGGTAAGAAGAAGATTTATAGTTGCTTAAAGTATGAGAACAACTGTTTTTCACAGAAAACTATATTTAAATTGTCCTTGGCAACTTGCATTTTCTGAAGAAGACATTTAAAAACTACCTCATTCAAATGACCTGTAACTGTATAAAATATAATAATAATTAATAACAAGTTTGTGTAACTCTTAAAAAAAACACACAGTTACAAGAAGTTTCACACTTTGAATAATAAACCCCTTGCATTACTACCAAGACAAAGACTACATTAGTACTACTTAGTAAGTTGTAGTTCTGAACCATGAATAAATATAAATACCATCAAAGGTCACCTGTGCTGGAGGTGCGCAGGACAAGCCCAGAACACCTCACCCAGGAGGCACCAAGAAGATATTCTGTTCAGATGTCAGTGCAGCAGGACGGATACATTTATTTATATATCTTAAACGCTGTAGCTCAGACAGACAGCATGTGTCTGACAAATTCATAGGTATGAAAATATCAATCATATTTTCTACTTAAATGATCAAAATTGGTCTCGGTGGATCAGCCAGAGTTGAATCTGTCCAAAGGAATCACAGGCTCTGTAATGAATCAGGAAACCATGTCTGATGGAATGGATACAACACGGATCATGGATTCAGACCAGATCAGGGTCAATTCATCTTTCGTTGTTTCCCAGGTCATCTTATTCCGATCATTCATAACAATTTAATTCTTACTGGCACAATTTAGTTGCATTTCTTATAGCATGTTTGCTTTTACTGATAAAACTTTATGAATTTATAAAAAACTTGGAAACTCTCCTGCATTTTTTAAGTTAAAGGTTAAACTATTAATGAACTCTGACAGTAAGTAAAACATGTAGGAAGCCAATTACTTATCAGTGAAAACTGATCTTAGATCAGATTAGAAATTAGGGAATCTTAAAGCAGAGTTTCTGTCAATCTTATTAATGACTAAAACAATCAAATCCTTTATTAAAGAAGGTTAAGTTGCTGCATTCGATTAATTTGATTTTTTTAAAGATTTTTTGGGGGAGGGGCCATTTTCTTCACCTTTATTAGACAGTACAACAATGAAGAGTACACTAAGGCAGTAAACTGGAGGTACATTATATTGCTGACGGTGTTTACTCGGCCATCCAAATTGTTGGATTCAGGTGTTCCAATCTCTTCTTTAGCCACAGATGTATAAAATCAACAACCTACGCATGCAGACTGCTTCTACAGACAATTGTGAAGGAATGGGTCGTTCTCAGTGTGGTACCAGGATAGGATGTCACCTGTGCAACAAGCTCAGTTGTGAAAATTATTTTTCTTCCCACTGCGAGGTCTGTCTCTTCTAAGTCCCTGTTTGTGCATGGATTAATAATTGATCAACAAATGAATTTACTGTGTCTTACAGAAACCTGGTTACAGCAGGATGATTAGTTAGTTTAAATTAATTAAGCCATTCTAATTGTCAGTATTACCAGTTTACTAATCAACCAAAGACCCAGATGGAGTTTTAATTCATTTGAAAGCCTGATGCTTAACCTTGTCCACCCCAGCTGTAAAACTCAGAAAGTAGTTTTATTTGTTATTTGTCATCCAAGTAGTCCTTACTCAGTTTCCCTCTGATTTCTCAGACTCTTCATCAGATTTAGTTCCCAGCTCGGATAAAATAATTATTATTATTTCAACATTCATGTGGATACTAAACATGACAACCTCAAGAGGGGATTTGATTGTTTATAAGACACAATTTGCTTATTTTAAATTGTAAAAGAACCCACCCACCATTTAATCACACTCTAGATCTTGTTCTGACAGTATTCTCTGAAACCACTCTTTTTTTTCTGATCATTTCTTAATTACATTTACATTTACAATAATTGATTACACAGCAGTGGGGAGTAGACTTTATCAAAGTAGATGTCTTTCTGAAAGCGCTTTAACTAGGTTTAAGAATATAATCCACCCACTGTTATCATCTTCAATGCCCTGTACCAACACAGAGCAGAGCAGCTATCTGAACATTACTCCAACAGAGGTCCATTATCTTGTTAAAAATTTTACCTCCTCACTACGTACGACTCTGGATACTGTAGCTCCTGAGAAAACTAAGGTCTCAAATCAGAAGTACCTGACTCCATGGTATAATTCTCAAACACGTAGCCTAAAGCAGATAACTCGTAAGCTGGAGAGGAAATGGCGTGTCACAAATTTAGAGGATCATCATTTAGCCTGGAGAAATAGTTTGCTGCTTTATAAGAAAGCCCTCTGCAAAGCCAGAACATCTTACTATTCGTCACTGATTGAAGAAAATAAGAACAACCCCAGGTTTCTCTTCAGCACTGTAGCCAGGCTGTGAGTCTGTAGCTACTATGAGGAGACTTAAGTTATTTTGCGAGTATAGAGGGCTTTACCAGAAGTTGGTCTGCACCCTAACAGAGCTGTTTTTTCCATGTTGTCATCAAACATGTATTATTTACAAAATTTTATTGCTTCTTTGTAAGAAATGTTATAAAGTTGGAACACCGGTTTATTTCCTTTCAAATGGTGCCACATTTGTAAAGAAAATACATTTGTGGGTTGTCAGTGAAGGTTCTCAGTCATCCAGGTCATCTTAGTCTAAGGAGCTTGGACAGAAAAGCGTCTGGACTTCTTTAAGTTGCTTGCAGACGTTACATTATGGAGAAACTCCAAAACACAAACTTAACAATGTGGTGTATGCTGTACAGTGTAGCGAGGAATGCCCAGACCTCTACATCGGAGAAACCAAACAGCCACTTCACAAGCGCATGGCACAACATAGAAGAGCCACCTCCACGGGACAAGACTCAGCAGTTCATCTGCATCTAAAGGACAAAGGTCACTCTTTCGAGGATGCCAACGTTCACATTTTGGACAGAGAGGACAGATGGTTTGAAAGAGGAGTGAAAGAAGCCATTTACGTCCACTGTGAGCGACCATCTTTGAACAGAGGCGGTGGTTTACGACACCAACTGTCGGCCATCTATAATCCAGTTCTGAGATCCCTTCCCAGATGCCTTAATGGCACTCACCCCCTTGGCCATCTGACCTCAGGACCTATTTTCACACCTTGGCTCATGTGATTAGGTAGAGGATCATTAGGGGGTCCATTGTCCCTCTCAGTGCGATACTCCCACAGGGCCTAAATTTGGGACTCTCCACCATTTGACCCTTAGAACTGAAGAAGCTTCTCAAATGAGAGGTGAAATGTCTTCAAGCAACTTAAAGAAGTCCAGACGCTTTTCTTTCCAAGCTCCTTAGATTACATTACAACAGTTTAAGTATATGGGTTGTGCCTATGAAAAACTTGTTAAATTTTCTCTGCTAATGCTAAACAGCTTATTCTGCTGCTGAATGTTATTATGTGTCATTTATTGGATTGGATGATAGAAGTTGGTCGTGGCGGTCTAACAATTTATTATACCACAACAAGATAAATGTCCATGCATTTAGTGCTAGGTTTATATATCGTGGAGTGGTGTTCCCTGGAGGAAAGGGAGAAGGTAGGTGACACGGTGAATGAAAGAGTGGCCAGGTACCTAAGTAATCTGAAGACAGAGGAGGTGCATGAGCGCATGAGTGCTTAATTATGCTGCCTTACAGGAAAGGTGAGTCTAGCACTCACACACGCGCAAAGCCAAGTGTAAGAGACGCAAAAGAAAGAGAAAGAATAGCAAACCACAACGGAGGCATGGGCTCAGGATAAAACAAAGAACATAACATTAAACCTCAAACAATAAAAAAACAATATTCTGTCATATACTAAAATATTTGAGATAACATCATTTTTTTTTCATCAATTGTCACACAGGTAGTGTGATGGAATGAAGA
Organism: Pelmatolapia mariae; assembly: GCF_036321145.2. Classification (NCBI taxonomy): domain Eukaryota; kingdom Metazoa; phylum Chordata; class Actinopteri; order Cichliformes; family Cichlidae; genus Pelmatolapia; species Pelmatolapia mariae. The sequence goes on along the minus strand of NC_086235.1, from coordinate 5,022,731 downwards.
CAGCAAAGCAAACTGAGTCTTTTCATAACTGTACTAGTGCATTTCATAACAGTACAATTTCATGAAAAGGTTCTTTGTTCTAATAATTTCATAAACTTTCCTATATTCCTTATTCACTTCAGTCTTTTACATTTTATTCCCAAATTCTCTGCAGGGTTTGGATTCAACTAGAATAATCAGCAGGACATGAGACTTAAGCACATCTCACAATTTATTTTTGCTCGTGACCTCTTCAGTTTGTCTGGTTTGGGTGTTAGTGGATGAAAGTTAAATTTTTCTGGCGAATTCTCCACCACAAAGATGACACAACTGAATGTTAAAAACATTATATATAGCTCCACACATGACACACCTCCAGCATTTGCATAACTGGTTATTAAAACAGACAAAGATCGGCACAGCTTGCAGACGCCACACAGCTCGTCTTCTTCACTTTGCTAAACTGGACTGAAGGACTGAAGGACTATGTCTTCTAGTGGGTGAAAATATTCTGTTAATAGTATTTTTAGTTGTTTTGCTGAAATGAAAAGAAATGCATAGCAAATGGGAAAATTAACCATGTGACTTATTGTTTTCACAGAAAGGAAGATTGTAATTGTTATCCTGGGAAGAGATGAAATCTTGAAGAAAGCTCTAATAACCAACATCCTGGGAAAAGATTTATCCAAACTAAATAAAAGACAAGCTTTGAAAAACACTGAGATTTATGTAAATGATATATATGAAGTCATGTTTACGCCAGACTTGTATGCAGAATTTAAGGACATAGAAGACTTGTTGTGTATTAATCGATATCCTGACATGTGTTTGCTGGTGGTAGAACATGGCTTTTCATCAGACGATGTTCAGAAGCAGATAGAACATCTGAGCAATAAGACTGAAAAACCTACAGAAGAGTTTATCGTTTTGCTCCCACTGAACTGTAAACGCACAGATTACCCGTTCAGATCCTGCACCATGGAACAGGTTTTCAGTGAGCTCGACAGACTGGCTGAAAACAGAAATCTGATGCCAGCCAAAACAAAGTAAGGATGAAAAATAACATAACAGTGTAGTATTTTTTTTTTTATTGTATTTGTGAGGGAAGGGTTGGTATGTTCCTACAACAAAGGTATTAAGGCTTTGTTTGAACATTAGGATGACAGATAAACCTGTTCCACCTTTGCCAGCACCACGCACTGAGATTGCAATGGCAGGTAAACCAGTGTCTTTCAGACTTGTTCAGACTTATATCAATTGAGTTCAAATTCATTGTTCATAAGTATGTTGACTTTTCTGAACTTATATGCATTTAACTGCTGTTATACATCAATCAGGAAAGCGTACCAGCAACAAAGTGAACCTTGTTCTTCTGGGAATGTCTGGGACTGGAAAGAGTGCGAGTGGAAACACCATCCTTGGAAAGCCAGTCTTCTTCTCTAGACCCAGTTCAAAGTCAGTCACCAGAGATTGTGAGATAGCAGAAACAGAGATAAATGGCAAACATGTGCGTGTGATAGATACTCCAGACATGTTTGATGATGAAATTGAAGAATCAGTTAAGAACAAATATCTAAAACGGTGCAAAGAGCTCTGTGAGTCACACCCTTGTGTGTATGTACTTGTGATGCATATAAGCAGATTTACAGATGGTGAAAGAAACATACTGAAAAAAATGGAAAAAGCTTTTGGGAGGAATGTTAAAGAGCAAAGTGTCATCCTGTTCACTAAATCAGATGATTTGCATCGTGCTGGAAAAACGCTGACTGATGTTCTGCATAGTTGCCAACCTGATCTGAAGGAAATGATTCAGCAGTTGGGCAACAGATGTGTTCTCTTTGAGAATAACAGATCAGGTTCAGCTCAGGTGGAAAAGCTGCTGGACACAGTGATCATGGTGTTAGAAAAACAGCAGAAACTATAATGTCATGTATCAGATTATTTTCAGTGTAAAGATATAAAAAATAGTTTTACCATGAAGTTATTTCATATCTTAAACTCGTAGATAAAAATGTTATAATTTTGATCTTTAGCCATAATTTTTCTTTGTTTTCTGCAAACTGGCGAATGAACGATTGATTTCTGAATTGTTTTCTTTTTTGCTTTTGTTTTTTTGTTGGGTTTTTTTAGGGGGGGGGGACAATCTTGGTAAAATAAATCAATGAAAGCTCATTTTGTAAAGTGTAACAGTAACAAATTATTGCTGAATTCAATAAAACGAAGTTAATGTGCATCTTGTGTCTCTTGGATAAACAGAACATTGTTAGATCTTTAGTTTTGTGTTTGGTCCTCTGTAAAAACATCTCAGGTATTCAGGTTAATTAAGTAGAAGTGATTGAGCTGCAGAGATTCCAAGACACCAACAAACTTCCGAAAAGACTCCTGTGATGTCCCATAAATACATAAATATCCATCTGCTGGATTTTAAAATGGCATGTGGTGAAAACCTGTAATAAATGAGATTTAAAGAATATGAAATGTTAAAACGTATAGACTGGATACCTTATATGAAAATATAAAATTAACTTAATTTTTTCAATTAAGTACAGCATATTTCACAACAAAATAAGTAATTAAATATGTATTAATAATAATCTAATCTAGTGTGAGAAAATGCACTCAAAAGCATTTTGCAATGATTCTAAATATGACTTATTCTCCGTCTTACTCAATTAATCCTTTGACGTCATTAACCCTCAGTTATATATATAATAATTGTCAGGTTTATATGGTTGATTGTCATTTATGCTTAGAAATATTTACTCATGTATGCTTAGAGTTTATAATCGATGTCATATTGACAGGGGTCCTTAGTAGTCTGCAAAGACTTTGTGTGCATTCCAGAGTGTTCTGGCATGCACACTCAGATCCTAGGGTCATGGGAAGAGGTCGTATCTTCTCTTGCTGATATACTGTATAGCAAACACATCTATATCTGTTTTATTCTAAGTGCCTTTTGTTTAGATGAACTACTGGACTTCCAGACCAGCAGGTTTATTCTGACCCCACACGCACACACACACACACACACATACCTACATATACACACAGACGGTACTCTTTGTATACATGTACGCCTATGTAACATGTCATATGTTAATGAGTCTATGCATATTCCTGTAACCTCAATAAAAGAGCAGTGTTACGAGGGATCGGACAAGAGCAACTGGGGTCAAGCGAAGGAACGGCATTTGTCTAGTTGTCTTCCTCGTGCATGAGAAACATAAAGAACTTTGCCTACTCGTGTCTTGCTTTGCTGTGTAGAATTGTCTTGAACGTTCCAGCGAGTAGGTTTATGCTACAAACCTATCAATAATCTTAGCCAGTTATTTATCTGTTCATTTATGTAATTATTTTATTTCATTTTATTTTTTTGTCTGGAACCAAAACTGTATCCTGGTGCAACTTCAACAAACGCCACTATAACTGCTCATGTGTCGCCATCTACTGGCCAATGGTCAGTTTTTCACAACATAAAGCTTTTTTCACCAATACCTACAAGGGAGCTCAGTTTACCATAAATTGTATGGGTGTGCATTTATTTCTGCATATTTAGCAAAAAATGTGCCATTTCTTCACTCAGTGAGGTGATGGTTAAGCTTCAGCAGCAGCAGCTCTCAAGGTTCTTTCTGTGAAGCTGTAACTGTTCAGCAGTGAACAGGAGTCCTGCATGACTAAGAAGTCCTTCACAAGCTCCAGATGCAGGAAGAGCTGTATTGATTTTGATCGACAGCTTCTTGATGGTAGGAACGCCATGCAATAGATCCACACCTCCAGTGAATGGACATGAAAGGTACCTCTCCAGTTCCCCTGCTTCTGGCTTTCCTGACCCCATGGATCCATCATCTTAGTCGGTTAGGCTGCTGTTTGCGCTGGCCTCATCCAGCTCTGAGTCTAGGTGATGTCTGATGAAGTTGAGACCTGTGGAAAGAGGCTTCCGTATCCGAGGCTTTTCAATGTGGCCTCACAAAATTATCACGACTACAACAACCAGGAAAAGAGTTGGATGGACATTGCTGCTCAATTGCAGCTGCCTGGTCAATGTTTTTCATTAGTAATTTAGCAAAGTTGATGGTGGTGGTGTGTGTGTGTGTGTGTGTGTGTGTGTGTGTGTCTGTCTGTGTGAGTGAAAGACAGAGAGAGGGAGAAAGAGAGACAGATTTTGTATGATAAGCTTCCTGTTATAAACGCACAGTTTGAGCACTCAGGTCGCATCAGAGATACTTTTTACCCCCCTTGGTGGCGCTGTCACTTGGTGTTCGCTCGCTCTGCGGTAGAGTATCACTTCCTGTTCCTGCTCAAACACAGTGGTGTTTCTGTGTAGCTTATCTGCTCAGCAATTTAATTAACAACTTTAAAATACATTCTTTTCTTCATAGTATAATCTTCACGTGCTTCATCTGAAGCACCCTTTCTGTGTACTCACTACCTAATTTATAGCCAAAGTATTCACTCACTGTGTCTGTACTGTTTCGCTAGCTTAGCTCGTAGCCGACTCGTTAGCACCATGACTACTTCACCTGTCCCTGTTGCACTTTCCTGCTCATTGTGTCAGATGTTTAGCTACTCCTCGGCCTCCTTTAGCAGTAATGATACCTGTAACAAATGTAGCATATTTGCAGCTCTGGAGGCCAGGATTACTGAATTGGAGACTCGGCTTCGCACCCTTCATTCACCCGTAGCTAGCCAGGCCAACGTAGCTTGTGCAGCCTAAGATAGCGTATGCCCCGCTAGCTGTTCCCCGGCAGACCCCAAGCAGCTGGGGAAAGAGGGCGGCTGGGTGATGGTGAGGAGGAAGCATAGTCTTAAACAGAAGCCCCAGGTACACCACCAACCTGTTCATGTGTCTAACCGTTTTTCCCCACTCGGCGACACACCCGCCGGGGGTCAAACTCTGGTAATTGGTGATTCTGTTCTCAGACACGTGAAGCTAGAGACACCGGCAACCATAGTCAATTGTCTTCCAGGGGCCAGAGCAGGCGACATTGAGGGAAATTTAAAACTGCTGGCTAAGGGTAAACGTAAATACAGTAAGATCATAATTCACGTCGGCAGTAATGACACCCGGTTACGCCAATCGGAGGTCACTAAAATCAATATTGAATCGGTGTGTAACTTTGCAAAAACAATGTCGGACTCTGTAGTTTTCTCTGGTCCCCTCCCCAATCAGACCAGGAGTGACATGTTTAGCCGCATGTTCTCCTTAAATTGCTGGCTGTCTGAGTGGTGTCCCAGAAACGATGTGGGCTTCATAGATAATTGGCAAACCTTCTGGAGGAAACCTGGTCTTGTTAGGAGAGGCGGCATCCATCCCACTTTGGATGGAGCAGCTCTCATTTCTAGAAATATGGACCAATTTATTAAACCCCCCAAAATATGACTATCCAGAGTTGGGACCAGGAAGCAGAGTTGCAGTCTTACACGCCTCTCTGCAGCTTCTCTCCTCCTGCTACCCCCCCAAAAAACCATCTCCTTTGAGACTGTGTCAGCTCCCAAACAGACAAAAAACAAACTAAAAACCAGCAATAAACAATTTAAACATAAAAAATCAAAAAGTTAGAACAATACAGTATCCACATCTGAACCAAAGAGTAAAACAGTGAAATGTGGATTATTAAATATTAGGTCTCTCTCCTCCAAGTCTCTGTTAGTACATGACTTAATAATTGACCAACAAATTGATTTACTCTGCCTTACAGAAACCTGGTTGCAGCCGGATGATTATGTTAGTTTAAATGAATCAACACCCCCGAGTCATTCTAACTACCAGAAACCTCGAAGCACAGGCCGAGGGGGCGGTGTGGCAGCAATTTTTCACACCAGTCTATTAATTAACGAAAGACCCAGACAGACTTTTAATTCATTTGAAAGCCTGATGCTTAGCCTTGTCCACCCCAGCTGTAAAACTCAGAAACCAGTCTTACTTGTTATCATCTATCGTCCACCTGGGCCTTACACAGAGTTTCTCTCTGATTTCTCAGACTTTTTATCTGATTTAGTGCTCAGCTCAGATAAAATAATTATTGTGGGTGATTTTAACATCCATGTAGATGCTAAAAATGACAGCCTCAACATGGCATTTAATCTGTTATTAGACTCAATTGGCTTCTGTCAAAATGTGAAAGAACCCACCCACCACTTTAATCACACTCTAGATCTTGTTTTAACATATGGCATAGAAACTGAACATTTAACAGTGTTTCCTGAAAACCCTCTGCTGTCTGATCATTTCCTGATAACATTCACATTTACAATAATTGATTACACAGCAATGGAGAGTAGACTTTATCACAGTAGATGTCTTTCTGAAAGTGCTGTAACTAAGTTTAAGAATATAATCCACCCACTGTTATCATCTTCAATGCCCTGTACCAACATAGAGCAGAGCAGCTATCTGAACGCTACTCCAACAGAGGTCGATTATCTTGTTAAAAATTTTACCTCCTCACTACGTACGACTCTGGATACTGTAGCTCCTGTGAAAACTAAGGCCTCAAATCCGAAGTACCTGACTCCATGGTATAATTCTCAAACACGTAGCCTAAAGCAGATAACTCGTAAGCTGGAGAGGAAATGGCGTGTCACAAATTTAGAGGATCATCATTTAGCCTGGAGAAATAGTTTGTTGCTTTATAAGAAAGCCCTCCGCAAAGCCAGAACATCTTACTATTCATCACTGATTGAAGACAATAAGAACAACCCCAGGTTTCTCTTCAGCACTGTAGCCAGGCTGACAAAAAGTCAGAGCTCTGTTGAGCCAACCATCCCTTTAACGTTAACTAGTAATGACTTCATGAACTTCTTCACAAATAAAATTTTAATCATTAGAGAAAAAATTACCAATAATCATCCCACAGATGTAATATCGTCTACAGCTACTTTTAGTACCATCAATGTTAAGTTAGACTCTTTTTCTCCAATTGATCTTTCTGAGTTAACTTCAATAATTACTTCCTCCAAACCATCAACGTGTCTTTTAGACCCCATTCCTACAAAACTGCTCACAGAAGTCCTGCCATTAATTAATGCTTCAATCTTAAATATGATCAACCTATCTCTAATAATCAGCTATGTACCACAGGCCTTCAAGCTGGCTGTAGTTAAAAAAGTTATTTGAAGAGTTTCAGTCAGGTTTCAGAGCTCATCACAGCACAGAAACAGCTTTAGTGAAGGTTACAAATGATCTTCTTATGGCCTCTGACAGTGGACTCATCTCTGTGCTTGTCCTGCTAGACCTCAGTGCTGCGTTCGATACTGTCGACCATAATATCCTATTAATGCGATTAGAAAATGCTGTAGGTATTACAGGTACTGCGCTGCAGTGGTTTGTGTCATCTCTATCTAATAAACTCCCGATTTGTGCATGTAAATGGAGAGTCCTCTTCATACACTAAGGTCAATTATGGAGTTCCACAGGGTCAGTGCTAGGAAAAATTCTGTTTACATTATACAATGATAATAATAAGCAGGTTAATCGCAGGGTTAATATTACTGCACAGAAATATTGTTGGCGCTGGACACTGCAGAATTTAGTTACAGATCTATTGTAAATAAGGAGACTGATATAAGACAATCATTTTGTAGATTTATCCTTGTGAAAAAAACAAGGTACCCAAGTGGGTCTGACATGTGATTCTGATTGAATCTGATTGTTGCAAGAGGAATGCGTGTGTAAATGAACAGAAAAGAATGGTGTGAAATTCTGTTTAATAAACAAACTAATGTCTCCTGTCTCTACTTTTCTGTATAAAACAGACCCAGTAGAAGGCCTGTAACAATAGCATACATTTTTACTGTTATGCAGATGACAGCCAGCTCTATCTACACTGAAAAGATTATTTCTGTCCACTATAAAGGAGAACATCACAGCCTGATACCTGCAGGTCTGACAGCAGCAGGTGCATCACTCGTGTTTCTACCTGGAGACAGCAGTCGCCTCATTGTTCTGACACACTACACAAAACTATCCACAACACTACACACTAACTACACAAGACAACACATTAACTACACACTCCAAACACACTAAACATCACACAGTGTTTTTTCGTAGTTTTTGTGTTTTTAAAAGTTGGCGATTATGTCCTTCCGCATGTGTGTAACAAGTGTCACCTGGCAGTTTGTTGCTCTCTGCCAGGTGATTGGCTGAAGAGCTGTGAAAAGGTAGTGGGTGTATGGGGTGAAGTCAGCGCTCCTCTGTGGAAAAAAACAAAGGCAATGAATTCACTCGGGTGCAAGTGGGTATACTGTCGGTAAGAGACTTTTGCCATTTTTGTTTGGATCATTTGCTATTGTAGGTGCCCATTTTTAATGTGTGTCGTTGGAATTTTTTAGTGTGACCACGAATTTTAATAGAATTGATCAAGCCCTAGATCGACTGCGCGCAGGGAAACTGATCAATATTGTAGGTATATTGAGTGTTTGTTTTAGCTTCATGATTTTGAATGGTTTCATAAAATTGATATTTTATTGGGTAATATTTTCATCGATAATGTTGTTTGTGTTTTTCAGCTGTGCTTTCTCTGCTGTCCTTTTTTCGTTCTTTTGATTGATTTGTAATTTTCTTTTGGTTAGTCCGTCCAGCCGTAAAGGCGGTTATTGATTGAGAGTGAGTTGTGTAAGGGCGGACTAACCTCCCTTTTTTTTGTTTAATTGTTTGTGCCACTTCCCTTTATCTCCCAGCCACACTTGCAGTGTCGCTAAGCGGGGTGTGACGTGTTGCAGTGTTGTGTTATTTTCGCACCATTTGTATGGTAAGTCTCATGTTCAGCTGTGATATCAGCAGGATGTGTTGTAGGTCCTGTCTGGAAATAACTGGGAATTTGTATGTCTAATTAATGTAATAAATAAATGATCAATTTATTTCTTTGCCCCGTTTACTCATACCTTGTCCTCGGTTACATGTGGAAAGCGACAGAAAACATGCTGCTGTTTGCACATATTTAATAATCAGCTCTGCACAGGAACAGAAGCAGAGTCCAGGCTGTTGCTCTTACAGTATAATACTCATAATAAAAGTACAGTAACCGTGGTTAGTCACTGAGCAGCCCGATGCGTTTCTCTTGATTTCTTTAGTCAGGGTAAATTCAGTCACCTGCACGGGTTAGCTAAACGAACAAGTTTCCCCGACAGCCGAGTGCTCATCTTAGCTAGCTAGGTAGGTAGCTAAGGACCTAAGTTACGGATTCGCTTACAAACACAAACACATTTAACTTACCGAAAATATTGCGGTCCTCCTGTCCGGTCCTCCTGTCCGGTAGTCCAATTTACTGAAGAACACCTCAGCGTGTCACTTTGAAATAGTCGGTAATGTAAACGCTGACCGCAGCTCATCAGAGAGTTTTTGGATATAGTCTTTAAGGTCTGTGATGTTTTCGTTTGCTTCCTTGAGCTGCAAATTATTCTGACAAGGGAGCACCAATGGTTTTGGAAAGCAAACATGCAATCCCAGCACTAGTGTTTATAATCGAGAAAGTTTAAGAACCAGGTACCTCTGAAAATAAATAAATAACAGGTTTGAAGTAAAAAAGATAAAAGACACTTTGTGGCTCCTAACAGTTGGCAGCTTCAATTGGAGAACAAACAAAATAGAAACGTGTAAAAGCCTCCTCAGTACGTGTTCATAAACGGGTCCAAAATGGCATGTCCTGAGATTTGTTGTCTTGTAAACAAATACCCACTGTGAGCAGAAATTATTTGCTTTAAATGTTCTTTCACGTTCAGTTTAAAAAGGGTGTGCCAAACAATGTCATAACGGAAGAGTCAGTGAGCACTTCGTGTTCTGTTAACTTTGACTTGAGAACATATATAATTTATCTATTATTTATAAGGTTTTTTGACTGTTTTTTGACTGTCCAACAGCCGGCTAGATCTTGTACACCTGGTCGAAATGAAAATTGTTGTCTTAGAACCAGAAGCACCCGAGCAACGCTCAGACACCCCTCCCCCAAGACAGGAAGGGTTATTCACAGTGAGCCCAACTCGTTGAAACGTTAAGAGTAGGCTTATTTCATGCAGGAAGTTTGAGGCTACGTCCACACGTACACGGGTATTTGGGAGAAACGCAAAATGTTAATAACCAAAAACAGTATTTTGGTTGTTGCGTAGACTCACAACTTAGGATTGGACAAAATGCATGCATAACTTTAATTTTTTTAAAAAATTAATTAATTTCATTTAAGTTAAAAAAATAGATTGATTCAAAACCGACGTCGGGATTTGTTTGTGAGAGCGTCTGTGTTGACTGTAGAAGCCACGTCCGAAGATCACTCTGATGTCTCTATCTTTCTAAATGGGGGTACAATAACTGCGTGTATATATGTAAGCGTGTAAAAACTACACATAAGAAGCAGGGCTGGACTGGAACTGACTGCAGGTGTAAAGAGAGCCAAAGCCACATACGCACGGAAGATTCAGGGTCATCTTTCTTCCCAGGACCCACGCAGTATGTGGAGGGGTATCAAGTGCATCACCGACTACAAAACCAGGGATGCACAATGCCCCAGGGACCCTTCTCTGCCTGAGGCTCTCAACCAGTTCTACGCCCGCTTTGAGGACCCTAACATAACCCTACTGGTTGACAAATTACTGTTTTTGGGACTGAGCTCCTCTCTTTGTAACTGGGTCCTGGACTTCCTGACCAACAGACCGCAGTCTGTGAAGATCCACAACGTCTCCTCATCTTCCATAGTCCTCAGCACTGGCTCCCCCCAGGGCTGTGTGCTAAGTCCCCTCCTGTTCACGCTGCTTACATATGACTGCTCACCCACCCATCCAGGCTGTGATATTGTAAAGTTTGCGGACAACACATGTGTGGTTGGATGCATCACAAACAATGATGAGACCGGCTACAGGAAGGAGGTGTAACACTTGGAGGACTGGTGCAGGAAAAACAATCTCTGCTTAAGTGAGAAGAAGAGTAAGGAGATGATTGTGGACTTCAGGAGAGGAAGACACACACACACACCCCTGCACGTTGGAGGATCTGCAGTCAAAGTTGTACCCAGCTACAAGTACCTGGATATGTACCTGGATAGCAACCCCACCTGGAAAAACAACACTTCCAGCCTGATCAGGAAGGCTCACCAGAGGCTCTACTTCCTGAGGAGGGTGAAGCATGCGGGAATGGAGAGCTCAGTCCTCATCTCCTTCTACAGATGTGCAGTGGAGAGTGTTCTATGCTCTGGCATCAACGTGTGGCACAGAAACTGCACTGTGGCAGAGAGGAAAGCTCTACAGAGGGTGGAGAAGGCTGCCTCCCAACCATCACAGACATATACACCTCCAGATGCAGGAAGAGGGCCACCTGTATCATGAAGGACCCCACTCACCCAGCACACTCACTCTTTGTCCCGCTCCCCTCAGGAAGGAGGCTAAGGAGCATTAAATGCAAAACCAGCAGACTGAGAAACAACTTCATTCCAGAAGCTGTGAGACTTCTCAGTGCATAATAGACAAGAACTGTTGTTGTAGCACCTTAATCACTGCTGACACTTACTGACACTGTCACTTTATCAATGCTGGTCATCATGCCCTTTGCTGCTAAAATATTTATTTACACCTATATTTATACCCACACTCCATACCCATACTCCATACTGGTACTCAGGTTGTTGCACTCTAGTTATATTATTATTTATTGTATTGTCTTATTACTTGTCATTTCTGTTTGTTAAAAAGCAAAAAAACAAAAAACAAACAAACCCAACTATTTATTATAACTTTAAGGAAAAAATTCTGTTTCTTAATTATTTTTTGTTTGTTTTTTTCACTCCGGACCGTGTGTACATAATTTCGTTCCACCTCATGTTAATATGTGATGCGAATGACAAATAAAGCTCCTTGAATCCTTGAAAAAATAATCAGCCTGAGCATTTTGACTAGAGTCCGGCCCACCAGGTAGCTATACGAAAAGCCATAAAGCCTTTGAATGAAAACAAACGCTATTGTGACAGTGATGTACACCGTCTTGTTGGTATATATCTATCAATCTAATCAACTTAAACCTACACCATCCTCCCTATTCTGGTATTCTAAACAGTATTTAGTTGAAATATTAAACAACCTAATTAATAGGGTTGCCAACTCCCACCCAAAAAAATAGGGAACCACCCCCCACCCTCCGCCTTATGTTTTTTTTTTTGTTTTTTTTTATAATTCAAGTATTTATTAGATTTTGCTTTTTATAATAGCAAATACAAAAAATGCAGCAACTAAAGAGAAAAAGAAAAAACAAAAACAAACAAACAAAACACAAAACAGAACCAAACAAAAAACAGTGAGGTTTTAACATCTGTGGTATTAAGCTCAAATGTCCAAGTCAGGTAGACATGTAGGTGCAAAAATTGTCCCACTGTTCCACCGCAACTTCCGTCACATGATGTAACTTTCCCAACATCTTTTCGCACGCAACATTCCGAATCATTCTTTCTTTCCACATTTTAAGCGTTGGAGTATGGGAGTCCTTCCAGTGTTCCAAAATGACACGGGCACATGTTACCAAGGCGGTACTTAATACTCTGAACTGGTGTTTATTTAATTGCGGCACCTCTCCTTTGTCTCCTAGTAAACACAGTTTAGGTGATCTGGGTAGGTTACAAAGTGTCCACCCCTGCAGGTAATTTAGTACAATGTTCCAAACTGGAAAAACCAGCGGGCATTCCCAGAGGGCATGTATCAGAGTACCTTTAGCTTGTTGGCATTTCCAACACAAGTCATCTCTACCAATCCACATTCTATACAGCCTTGAAGGAGTATAATAGTATCTGTTAAGAATTTTGTATTGAATAAATTTCCCCCTGGCTTCCCTAATGTATAATCCATTGTTCGACAATATAGACTCCCATGTATCTTCATCTATTGTACGCCCTAGATCCCTTTCCCATGCTTTCCTTAGGCTCTTATTTATATTATTTTTAATCCATGGGCAAATATTATACCATTTCGCAGCTGTGCATAGAAGTGGGGATAGTCGCATGAAATTCTCTATCGGGTTACTTTCACATGTTATCATAGCTCCTCCTTTTAAACAGTTTCTTATTTGCAAATACTTCCAGAAATGACTGTTACCCTCCAAACGAAACTTATTTTTAATATCCTCATACGACATGAAAACAGCCCCTTCAAATAGGTCACTAACAGTTCTAATTAGAGATGGCACGATACCACTTTTTTATGTCCGATACCAATATCATAAATTTGGATATCTGCCGATACCGATATTGAGCCGATATAGTGTGTTTTTTAATCAATAAAACTGTTTTTTTTTTTATATCTTGCTGCATTTTGTATAAGTTCATACTCAAGTTTAAATAAACAACAACACTAAAGCTATTCTGTTATACCTGTATGTAAAAAATACACTGCACCCAAAATATTTCATAGTTCAGCAATACTGATCAATCTAATAAACTTAAACCTACTCCATCCCCCCTATTCTGGTATTTTAAAGAGTACTTAGCAGAAATATTAAGCAACCTAACTAATAGGGTTGCAAACTCCCAGCAAAAAAAAAAAGGGAACCACCCCCCACCCTCCACCTCATGATGCTTAATCGACGTAATCAACTTTAATTTGATGCAGTGTGAAAAAAAATGCACAGAAATAAATTATTTTTCAAGAATAATTAAATAGATTCAACATCTTTCTTCTACAGAATTGCAGACTGCACAGATGGTATCTTCCCAAAGGAAAAAGTACTATAGCTTACTAGGGTATATTAGACTTAACAGCAGGCACGTGCAGAGGGGGGGGCTAGAGGGGCTTGAGCACCCGCCCCTTTCCCGATGAGTGCCCAAAGTGCCCTTTTGTTGAGGCAACTTTTAAATTTTTTTATTTGTTTTATTTTATTTTTTTATGTGTGTGGGCGTCCAGAGTCCTGTCAGTGCCCCTCAACAATAATATTTAACTATTAATCACAGTTTTGCTAAATATAAGGATCTGGCTTGCATCAGTCACATGATCACATTTAACCAATGATCGCCCTTGACGGCAGAACGCGCTGGTTACAAGCCGGGAACGAGCTCACAAAGAGCACGCGCATTTTTTGCGGTCCGGAGAAACACAAATGAACTCAGACACAGACTGATGCGACAAAACCAGTAAGTAGGTGTACAGCGCACACTGTAGTGTGTAGCACACAGGAGTGTTAGCTTATCATGTACACGTTGGTAAGCTGTCTTGTTGCAACTGACAAACTGAAACAAGCGAGCGTGCTGTGTGTGTAACAGCGCGACAAACATTACCTGTCCTTTTATTAACTGCACAAGTAGTGCTGGTCATAGCTGCTGGCTACATGTGTAAGGCTGTCATGGGTCTGTAGCTCTGTCGCCGTTTTAAGGAACATATTAAATTTTAAAGTAAGTTACAGGGCTTTTCCTGCCTTTCTGGAGGGATTATATTTCACTAAAAAACGATCTAATATGCATGTCCACATAATTATGCATTATTACAATTATAATATATTAAAAAACACGCTGTATTTTAAAGAACATACATTAAAAAGTAGATTATATTAGATTTATATTTTAAATAAGACAATTTGGATTTTACAGCAGTAAAATTATTGAATCTGTACAGTTTAAAATGTAATAAGCTTTCTGCCTGCACCGAGTGGATAGTGAAACAAATGGGATCATCATAATGACATTATTTCATATTTATTACTTCCACCTCCTCATTGCTTTATTATTGTAGCTCTAGTAATAAATAATAATGTAAGGATTCTGGATCAGCACCGTGATGCCCATAGTATATACAGTATTCTGAAGAAGGTCTAAAATGTCACTGTGTGTGCGTGCATGTGTGTGTTTTATTTAGATGGATTTTTTAAAACATATTACTCATGATATAACATTGTTCAGACATGCCTGGTAAGGACATGAGGAGGAAACAGTAGGAGCTGTGTGAGGCTACTAAAGGCAGTGCTATAACATTTTTCTGTCATCATTGTATTATTGATTAAGTGTAAGAGTTGTTAGGTGTGGATAATTAAATGATAGTTTATTGCAATAGCAAGTTGTGCCTTGTTCTCAGATAGACAGCAAGTGGAGAGTGATAGATGAAATGATGGGATGGAAGGAAGATGAGAAGCAAAGAGTGATTCACAGGCAGAGCCTAAATTATTTCTCACAGTTTTGTGTTTCCTTATGGTTCCAAGTGTTGTCACCAATCTTTGCATTTTGTTATTATCTCATGATACTTGTTTAATCAGCTCCCATCTCTCCTGTGGACTTTTGAATGTCTACAGTCTCAGATCAGCACAGCCCTCCAGCACCATCAGCAGCAGGAGCAGCAGAAACCCTCAACAGCAACATTGTACCCATCAGGTAAAACATCGGCTACGTTTGCTTTGCCTTGTTGCCCATATTAGATTCTTGATGAATGTGTGTTGTTGTTATTCAACCTGGTTCAATGTGCCCCTTTTTAACTTTGAGCACCGGCCCCTTTAAACGTCTCTGCACAGCCCTGCTTAACAGTTACTATATACAGTAATGGACTTCTATACATTTTACATCAGATTAAAACTTTGGGTGTAAGATTCAGATAATTATTTATTAAAAGCTAGACATTTTAAATGAGAATAAGAAAGAAAAGTATGTCTTTGTGCCCCCTTTTCCCTGTTAATGCCCTATCGGCCCCCCTGGCTAAACTTTGCTAGATCCGCCCCTGCACAGTTACCAGCCGTCAGCTACGTAGAAAAGGATCCTGGTGTAGAAAGTAATATTAAATAAATTCTAACGACAGCTTATCAAGGTTAAACGTGCTGCTGTTGTTCAGCCACTGGTTTCCTCTTTCTGGTGCAAAGTGGGCCAAAAACAAAGAAGAGAGACGGACTCGCGACAGAAAAGCCGATCAGCTGATCATTAATCAGTTTCATGAAGTAGCGGCAGGAGAGGGAGAGAGAAGAGGCAGTCGTTCCATATGTCGGTTGTTAAGCTTAACGTAGGTACGCTTTACAAACATTCAGAGATGAACTTACACACTTGCTTTACTTCTCTCTGGGATAACTTCCTCGGAGATGAAATGCCGGTTTGCTAGTGAGGCTACAAATACACACAGCCGCTCTATCACGTGATCACACTGCTCCGACGTGCTACGGTTATGAGCCGAGTTACGCCATGTCGCAAGTTTTGTGAGGTGCTTTTTTGATATTTAACGGATCGGATGACATTTTTTATTTCTCACCAATATCCGATCCAGTAATTTACGTCAGTATCGGACCGATACCGATACCTAATATCGGATCGGTCCATCTCTAGTTCTAATACCACTTCTTAGCCATTGTGTCCAGTAAACAGTTTGCTTACCAATTTTAATTTTAGGGTTATACCACAAGGGGGCATACTTTTGTACATATGGCACAAGTTTATATTTCTTATGCACCTCCAACCATACCATTTTAGAAAATTTCAAAATAGGGTTTTGTATCTTACCGTGATTATTTACTTTTTGTGATAAAATATCAATTGGTGTGAATGGGGATGCAAGCTCTTGTTCTATTAAAATCCAATCTATATCGTTTTTCCCTGCCCAATGTTTGCCTAGTCTAGCCATTTCAAAAGAGATGCTATAATATTCTATATTGGGCAGGGCTAGCCCCCCTTCTTTCTTAGGTTGGGACAGTCGATTAATATTAATACGGGGTTTACCACCCTTCCAAAGAAAATCTTTTATCATATTATTGTAGCTTTGCAACATCCGTCGAGGGATACACATAGGCAGCATTCCTGTATAATAGTTGATGAGTGGTACCACAACCATTTTAACTGCATTCACTTTTCCCCACAATGTCAAATTTAGTTTACTCCATTTACCCAAGTTTTTATTTATCTTATTTAATAATTTTCCCATACTGTTAACCATAATATCCTCAATATTTGGGTTCAATTCAATTCCAAGATACTTCATTCCCTTGTCTACCCACTTGAAGTTAAAGCCCGATATTAAGTTATGACTACAAGCCCGGGAAACTGGCATTGCCTCTGATTTATGCCAATTAACTTTGTACCCCGAAAACACTGAGTATGTATTGATCACCTCTAATAGTTTTGTGATAGAATTAGTTGGGTCTTGATTTAATACCAGCACATCATCCGCATACAGGAATAATTTGTGTTCTCTGCCTCCCCCAAAAACCCCTTATGATGCTTAATAGATGTAATCGACTTTCATTTAATGTATGTGTAAAACAAATGCACAGACACCAATTACTTTTCTATAATAATTAAATCGATTCAACATCTTTCATCAACAGAATTGCAGACTGCACAGATGGTAGCTTCCCAAAGGAAAAAGCACTATAGCTTACTAGGTTATACATTTGACTTAATCGTTCCTATATACAATAATGGATTTCTATACATTTTACATCAGATGAAAACTTTGGTTGTAGGATTCAGATAATTATTTATTAAAAGCTAGACATTTTAAATGAGAATAAGAAAGACAGGTATTTTGTTTGTTCAGGGGTTTGTTTCGACCACACGTGTGAAGCTGATGTGTACTGTTTCTTTTCCTCCCTCTTCATTAGGGCCTTTGGCTACTACTAAGTCCGTCCCATAATCTTTTTCTTTTGATTTACTGATATTGATTTAAGGACAATCAGTTCTGAATAATCCATAAGAAAACAATGTTGAGCTACAGTGAAATATCTAAAGAAGTGATATGATGCTTTGACCCTGACTGACTCTGTTCTTTTAACTGAAACTGTTCTCTGATGTGTTTATAGGTTAAAGATGGCCACATGCAGAGATGACGAGTGGGCAAAAAATGTATGTCATTGTATAATTCTTATATAAATCATGCTCACTGACAGATGCTGTCCTCTCATCATTCTGCATTTAATGTAGCCAATAATTAGTAGTGGCCTACTGTAGCTGATTGCATTTCAATAGCAGGGACCACATCCTCAGTTTTGTGAAGATGTGGTCACTTTCTCAATGCTGTAAATTTCTACTTGGCAACATTTATGGAATAAACATAGATCTAGGCCTGAGGGTGTGGCCAGGGGTGTGTCCACAATGACTGGTCAAGAAAAGAAAGATTCAGATTGCATGGGTGAGAGCACGTGACAAAAGAAAGAAGAGTATTCTGGGATTGTCAAGGGTGACGTTCAGGTGTCCTAAAAGTGACAACAAACAGTCTGTAGTGTGGTAAGGCACATTATACTTATACACTTGTTATGAGGAGTGGTCTCACTCGAATGACCAATCAAATTATTAACATAGTTTGTTAAAGATCTCATAACTTTCCATTTTGTCTCCAAAGCAAAATTATTGTGCGACAATAGCTGACAGCGAACACAATGTAGAAGCTGGATGGATATATTAACTGAGAGCTGAGGAGCTTTATTGACATTCCTCTCTGAGATGAAAGCAGAGAGATAGCTTTACTTCAGTAAGTTTTATATCTGATTTTAGATTTTTAGACAAAGCCTCGCTTTTACAGTTCTTCTTTTACAAGATGGCGCCGGTGTCTATGGCTGGCCGTCTTTACTCTCGCTCTCGCCTGCATCTGCCTTTTTGCTCTTTACCTTCTCTGTCTCGGCTTCTGGATTATGGCATAGTACTTTTTATTTTCTTTATATTATGCTCATCAGGTGGCTGTGCATTATTAACATACGACCGGCAAACACTCCTAGACCTCCGGTTCTCCTATTCACATCACTTCGATCGACACTGGACTCTGGGACTTGCCGCCCCACTACGACCAGACTCCCCCACTTGCTTTCCCTGCCTACCCCCTTTTAATCTTTATAAGAAACGATACAGGAGATACAGGAGACGCGGTAAAAGGAGTGGATTCCGTGTGCGTATGAAAGCTTACCTTGAAGCACGGGCTACGGTGTACCCATATGCTTCCGGGTACTCACTACGATCTCTCCGTGCAGTCTCCAGTGATCGCCCCGTCGCTAAACTGCTTGGCCACCGGTGGATTTGCTCCGTCTCACAGCAAGCTTACCCAGCCCTCCCAGCGGCATGCCTCCCTGCTCGGACCTGGATCGCCCCGCACAGACGTGGTGTCAACCACTGCAACCTCAGAGCCCTGCGACGTGCTACTCGTGCGGATGCTGCGCCCTGGACACGGATGGCTCTTTTCAATGTCAGGTCGCTGGTAAATAAGACCTTTGTGTTAAACGACTTTTTCTCCACCATGAGCCTCGATGCTCTCTTTCTGACGGAGACCTGGATTCGCCCTGGTGAGTCGCTTCCTTTTTCTGAGCTTCTCCCCCCGGACTGTGTGTTTTTTAGCTCTCCGAGGCGGCGGTTTAGCCTCGGTCTCTAAATGCAAATACAAAGTCCGACAGTTACCCTGTTCTTCCTACATCAGTTACGAGGCTCAACTCCTGGAGATGACCGCCACGCGAACTTCTCTGATTGTTTTGGTTTACCGGCCACCCAAATACAATAAGACTTTTATTCACGAATTTGCTGACCTTCTTGGTTCAGTTATTTTTAAATATGACTGTGTGCTTATTATGGGTGATTTTAACATTCATATCTGTTGTAATGATGATCCGTTAGCCAAAGACTTCCTTGCATTAACGGACTCTTTTAATCTTGCCCAGTGGGTTAATCAACCAACCCACGCTAGGGGCCACACCCTTGACCTGGTTTTTTCATATGGCTTGGACATTAGCATTAAGGACATAAGCAATGTTGGCATTTCTGATCACTTTCCTGTTATCTTTGATGTAAACTTATGCACTTCTGAACTTCACCCTGATGCTCTCCTACGCCCTACACGTATAATTAATTCTGGAACTGTGGAGAATTTTTCAATGTCTTTTTTGAAACTTGCCTCTTCCATTCCTGACTGTTCCCTGGCTTCCACGACTGATGATTTTGCTAGCACCTTTTTTTCCACATGCTCCTCCATCCTCAATACTGTTGCCCCTGTTAAAATGAAGCACCCTAGATCCTTTTCCCGATGCTGGCTAAACGATTCTACACGTGCTTTGCGACGTGTGTGCCGCAGGGATGAGAGAAGATGGAAGAAAGATAGACTCCAGGTTTCTTATGATATCCTGCGTGCCAGCCGGTTGCAATTTCAACTTGCTGCCAAAATGGCCAAAGCTGCCTTTCTGTCTAAAATTATTCTTACTCATGGTCACAACCCCCGATCCCTCTTTAATGTTTTCAACTCATTGGTCAACCCCTGTCCTGAAACGCCACTGGCATGCTCTCCTTCTCTCTGTGAAAATTTTCTAACTCATTTTATTTGTAAAGTCTTACATCTTAAGTCCTCGCTCTCTTCAGTGTCGAGTTTTATTCCCACACCTGGTTGTTCATCATCATTTCAACAGTTTGAGCCGGTGTCACTCCATACTCTCAAGCGATTTATTGACCAATCAAAGAACACCTCTCCTGCCTATGATATCCTTCCATCTCGTTTAGCTAAGGATTGCTTCAGTGTAATTGGACCCAGCATCCTATCTCTAATGAATATTTCACTACTTGCGGGCTCTGTTCCTTTAGCCTTCAAACACGCTGTCGTCCAGCCCGTTCTTAAAAAAAGGAACCTTGATCATAACGATCTTGGGAACTATAGGCTGATTTCTAAGCTTCCATTCCTGTCTAAAATACTGGAGAGGATCGTTCTTTCACAACTCCAGCCATATTTGGATACGAATGCCATCTATGATAAATTTCAGTCTGCTTACAAACCCTGGTATAGTACTGAAACGGCCTTGCTCAGAGTCCTCAATGATCTCCTTCTGATTGCCGACTCCGGACGCTCTTCAGTCTTGGTCCTACTAGATCTATCCTCGGCCTTTGATATGGTAGATCATAACATCCTATTAGCGAGGCTTGAACACACAGTTGGCATTGGAGGTGCCGCCTTAGATTGGTTTAAGTCATACCTCTCTAATAGGTCCTTCTCGATCAATTTTGGCCCTTATTTCTCCTCTGCTGCACCTGTCTCCTGCGGCGTGCCTCAAGGATCTGTCCTTGGCCCCCTGCTCTTCTCACTGTATATGCTGCCCTTAGGCACAATCTTTGAGAAGTATAACATCGCACATCACTGTTATGCCGACGATATACAGATATATTTCGAGCTAACTGATGATCCCTCTATGTCCCTCCATGGCTTCTTTGAGTGCATGCGTGAGGTCAAAAATTGGCTCGCAGGTAACTCTCTTATTCTAAACAACAGGAAAACGGAAATTATCGTGTTTGACAGTAGAGTCCCCCGTGGCCAACTTTGTGACGCCCTCGGTTCCTTTAACAGTTTCCTCACAGACACTGTCAGTGACCTGGGTGTATTTTTGGATAGCTCTTTTAAGCTCAATAAACAAGTGTCTTCTGTTGTTAAATCTTGTTTCCATCAATTGCGTCTTATTAGCAAGGCCAGACATTATGTTCCACATAGGGACCTTGGAAAGCTTATCCATGCCTTTGTGACATCTAGGTTGGATTATTGCAATTCACTTTACTTTGGTCTTAACTCTACTCTCCTCCATAGACTTCAAATTGTTCAGAACGCAGCTGCTCGTCTCCTTACTAGTAGTGAGCGGCGTGTTTCTATCACCTCTGTCCTTGCTGATCTGCATTGGCTTCCCGTTAAGTACCGCATTCAATTCAAAATCTTGCTGCTTACTTACCGAATTGCCAACAATATAGCACCAAGCTACCTTACCGAGCTACTTAGATCATACACCCCTACTAGAGCGTTAAGATCATCTTCCCAGTCACTCTTGGTACTCCCGAGATCCCGGCTGAAGACTAGAGGTGACCGCGCGTTTGCCTTGGCTGCACCCGTTTTATGGAATAATCTCCCCATCGCTATACGCGAGTCTGATTCCATCCATTCCTTTAAATCGCGGTTAAAAACCCACCTATTTAGCCTCGCCTTTTCTACCAGTTAGCCCATGCTTGATAGTCAGCTTAACGCTTTTCTTATCTTCGGCTTATTCTTAATTATTTTAAATTCATTTTTAATTTTGACTGTTTTATCCTTCACATTTTGTTTTGCTTTCTTTTATGCTTTTATATGCAATTCTTTTGCCTTGTGTGTTTTAATGCCATTCAACCTGCCAGCTCGTTTTGGTACCTTACCATAGTCCTCATTCTCCCTGTTATTTCATCTCACCCTTTTGAATGTTAAGCACTTTGGAACACCACTGGTTTTTAAATGTGCTATATAAATAAAGTTTGTTGTTGTTGTTGTTGTCTTGACTGAATCACTGGTGTGAAAACATTTTTGCTTCCCTAATGTGTTCTCTTTTTGCATATTTGTTACATGTTTCAATGATCAAACACATTTTAATATTACAAAGGTAACCAGAGTAAATATAAAATACAGTTTTTAAAAGATAATTTCACTTTGTGTGACAATGTAATTAGTCTCTAAACCCAATAACTGATTGTGCCACACAGCTGGGACTGACAATCACTAAAATACAGGGACTTTTTTTCACAGATTTCATGTTTCCATGTATGGGTACAGGAGCTGTGATATTCAGAGTAAATTAATTCTGTTTTGGATCATGTAATCCAACAGTAATCTAATCTTTTAGACAATGGAATGTTGTCTCTAAACAGGGTGTTTGTGTAGTATGTCCCCCTGTTCACTGCCATCATGTCATCAATCTTCTTGACCAGCTCCACCACCTGCTTTCTGTCGCTGCTGGTGTTGTCAAAGACGTGGAACCTGTTTCCACAGCTTTGGATGATGCGTTTAAGCCCTGGCTCAGCTTCACGTACATACTGCTCTATGGATATGCCTCCAAGATCACCACCTCGGGTGAAGAGCACAATCATGTACTTGTTAGCTTGTGGGCCAAACAGCTCCTGGAGGGCTTCCACTGAGTGTTTCTCTTCTCTTGTGAATCGACCTACTTGGATAACCAGCAAGAAAACATGAGGACCTGGACAGGAGACTTCGACACATCGCACAATTTCTTTTTGGATGAAGTCCTCAGTTACTTTAGTGTCCAGGATCCCTGGTGTGTCTACCACACTAACTACTCTGTTACCCCATTGTGTCACACCTTTTTGACAAGACTTAGTAACTGATTCTGAACTTGGACGAGATGTAAAACATTTCTCTCCCATGATGGTGTTTCCAACAGCACTTTTGCCCACACCAGTTTTTCCAATCATCACAATCCTCAAATCAGGACCTGAAACACAATTTACAACTCGTGTTAAACCTGTCAAAGCCTCTGAGCATATGAGCACATATTGACACTTTTCATAAGAAAATGCATTATACATACCAGTAAAGCTATTGCTTATGGGGTGGAAATTAAGGCATGTTTTATATTCACTGTTGTCACTGCAAAGGGTAAAGAGATGAATGTTAAAGCGTCTGTGAGATGCACATTTATAGGTCCATTACTGACACATTATCGATTGCATTAATGGCAATATACATCCATATAATACAGCGAGCAATCTACAGATGCTACACAGCTTTTATTGCTCCAGAGTTGAAGGAAATGATAAACAGTATCTGATTTGCCTGAATATTTGGACCTTGAACCTGAGTAATGTTATTATTTTACATGATTATCTGTCCAGGGGTTTAAAGTAGGAATTAAAGGTTAAACCCTAAATATTAAAATATTGAACCAGCTTTGTTCTTAGAAGTAATTTTAATTTTTTTTCTTTGATTGTAAGCTCATAGCTTTAAACATTTTAATTGCCTACTTGTAATTGCATTTGTTACAGTCGACATACTATTTTATTTATTTAATTGTGTATTTCTTGCATGCTTTTCCATACTGTATTTTTTTCTAAAAACCTTTTTAGATTTATTTTGTATTTTCACTCAGAAACTGTCACACATCAGTTATGTTTTGTTACTCTCTTCTAAGAATATAAAGAAACATTCAGATATGTTGCATCAATGGACCAACAAATTCATCATTATTTTCTCCAACATGCATCCTGCCTTCACCTCTTTACGACATCTGTGTAGCATGTGGCCCCGTTTCTTGCCATCATGTTATCAATCTTCTTGACCAGCTCCACCACCTGCGTTCTGTCTTTGCTGGTGTTGTCAAAGACGTGGAACCTGTTTCCACAGCTTTGGATGATGCGTTTAAGCCCTGGCTCAGCTTCACGTACATACTGCTCTATGGATATGCCTCCAAGATCACCACCTCGGGTGAAGAGCACAATCATGTACTTGTTAGCTTGTGGGCCAAACAGCTCCTGGAGGGCTTCCACTGAGTTTTTCTCTTCTCTTGTGAATCGGCCAATTTGGATGACCAACAGGAACACATGAGGACCAGGAGAGGAGAGGCGGACACATCTCATGATTTCTCTTTTGATGAACTCATCTGATTTTAAAGTGTCCAGGATCCCTGGTGTGTCTACAACAATTATTACTCTGCTACCCCACTGTGTCACAGTTTTTTCACAGTCCTCAGTCACTGACTCAGATGAAGGACGAGATGGGAAATCCTTGCGTCCCAGGATGGTGTTTCCAGAAGCACTCTTGCCCACACCAGTTTTTCCAATCATCACAATCCTTAAATCAGGACCTGAAACACAATTTACAAGTCATGTTAAACCTGCCAAAGCCTCAAATAATATGAGAGAAAACCACTGGGAGAAGCGTTTCCTCACTCATCCAAGTGACTTCTTCAGTCACTGGAAACGCTGTAGCCAGATGAACAGAATCAACCTTCTTGGCTTTCCTTGCCTGGATGATTGGCCATGCATCAACACAATATGAGCACAAACAGACACTTTTCATTAGAAAATTTATTAAATACCAGGTAAATATTAAGTTGCCATTTACCTTTACTGGTTTCACTGCACATGTGAGAAAGAGGAATGTTAAAGATCCTGTTCAACACACCACCACACTATTACACTAACAACAACTGCCAGAACTGTTTATACAAGGTAGGACTGATCCATGCTTTGATGTTTTTCATGCAAAATTCTCTCGTGAATCGGCCAATTTGGATGACCAACAGGAACACATGAGGACCAGGAGAGGAGAGGCGGACACATCTCATGATTTCTCTTTTGATGAAGTCATCTGATTTTGAAGTGTTCCGGATCCCTGGTGTGTCTACGGCACCTATTACTCTGCTACCCCACTGTGTCACATTTCTTTCAGTCCTCAGTCACTGACTCAGATGAAGGACAAGATTTGAAGTACTTCCATCCCAGGATGGTGTTTCCAACAGCACATTTGCCCACACCAGAGACACAAACTGAGACACAAGTGATCCTTATAACAGAAACAAATCATAAGCTCACAAAACTCAAAACACTTGGTCAAAAACCCAGAATCATGACAGGTGTGTAAAGTATTTTATATACAGTGGCTTGAACTTTCCCACATTTTGTCACATTACAGCTACAAACATGAATCAATTTTATTGCAATTCCACGTGAAAGACCAATACAAAGTGGTG
This sequence comes from Pelmatolapia mariae, assembly GCF_036321145.2. NCBI lineage: Eukaryota > Metazoa > Chordata > Actinopteri > Cichliformes > Cichlidae > Pelmatolapia > Pelmatolapia mariae. The sequence continues at coordinate 4,997,371 of NC_086235.1, read as the reverse complement.
TACACGTGAGAAGTGGAACATTCATACATGATTCCAAACATTTTTTACAAATAAATAACTGCAAAGTGGGGTGTGCGTAATTATTCAGCCCCCTGAGTCAATACTTTGTAGAACCACCTTTTGCTGCAATTACAGCTGCCAGTCTTTTAGGGTATGTCTCTACCAGCTTTGCACATCTACAGACTGAAATCTTTGCCCATTCTTCTTTGCAAAACAGCTCCAGCTCAGTCAGATTAGATGGACAGCGTTTGTGAACAGCAGTTTTCAGATCTTGCCACAGATTCTCGATTGGATTTAGATCTGGACTTTGACTGGGCCATTCTAACACATGGATATGTTTTTGTTTTAAACCATTCCATTGTTGCCCTGGCTTTATGTTTAGGGTCATTGTCCTGCTGGAAGGTGAACCTCCGCCCCAGTCTCAAGTCTTTTGCAGACTCCAAGAGGTTTTCTTCCAAGATTGTCCTGTATTTGGCTCCATCCATCTTCCCATCAACTCTGACCAGCTTCCCTGTCCCTGCTGAAGAGAAGCACCCCCAGAGCATGATGCTGCCACCACCATATTTGATAGTGGGGATGGTGTGTTCAGAGTGATGTGCAGTGTTAGTTTTCCGCCACACATAGAGTTTTGCATTTTGGCCAAAAAGTTCCATTTTGGTCTCATCTGACCAGAGCACCTTCTTCCACATGTTTGCTGTGTCCCCCACATGGCTTGTGGCAAACTGCAAACGGGACTTCTTATGGTTTTCTGTTAACAATGGCTTTCTTCTTGCCACTCTTCCATGAAGGCCAACTTTGTGCAGTGCACGACTAATAGTTGTCCTATGGACAGATTCCCCCACCTGAGCTGTAGATCTCTGCAGCTCGTCCAGAGTCACCATGGGCCTCTTGGCTGCATTTCTGATCAGCGCTCTCCTTGTTCGGCCTGTGAGTTTAGGTGGACGGCCTTGTCTTGGTAGGTTTACAGTTGTGCCATACTCCTTCCATTTCTGAATGATGGCTTGAACAGTGCTCCGTGGGATGTTCAAGGCTTGGGAAATCTTTTTGTAGCCTAGGCCTGCTTTAAATTTCTCAATAACTTTATCCCTGACCTGTCTGGTGTGTTCTTTGGACTTCATGGTGTTGTTGCTCCCAATATTCTCTTAGACAACCTCTGAGGCCGTCACAGAGCAGCTGTATTTGTACTGACATTAGATTACACACAGGTGCACTCTATTTAGTCATTAGCACTCATCAGGCAATGTCTATGTGCAACTGACTGCACTCAGACCAAAGGGGGCTGAATAATTACGCACACCCCACTTTTCAGTTATTTATTTGTAAAAAATGTTTGGAATCATGTATGATTTTCGTTCCACTTCTCACGTGTACACCACTTTGTATTGGTCTTTCATGTGGAATTCCAATAAAATTGATTCATGTTTGTGGCTGTAATGTGACAAAATGTGGAAAAGTTCAAGGGGCCGAATACTTTTGCAAGCCACTGTAGATTATTACCAAAAGGTATTAAATTGGACATGAAAAACTAAATGTATACAGACTAATTTGCATCATAGACCCCTTGTCTCTCAAAAACGGACATAGATATTACTCTGTAAAGCTGGATTTAAGAAATAAGTGCTTAACGTTAATGTTTTTTAAACATGTTTAGTGCCATCTTCTGTCAGTACAATAGGGTTGCTTCTGATAGACTTACATTAGTTTGTTTGCTAACTCATGACAGAACTGATAACTCAGAGGAGCCCAACACTCCAGATTTTCCTCACCAGGCAGTACAGAGTCATGCAATCAGCTGGCAAAGCAGATGTTTGCAAGATGCTATTTTATGCAATAAAATATTTGCCAAGCAAGCAACCAGTTTACAACATCATAGGTTACTACATCTGCATTACACTACAAACATAAGTGTGTTTCTTACTGAAGCATGACCAAAAATCCTGACATCCATCAGCATGTCTGCAGATTTTTTTTTAATCTCCACTTTTGTTGCAGTCAGGGAGAGCCCAGAATTGATCCACTTTCACTGATTTTTAGTTTTATTGTATTTTATTATATTTTCCTCATAATAACTGATTCTGTCACTAGTTAGCTAACATAAACTAATGTAAGTCTATTACCTGCAACCATTCAACCACATGAAGTCTTCTTTTGTACTGAGAGAAGATGGAGCTAATTATGTTTTTAAAATTTGGGCTTTAAACATTTAGTTTTTTAAATCCAGCTTCTCAGAAAGTATTACATCTATGTCAGTTTTTGAGATCAGTGCTCCATAGTGTGAATTAGCCTTTATAAACTTAGTGTTTCATTTCCACTTTAATTATTTTTAAGAATTTTTAAAATTCTGAAGCCTTGATATGCCTGTTTTTCTGATTCCTACTGAGTCAAGCCTCCACCTCTTCCTCTCACTACTGCCCCATCCTCTTCTACATTTTCCACTTGTTCTCATTAATCATCACTCCACCCTTCCTCCTCCTCCTCCAAACTTCTGGACAAGTCTGGACCGGGACAAACGTTTCACCAACTAACCAAACAAATGCTAAAAATGCATCAGATCCACAAAAATATAATACATGGAAACTGTGATACTAACCTGGAAACAAGTAGAAGGACTTTGTCAGGGTGTTTCTCTCCTTAGTTGGCATTTGCATACAGTCAGACGAGGAAGCTTCAAAGCGTTGCATAACCTGTTGGATAGACCTCCCTTTATTTCAGTCACAGAGATTCATATTACAGAAACAAGAAACAGTTACTGAGTCTGAGCATATAGGGCTGTTCGATATAACGATATATATCGGATGACGATATAAAAACGTCTATCATTTCATTTTACGCTATCGTTTTTTTTCGTGGTGTCGCAAAATAAACTGTTTACAGCAATATTTTTTCATCATTTTGATGGTCACTGTAGCGGCTATATTAATTTCTTAAAGTTCTCTCTTTCTCTAATGTTTAATATAACCACACTATGGACGGACAAGCGCCTGTTTTTATGCGTTGTCGTTAGCAACAACGACGGTAAAACCACGGCGTGTCCGCTTGTTTATTTTCCACATAAACCTTTCACAATAAAGCTCAAGATCCTGTTGAGACTTTTCAAAATAAACTGTATTACGTGAAAGATGCAGAGTATTTACGGATGAGAAGCAAAAAAGAGCCATCAGGTGCTAAAAAATAAACCTTAGACTCAAACGTTAGAACAGGCTTTTCCCCGCAGCACGCCATGTAATAAATACTCACAAAGAAAACGGCGGCCGTTACAACCTATGTCTAAAAATGTATCATTTCATGCATCGGTTAAAACACTCCCAGCTGGAAACACTTCACGCAAGTCGAGCTGCCCGAGATTCACAGAATTTACAGAAAATGTTACATTTTTGTGATTTATATCGTTATCGGAGGATAGATGTCTTAATATCGGGATATGAGATTTTGGTCATATCGCACAGCCCTATGAGCATACTAGAAGACTCCCATGTCTCTTTAGAGAGACATGCATAATAACAAAATAATAAGATAATAAGAAAGTTTACAGCCTGCTACAATAACAGCTTTGGTGAATGGATGGATTCTTATACAGCACTTTTCTACTCTCCCAGAGCACTGAAAATGCTTTATACAACATGCCACATTAACCCAATCAAACCCATTCACACAAGCACTTTCAACAGTGCTTTATAGCTAACATTCATACACCAATGGATGCACCGGAGAGCAACTTGGGTACTTGGTTAGTATCTTGCCCAAGGATACTTGGCATGCAGAGTGGGGGAGTCAGGGATTAAAACCACTAACCTTCTGATCAGTAGATGACATGCTCTACCTCTTGAGCCACCCCCTTTGGTCTCTATTGATAGAGACCTGCTTTATAACAACTATAAAAGGAGGGTTCCAAAAGGATGATTCTGTTCATCTGGACGTAGCGTTTTTAATTAGAAAAACGTTTTGTCACTGATCCAAGTGATTTCTTCAGTCTCAGCTGACTGCAATGGGCTGCGAGGTCAGTTCCTTTATCATTAATATGAATATAGTCATGACCATTGTGCTAGTTTCAGTCATCACACCATCCTCCCTATTCTAGTATTCTAAACAGTACTTAGCGGAAATATTAAACAACCTAATCAATTACATATACCTAACTAATAGGGTTGCCAGCTCCCAGCAAAAAAATAGGGAACCACCCCCCACCCTCTGCCTCATAATGGTTAATTGACGTAATCAACTTTAATTTAATGTATGTGTAAAACAAATGCACAGAAATCAATTAGTTTTCTACAATAATTAAATAGATGGTGAGTCTATCTGTGGTCACTGTGGTCACTGGTTATTGGTCAAAAGAGCCCACTCCCAGGTTTCATTTAAAGAAATAAAAGCTTCCAGTCATCAGACTTACTTTTCTGAAAAGTTCCTCAATATCACACACATAGCTCCATTTATTGAACACATCAGAGAGTGTTTGAATAAAAAAAGAACCTTTTGTTGGTAAAAAGTATGAAGCTGTGTCTGCAAACAAACAGACAGAAACAGATTATTATCTGCAGATTTTTGGGTGTTTGTTAAAAATTATTTGTTACAGGAAGCAGGAAAACTTACGTGGAGTGCTGGAATGAAAACAGATGAAGTCCTTTTCGATGTGAACTCTGGCCTTTTTGGTAAGGTTTTCTGATAGAGGTCTGATATTATCTGTGACCACAGACTGTCTGACAGGTAAATACGCTGATCCCTTCTTCACTGAAACAAGTAAGACACAGACTGACCTGTGACTACAGTTTACCTTTTCATCTTCATGGGCTCTGTATCTGTATGAGCAGTTATGTTGAGCAGTAAACAGATCTATGTTCTTTGTTGTGTAAGATGGGGCAGATGAGAATTACCTCCTCTGCAGGCATCAATGATGATTATTTTGGGTTTGTTCATCAGTGCTGGACAGTTCTTTGTGTTTAAGCGCAGGAAAATCTTTTCAATTTCAAACGTCTTGCTGTCAGTTCCAGAGATAATTCCTATGTTTCCATGAGACATAATGATCACAAACACACTGTCTGTGTAGGAAAGTTTTATATGTTTGGAGAACTCAGTTAGAGCATCATCAATCTCCTGAAAAAACAAAAATATCAAGTCAGGTCATTTAATCAACTTGGGGGAAAAACAACAACAAATGAGGGGACATAATGATTTTTGTTTCTGTATGTAAGAATTTACCTGTCCAGTCAAGTTCCTATAAAGAACCACCTGGTATCCCAGATTTTGGAGAAGTCTGGACATGACCCCATCATCTTTCTCACATCCATCTAAGTTTAAAGTCTCATCATGAAACTTTATGTTATTGATAACCAGGGCAATGCGATTTAACTTGGATTGCTTAGTCACAGGGTATATCTGAAGACAAAATCATATAAAGAGAAGTCATAAGATCTGTTTGACAAACTATAATGAGTTGTTTAAACACAATCAGTTACAATAGGTGACTACTGAGCAGCTCTATCAGTTAACATATTTGACATGAGAGTTATACAAAGACATACATTTTCTGTCCCTTCGTGATCTCTGCACGTCGCCATCTTTGACCTGTAAATATGTCGGAGAACAATTTTAGCTGAAAGAACAGAACGAACAGAGCCGTCAGGGGATAATATATCACTCCTTTGGATTTTTAACTGTAGCTCAACATCTATTTCATAATCTTATTCAGAGCTGATCGTTTCTAATGACATGACAAAACTACCATTGATTGTGAATACTTGTTAATTATACATGAACTATAAGGAACATGAGAAGGCTCAAATGCAAATAAACAGAATGCTAATCATCATAAATCCAAAAATTCATGGATTCATGGATTTTATTTAAGATCGTTTATATCATTTGTCTAAATTGAAGGTTTCAAGGATGTTTCCAGGGGCGGACTCAAGATGTGATCGATGTGGCCAGAATTCTGCCTCATTGTCACATATGTTTTGGACATGTCCTAATATCGCCACCTACTGGTCTAAAATATTCAAAACTTTGTCTGATATTTTTAAAAAACAGCTCCCCCCAGACCCAGTAATGGCACTTTTTGGTGTAGCTACAGTTAAATACTTAAATAATAAACAAATTCGTGTTTTGAGTTTTATAACATTGCTTGCAAGACGCCTTATACTTCTAAATTGGAAAAATAAAGCCCCCCCAACTCACTCTGCTTTGTTAAGAGACACAATGTATCATTTACAGTTGGAGAAAATTAAGTTTTCATTGAGAGATAATGTTAAACAGTTCTACCTAATTTGGCAACCCTTTATAGAATACTTTAATAAGTAAACTGGGAGGGATGGCCCCCTCCCATATCTGCTCCAAGTTTATATACATTGGTCTGGGCAGGTGTATTGTTCTTTTGGGGGGGAGGAGGGTTTGTTTGTTTTATTTTTTTGTTTGTTTGTTTTTCTCTTTCTTTCTCCTTTTTTTCCCCCCTCCTTTGTATATACTCATTTAGGTATATAAATATGTATGTATAGACATAGATATGTGATTGTTTATATAATGGTAATTATATTTTATGTAAAAAGGAGGAGGAGAGGAAGGAAGGGAAGGGGGAAAAAAAACTCTGTCACTGTAAATGAAACACATACTTTGTTGCCTGATTTGAGATACGAGTTGATTATATGTAATTATACATGTATATTGTATATTGAGGTAGGATCAAATGAGTTTACCTTTAAGTCTGTTTGTACCAACTCTTTCTTTGTTTCGTTATTGTTTAAAATGTATTTTGTTGTTATTCTAATCATGTTCAAAATAAATCAACCATTCAGTGACAAAAAAAGATTGTTTGTTTATATATATATATATATATATATATATATATATATATAAAAACAAATAATCTTATATATATATATATATATATATATATATATATATATATATATAAAAACAAATAATCTTATATATATATATATATATAAAAACAAATAATCTTATATATATATATAAAAACAAATAATCTTATGTATATATATATATATATATATATATATATATATATATATATATATATATATATATATATAAAAACAAATAATCTTATGTATATATATATATATATATATATATACACACACATTTATATATATATATATATATATATACATATTCCGCATGCGGAAGACACTTTTCAGGGTTTTTACTCGGTTACACTTTAGGTCTTTGTTATAATTTTATTCCTCCCGGCCAGACCAACAACTACAAAGAGCAAAAGTATCCCACACAGACCGGTTCTATCACATATTTTGTACACTGCCTTAATACAAAATAAAAATAATGCAGGTAGGATGCGCTACCACCGTTCAAGCATATAAGAAGCTTTATCAATGAAGGAAGATCGCAAAATATGTGGTAGAGGCGGCTGCCAGCTGCAGAGAAGTTCGAAGCTTTATACAACGAGCTGAAATAAAGAGTGTTAAAATCAATCAAAAGGTTTCTACTGCAGCCAATTTATGTGCTTTTCATGCTGCGTTTTTTATCTTTTAAAGCTTTTTCTCTCAGTTTTCGCCTTCCCGGTGATCTCCTCTGTGACTCCCTTATCTATTCCGCCCCACTTCAACCAGCTTGGTTCTGACCCAACATCTGTCATTTGTGCTTAGGATCTGGACGACTGTTAGACAGTAATAAAATAAATAATCCAAAGATAAAATGTATCTGCTTTAAAGTCAAAGTTTACAGAACATGAAGTGCCGACACCGACTCTTCCGTTATGACATTGTTTGACACAAATTTCCGTTTTCAAAAATACCCGTGTATTTGTGAACGTAGCCTTAAACTTCCTGCATGAAATAAGCCTACTGTTAAAGTTTCAAGGAACTGAGTGTGAATATTTTTACTTCCTGTCTTGGAGGGGTGTCTGAGCAATGCTCGAGTGCCTCTGGTTCTAACCCAACATCCAGGTGCACTGGAGCTGGCCAACTGTTAGAAAGTAAAAAAAAAAAACCAAAAAAAAAAAAACACAACTAAAATATAAATAATCCAAAGATAAAATTTATCTGCTCTCAAGTCAAAGTTGGCAGAACATGAAGTGCTCACCGACACGTCCGTTATGACATTGTTTGACACAGCCATTTAAAACTGAAAGTGAAAGAATATTTAAAGAAAATAATTTCTGCTCATGATGTGAATTTTTCTCATATGTAGGAGACAGTTAAACTCAGGCGATGTCAGTTTGGTCCTATTCGTGTTGAAGCTGCCAGCTGGTGGAGTCATAAAGTGTCTTTATCCAGTTTGCAACCAGATTTTTATTTAAAACTTGTTAGATTTTTTTATTAACATACTCTAGCCGGTGTACCTTGATATTAAACTATCACAATTGAAAACACTAGTGCTGGGATTGAATGTTAGCTTTCAAAAACCATCGGTGCTACTTATAATTCACTGCTCAAGGAATCAAAAACATCACCAACCTTAAAGATGATATCCAAAAACTGTGACGAGCTGAAAAAGTCTCACTTTTCCAACCGTAGCTGGCGCCCTGACTGCACAATCTTAGCACCGCTCAGTGCAGCTCTACAGCAAATGTTCTGACTCCTGACCTCAGAGCTCCTCCCCATTATTCGTCCTGGGGTTTATTTGTTTATGTTTGTTATCATTCATCTGTCAGCAAGTGTTAATAAGCACCCGAAGACCTTAACGTGGTGTAAAACGGGTGCTGATATAAAAGCTTTGAGATGCATTTGTAGATTTTATTACGTGGTTGTATGTGCTAGCTTAAAGTTAAGTGCAAAGATCAGTACAGTTGTAACGTAGACAATAAAGCTGTCGCGCCAGAATGTCTTACTAAGGAGGATGGTTCTTTAGATACAACGGGGGAGCGAGCGAGTCGGATACCAAGGGCACAAAGATAAAGCAGGTCTGATCAGCAACAGTTTATTCCCCGAGGCAGACACTAGAACTAAAACAACCCAAATACTTAAAAAGGAAAAAAAAGTATTATACAATAAAATGTCCTCCATATCGTAAAATTTCCACTGAGACTAGATAAAACAATTCTAAATCCATTAAAAAATAAAATTTTCTACATGCACTAAAATCCCCTGATGCAATTGTCCCACAACCCCAGATGAATCTTCATTATGGGTCCACGAACAGGCCAGAAATTCCTTCTCCAGAGCGGGGTACACGCCACCCTCCTGTCCCCCTCTCGTCCCTTCACATCCCAGCCCAGCTCGCATTCTGCACCCGAGTCCTTCATGCGATGCTACTACGGCTCCCCTCGCGTCAGCGTCCTGTAAATAAGCAAATAGGGGCCAAAACAATCGTCCCGGAAGCGGCCCTGGAGACCCAGTGGAGACACTACTCACAAATGCAGCCAATCACATGCGTTTTCGCCTACTGTCACTGTTCCTGCTGTCGGGTAGTGATGTGTCCAGTGTGTCGAAGCTTCGATACCTGTGTCGGGTAATCTCGGGGGAGTTTTTGTGAAGCGCGTATCGAGGCTCGCTTTGATTACGTATGCAGTGACGTTCGAGGCCTCGCGGGCAGTCCGTACCATGTGACTGATTCAGGAACTGGCTCGCCAGTTCACACCAGATTCGAAATAAACTGGGCAGCAAAACACAGCTGATTTCCCCATCACACTGTGTTGTTGAACTGGATTATGTACGTGCTACATAGTTAATTGAGCATTTCTTGTTCGATGGAACCAGCAAGGAAGAGATTTTTTTAATCTCATCTCTTCTAATAAAGTATGCACACTGTACTAAATATCACGAATGATTAGTACCACAATATAAATAAACAACACTACATATCCTATAATCTGATTTTTGTCTTTTAGTTTTTTAAAAAGTGAAGCACCACACACTAGTTTGTGTCATTATCCAAATGTACATAAGCATGATTACACAGTTACTAGGGGTGGGTTTTGGTTATCGATTAAAATCGATTCTTGGATAACGTCATATCGATTCATTAAAATCCTGAATTGATTTTTTAAAATTTATTTTGCCCGAAATGCCAGAATCTCAGGTGAAACCTCACAAAATTTCAAAAACCACCAAACAGCTAAAACAGTAAATGAGAGCAGGAACACGGATTCTGCACAAAGACGTAAACACAAAGCGCGGACCCGCCGACGCATCAGAAGCAGTGAGATGTCGTCTTTCTCACCCGACGGCTCGTACGCGGACACGGACACGGTCGCGGCTGAAAGCCGACAGCTCGCTGATTCTGATGTTTCGGAGGGTCCACGCTTTGTGTTTACGTCCTTTTTGCGCTGATTCTAAAGCTGTTAGTTTGATTTCTCTCCAAGCAATATTGAGCGAACCAGCAGCAAAAGAAGATCCAAACTACGCTTCACATAAACATCGTCATGAATTCCCTCTGACTTTTCCTGTTTTGCTTCCACCACGATAAAATCACACTTCATGCACAGCTCTCTCTCTCTCTCTCTCTCTGTACTTCATGAACAGTTTCCCGTCTAAAAATCTGTTTTCTGCATTATTCGCTTGCTTGTTACGCACAAGTCTACCGTTGTTCACAGCGCTGTCGGCCGCTGTTTTTTCCTTTTACTTACTTCCGAAACGAAAGCGTCATTTCTGCTGTTCAATACTGAACAAATTTAAACCTTTTAAAAATATGCAAAATTGCCAAACGCTTAGCCGTGTCTCTAATAAACCCTCTGTAACTTTGCTTCACTTCAGCAGCATCAGGTAATGTTCATATGTTGATTAATGGTTTTCTTTTGTTTTTGAAGAACTGCAGAATATTTTTATAAAATTGTTTTTCTGTGTTTTTTCCTCAGTTACTTTGACACAAAGGCATCTGCTGTGATGCTCACACCTTTGATAAAGTCTGGCAAGTGTCAGCTTTCTTTTTATAGATATGAAAATATGGAAATGTACTAATTCTGAATTATAATATTTCTGACTGTCTGAGGCAAAATTTCGCCGACTCGAATCAAATCGATCCTAGAAATCAGTGACGACACACAGCCCTAACAGTTACACAATCATACCAAAACTCTGTCCTGATAGTTTCCAGTTTCTCTTTTGTATCAGACATACTGAGACAATATTTGGGATAAATAACCATGAAAACAATTTATTTATTCAGTTTAGAGGTTTACACATCACATCATTATAATCACTTGAATCATCCACTTGATGGCGCAGTAGAGCAAATGAATCATCACAATGCTTCGAACCATGAGTCGAGCAGTGTGTTGGAAAGCTTCAGTTCATCGCAAGGCTTCATCTCACCATCACTACTGTCGGGACTGGGCCGCCACGTCACGCTGACCGGTCCGTCTCCAGATGACACGCCGCACCCCCAAGATCAGGCAGCGGATCCCTCTTTTTCACCTGGCCTCCTCGTGTTCCTCTTCATGTCTGGAGCCTCTCTCTAGTCTTCTTCTTTGTGTTTAATGGCGGTTGGCAACCAACGTAAAGGAGCATTACCGCCTCCTACTGTTCCGGAGTATGGGTCAGACAGTGAGCTTACAATCTGTATCCAAAAAAAGCAATACAAAAAAAAAAAAAAAAAACCCCTACCCTCTTTCATAAACACCTATATCCTTCAGAAACCCCACCAGTTCCCTCACCTGTGCCCTACTACCCTCCAACACACTCTTCAGATTAAATTCCCCAATTCCCCGCTCCTTCAATCTATTCTGCAGAACTGTCCTCTCCACATCATAACCCTTACACCGCAGTATTACATGCTCTACCGTCTCCTCCTCCTCCTGGCACACTCCACAAAGCCCCGTCTCATGTTCTCCTATCATCTGTAGTGTTTTATTTAATGCACAATGTCCCAGTCTAAGCCTGGTAATGACCACCTCTTCTCTCCTATTACCCCTATACAACCTACACCCTGCCACCTCCTTCTTAAAATGATACAAGTGCCTGCCCTTATTCCCTGAATCCCACCGCTCCTGCCACTCCTGAACAACCTGCCTCCAAACAATACCTTTTGCTTCAGATCCGCTGCTTTTAATTTCCATCTCAGTCCTATGTTTAGCCAACGCTACTTTTGCCAACCTATCCACCTTTTCATTTCCACTGATTCCTACATGAGCTGGCACCCAAAGAAAGTGAATATTGCCACCACAACACCTTATTCTGCTTATAGTCTCCAGAATAGTATACAGCATACCCTGCCTTGTCTTCGAACAAAATGATTGTATTCTTGAAAGAACAGCTGCTGAGTCAGAACATACTACCACCTGCCTGATTTTTGAACACTCTACCCATTTCAGTGCTACCAAAATTGCTACCATTTCAACCGTGTACACTTCCAGTCCATCCGAAGTGCGCCTGTTTATTTCAATATTTTTTGACGGAACTGCTATTCCAAACCCTGTAATTCCAGTATCTGGACTTTTAGCACCATCCGTGAACACATGAATACACTCAGGGTATTCATTCGAGCTGTGAAAATGAAATTCTGAAACAAAATCGACTCTTCCTTTCAATTTTCTCTTCAGATCCAGCAAGTACCAGTCCACAGGAGGTGTCTCCAATAACCATGGAGGAACCACAGGGAACACAACTGCAGGACATATTTTAAGTTCATACACATGACACTCCTTAGCCCACTGATTCCCCACCTTTCCAAAATGATCTTTCTGACTTCTTCCATACTCCCAGCACTCCAAAAGTACCTCCTTTGTGGGATGTGCGTCACCATGACCACCAAGATGAACCCAGAAATTCACAGATACGTGCTTCCTCCTAAGATCTAGGGGCATTTCTCCCATCTCCACCTGTAGGGCACTGACTGGAGACGTTTTAAAAGCTCCACAGCACACTCTAAGGGCTTCCGATTGCAGAACATCCAAACGTCTCAACACAGAACGAGCTGCTGAACCATATGCCACACACCCATAATCGAAGACAGATCTAATTAATGCCTGGTAAAGTCTTTTCAAAGCAGAAGGGCTCGCATCCCAACCCCTCCCAGCTATACACCTCATAACATTAACAACTTTTTTGCATTTGGTTTCAATCCGGTCAATATGCTCCCTCCATGTCAGCCTTGAATCAAACACAACACCTAAGTACTTAAAAGAGCTCACTTTCCCAATTACCTTGTCATACAGTTTCAATGTCAAAGTCTCACTCACTGTTCGTTTGGTAAAGAACATCATTTTTGTTTTTTCCACCGAAAACCTGAATCCCCAGTCAAATCCCCACTCAACCACCATATTTACAGCCTCCTGAACCCTGCCCACTAGGTGCTCAATATTTCTTCCTTTTTTCCATAACACACCATCATCAGCGAACAAAGACCTCCCAATTCCCTCAGGAACATCAGAAAAAACATCATTGATCATTATAACAAAAAGCAGGGGACTAATCACACTGCCCTGTGGCGTTCCATTCTCAACCGTGCACCGACTAGAAATTGTAGACCCAATTCGCACTTGGATCTTCCTACCAGATAAAAAGTCTTGGATCCAATTGAATGTCCTGCCACCAATACCCAACTTATGCAACTTGATTAAAAGCCCATCCCTCCACAACATATCATATGCCTTTTCTATGTCAAAAAACACTGCCAAAACAGATTCTTTATTGGCCTGCGCTTTCCTAACAACATTCTCAAGTCTAATAATAGCATCAGTTGTGTTCCGAGCTGTCCTGAAACCACTTTGATAATTGGCTAAAGCCCCTTTTCTTTCCAGCTCAAAGGACAGTCTTGCCATTATCATACGTTCCATTAACTTGCACACATTTGATGTAAGAGCGATTGGTCTGTAGCTATCTGGTTCAGATGGATCCTTCCCGGGTTTTCTTATTGGCACAATAACAGCCTCCTTCCAAGTACTTGGGAGCTCACCCTTAATCCAGACTGTGTTAACCAAACACAGCAGTTTATTAAGCGCTTTCGTACCAAGGTTTTTCAACATTAAATAACAAATTTGATCCTTTCCCAGGGCTGTGGGCTTTGTTTTTTTAAGTGCTCTCACCATTTCCTCCAGAGAAAACACCACATCCAAACTACTGTCTATGTGCGCCTTTCTTACTAGAGCCTCCAAATACCGTGTTTTAGTTTGGCACATTCTGTCTTTTCCCAACACTGATATGTTATCAGTAGAGCTGGCACGATACCACTTTTTTATGTCTGATACCGATATCATAAATTTGGATATCTGCCGATACCGATATGAATCCGATATTGTGCGTTTTTTAATCAATAAAACTGTTTTTTTAATATCTTGCTGCATTTTGTATAAGTTCATACTCAAGTTTAAATAAACAACAACACTAAAGCTATTCTGTTATACCTGTATGTAAAAAATACACTGCACCCAAAATATTTCATAGTTCAGCAATACTGATCAATCTAATAAACTTAGCAGAAATATTAAGCAACCTAACTAATAGGGTTGCAAACTCCAGGCAAAAAAAAAAAAAAAAAATTAAAAAAAATAGGGAACCACCCTCCACCTCATGATGCTTAATCGATGTAATCAACTTTAATTTGATGCAGGGTGAAAATAAATGCACAGAAACAAATTATTTTTCAAGAATAATTAAATAGATTCAACATCTTTCTTCAACAGAATTGCAGAATTCACAGATGGTACTTTCCCAAAGGAAAAAGTACTATAGCTTACTAGGGTATATTAGACTTAAGAGTTACTATATACAGTAATGGACTTCTATACATTTTACATCAGATTAAAACTTTGGGTGTAAGATTCAGATAATTATTTATTAAAAGCCACATATTTTAAATGAGAATAAGAAAGAAAAGTATGTCTTTGTGCCCCCTTTTCCCTGTTCATGCCCTATCGGCCCCCCTGGCTAAACTTTGCTAGATCCGCCCCTGCACAGTTACCAGCCGTCAGCTACGTAGAAAAGGATCCTGGTCTAGAAAGTAATATTAAATAAATTCTAACAACAGCTTATCAAGGTTAAACGTGCTGCTGTTGTTCAGCCGCTGGTTTCCTCTTTCTGGTGCGAAGTGGGCCAAAAACAAAGAAGAGAGACAGACTCGAGACAGAAAAGCCGATCAGCTGATCATTAAGCAGATTCACGATTGAAGTAGCAGCAGGAGAGGGAGAGAGAGAGAGAAGAGGCAGTCGCTCCATACATCGGTTGTTCAGCTTAACGTGGGAATGCTTTACAAACATTCAGAGATGAACTTACACACTTGCTTTACTTCTTTCTGGGATAACTTCCGCTGAGATGAAATGCCGGTTTGGTAGCGAGGCTACAAATACACACAGCCGCTCTATCACGTGACGCATACTGCTGCAACGTGCTACGGTTATGAGCAGAGTTACGCCGTGTCGCAAGTTTTGTGAGATGCTTTTTTGATATTTAATGGATCGGATTACATTTTTTATTTGTTGCCGATATCCGATCCAGTAATTTAGGTCAGTATCGGACCGATACCAATACGTAATATCAGATCGGTCCATCTCTAGTTATCAGAGCTATGAATCTTAGCAAAAGTTTTCACCATAACCTGCACTTTTTGCTGAGCTGTTACAAAGTTCTGTTGGCCTGAAGATAGAACTGGGTAATCCCATTCCTGCCGGTCACCTCCCATTCTTCTGATCATGCCCCAGACCTCCCCCACTGGGGTGGTTCTTCCTATTTTAGAACAGAAAAACCTCCAACTACTCCGCTTTGCTTTTCTCACTGTTCTCCGGACCACTGCCACTGCTTTCCTGTATGCAATCAGAGCTTGCATGTTAAGGGTTCTTTGGAGAAATTTAAACGCCTTATTTCTTTCCTTTACAGCAATTTGACATTCCTCTGTCCACCATGGCACCAAAGTCCTACTTTCCTTGCCTTTACTGGTCGGGATTGAGGCCTTGGCGCCTACCATAATTACTTCAATAAACTGATTATTCATTTGATCAATGCTACCAGACTCATCAACCTTGTCAATCGTTTCCTCACATAATTTTTGGAATTCTGTCCAGTCAGCCCTAAGAAAACTCAACTTCTTATGCACCTCTCTTAGAGACACCCGTATCTTCCCTCCAACATCACAGAAAACAGGATAATGGTCACTGCCTATGGTAGTGTCTGTTCTGATGGTCCACTGACTTATTCCTGCAAGGACAGTTGAGACCAGAGTTAAATCCAAAACCGACTCTGTTCCATTAACAACATTACATCTGGTCCCCCTACCATCATTCAGGCACACCAAATTGCATGTATCCATCAATTCAATTCAATTCAATTCAATTTTATTTATATAGCGCCAAATCACAACAAAAGTCGCCTCAAGGCGCTTTATATTGTACAGTAGATAGCACAATAATAAATACAGAGAAAAACCCAACAATCATATGACCCCCTATGAGCAAGCACTTTGGCGACAGTGGGAAGGAAAAACTCCCTTTTAACAGGAAGAAACCTCCGGCAGAACCAGGCTCAGGGAGGGGCGGCCATCTGCTGCGACCGGTTGGGGTGAAAGAAGGAAAACAGGATGAAAGACATGCTGTGGACGAGAGACAGAGATTAATAACAGATATGATTCGATGCAGAGAGGTCTATTAACACATAGTGAGTGAGAAGGTGACTGGAAAGGAAAAACTCAATGCATCATGGGAATCCCCGGCAGCCTACGTCTATTGCAGCATAACTAAGGGAGGATTCAGGGTCACCTGGTCCAGCCCTAACTATATGCTTTAGCAAAAAGGAAAGTTTTAAGCCTAATCTTGAAAGTAGAGATAGTGTCTGTCTCCCGAATCCAAACTGGAAGCTGGTTCCACAGAAGAGGGGCCTGAAAACTGAAGGCTCTCCCTCCCATTCTACTTTTAAATACTCTAGGAACAACAAGTAAGCCTGCAGAGCGAGAGCGAAGTGCTCTAATAGGGTGACATGGTACTACAAGGTCATTAAGATAAGATGGGGCCTGATTATTTAAGACCTTGTAAGTGAGGAGCAGGATTTTGAATTCAATTCTGGATTTAACAGGAAGCCAATGAAGAGAAGCCAAAACAGGAGAAATATGCTCTCTCTTTCTAGTCCCTGTCAGTACTCTTGCTGCAGCATTTTGGATTAACTGAAGACTTTTCAGCGAGTTTTTAGGACATCCTGATAATAAAGAATTACAGTAGTCCAGCCTGGAAGTAATAAATGCATGAACTAGTTTTTCAGCATCACTCTGAGACAGGATATTTCTAATTTTAGAGATGTTGCGCAAATGGAAGAAAGCAGTCTTACATATTTGTTTAATATGTGCCTTGAAGGACATGTCCTGGTCAAAAATGACTCCAAGGTTCCTCACAGCATTACTGGAGGCCAAGGTAATGCCATCCAGGGTAAGGATCTGCTTAGATACCATATTTCTAAGATTTTCAGGGCCGAGTACAATAACCTCAGTTTTATCTGAATTAAGAAGCAGGAAGTTAGCAGCCATCCAGGTCTTTATGTCTTTAAGACATTCCTGCAGTTTAACTAATTGGTGTGTGTTACCTGGCTTCATGGATAGATAGAGCTGCGTGTCATCTGCATAGCAGTGAAAATTTATGCTATGTCTTCTAATGATGCTGCCTAGGGGAAGCATGTATAATGTAAACAGAATTGGTCCTAGCACTGAACCCTGTGGAACTCCATAATTAACCTCAGCATGTGAAGAAGACTCTCCATTTACATGTACAAATTGGAGTCTATTAGATAGATATGATACAAACCACTGCAGCACAGTACCTGTAATACCTACAGCATGTTCTAATCGCTCTAATAGGATATTATGGTCAACAGTATCGAACGCTGCACTAAGGTCTAGCAGGACAAGCACAGAGATGAGTCCACTGTCAGAGGCCATAAGAAGATCATTTGTAACCTTCACTAAAGCTGTTTCTGTGCTGTGATGAGCTCTGAAACCTGACTGAAACTCTTCAAATAAGCCATTCCTCTGCAGATGATCTGTTAGCTGTTTGACAACTACTCTTTCAAGGAGTTTTGATATGAAAGGAAGGTTGGAGATTGGCCTATAATTAGCTAAGACAGCTGGGTCTAGAGGTGGCTTTTTAAGTAAAGGTTTAACTACAGCCAGCTTGAAGGCCTGTGGTACATAGCCAATTATTAGAGATAGATTGATCATATTTAAGATTGAAGAATTAATTAATGGCAGGACTTCTTTGAGCAGTTTTGTAGGAATGGGGTCTAAAAGACACGTTGATGGTTTGGAGGAAGTAATTATTGAAGTTAACTCAGAAAGATCGATTGGAGAAAAAGAGTCTAACTTAACATCAATGGTACTAAAAGTAGCTGTAGATAATATTACATCTGTGGGATGATTATTGGTAATTTTTTCTCTAATGATAAAAATTTTATTTCTGAAGAAGTTCATGAAGTCATTACTAGTTAACGTTAAAGGGATGGTTGGCTCAGTAGAGCTCTGACTGTTTGTCAGCCTGGCTACAGTGCTGAAGAGAAACCTGGGGTTGTTCTTATTTTCTTCAATCAGTGACGAATAGTAAGATGTTCTGGCTTTGTGGAGGGCTTTTTTATAAAGCAACAAACTATTTCTCCAGGCTAAATGATGATCCTCTAAATTTGTGACACGCCATTTCCTCTCCAGCTTACGAGTTATCTGCTTTAGGCTACGTGTTTGAGAATTATACCACGGAGTCAGGTACTTCTGATTTGAGACCTTAGTTTTCACTGGAGCTACAGTATCCAGAGTCGTACGTAGTGAGGAGGTAAAATTATTAACAAGATAATCGACCTCTGTTGGAGTAGCGTTCAGATAGCTGCCCTGCTCTATGTTGGTACAGGGCATTGAAGATGATAACAGTGGGTGGATTATATTCTTAAACTTAGTTACAGCACTTTCAGAAAGACATCTACTTTGATAAAGTCTACTCTCCACTGCTGTGTAATCAATTATTGTAAATGTAAATGTTGTCAGGAAATGATCAGACAGCAGAGGGTTTTCAGGAAACATTGTTAAATGTTCAGTTTCTATGCCATATGTTAAAACAAGATCTAGAGTGTGATTAAAGTGGTGGGTGGGTTCTTTTACATTTTGACAGAAGCCAATTGAGTCTAATAACAGATTAAATGCAATGTTGAGGCTGTCATTTTTAGCATCTACATGGATGTTAAAATCATCCACAATAATTATTTTATCTGAGTTGAGCACTAAATCAGATAAAAAGTCTGAGAAATCAGAGAGAAACTCCGTGTAAGGCCCAGGTGGACGATAGATGATAACAAGTAAGACTGGTTTCTGAGTTTTACAGCTGGGTTGGACAAGGCTAAGCATCAGGCTTTCAAATGAATTAAAAGTCTGTCTTGGTCTTTCGTTAATTAATAGACTGGTGTGAAAAATTGCTGCCACACCGCCCCCTCGGCCTGTGCTTCGAGGTTTCTGGTAGTTAGAATGACTCGGGGGAACAACGGGGAGAGTTTAGAGGCTCTCCAAGATTACATTGATCAGTACTTCCAGGATCTCGTGATGAAGAAGGCTCAGAGTGCAGCTTCCCCGGCCAAACCTGACACGCCGTCGTCGAAAAGACTTCGCCCGGCAGATTCCCCCGGCACAACATCGCCAGCCGGCAAAGATATTGTCGACATACTGGAGTCAATCGACCAACGACTGTCCAGTTTCGATGCAAGGCTGTCCTTGGTGGAGATTCTTCACCGGGAATTTAAATCCTTGCGAGAGTCCCTGGAGTTCAGCCAGCAGCAGGTGGAAACGCTCGCTGCTGAAAATGCCATGCTAAGGGAGTCGGTGAAATGTCTCACAGACAATGTTACTCAGCTAAATAGAGAAAATAAAAAAATAAAAGAAACAGTTATTGATCTACAAGCTCGTAGCATGCGTGATAATCTGGTATTTTCTGGTATTCCAGAAGCCGCTGGAGAGGACGCGGAGACCACGATAAAAAGCTTCATCAAAACCCACCTGAAGCTGCCCGAGGACACGGTGAAGAACATCGTCTTTGATAGGGTGCATCGCCTCGGCCCCATTCGGGCTGCGGCCGGGAGACCACGTCCTATCGTGGCCAAATTCGGCCACTACAAACAAAAGGAACAGGTGAAAAGCCGCGGCAGGGAATTAAAAGGAACGGACTTCAGCGTGAACGACCAGTTCCCCAAAGAGATCCTGGAACGACGCAGGGTCCTCTTCCCAATCCGACGCAGCTTTATCCAGAAGGGCTCCCGCGCTGTCATCGCTGTGGACCGGCTGTACGTGGACGGACAGCTCCACCGCGACCCCGACATCACTCCGTGGCTGTATTAACTTCACACCAGATAAGAATCCGCTACACCCTTTCCCCACCCACTCACACTAACTTGCATTAACATCTGTTTAACTTACTAGTATCAAATCACATCTTAGGTGTGATTTCATAGCAGAATTAACACCGTCACTCTCCGTCAATGGTTTGATCGGAATGTTTCCGGATTTTTTTTTTTTTCCTCTCGTTTTTTGTTCTCTTTTTTCCCCCTCTTGTTTTTATGCTGCTCACCCTTGTCCTTGGTTTCTTTCTTTCTTTTTTCTTTCTTTCACTGCTTCGATCACCTGCTTCCACACTCATCCACAAACAACATCCTTTATTTGGACACATACGCACAGCACGATCACGCACAGCCATGCGCTCAACGGCAGCACATTTACATCAGACAGCGCACACAGTCGTATAGGATACACACACTTAAACCAAGCGTACTCATATTAGTAAATATGCACACACATAGTCAGACTCAGGGAGCATCTCACCACACATTTTTTCTCTCTCCCCCTCTTTTTATTTACGAACAAGTGATGTATTCTCTCCACCTGTCTAAGCGACACACACAGCACACACCCCTAGTTATACACAGACATCTATGGGTGCACTAAGATTCGTTACATGGAATGTAAATGGAGCAGGCTCCAGAGAAAAGAGGTTAAAAATATTTAACCAACTCAAAAAACTACAGGCAGATGTTGTCCTTTTACAAGAGACCCACAGACCTCTTAGAGGTTCGAATGAACTTAAAACACCTGAGTTTCCTAATGTGTTCTCAGCTTGTTATAATTCTAGACAAAGGGGAGTAGCAATTTTAATCCATAAAAAAATTAATTTCACAGTACTCGATACAGTTATAGATCCAGAGGGCAGATTCTTAATCATTAAACTATCTATACTTGATAAAAAGCTATGTATTGTAAGTGTATATGGTCCAAATGTTGATGATCCCTCATTCTTTCACGGTTTTTTCAGTGCACTCTCCGAACACTTAGATGGCACACTTGTTCTTGGAGGCGACCTCAACCTTGGACTAAATGAAGAAATGGATAGGCTCAATACAGCAGGAACTCAGCGTAATTGGCAGTCCATAAATATAATCAAACAGTATATGAGCGACTTTGGTCTTTGCGATGCATGGCGCTCCCTTCACCCCACCAGTAAGGAATATACTTTTTTCTCACATGTCCATCATTCCTACTCTCGTCTGGATTATTTTTTGGTCAGCAGCTCACTGCTGAGGGACATTTCAGACACTGAGATTCACCCTATAGCTGTCAGCGATCATGCTCCTGTATCTTTAACACTAATGCACAAGAATAATACTACGCCAAGTAAAAACTGGAGATTTAATACATCACTGCTTAAAGATGAAGACTTTATTAAATATTTTAAAAAAGAGTGGACTTCATATTTAGACTTTAATGACACTCCCGGAACATCAGCTTCTGTTCTATGGGAAGCAGGGAAAGCTGTGATGAGAGGTAAAATAATTTCTTTCTCATCACATAAAAAGAAAAAAGAAAACAAAAATATCCAGGAATTAGAAAAAACCATCAAATCACTAGAAGAAGCCAATGCGTCCGACCAAGATCAGGAAACATTGAACAAAATACGCAAAACAAAACTAGAATTAAATGAGATAATTGATTAAAAAAAAAACAAAATTCTTAGTACAAAGACTACGCTTACAAAATTATGAACATGGTAATAAATCCGGTCAATTTCTAGCAAACCAGCTAAAAATAAATAAAGAAAAAACAACTCTATGTGCTGTTCAAGACTCATCTGGGAATACAGTATATGACCCAAAACAAATAAACAACATCTTCAGGGATTTCTATAAAACGTTGTATTCACCACAAATAAACCCATCTAAAAAGGAAATTGATCAGTTTTTAGACGACATAACTCTCCCAAAATTATTAGACTCTCAAGCAATGGCATTGGATTCGCCACTGACACCAGGTGAACTCCAGGAAGCCCTGATAAGTATGCCCAATAATAAGGCTCCAGGTCCAGACGGCTTTCCTGCAGAATTCTACAAAGAATTCTGGACGATTTTAGCCCCAATTTTTTACAGAACGCTGTTGGAAATCAAAGAAAATGGCAGACTCCCATCAAATATGAATTCTGCAAACATTAATCTCCTGCTAAAACCAGGCAAAGACCCTGTATATCCCTCAAGCTATCGTCCAATATCCCTTATAAATGTAGACCTTAAAATAATCTGCAAAGCTCTCTCGAAGAGACTAGAGAAAATAACCCCCCTCTTAATTCATCCTGACCAAACTGGTTTCATAAAAGGTAGGCACTCATCAACAAATACACGTAGATTACTTAATTTGATAGACTACTCATACAGTAAAAACCTTGAAACTACAATATTTTCTTTAGATGCAGAAAAAGCGTTTGACAGAGTTAACTGGAAATTTCTATTTGCAACTTTACACAAATTTGGTTTTGGATCTTCTTTCATCAGCTGGTTAAAAATATTATATAATTCCCCAACAGCTTGTGTCAGAACAAATGACCAGACATCCTCCAGCTTCTGTCTCCTGAGGGGCACCAGGCAGGGATGCCCACTCTCCCCTTCACTGTTTGCAATTTTTATTGAACCACTAGCAGCAGCAATTAGACAGAATTCAGTAATTAAGGGCATAAAATGCAAGAACGTGGAACATAAAATCAGCCTTTATGCGGATGATGTGCTACTCTTTCTCCAAAACTCACAAACCAATATCTCTGGGGTGATTGAATTGATAAACTCTTTTGCAAGAATATCAGATTACTCAATTAACTGGTCAAAATCTACAGTCCTTCCGATTAATTGCTCCTTCCATAATTCCTCTTCTACTCCACTGCAATCGGGAAATATAAAATATTTAGGTATTAATGTTTCTCCCAAGCTTGCAGATCTAACTAAATTAAACTATATCCCACTTTTAAAGAAAGTAGAAGGCGATCTGGCTAGGTGGAAATGTCTACCCATATCACTCATGGGAAGGGTTGCCGCTATAAAAATGATGGTCTTACCAAAAATAAATTATTTATTCTCAATGATCCCAACTAAACCGCCACAAGATTGGTTCAGATCTCTAGATTCATATATGTCCAAATTCCTTTGGAAAAATAAGCCCCCACGTATAAGCTTAAAAACACTACAAAAGACCAAGGATAAAGGAGGATTAGAACTACCTAACTTTCAGCACTACTTCTTAGCCAACAGGCTCCAATTTATCTCAGGATGGCTAAAACATACCCTCTTAGATGAACCTTGGCTAGATGTAGAACAAGCACTTTGCAATAATCTAGAGATTTCAGATCTACCATTTATCAGCTCAAACATTCAACGACATGAATGCTTCAAAAGCGTCAACATTAGCTCCTCTCTGACAGCATGGTGGGAGTTTCTGAAGTTGACAGAGTCTTCATTAATCCCATGCAAACGTACACCTATCTGGAACAACCCTGACATATTACAAAACAATAATATGATAAACTTTTCAGATTGGAGTGGTAAAGGAATCAAATATTTAGAACATATACTAGAAGGAACAGAATTTATTTCATTTGACAGACTAGTTACACAATATGGGATCAACAAGAAAATATTTTTAGAATATCAACAAATTAAATCCATAGTAAAACAGAAATTTAAACCGGGTCAAGTTGAACTACAAACACCACCAAGTGTGGTTCAATTTCTTACTCTTAAAACCCCCAAATTACTATCCAAAATATACAGAATGCTTTCTAAAATAGATGAATCAATATCACTTCCTATTGCAAAATGGGAAGCGGATTTATCAGTTAACTTAGACCAAAACTTCTGGTCTCAGATTTGCTTAAAAACCTTTCATCTAATTAGAAATCCCAGTCTTCAATTAATTCAATACAAAATACTACATAGAGTGCACTATACAGGTCATCGGATGTTCAAGATGGGCTTTACGTCTACCAACAACTGCTCACACTGCCAAACCAATTCACTGGACAATTATATCCACGCTCTTTGGTTCTGTCCACCAGTTCAGAAGTTTTGGCGTGAGATATGTGAAGACTTATCGAAGTGTCTGAAATGTAACATTCCAACTTCTCCTTTAGTGTGTTTGTTGGGCAGCTTAGATAATGTCACTTCAGAAAAGAATATAGCCCACATGGTTTTCACTGCCCTATGCATAGCCAAGAAAACAGTCCTCATGAACTGGAAAAATAAAAATAATCTTAATTCTAACCAGTATAGAAATTATCTATTAGATTACATTAGTCTTGATACAGCCTCTGCCACCACATCAGATCAATTGCTCTGGGCTCCTTTGATCAGCTCCATCACCTAGTGGGGGTGGGGGGGTCATAGTTTGGTCCCACCTTTACTGTTGTGATTGGTATGGGGGTAGGGACAGGCTTAGGGCGTCGGGGGGTTCCCCAGGAGCATCTTCCTTGGGGGGCTCAACCCGGGGTAGCGGTCATGGCCAATTAAGGGCTCTGTTGGCTCTTAGGTGACGGTTTCCTTGTGGCTGCGTGCAGCGGGGCTAGGGGAGGGTCTGTGCTGACGGACGTGGGTTACTGACCTGGTAGCCTGGCTGCCCCTGGGTGGGTCCGGGACAGGCGTGAGGTTCTGGGGGCGCTCCGTCTCTGGGCTGGGGCCCTGGCCGGGCCTCGGGGGCTCGGGTCCTGGTTGGTGTGTTGCTGGGGTTGTGGGCGGGTGGGTATATGGGGGCCCAGTCCTGGCGCAGGGCGCCGCCAGTGCATCGAGCCACCTGGGGGACTCTTCAACTGGTGGGGGAGGTTGTCACATCTTGCAGGAGCTTTCCTCTCCTCAGGAATTCTCTCTGCAGGAGGGGGAGATATAGGAGAGGTGGAGGAAGATCTCAGCCTGGGCGTCTATTGTCTTGTGTAGTCTGGAAGATGAGTGGATGATGGGGTGGGTGCAGTTTTCTCTGTAGTGGGGTCGGGTGGGCTGTCCCGGGCTCTGTGGGGCCGGGCGGCGCTGCTGCACTGGGCCCTGGTCCGGATGGGCCTGGGCCCCCTTTCCCTGGCGGGTTGCAGAGCATGGGGGTGCCTACTGGGGTCAGCGGGGGAGCTGGCCCCAGGGAGGGGTCACTTGCCCCTCCCTTTCTTCCCTCC
The DNA here is from genome assembly GCF_036321145.2 of Pelmatolapia mariae. Lineage (NCBI taxonomy): Eukaryota > Metazoa > Chordata > Actinopteri > Cichliformes > Cichlidae > Pelmatolapia > Pelmatolapia mariae. Next base: position 4,972,062 of record NC_086235.1, on the reverse strand, counting down.
CCATCTCCAGCTGCCTCCCTCTTCCCGCTCCACCACAATCACCCACACATGCAGGGCCTTGGGGTAGGGGTGTGTCACCAGGGTGCAGAGGAGGCATCCCCCCCCTCTGTCCCCTTCTGGCTGCCTCTGCCTCAATTTTATCTCACAACTTAGACATTCACATTACTCACACTCTCATAACACATACATATAGGATCTTGGGGGTGGGCTCACAACACGGACTCCAAATTACCATCAGGGTGTACACCTCACCCCTGGCATCGTTGCCCACCTCTCAATTTTAAATACACGTAGACATTGAGGGCTATCAGGAGGGGCTATGCGCTTACCTGCTGCTCTCTGGCAGGTAGCTCCATGCCCTCCTGGGTTTTAATTGCACCTTAGAACACATATACATCAACACTACATATGAGCGGGTAGAGGGAGGTTTGGAGTCTTCTCACACCCCCGGTCTCTGCGGCCTGCTGGAGCGGGGGGGCTAGGAGGAGGAGTTGGCCGTCCGACTGGGGTCTGGTGTGTGGGGCCTCCCTGCTGCTGCGGAGTCGGGGCAGTCTGCTTCTCCCCACTGCAGGGAAAAGGGTAACACCACCTGGGTCTGGGTGCAGTTTCCCCCTCCAGGGGCAAGGGTACCTAGACCCGGTTCTTAGAGTACGCTTGGGGAGTGTGATTGTGTGTACAGCGTCTCTTTATGTCTGTCTCCACGTTGGTTGAGTGTGGAGTAATTGCCTATGAGAGCATGAGGGTGGGAATGGATGTTTGTATTTTAGTGTGCCTGTATGTCTGTGTCTATATGTCAGGTTGGGTATCAGACGCCACCTCTCTGGGGACATCTCAGGCCCTCCAAGGTTTGGAGGCCTATCTCCCCCCACCACTTCCCCTGCCGGTGGCAGACGCCCTCAGACATCGATGCGTTGGTGGTTCTTTGTGTCCGGGGGTGGGCGTCCGGGTACACACCGGCTCACTCCTTGGTGGCTGCTTATCGGGGCCTGGAACCTGGGGCTCGCTCGGGCCACTTCGGGGGTGGGGTGCCCTCGGCTTCTCGGCCTGGGGCTCGGTCACTCAGGCACAGCTGGCTGCCGGCGGAGCTCACGGGCACGTCACTGCAACCCCCCCGGCTTCTGCTCCGCGGCTGCTGAGTGATCCCTCATCTGGGACTCTCCTCAGCTCTTTCTGGGACAGTGGCGCGGCTGCCCCTCTGTTGGTCTTCCTTGGTCTCTTGTGTTCTGGGGGCCTCTGGATGTCTGGAGTTTTGATCTCCTCCATACCTGCTTCATGCCCTGGAGGATGGGACTGTGGCCCCCCACACCCTCTAGCAGATCATTACATTAAGGAACCTTTTAAATACAAGCGCGCTCATGCTCACAGGTGTACACACAGGTGATCACACACACAAACTACACCCTTTTTGGCTCCTACCTCAAAGCACACTGTGCGCTGTCGATCTTACGTGCTGCACAATAATGTTTAATATTAAGTATGTAGTGTTATATTCCCATATATCATTGTGATGTTGTTTATTCTATTACTCTCGTTTTCTTCTGCTTGTTTTCTTTTTTCTTTCTCAACAGGTGATCCAGGTGATCGATATATGTATTTTTTGTCTGCTTATTTTGTTGGTTTTTGTTTTTTGCCCTTTATCCCCGTCCCTCTTCTCCGCTTTTTTTTTTTGTTTGTTTTGTTTTTTCCCCCCTCTTTCTTTCTCCCTTTTCTTTTCCCCTGTCCCGTATCTAGCAAGTAAAAAAATAAATAAATAAAATAAACAATAAAAGGTAAATCAAATGGACCATTACGGCAAGGCTGGGATGGTCCATTTGGTAAAGTAAATCCGTTGGGCATCTTTCTTCGCCTTTAGACAATAATTCTGATGGCAAAAGAACCAAACGGGACAGGTTTAAAAAAAAAAAAAAAAAAAAAAAAAAAGAATGACTCGGGGGTGTTGATTCATTTAAACTAACATAATCATCCTGCTGCAACCAGGTTTCTGTAAGGCAGAGTAAATCGATTTGTTGGTCAATTATTAAGTCATGTACTAACAGAGACTTGGAGGAGAGAGACCTAATATTTAATAATCCACATTTCACTGTTTTACTCTTTGGTTCAGATGTGGATTCTGTATTGTTCTTACTTTTTGATTTTTTATGTTTAAGTTTTTTATTGCTGGTTTTTGGTTTGTTTTTTGTCTGTTTGGGAGCTGACACAGTCTCAATGGAGATGGGTTTTTGGGGGGTAGCAGGAGGAGAGAAGCTGCAGAGAGGCGTGTAAGACTGCAACTCTGCTTCCTGGTCCCAACTCTGGATAGTCAGATTTTGGGGGGTTTAATAAATTTGTCCATATTTCTAGAAATGAGAGCTGCTCCATCCAAAGTGGGATGGATGCCGTCTCTCCTAACAAGACCAGGTTTCCTCCAGAAGGTTTGCCAATTATCTATGAAGCCCACATCGTTTCTGGGACACCACTCAGACAGCCAGCAATTTAAGGTGTTAGGGGTTAGGGTTAGGGTTCCTCAATTCCTCAATTACCTTACCATTTTTATCTGTGTGTGTGCCTCCCCACGCTCTGCTATGGGCATTAAAATCCCCACACCAAATAACTCTGCGACAGTCACTTCCTTCAATTGAACAAAGACGTGGCAACTCCAATCTGGCGCAAGGATTGTAGAAATTCACAATAACATTCAGTTCATTCCTGTCCCAAACCTCAATAGCTATATACTCCAAATCATTGCCTTTACCCAGGAGTCTATAAGGAATGTATTGTTTGACAAATGTTGCACACCCTCCCCCTCCACCACGGTCCCTGTCATTTCTTATTATCTTGTACCCATACAACACAAAATCCAAAGAAGATTTAAGCCAAGATTCCTGTACACGAATGACATCTGGTTTAACATCAAGTAGTTTGATGAAATGCTTCAACTCTTGGCCATTGACCAACAGACTCCTTGCATTCCATGGAAGAATAAGTACCACATTTCCTCCTTTGATTTTGCTTTTCAGATTATCCATTTTCACACTAATGGGCACCCCAGAAATTACCCCCTTGCATCCACCTCCCGTCTGTGCACCCACTTGCCCAGCATTTTCCACTGTAAACTTCCCCAACTGTTTTAAGTTCAAAGCCTTGTTGAGCTGCTCTTCATTTACACATTGCACAAGAAGATTTCCATCTGAGAGTACCTTAGCAGAAACTATATCTCCCACTTTACTGTTAAGTTCAGCTGTCAACACCAGTGTTGGTCAAGTTACTTGAAAAAAGTAATCAGTAACTAATTACTGATTACTTCCCCCAAAAAAGTAATCCCGTTACTTTACTGATTACTTATTTTCAAAAGTAATTAATTACTTAGTTACTTTTTAAAAACACAATTTACAACCTGAATAGGTGATAAAGCGATAGATGTTTCAGCCCAATTCTACTTTTTCTGCATAATCCATCATACAAAATGTAATCAAATGGAAAAGCCTCTTTTTAAAACTTATTTTATTAGTTTTAATCTTTTAACTTTATGCATCAAGCAAAAATTTAATTATATGCAACATTCTCTGACTGGAAGAAATTTGTTTAATATGTAAACCTATTTTCTGCACATTCCAGCACATAAAATAAAATATTTTTTTGTGTTTACACTCACTCTTTCAAAATATAGATGCAAGTAAAACACAGCAGAACATAAATAAAGTCAAAGACTAGCGGTCCTGTTGCTCTATTTTCACCTGTTTAGCAGGAGTGGCGTAGGCAGTAGTTTACCCTGGTGCAGGTGTGCCGCAGCGGTCAGTTGAAGAATCCGCGAGCTTCTCTGTGAATTTCCCATTACGTCGTAGCGCACTCGGTGCTTGCTTGGAAGTTTAGGGGGGTTTTTCGCTGTTCAATGAAGTTTTCTTCCCACGCACAACGGACACTAATGTTTTTGTCACTTTTTATGGAATCAAACTCAAAATAAGGTCAGTACTTCCACGCTTTAAACACTGCACGCTCATACTCTCTCCCGCACTCGATATATTATCCATTGTTGATCTGCACACAGCTGTTGTCACGAACGTCGCACTCGCTTACGTCACTGTCATGAGACATTCTCGCAAAAAACTCACGGTTTTAGTAACGCAGTAACGCAGCGTTCCTACAGGAAAGTAACGGTAATCTAATTACTGTTTTTACAATAGTAATCCCTTACTTTACTCGTTACTCGAAAAAAGTAATCGGATTACTTTTGGTCAACACTAACGTTGACCCATCTCTGGTCAACACTAACGGACTCAGTTTTTTAATATTAAGAACTTGTGTTCTTTCATTGAATCTCAGAACAACAAACATTCTTGATCTCTCTCTAGCTTCTAAAGAATCATCCCTACCACTACTGCTCCCACCTCTTTTACGCTTTTCCCTCCTCTGCTCACCTTGCACTTGCTCCAGAGGCATTTCCTCCTCTTCGTCTAAATCAACATAGTCTTCCCAGCTGCCTACAGCTGACCCACTCACGGAACAGTCGTGCTCAACCGCCGCCACGGGTGGACTGCCAACCAGGTTTGAATTTTTGGCATTGCTCCAACCAATTTTGCCAGCAGATGCCGCTGCCATCCTTCCTCTCTCCTCCATCCACGACCGACCTCTCCTCCTCCCCCCTCTGCTTCTCTGTTGACAACTTTCAAACAAACTGGAAAAACTCCTCTCTCCATCAAAACCCACCAAACCACCAAAAACTCTCCTTCACCAAGAGTGAGCTGTAGGTGAGTGCAGTCCTTATATAACGAGTGACAGGTGAGTGCAATTAAGGGAAAGCACCACACCCAATCAAAGGTGAGGAAAAGAAACAAGGTGCATCTGGTGAAGTGAATGTCCTGAACAGAGATGGGCAGTAACGCGTTACTGTAATCCGATTATTTTTTTCAAGTAACGAGTAAAGTAAGGGATTGCTATTGCAAAAATGGTAATTAGATTACCGTTACTTTCCCGTAGGAACGCTGCGTTACTAAAACCGTGATTTTTTTGCGAGAATGTCTCATGACAGTGACGTAAGCGAGTGCGACGTTCGTGGCAACTGTCTGCAGATCAACAATGATCTGCACACAGCTGATATCGAGTGCGGGAGAGAGTATGAGCGTGCAGCGTTTAACGCGTGGAAGTACTGACCTTAATTTGAATTTGATTCCATAAAAAGTAACAAAAACATTAGTGTCCGTTGTGCTTGGGAAGAAAACTTCTTTTTACAGCGAAAAAACCCCCTAAACGTCCAAGCAAGCACAGAGTGCGCTACCACGTAATGGGAAATTCATAGAGAACCAAAGACAACAAGCAGCCGACATGAACAGAGAACAGGGCCCAAGACACCCAAGAAAATATAATACTCTATTTATTTATTATTGGGAGATCAAAAAGATAAAGTTACATTTCTTACTATTTATTGAAAATGTGAGGCATTAGATTTAAAATGCCAGAGAGTTATTAACATACACAATAAAAGAACATCGTATGTCATCTCACTTTGTTTTTAATACTGCACTTTTTTTATTTTATTTTTTTATATTATCATTCTTTTGTTTGGTGCAGTTTAAAAATATAAACACATATGTACAGACAGCATTTCCATCTCTCTGTTTTCTTTCGCTTATCCAGCCCGTTCTCTCTCCCGAGGTGTAACATCCTGACGATTTGTCACGTCCCATGGCGTTCCTGAGGAACGCGATAGGCGACCTTCAGCGTTCTTATGGTACGCGCCGGGTTATGGGTGAAATACAGTAGAGTGATGGTCCCCAGTAAAACACGTTCCAGCCATGTATTCCAGCCCTAACCATAACCTTATCATTACCTTAACCAGCACTTTAATGATGTTAAATAATGTTTTCCAAAGCGATTTGAGGAAAATGAAGGAACATGTGTGTATTGATTCCAAACGGTTCCCATGTTTCCTCGTTTTTCCGATGTCGTCATTTAGGCACGTGTTGGGTGTCCAGAAGCGTAACATGTTGACAATTTGTCAACTAGCTTAAAATATTACGCCTCCTGGGCCGGGTCATGGGGGGAGCAGCCTAAAAAGGGAAGTCCAGACCTCCCTTCCCCAGCCACCTCCTCCCACCTTTCCGAAGGAACACCAAGGCTTCCAAGGATAGCTTTGGTAAGTAATTATTAGCAGCTGTATTTCATACGTAAGTTGTAGACCTGTATACTATCTACATTAATTTGACAATTAAGTCAACTCTTCAAATCTGTTCATAGATAATTTTTACTGCATATTCTCTTTTCTGATGAAAAGAAAACTTTTTTTCCATCATTTTTTTTTCATCTACCACGTTTGCCATAAAAAACAAAGTATTTCAAATAGCCCACAATCCAGTTCAGACATAATAAGTCACCATGATTAACATTTAAAGCAGATGCAACAGAGATAAGAAATAGGTTTGTACCAGATCCAAAGCTTTTGTTAAGATTATTTTTTAGCTTCAAATTATTTTTTATTAGCACTCAAAGACTAACTGAGAAACTCAACAATAAACCAAAGAAAATGGATAGCACACATATATCTACTCTCTAAGTCTGTCTCAGAGTTTTCTAATGTATTTCATGTTTTACGTTTGGGTACAGAAGCTGTTCTGTTCAGACTAGATTGATTCTGTTTTATCACAGTAATTTAATCTTTCTAAAGAATGGGATGAAAATGTCTGATACGTTGCAATAGTGTCTCTGTGAATCTTCATCTACTTTAATTCCACTTCTCTGTGCTGTCTCCCAGTCTCTGTACATGGTGTTTGTGTAACATGTTCCCCCATTACATTCCACCATGTCATCAATCTTCATGATCAGCTTCTCCACCTGCTTTCTGTCATGGCTGCTGTTTTCAAAGACGTGAAACCTGTTTCCACAGCTTTGAATGATTCTGCGAAGCCCCGGCTGGCTTCATGTACGTACTGCTGTATGGTCATGTCTCCAAGATCTCTACCGCGGCTGAACAGCACAATCATGTAGCGGTTTGCCTTTGGGCCAAACAGCTTCTGCAGGGCTTCCACAGAGTTTTTTTCTTCTTTGGTCAATGGACCGACTTGGATAACCAGCAGGAACACATGAGGACCCAGACATTACAATTCAACACATTTCACAATCTCTTTTTTGATGAATTCATTTGATTTTCCAGTGTCCAGGATTCCCGGGTGAAGAGCACAATCACTAACTACTTGCCCCACTGAGTCACACCTTTTTCACAGCATTCAGTCACTAAGCCTGAACTGGAAAAAGATTTGAAATATTTCTGTCATAGGATGTTGTTTCCAGCAGCGCTCTTACCCACACCGCATTTTCCAATCAACACAATCCTCAAATCTGTCCCAAAGAGTACATCAGCAGCTTAATGTTTATATACGTGGCAACATGTGAACACTGTTATAGGAAATCATTATATACAAAGCAGATTATTTTGCTTACCTGATGAAAATGAATCCATATTTTGTGGTTACTGTTGTCACTGCAAAGGGTAAAAGATAAATGTTAAATCTTCTTCAAAGCATTTTTTTTTTGTTTCCTTGGTAGCTGACACACCTGCAGGTTTTGTGTAACAGGTTCAGAGACAGACTGACGATAAAATGTACTTCTGAGTTTTCTTCACTGTTATTAGTGTATATCAAAAATTCCTTCACATTTACACAGTAGATTGTTCTTTATTTTTACAGTTTTTTTTTACAGTGTACAATCACAGTGTGTGCAACAAGCAACACAGAAAGTCATGTGCTCCTCACCACACCAGTGGTTGTGGCCCTAAACAACTACATAAGACAGTTTATGCCAGGTGGCGACCCTGGATATTACCCTACACATCTGATTATAAACAAGAAATAGAAATGTCATTTAAGCTATGAAAAGTTCAACTATCCACAGTCTCCAAGACAACCACTAGGAGGTGCTAAAATACTTTTAGTGCATGAAGGTAAGTATGAGAACGCACACACACACACAGCATTTCTCATTCTCTCATCCCTTTTCACTCTAAATCTTTCTGCATTAAATCAATCTTATTATTATCAATCTCTGGCTTTCTTCCACAGCATATATTTGTTTTGTCTCCTTCCCCTTACCACTAACTGGTGATGGCAGATGGCTGCTCCTTCCTGAGCATGGCTCTGCCTGCTTCTTCCTGTTACAAGGGAGTTTTTCTTCTCCACTGTTGTCAAAGTGCATGCTCATAGGGGTGTCATATGATTGTTGGGGCTTCTCTGTGACATTGTAGGGTCTTTAATTTACAATATTAAGCACTTTGAAGCAGCTGTTATTGCAATTCAGCCTTGCAAAAAATAAATTAAATGTAAATTAAATTGAAGTGAATTGAATTGAATACACTGTGAGTGTAAAACACCATGGCTTACTATTCACAGGACGTGTTGTGGTTTGGGTTTTTTTACAAAAGAAAAAACTTCAACACTGCTTATATGCCTCAGTAAGTCCTGTTTTTGTCATTATAATGTATTAATGTATTGGTGATAAAATATTAGACTTGTAGTCAAGATCGCCTAAACCAAGACCAAGACGATACCAAGACCAGAGGGTATCGAGACCAAGACGAGACCGAGACAAAAAAGTCTTCAAACTGCAGCCAGATGCTGCTTCTTTTACGGGTGTCAGGCATATTTAAGTGTTTTTGCGATGCACTCGCACAGCCCTCCTCACCTCTGTCTACTGTCTCACTCACTTAGAGGACAAACGCACACTCCACTTGACTGTCGCGTCTCTCACCCTCTCTGTTTTTCACATAATGATATTATCCTATATCCACACATGTGATTGGCCACAATATGGAGGGATTGGAGCATGGCTGAGCCACTGTGTGAGAGCTGAGCAGCGAAAGGAAATTAAGTGATGAGATGGCTCTCGCTCAATGAGAGTCGACTCTTCTGGTTCACTACAAAGCACTGTCTAAGCACGACTCTTAGAGCTGATGCTTTTGCGCATGACACATTATCGAACGTTACGTTGTGTGTCATGGATATTGTTGACTCCAAATCTCCCGACCACTATGTCGATCTGAGACAGCAAGACCGAGACAGCGAGACCAAGACAAGACCAAGACCAAAGTCCATCGAGACCAAGACAAGACCAAGACCAAAGTCCATCGAGACCAAGACAAGACCAAGACCAAAGTCCATCGAGACCAAGACAAGACCAAGACCACGTAAAAGTGGTCTCGAGACGAAGACCGGTCTCAAGACGTCCAACTCTATGAAGTATAAATTTGAACTACAACTTAATATCAAGCACAGGATTTGTGGTTGAAGAAAATGTTTGCTCCAAACAGACATTTGCATAATTTGTAAAAAAAAAAAAAAAAAAAAAAGGTTGAAGACAAGTGTTATGTAAAAGCTGTATGGCAGCCAGGATTTAGACGCAAATGCAGAACACGTGAGATATGAAATAAACTGAAACCACAGCTTTAATGCTGCACTCAAAATATAAAACGCTGAGAACAGAACAAAGAAGAAAAATGGGGAGCAGATCTAGGGGCAGATACCAATGCTGGGGGTTAAGAAACTCTTGGGGCTTGGCTTGGGACTGCCATCCCAGTCCTTGGGTCTCATAGCTGTAAGCCGACAATACCGGTGGAGTCTGAATTTTCCCGGAGGCTTGGCAGATGGCCAGTAGTAGAGGCTGAGACCCTTGGACTTAGGTTGCATGGCAGCCAATGGCTGAGGACCCACTGGCTCTAGCTCAGGTTCAGGTGACTCTGGGGCTTAAAAGGGGCAGGCTCAGATGTTAGGGGACCCTCAGAATTTTGACTGTATACCTCTGGCCCATACTTGTTCTTTTTGTGACGACCGAAAGGATGCCATTGACTGTGACTACTCCGGAGGACACAGAGTTTCCTCTTAAGATTGTGTACAATAGCTGCATTCACCATCAGGGTCCTCAGTCTCAGGAAAGGCTCTGGATGTAGCAACAGTCTCAGGGGAGGCTCCAAGCGGTTCTATGGACTCTGTGGAAACCCTAAGGCAATAATCTCTTGGTTAACCAACATTTTTTAAGAATCCAGCTCATAGGCGTGTACTATGAAGCAGGATTTTGGATAATCCGTGTAACTTCAGCATTAACACTGAGTTTTCTGAATTCTGAAGGTGGTGCACTTCTTATTAGGACAAATTGCCATAGGGTATAACTACTAATAAGATGGCACCTATCCAAGATGGCGGCCAACCAAACCGGTTTGACCGGTTTCGTGCGTGTGCGTGTGCGCGTTCAGGTGTGTTCGGGGGCATGCGAGTTCATGTGTGGAAACACACAGGTCGTTAGAGAGGTTATATGAGTTTATAGGTTTATATGAGTTCATGTGTTTTTGACTGGTTTTTAATTTAAACAAACCATAGGGTTTTTTAATTAAACTATTTTTTTTTATCACTTTGGTATGTCTCAACATTCAGTTATGCAGACATATGTGTCCTTAAGAGCAATTCTTTGTTTTGCGGACGGAGTGGAAGGCGTTTTGCTTCGCAGTGCGCATTAACAAAGCGGGGATGCTTTTTATTTACATCTAGTCAAAAGTGTTACTAATTGTGTTTTAACCACACTAATTTTATGATTCTGACAATGTCCCAGCAGCACACAGCGATGCAACCATTTTATTTTAAAAACGGCACAAATGCGCATTTCTTCTGAATGGGTAATGTCAGTTCAGTGCCTGTTCACAAGCGTTTCATTTAATAAAACCACTAGTTTTAATTTAACTAGTTTTACGCATCTACAGGGGTTTCTTTCAAAGGTTGATGCGATCATTTTATTTAAAAATCGGGATTTCGGAATGTTGAACTAAGAGGGAGACAGAGCCAGGTAGTTTTTAACACAGTAAATGGTCACAAATAACATTCAATCCTTTAGAAAATAAATGCTATAGGCCTGCTTCTAAAACACGTTGCACATGATGTCACCTTTTCCCCCAAAGCAACCAGTATCGCTCTTTTCAAACTAATCCTGTTTTAATCACACTCATTTTGTGATTCTGATGTCACAGCATGCAGCGATGCATGCCTTTTATTTTAAAAACGGATCAAACGGACATTTTCTTCCGTAAGGGGTTTCATGGTTTCAGAGTAGTTTTTAAAACAACAGATGGTCGCAAATAACATTCAGCCCTTTAGAAAATAAACGCTGCAGTGATACTGTTAAAACCAGTCGCACAGACCCGCTCCTCTTTTCAACAGCCGGTTAATTGTTTGAAATTGTCCAGGATTGCAAAAGCCCACTGCGGGTATCAGCTCTTTTTGTAATTCCTTAGGAAAAGGTAAAAGCCGACAGGTGTACCAGTCGGGTGGGGACCCCGCCTATTGTCTGAAGTATCGGTTCATTTGTAATTCCTTAGGAAAAGGTAAAAGCCCCGCAGATGTACCAGTCATGCAAGTTCTCGCCTATTTTCTGAAGTAGCCAGCAACAGCGGACCCTTAGGCCTATCTTGGCCAGTTACACCGGAGCTCCCCAACTGCGTGCCCCACCCTCATTGTTTTAAACTTGTACAGCAAGGTGATGCCCTGCAGGTGTATCGCCCCCCAGACTTATCGGCACCCCATCTACTGTTTTGGAAGCACCCGGGCCTATAAGAAGAGTTCCTCAGAGCGTGAGACCCTCGCCATTTCGCGTCAGGACCAGCGCCAGTGCAGACCATTTTCTACCCACACAGACCAGCCGGCGTTGCTTATGCATAAGAGAAAAGCAACAATACAACGCGGTTCTCTGCTCCAAGACATCCGCGGTCCTTTCACACGGTAAGGATGTGTGTTATAGCCAGCGCTTCATAAATGTCTGTCTGGCAGCACAGATTATTTAAACTGTTTTTAAAACGTGACTCATTTGTTGTCCAAAAAACATTTCCTCTAAATTTGCAAAGTTACTGATTTAAAAATATATATTTTCAAATTTTTAGTTGGATGTCAAACATATGATAGACTCTTGAGCATATTTGTATAGCAAAATTCACAGTGGTATAACCATAAAAGATTGTGCACCAATGCACTCTAATGCAGGTGTGGCACCCTGAGTATTTTGAGCATTAAGAACAAGTCTCAGATGTGTTCCTTTTGTGTTCGTGTCCCCCCCCCCCCCATCATCTTTTTTTGCTATTTGTTGTGACAATAGTTTGCATCATAACACAGAGCGAAAAGCTCATTTGCTCCCACCTGATGTGATGTTAGGGCGATATTTAGTTTCGCCAGTAGGTGGCAGTGGCGGCTCAGCCAAACGGGTAACTGGTAAAATAATCTCTCACAAAGTAACGCAGGCCAGTTATTACAATGGAAGCCGCCAGTAACACCGAACTGTTTTTACTGTGTTTCAGGTGAGAGCGATATACAAGCACTACATACATTTATGTAGAGTTGATGATTATTTAACATGTTGGAGTGTAATTCGTGTTTATATGGTGTTTAATTTGAGCGAATAAGGGAGTTGTTTTACGTTATCTGTGGGTAATGCCACTAACGTTTGTGCGCTAGCTAAGCGATGTTAGCCTCCTGCATTAATCTCTGTAACTGTGTTGTTCCATCAGTAATGTGAAAAGAAACTGTTAGCTGGTTTCAGTTAAAGTTATAGGAAATAGACCAGCCAGTACATGTTATGTTGTCTGTTGTTTACTGGTCATTGTCTCTGTGTGCTAAGGGCTGATTAATATATGGCCATTACATGTAACGCCACAAAGTAACGCAGGCCAGTTATTACAATGGAAGCCGCCAGTAACACCGAACTGTTTTTACTGTGTTTCAGCACAATAAATCTTCATGTGCACCTGAATGAACTCTGTCGTCCTTCAGTGTGTAACATAATTTGGCGAGCCAGCCAGGAGCATATTTCCTGCTCCAGACAAGAACCTAGAACACGTTAAATCAACATCTGGTAAAGATGGAACAACTACAGGATGAGATCAGCACAGCATTGTGGACACTTGGGAAACCCGAACTCACCAAGGTGTGCCAGCATCTTAAGTGCAGCGAACCAGCAGGGGTGGGTTTTAAAGGACAGTCCCGACGTGCTCTGATTCGGCTGGCAGAAAGTACTCTGGACGAGATTGAAAAAGCAGAGGAATCTGAAGTGTTTCAGCAGTTCATCTGTGATCTCCAGTCATTCGTACAGTCATTACAAGAACATCCTGTGACTGAAGTGGAGCTACAAAGTGCAGAGCTCAGTGAGATAGAGAGACTGAAACAAGAGTACAGTCAGCTCCAACAAGCTCAAGCAGAGGCACGACGTGTTTTGGAAGAAAAAATTGAAACGTTGGGGACAGAGTTTAAAGGTGCAGCTAGGATAAGTGAAAAACAAGTAAGTCAGCCTGCACCCTTTACTACACCAGAAGTGACTCTGAGAAAAGACTTTCGGATCTGGGGTCAGATTGGGGAAGCAGGACAAAAAGACAAGTTATCTTTCACCAGCTTGACCAACCAAATTGATTCCGGGCTTAAGAAAGGCTACTCAGAGACGGAAATCATTGAAGCTGTGATTAAGGCAGTAAGCCCTGGCCTTCACCTTCGAGACTTGCTGGAAGTGAAGCGTGACCTCACACTTCCCACACTAAGAACTATATTAAGGGGACACTACAAAGTAGACTCGTCAGCTGACCTGCTTCATCAACTCATGAGCATATCCCAAGACCCCAAAGAATCTGCTCAGTGCTTTCTGTTCAGGGCAATAGAACTCAGAGAGAAATTGCTCTGGAAGTCTGGTGATGACGATGAAGGGGAGCAGTTCAGCCCAGACTTAATTCAGCGCAAATTCCTGCGCTCATTAGAGACTGGCCTCCTCAGTGAAGCCGTGAAGTTTCAGTTAAAGCCTTATCTTAGCAACTACCAAGTAACAGATGAGGTTTTGATTGAGAAGATAAACGAAGCAGCCAGTCTTGAACTAGAGCGACAAAACAAACTGAGGAGAAATACTACAGTAAAAACACCAAGGATAAATGAGGTACACACAGAGTCACAACACAACCACACTCAGCCACCTTTGAACAGTGAACCAGACAGAAAGGATGAAATTCGGACAAAGGGGGGTGAAGTGGTTGCCACAAAGAAAAAACAAGGACAGAGTATGGGCATGGACTCAGAGACAGCTAAGCTGATTGAAGGCCTGAAAGCTGATGTACTTGAAGTAAAGAAAATGTTTAATGAGACTTTAGAAGCAACAAAGTTCAGGTCAAGTATGGACAGTCGGTCCTCTCCAACAACAAGGCGTGCAAGAGGTTGTCAAATGTGTAGAGAGGCCCAGCTTGGTGACCTGTGCAGACACTGCTACCGCTGTGGTCAGGAGGGCCACCTGTCTCGAGGGTGTAGACAGGCCAGGATCACCCAGGGAAACGGGAGGGGGCTACTGAGCCGGGACCCACAGTAGCCCACTCATCACCCAGGTCCCAGGTAAATCCTGTCTATGTGCAAAACACCTCGCATCAACAAGCACCACAAAATGACTCTACACACACTGAAACTGGCCCCAAAGAGCCAAACAGCAACAAATTGACAAGTGACACATCTAATGGTTATATGCCCTCACAACGGCAAACCAAGCTCATCAGTCTCATTGGGAAAAGATGCACAGTTCAGTGCCACCTAGATAAGGTACCAGTAGAGGCCCTGTGGGACACCGGAGCTCAGGCAAGTCTGATTAACAATGAATGGCGAGAACAACACCTACCACACAGCACTGTCAGGCCACTTGCTGAGCTGTTGGGAACAGAACCTCTAGTAGCTTTAGCAGCTAATGGTAGTGAAATCCCATATGATGGGTGGGTAGAGACAGAATTCTATTTGGACTGTAACCCTGAAAATTGTCTTCTAGTCCCAATGCTTGTATCCAGTGACCCCAATGTTGCACAACTGCCCATTATTGGATTTAATGTAATAGAGGAAGTTGTGAGTAAATGGGGCAAGCGACAACCAAGATCACGCAACGTTCGAAAAATCAGCCAAATCCTCTCAGTATCAGTAAACACTGCTAAATCAGTACTAAAACTATTGCAGTCACCAGACCAAAACCAAAGTGTGGGCACAGTACTGGCAGGAAAGAGGGGACTATGTCTGGCTGCTGAACAGATTACCACCACATATGTCCGTGCACACATCGGAGCCCAGTTTTCAGGACAGAGTCTGTTGTTTGTCCCAAATGAACCATCACAGTTGCCTGAGGGTCTTGTCATTCAAGAGGGACTAGTCACAATAATGGAGGGCAGGTCAGTGTACATCCCAGTCACAATAGCTAATACCAACAAGCGGGATGTCAACTTAATTCCTCACACTGTTCTGGGACATCTGGAAGAAATAAAAGCAGTGTACCCCATCACCCCTGAAAAGACACAAGACTCAGTGGAGCAGATTTCGTCACAGCCTCCTATACAGGTGAATGAGGTTATCAACACACCTTCCTCCAGCCATAAGCCACCTCAGTGGGACCCTCCAGTTAAGTTGGACCATCTCCGTGAAAATGAACAACAAACGGTGAGACAGCTGTTAAGAGAGGAATGTCATGCTTTCGCTTATGATGATAAAGATGTTGGGTGCATCCCCAGTTTAAACATGCACATCACATTGCATGACACAACACCTGTTCGAAAGACCTACATATCTGTGCCAAAGCCTCTGCACCAAGAGGTGAAAGACTATCTTCAAGACCTGCTGAACCGTGGGTGGATTTCAGAGTCCAGGTCACCCTACTCGTCTCCAATCGTCTGCGTTCGGAAGAAGTCAGGTGAATTGAGATTGTGCTGTGATTACAGGGAACTCAACCGGAAGTCAGTACCAGACAGACACCCAATTCCCAGAATTCAGGACATGCTAGATTCCCTTCATGGCAGCTCCTGGTTCTCTGTTCTTGATCAGGGGAAAGCATATCATCAGGGGTTCCTGGACCCTGAAAGTCGTCCCCTGACAGCCTTCATCACACCTTGGGGCTTGTACCAGTGGAACCGCATACCCTTTGGCCTCAGCTCAGCCCCAGCAGAGTTTCAGCGGAGCATGGAGGACTGTTTAAGGGGACTGCGGGATGTAATCTGTCAGCCATATTTGGACGACAACTTAGTCCACTCTCCTTCATTTGATACTCATCTTGAACACATCAGAGCTGTCCTTCAGAGATACCAAAAACATGGTGTCAAACTCAGCCCACAGAAATGTGACATCTTCAAGAGAAAGGTACGTTTCCTTGGTCGGATGGTGTCCGAAGAGGGATATACCATGGACCCAGCGGAAATAGCCCCTGTACAAGCTCTCAGAGACAAACCACCATCCACTGTGGGGGAACTGAGTCGGGTCCTAGGATTCCTGTCCTACTACAGATCCTATATCCCAAACTTTTCAAAAGTGGCAAAACCCCTGTACCAGTTGCTGACACTGCCTCCAGATAAAGCACCGCCACCAGTGCCCAGGACAAAGGGGAAAGTGGTTAAGACAAAGCCAAAAGGTCGACCACCGCCTAACACACCCATTAAATGGACTGAGAGCCATCAAAATGCCCTAAATGAGTTGACTGATTGTCTAACACAGCCATCTATTTTGGGTTACCCTGATTTCTCAGAGCCCTTTGTACTCCATTGTGATGCCTCACAGCAGGGCCTGGGAGCTGTGTTATATCAAAAGCAAGCAGGCAAGATGAAGGTCATTGCATATGGCTCAAGGACATTAACACCCCCTGAGAAAAACTATCATATGCATTCGGGAAAGCTGGAATTCTTGGCCTTAAAATGGGCAGTCTGTGAACGCTTTCGGGACTACCTATATTATGCCCCACATTTTGTTGTCTACACAGACAATAACCCTTTGACATATGTCCTCACGACAGCAAAGCTGAATGCCACAGGCCACCGCTGGGTGAGTGAACTGGCTGACTTCAACTTTACTATCAAATACCGGCCAGGGAAGAAAAATGCTGATGCAGATGGCCTATCCCGCTTACCACTAAACATCGAGCAGTATATGGCACAGTGCACATCAGAAGTCAAACAGGGTGTCACTAGAGCTGCTGTTGAAAGTGCAGTATTGCTGAGGGAGAATCTGCTGCATGAAACTGTTGTGGTCAGCCTGAGTGCCATCAGTTTAGTGCAAGACGCAGTCACACTGTCTGCTGGAAAGTCTCTGTCACCAGAGGAAATCCGAGTGAGTCAGGAGAAAGATCCCATCATCGGTCGCTTTTTACAACACAGAATCAACAACTACTTACCAAAAGGTCGTGCCCTAACAGCAGAACCCCCTGATGTCAAATTCTTGCTGAGGCAGTGGAGCAGAGTGCACATAAATGATGATGGAGTCCTCTATAGGAGAGTGAAAGGCAGAGATCAGCTCCTTCTCCCTAAAGAGCATCGTGATACTGTGTTCAGGGAACTGCACAAAGAGATGGGACATTTGGGGGCAGAAAGAACTCTGTGTTTAATAAGGGACAGGTTCTACTGGCCTCGAATGCAAAGTGATGTGGAGCATTTTGTAATGCATGCCTGCGAATGCCTCAAGAGAAAGCGGCCAAGTAAGATTACCAGGGCCCCACTGACCACCATTACAATGACATTCCCATTTGAGCTTGTGTCCATAGACTTTTTGCACCTTGAGACTTGTAAACAGGGATATGAGTACATACTGGTAGTGATGGACCACTTCACGCGTTTTGCACAAGCTTATGCAACAAAAAACAAATCTGCAAAAACAGTGGTGGATAAGGTCTTCAGTCACTTTGCTCTGAACTTTGGTTTCCCAGCACGCATCCACCATGACATGGGCAGGGAATTTGAGAATCAGATGTTTTCCCAGCTGCAAAAAGTCTGTGGTCTACGTGGCTCTCACACTACCCCATATCATCCACAAGGAAATGGGCAAGTGGAGCATTTCAACAGAACTTTATTGTCCATGTTGAGAACACTAACTGACCTTGAAAAAGCAGACTGGAAGGAATCACTGACAAAGATGGTGCACGCCTACAACTGCACTCGGAATGAGGCTACTGGGTTTTCACCGTACTATTTGTTGTTTGGCCGTACTCCAAGACTTCCTATAGACATCTTGTTCAACCTGCCTTCACAGGAACAGCAATTAAGCTACGAGGAGTATGTGACAAAATGGCAATGCCAAATGAAGGAGGCCTATGAGATTGCATCTATGGGAGCCCAAAAAGAAGCTTCGAGGGGTAAACAGTATTACAACCGTAAGGTCTACGGAGCTCAACTTCATCCGGGGAACAGAGTCCTGCTCCGCAACCTCAAAGAGAGAGGAGGCCCAGGCAAGCTTCGGTCATACTGGGAGGATACAGTGTATGTGGTGGTGAGTCAAAAAAGCCCTGACATCCCAGTTTATGAGATCAAGCCAGAGAGGGGAGGAAAAAGCCGCACAGTACACAGGAACCTGTTGCTTCCATGTGACAGTCTACCTGTAGAAAAAACAAACAGACAGGAGCAACACGAAAGACAAAAACGCCTGAGACAAAAGGGGGTAGAAGCTCAACAACAGCTACTACAACAAGACACAGACATGGAGAGTGAAGATGAGGGTGAGCTTGTGTGGAGGTTTCCACAGCAAAACAGTACCACCAGCATTATCCCTCCAACCCTGGAATCTCTGGTGGGTGAACAACAACTGGAGGAGCCTCAAACAGCTGACTTCGACCCTTTCTTACAGGACCACAGAGAGGTACACGAACCTGAGTTGCAGACAGCAGAGCAACGTTACAACCAACAGGAGTCACAGGATGAACAAATATCAGATGAACAACAAGATGAGCAAGGAGACAGTGACTCCAACAGTGAACAAGGGTTGTCACCTGTCCTCAGACACCCCAAGAGAGAGCGACGTCAGCCCAAAATGCTGACATATGACGTATTAGGACAACCCACAGTCAGACAAGCTGATATGGACAGTGTTAAGATGGGAGCTATTTGCACCCAGAGACTGTGGAGGCCTTGGTGGCCTGAAGATGTACCGGCAAGGTGTGAGAGACAGTAATAAGAATCTGATCCTAAATGAAGACATTAACATGAACATTGTGACAAGCAGAATAGAGCAAACGTAGCACCAAAAGACAATGGACAGAATCTATACTCATTCTTATGGTGTGTGCTAACTTGTCACATGCTGAACATAAGATGATGATGATCGTCTGTAAAAGTGCCTTAATATGTAAACAAAGTTAAGTGTGGTAACAGACTAGTGTATTGTTGGCCGAATATTGAGTCTGGTTACAGTCGAAAAATCGTAGTAATATGATAAACTTGTTTACTAGCCTTGAGGGAGAAAAATGGTTACTTGGCACAACATGATTCATGATTAGCTTCTACTATGAGTTTTGATTTGCTGAATGCAAATTGTTGAATTGCAATATGTCATTGAACAGATGTCAGAAGTATGTGTAACCATAACTGTTACTCAGGGATAGGTATACTAATAGTACGCAAGAAATGTACTGACAACAGCAAACATGTTCAAAGAGTTTAGGAAAAATAGACGGAAGCCTTTTTTTCTCTTTCTTTCTTTTTTTTATTAAGTAGGGGAGGGTGTGGCACCCTGAGTATTTTGAGCATTAAGAACAAGTCTCAGATGTGTTCCTTTTGTGTTCGTGTCCCCCCCCATCATCTTTTTTTGCTATTTGTTGTGACAATAGTTTGCATCATAACACAGAGCGAAAAGCTCATTTGCTCCCACCTGATGTGATGTTAGGGCGATATTTAGTTTCGCCAGTAGGTGGCAGTGGCGGCTCAGCCAAACGGGTAACTGGTAAAATAATCTCTCACAAAGTAACGCAGGCCAGTTATTACAATGGAAGCCGCCAGTAACACCGAACTGTTTTTACTGTGTTTCAGGTGAGAGCGATATACAAGCACTACATACATTTATGTAGAGTTGATGATTATTTAACATGTTGGAGTGTAATTCGTGTTTATATGGTGTTTAATTTGAGCGAATAAGGGAGTTGTTTTACGTTATCTGTGGGTAATGCCACTAACGTTTGTGCGCTAGCTAAGCGATGTTAGCCTCCTGCATTAATCTCTGTAACTGTGTTGTTCCATCAGTAATGTGAAAAGAAACTGTTAGCTGGTTTCAGTTAAAGTTATAGGAAATAGACCAGCCAGTACATGTTATGTTGTCTGTTGTTTACTGGTCATTGTCTCTGTGTGCTAAGGGCTGATTAATATATGGCCATTACATGTAACGCCACAAAGTAACGCAGGCCAGTTATTACAATGGAAGCCGCCAGTAACACCGAACTGTTTTTACTGTATTTCAGCACAATAAATCTTCATGTGCACCTGAATGAACCCTGTCGTCCTTCAGTGTGTAACACAAGCCTTTAAACTGTAAGCTGATAAGTGCATGAAGTATACCTCAATAGCTGAAAAGAGTCTGCATCCATAATTTGTGGATCTATTGATTTGTTTTTAATGTGGCACTTTTTTCACAAACTGCAGATGATGAAATCCTCTTTATTTGAGAAAGTGTCCCTAAGCTACTGTGGCTCATACTTACTGAGTTCCCTAGCTACTTCTTTACTATGTCAGTAAACTTTTTGAACAAGGCAGGTATCATAGATTTAAAGACACATCTTAATTGAAGCAAAGGCAAAAGTTGGAATGAATTTTATGTGGTTGTTCATATCAGGGCCGTGCAGAGACGTTTAAATGGGCGGGTGCTCAAAGTTAAAAAAGGGGCAGATAGCACAGGCTGAATAACAACAACTCACATTCATGGCGAATCTAATATGGAATTGCATCATACTATATGACTGACATCAGGTGGGGACAATGCAAAGCAAATGTAGCCTTTGTTTTACCTGATGGCGTACAATGTTGCTGTTGAGGGATTACTGCTGTTCCTGCTGCTGATAGTGCTGGAGGGCAGGGCTGTGTTGTTTTGAGACTGTAGACATTAAAAAGTCCATAGGTAGCTGATTAAACAAGTGCTTTGAGATAAAAATAAAATCTAAAAAGATTGGTGACAGCGCTTGGAACCATAAGGCAACAGATTTAAAAAACTGGGAAATAAACTGAAACCAGGATATTAATAGTACAAAAGACAGGGGTCATGGTAGGGTGAGAATTTATTAAAAAAAATCTATACAGACAGTGTGTGTGTGTCCTGTTAGCACCTTTTAAACATCAAAGAGCACAAAACATCACAGCATCAACTTTACATGGGAGGGATTAGATTCTAGAACTGTAAAATCTTCTTTCTTTCTTTCTTTCAAATATTAAAATACAGTAAAAAAAAAAAATAAACCAATAGGAGTATAAATCAAACATTTTATTAATCAGAAAACAAAAACAACACAGGGTATGTTTTGGAAAGAGCAGGAAGGAATAAGATGCTCTTCATGTCCTGTCCCTAATTATAACAGTAACTTTCTGTTTGCCATGTCCCGAAAAATGTCAATGACATCACTGTGGTTGACTGGAACATCCTTCTCAACTGCCAATAAAAGAAGGTCTGACAACCTCTCCTCTGAGCAAAGGGTGCGAAGTTTGTTTTTAACTAGTTTTAGTTTTGAGAAAGAACGCTCCACAGTTGCTGTGGACACTGGGAGTGTTCCATATGTCTTCAGCAGCTCAGTCATGTTGGGGAAGATCAGATGTGCATTGTTTTCTTTGACCACTGAAAGAATGGATGCCACACTAACTGGTGGGGGGCATGTGTATGAAGCATGAAAGACCTTAAGTTCTGTCTGTAATTTGTATTCCTCCTCAATGTCATAGAACTGGCAGAGTTTCTTCACAGCTTGGTGTGCCTCTGTTGAGATTATTTTCCAGTTCTCTGGGACTGTCAGGGTATGTAAGGCATTCAAGATTTCCCATGTGGAATTATCTCCTCCTTTAAAGCGTCTCAGAAGCTCCTGTGTCATTGTGTCAACAAAAACATAGAACACTTTAACACGGTAGTATTCTTGGGGAGTTGTGAAAGCATGGTCATCAGCAGTAGCTGTTGTGGCAGCAAACTTAAACTTTGCTGGCACTTTCCCCCTCCGAGCTTGTCCCGGGACCTCAGATGGGGGGTCCAGACCCACTGATGCAGCCTTCTCTCTAGCCTGTTCATAAATTTTTTCAAACTCTTCCTCTGTTCTGGTGTGGTCCAGGCTCTGCAAAACACCATCAACAATCTTGTATGCTGCAGCCAGGTCAATGTCTTTCTTCTGCAATGCATCAGATGCAGTAGCAGTCACTTGGAAGATGGGACAGGTGATCTCCAGACACAGGATGAATTCAAAATTGATGCTTTTCAGAAGGATCATTGCATCACCTGCTGAAGAGTCTGGAGGATCTTGCTGTAGTATTTCCTCCAGAAACTGCATGACAGCTGGAAGGATCTTCCTCATTGTCTTGAGGGCAGCTTCTCTGCAGGCCCACCTAGTGTCTGACAGCTTCTGCAGCTCCAGTGGGCGCTGCTCAGGGTACAACTTCTCCTGCATTTTAATAAATGCAGAGTGTCGTTTAGATGAATTGGCCACAAAAGTGTAAAGCTTTTCGATTAGGTTGAAAAAGCTGACAAAACACATGTTTGACTTTGCGCTCTCTGGTAAAACCAGATTAAGGCAGTGTGCCTGACAGTGGACATATAAGGCCTTTGGATTTTTTTTTGTATTCTTGACTGAAGTCCCTTAAAGCGTCCGCTCATGTTTGCAGCCCCATCATAACCTTGACCCCGGATGTTGTCAATCTTCAGATTATTTTCTTTCAGTAGAGCTATTACTAGCTTTTCAAGAGCATCTCCAGTTGTTGACTCCACATTACACACCTGAAGGAAGCGCTCCTTGATTTCCATGTTGTGCACATATCTGACAACAAAGGAAACCTGCTCTGTGTGCGACACATCTGTGGTTTCATCCATCATGATAGAAAAGGTTTCACATTCTTGAATTTCTGCTTGGATGACACCTCTTACTGATGTGGCCAAAGCTTTGATTATGTCGTTCTGACTTCTGTTTGAGAGGAGCGAGACGAGAGGTCTTTTTCCAGGTCCCTGTCGCTCTTTTATGGCAACAAGGTGTAATTTAATTACGCTGTCATACTTGCTGAACAACTCAACTAACTCTAAAAAATTTCCTCGATTTTGGCTAGACAAGGTCTCATCATCTCCCCTGAAAGGCATACCCTGTCTTGCCAGGTAAAGAGTGATGTCTATCAAACGAGACAAAATTTCTCTGTTTCTCTCTCTTTCTTTGTCTTTTGCAGCTTGTGACACTTGGTCAGCTACTTCAAAAGCTGCCTCCAAGGTTTTTTTTTTAAATGAGTTCCACCTCACCATACCACACATGTGAGACACTGATGAACTGTGCTCTTTAATCTTTTCTAGAGCCGTTCTCCACCGACTGAACCCTTCCGTTTTTCAGGTTTTGCGACTTGTGTACTTTTCATCATTTAAGAAAAGACGGCAGCTGAAACAAAACATGGCATCAGCAGTTGGAGAATACTCTAGCCATGGATTTTTCTCGTACCACTTCTTTTGAAATGATCGTCCCTCTTCATTCTTTGGATATGATGACAGTACTGGTTGGCAGGGTCCAATATTATCACACATTTGAATAAAGGCCTGATCATATTGTATGTGGAATTGCATGACATGGGCAGGATCAGTTGGGTGTGCAAGTCCAAGTAGATTTGAGAATGTCCTCTCTATGGCTTCACTAGCTTCACTCTCCTCCTCTCTGGGCTCTGACTCACTCTCTGACTTTCTCACTCCAGTCTCTTTCTCCTGGCTTGTCCTTTCCTCTACATTCTCTCTAGGCTCTGACTGTGACTCAGTCTTTGCCTCGCTTCCTCCTTCCATCTCCTCATCTGAACTATCACCCTCCACTTGCTGTTTATCTGAGAACAACGCACAATTTTATATCTCATTAATCTATTACTTAATTATCTACACTTAACAACTTTTGCACCTAGTCCATGATAAAGTCATGATAGAAAATGTTATAGAACCAAAACATTGCAACTGTTTTAATTACTGTTATTATCCTTGAATACCTCTACAATGCAACAACTGGTACATGTGTTATTGTTACCTGTGCTCTTTTTAATCCAGCTGGTGAGGGATCCACTGCCTTTAGCAGCCTCACACAGCTCCTTTTGTAGCCGTTTCTTCCTCCTCTCCTTACGAGGCATTTCTGGAATATTTGTTATATTATTAGTAATAATTTTTAAAAATCTATACACATAAAACACACACACACATGCTGTGCTTATTTAATGTTTAAACTGTAGAGATACAATAATTTTACTGCTGTAAAATCAGCATTTTATCTAATTTGATATATAAACCTAATATCATCTGTTACTTAATATATTTTCTTTAAAAACAGTGGGGGGAGGGGGAGGGGGGTGAATATCATAAATATAATAATCCATAATTATGTGGATATCCATATTAGATCGTTTTTAGTGAAATAAAAGCCCTCCAGAAAAGAAGGGAAAAGTCCTGTAACTTACTTTAAAACAAAACATGTTCCCTAAAACTGTGGACAGAGCTACAGGCCCCCTTGTAACACCCTTACCCAGTTAGCTAGCAGTTAATGACCACCACTACTTGTGCAGTTCATAAAAGGACATGTAATGTTTGTCGCGCTGTTGCACAAACAGCACGCTCATTTATTTCAATTTATTTGTTGCTATAGACTATAGTGTGCGCTGTACACCCTACTTACTGTTTTGTTGCAGTCAGCAGCACCTTCCAATTAATTTGCCTCGTCCAGCTCCGCACCAACCAGCTTGCAGAAAATGCGCGTGCACTTTGCAAGCTCGTACCCGGCTCGTAACGAGCGCGCTCTGCCCTCAATGGCGACCATTGGTCAATGGTAGTCATGTGACTGATGCAAGCCAGATTATTTAGCAAAATTGAGATTAATAGTTACATTTTATTGTTGAGGGGCAAAGACAGGGCTCCATACGCACATAAACATAAAAAAAAAAAAAACCTTCAAGAAAGGGGCACTTGAGGCATCCTGGAGGAAAGGGGCAGGTGCTCAAGCACCCTCCGCCCCCCCCTCTGCACGTGCCTGGCTGTGACATCAGTATCACAAAATGAGTGTGATTAAAACACAATTAGTTTAAAAAGAGTGATACTGGTTGCTTATAGCATTTATTTTCTAAAGGATTGAATGTTATTTGTGACCATTTACTGTGTTAAAAACTACCTGGCTCCGTCTCCCTCTTAGTTCAACATTCCGAAATCCCGATTTTTAAATAAAATGATCGCATCAACCTTTGAAAGAAACCCCTGTAGATGCGTAAAACTAGTTAAATTAAAACTAGTGGTTTTATTAAATGAAACGCTTGTGAACAGGCACTGAACTGACATTACCCATTCAGAAGAAATGCGCATTTGTGCCGTTTTTAAAATAAAATGGTTGCATCGCTGTGTGCTGCTGGGACATTGTCAGAATCATAAAATTAGTGTGGTTAAAACACAATTAGTAACACTTTTGACTAGATGTAAATAAAAAGCATCCCCGCTTTGTTAATGTGCACTGCGAAGCAAAACGCCTTCCACTCCGTCCGCAAAACAAAGAATTGCTCTTAAGGACACATATGTCTGCATAACTGAATGTTGAGACATACCAAAGTGATAAAAAAAAATAGTTTAATTAAAAAACCCTATGGTTTGTTTAAATTAAAAACCAGTCAAAAACACATGAACTCATATAAACCTATAAACTCATATAACCTCTCTAACGACCTGTGTGTTTCCACACATGAACTCGCATGCCCCCGAACACACCTGAACGCGCATACGCACACGCACGAAACCGGTCAAACCGGTTGTCAAACCGGTTTGGTTGGCCGCCATCTTGGATAGGTGCCATCTTATTAGTAGTGTTATATGTTTCAAATTAAAGATCAAGACGTAGGAAATCACTTTCTATGGCCAATTAATTCTCCAGAAAAGCAACACCACTGATTATTATATGAAACAATAAATAATGTGGGCAGCAGTTCATGTTCATTCTCTTGTTGGTTCTTTAGTTTAGCCTCTGATGCAGAAAACACAGGAAGAGCATCTTTCTACTGGAATAAAGCAAAAGCAAAACTGTCAGCTGAAGCCACCAGCCTGCTTGATGTTCTACACAAACAGGAAGATGAGGGTTTTGGTGGTGAAAGCTGAGTGTGAGAACACTCCCCCACACTCAGTTACTGTTGAAAAACACTGCTGCTTATTAATCTTCTTTTTTCATTTTTGTGACTCAGCTCTGTCACCTTCTTTATATCTATTTTTAATTTATTTATGTATTGCTGATAAAATATTAGTTGAGCTGCAACTTTCAATTAGAATTTGTGGCAAAAGTATTTGTGGCATTTTATTAAAACTTTTATTAAATGTGTAGTTGTAGTTATTTTTATACACACATTGCGAATGTGCTCATGAAGAGTTGGCGCTCAGTCCTTTTAAGGTCATAAGCTTCGTCTGGCGCGAATGTCCAGACTGATATATTGTGTAAAGTGACTCAGAGTGCAGAAAGGTCAATGCAAAAACTGCATTTGTGCCTGCATAGCAACAGTTGGTACAGGATGTGCTAAAGATAAGCATAAGAAGTGCAAATCAACAGGAAACATCTGGAGGGTAAGACGGTTGAAACAGCCATGTATGGTAAAAATGTTGCTGATAACGGAAACTTTTCTAACTGTCACTAACTGTAACTGTTGCATGTTATGTTATCTGCTGACACAAGAAGGGGCTGAACTCTGACATACAAAACCAGTTTGAAGTGAGTTTTCTAGTGGAGATCTATGCTGATGATGCTACTGTATACATCTCCCCACGCGTGTGTTCAATAAAATCATTGTTTGACTGAACTTATCTGGACCAGTGTTTGTTTGTTCTCATCCTCAAAATAAAAGAATCAGGACACTACACAGGTCATGAACAAGATTTTTTAACATTTTCATTGTAAGTGGGCTAAAGCAGTTAATTAAAAGTAGTCTAACATAAATGTAAATTCGAGATTCGTCCACAGTGCACACGTCTGCTGTTGTTCACAGTGGTCCAAGGGACCGCTCAGGGAGTTTGAGTGTTCGCTCAGACACATGAAAAATTAGAGGGAACATTGGTCATCTCCAGTCTTAGCAGAGGGCAGTAATATAAGGAATGAGAGAACTGACAGCTATCATTTAATCACCCTGTACCTAGCCACAGGGCCTGTTTTCTTTTTCTTTTCTTTTCTTTTCTTTTCTTTTCTTTTCTTTTCTTTGCTTTTCTTTTCTTATTTTAAGTTTCAGCATTTCTTTCAGAGGAATACAGAGGAAATTAACTTTTTGGGGTTTGTGAAGATGTTTTGCATTTTTTCCAAGAAGCTTCTTTAGATCTTAAATTATTGACAGGGGTATTTAACTCCTAATGATGGTTGTCCAGTTGGAAATAGTCCTGAGAGTTTTAGGGTCACTATTAATCATGTGAGTCGTCAACTGAGCAAAGGTCTGAAAACAAATGTGAGTCATTAATAAAAATGGAACAGAGGTATGAAATCCCTCTAGGATATTTATGAAACCCCGGTAAGTTCCCACTGGAAGAAGTTAATTGACTTTACACCTCCCTTCTAAGCAGTGGCGGAGCGGGGGGGTGGCTTACTGAGCTTAAGCCCGGGTTGATTTTTTCAGAAGCCCGGGGTCTTTTGGAGTGTAATTTTTTCATAGTTAGATGCCTGGCTGACAACTGTATAAAACAAAAAACTACACACAATATTCGAAGCACATAGTGCACACTGTGGGAATTTACGACTGTTCGTAAATCCTAATAATGGTTTGATCCGAGCTCAGACACTAAGCGACTGAGCGAGGGGGCGGGGGGAGCTGCTGCCTGCGAGTTTGCTGTTGGAGAAACGGAGCCAGGCAGACAGAGGAGAACTGAAGTTTGGCCAGGTACCAAAGCAAATAATTCGTACTGTACAAATAATGTAAATATGAGGGTGTATCACGAAAGATTGATATCAAACTGATCACTTCACCCATGTTACGTTACTTGCTCTTCAAGTAAATCAACAAACGGCGAAATAAAAAGCTGAACAACAACAACGCTGTTTCTTTAGAGAGTCTTAGCTTACGTGTGTTTATTTCATATTTTCAGTTGTTACCCTCCACGGCTAAATAAATCAGTTTCAGTAATGTACTGATATACAAGAATGGACATAAGGGGCGTCTTTCAAAGAAAAAACTCTGGTAGATGTTATTTTATATATTATGCTTTGTATGTTGTTCAGTACATCTATGCAAAACAAGAGGAATTTCAGTACACAGCAGTATATTCACAGTTTAAACCAGATATTTGCATACACTTTATGGAAAACACAAGAACATTTTTTTTACTGTTAAACATCATTTTAGAGTAAACTTGTTTTGTTTTGGATAAATAAATATTGAAATATCTTTTGAATTAGTTAAATGTCAGAATAAAGAGAGACAGAGCTGTCTATTTTAATCACTTTCATCAAATTTAGGAGTACATATACACAAAGTTTATTGTTAATTAATAAGAAAACTCCAGACGATTCCATTCTGAGCTGAAGAAGCTTCTGACAGGTTAGTAGAGTCCATGTGAGTAAATTGGTGGCACACCTGTGGATGCATACAAGACACCCCCAACACACAGAGCCTGTTTCTTTGACATGGGAAAATCAAGAGATGTCAACAAAACACCAGGAAAAGAATTGTGGAGCTCCATAAGTGTGGCTCAGTTTTGAATACAATTTGGTGCTATTTACAATTAAGAAATACAGATAGTTTCTCTCTTTACTCTTAAAGTTAACAATAAAAAAAATAAACATTTAGTCTGATTTGATGTTACAATTAAAAAAGTGTTTGTGTTTTTATCTGAAGAGTGTGTAAATATCTGGTTTCAACTGTATATTTGATGATTGTCAGGGAGAGAGAGGAGCAGAGAGGGAGAGAGAGGAACAGAGAGGGAGATGGAGAATGAGGACAGAACAGAGATGGAACAAGAGCAGGTGAGACACACATGTTAGTCAAATGGTTGTTTACCAAAAGTATCACCGTATCATAGGTACTCATGTATCTCATACCTAGTGTTTCTTTTTAGGTTTGTTATTTTTCAAATTCTATATTTATTAAGTTGTGCAGGCTTGTTTGCACAACAAGGCTAAATAATTATATAAACTTTTCTGAATCTAAATAGTGGACTTTGGTAGAATTAAAAAATAAGTATAGTGCAGGTCTATGATGATTTTTAGTGCTACTATCATCTAGTTCTGATTCTGGTTCTGTTTTGGTTAAGTCCTAAGTAGTCCTGATTTTGTAGTCCTGTTTTAATTCCGGATCAGTTCTGGGTCTGGTTGAATTGGGGTTTAGTCCTCGTGTCTTGATACAGCCCCGACTTTGTTCTGCCTTGCTGCTTAATTAAAAAAATAGTTTAAGGTGTCCTGCAGATGTGATATATATTTTTCCCTATATGAAGTCATTCTTTTTTGAACAAAACTCAAAACAGAGCCTATTAATCTTTCAGTCACTTCTAACCCCCCCCCAATCCCACATACATACTACCCATTAGGGCTAAGCCCCGGGTGTATCAAATGTCTGCCTCCGCCTCTGCTTCTAAGAAACAAGGGAAAGAAAACACTGCCATTGAAAAAGAGTTTGAAACATGAGCTTAGATGTAAGTTAGTGTGAAAATCTGGTTTCAGATTTCACATTTGGAATGATTTTGTCTCTGACTATAAATTCTTACAGGTTTATTTAAAAATAAGATGTATAGTGCACTTTTACTTCAACAGGTTTTTTAATAAATACAATTTTGACTGATGCAAGTGAAGTTTATACATTACATTTTTTAAAGCTTTCATGCATATCACACCGCTATAATTAACATAAAATGCTGATATAGAAGAGATAAGAAACGCAGCATGTCATTGTAATCTACGCTTATACACTCATTTTATCAGCACCACAAGAAACACTGACAAACAAATATATGCTATATTTTGACACATGGTTAAATAAGGATTCACTGCCCAGAACACAATGAATGTGTTTATTTAATCTTTCCCAAGGATTTCAATAAATTTTCTAATGCGTTGCATCAATCCAGCAATAAATGCATATAAGAATTTTCCTAAGAGACCCATTCTTTGTGCTGCCTCCACCTCCCTATACATGGCATCTGTGTAGTATGTGCCCCCATTTCCTGCCACCATGTCATCAATCTTCTTGATCAGCTCCACCACCTGGTTCGTGTCACTGATGGTGTTGTCAAAGACGTGGAACCTGTTTCCACAGCTTTGAATGACTCGGCGAAGATGTGCACTGCCTTCACGTACGTACTCCTGTATGGTCATGCATCCAAGATCACCACCACGGGTGAACAGCACAATCATGTACTGGTTAGCTTGTGGGCCAAACAGCTGCTGCAGGGCTTCCACTGAGTTTTTCTCCTCTTTGGTGAATCGACCGACTTGGAGCACCAGCAGGAACACATGAGGACCTGGACAGGAGACTTCAACACATCGCACAATTTCTTTTTGGATGAAGTCCGCAGTTACTTTAGTGTCCAGGATCCCTGGTGTGTCTACCACACTAACTACTCTGTTACCCCCTTGTGTCACACCTTTTTGACAAGAAGAAGTAACTGATTCTGAACTTGGACGAGATGTAAAACATTTCTCTCCCATGATGGTGTTTCCAACAGCACTTTTGCCCACACCAGTTTTTCCAATCATCACAATCCTCAAATCGGGACCTGAAACACAATTTACAACTTCAGTTTAACTTGTCTGAAAGCGTATCAGCAGCTCAGTGAATCTGATAGCATTTGGTCACACTTTTCAAGGCAGATTATAGCAACTACTTACCTGGTGGAAATGAATCCATATTTCTCTTCACTGTTGTCACTGTAGAAAGATGAATGTTAATACTTCTGTTCTTGACATGGTATGCTTGTTTATAGCGCCACAGCTGACACACCTCCAGTCTTTGCATAGCAGTTTCATAAGATAAAGATAGACCACAGCTCAGCCTGCAGACACCACACAACTTGTCTCTTGCAGTTTGCTATACTGGAGTGAAGGAACATGTCTCAAGGTAAGTTTGACTAGTAACAGCTTCTTTTATTTTACTTTGTATTAGTAAAAAGCATAGTTTAAATAAAGTAACACATTTTGGATTATCCAGCGAATAGCTTTTTAAATGGAGTGTTTCAATCTTGTATATAGTGTAAGACAAAAAATAATATTGTGTTTTTACTGTTTTTACAGACAAAAAGATTTCAGTCATCATCCTGAGCAAAGAGGAGTCTTGGGCAAAAAGCCTAATATCCACTATCCTGGGAAATAACAGCCAAGAGACCCAAAAAACTGAGAATCAGATATTAACTTTAGAGCATATAACATACAAACAATGGGATGATTTCAAGCATATATCCTTTGATGAACATGACCCTGATATGTGTTTGTTGGTGGGAGAGGAAACATTTGAAGCTAATGATGTTTGGCAGCAGATAGAACATCTGGACAAGAAAGCTAAGTTCATAGTTGTCCTGCCATTCGAATGTAAACTCACAGATGATCGATTCAAGTCTTGGACCCTTCCAGAGCTTTCAAGTGAACTGGAAAAACTGGCTAAAGAAAGAAAACTAGATAACAGAGATAATGGATTCGAGTCTCGGACCCTTAAAGATTTTTTCAAGAATCTGGAAAAACTGGCTGAAAAAAGACAACTGCTTCTAATCAAGAGGTAAAGGTTAACAGGGAGAGCTTTTCATCTCATTAAATTAAATTAATTCACTTTAATAGCATACCCAGAGATAGTTGAAATATTTGTTAATTTAGTTTATATGGGGCTTTTATGGTTTAAAGGTAAATTGTTGTAGAAATAATTAACTGCTTATAAAACAGCAAACAGCACCTTGGTGAGTTTTTATGTTCTCTGTTACTCTACTGTAGGTGTGGAGAAAACACTGAGGCACCGACACCTACAGGTATGACCAGTGCTCATCAGCCAAAACTGTCCAGCTTATTTTATTTTAAAAAAGTAGACTGTTCATTGAAGGATGATTATTCAACCTTACCAAAGGTTTTGATAGAAATTTATTTGACCTTGTTGTTCAGGTGGCAGATCTATCAAAGAGCTCTCCACTGACCACAAGAAGAGTTTAAAAAGTGAGACTTTTTCTAACTTTAGACAAATATTTAAAGCAAATTATTACACAAAACGTGCACTACTGTTAAGATTTTGTGTGTGTCTTGTGTAGTTTGGGAGATGATTGGATGATGGGGTGGGTGCAGGTTTCTCTGCGGTGGAGTGGGTGGGCTACCCTGGACTCTGTAGGGCTGGGCGGTGCTGCTGCTGTGGGCCCCGGTCCGGATGGGCCTGGGCCCCCTTGCCCTGGTGGGTTCCAGAGTTGGGGGTGCCTACTGGGTTCAACGGGGGAGCTGGCCCCATCATCCCTTTCTTCCCTCCGAATCCTCTGCTACCTCCCTCTTCCCGCTCTACCACACCCACACACACACACACGCAGGGCTTGGGGGTGCAGATATGTCACCAGGGTGCAGGGCAGGCACTCCCCCTCTGTCCCCTTCTGGCCACCTGTGCCTCAATTTTATTCTGCAACCTAGACATCCACATTACTCACACTCTCACATAACACATACATATAGGGCCTTGGGCGTGGGCACGCTTTACAGCATCCAGAAGATGGTCGGTGTATTCCAACCCACCTCTGGCGCTGGTGCCCTACCCTCAATTTTAATGCATATAGACACTGAGGGTTTTCAGGAGGAGCCATGCTGCTTTCTGGCAGGAAGCACCATGCCCTCCTGTGTTTTAAATGCACTTTAGAACAGCACACAGCAACACTACATATGAGAGGGCGGAGGGAGGTTTGGGGTCTTCACTCACCCCAGTTCTGTTAGCCGTCAGGGCTGGCCATCAGATTGGGGTCTGGAATGCGGGGCATCCCTGCTACTGCAGATAAAGAGGCGGCCCGCTTGCCTCCACCCCAGAGAGAAGGGTTACACCTCCTGGGTCTAGGTGCGGCTTGCAGGTACCCCCTGGGGGCGGGGTACCTGGACCTGGGATATAGACTATGTTTGTGGAGTGTGATTGTCTGTGCAGTGTCTATTTGTGTCTGTCTACACGTTGAGTAAGTGGCGAGTATTTGGTTGTGTATATGGGGGTGGGAATGCACGTTTGTGTTTGCGTGCACCTGTTCGTCTGTGTCTGTATGTCAGGTTAGGCCTTACACTCTACCTGGGCGCTCATGTATGTACCGGTTCACTCCTGGTGACCAATTGGCAGGGCCTGGCGCCTGTGGCGCAGCTGGGCCCCTTCCGGGGGGTGGGGTGCCATCAGGCCTCTGGGCCTGAAGCTTGGTCCTTCTTGGTGCAGCTGGCTTATTTTTAA
Organism: Pelmatolapia mariae; assembly: GCF_036321145.2. Taxonomy (NCBI): domain Eukaryota; kingdom Metazoa; phylum Chordata; class Actinopteri; order Cichliformes; family Cichlidae; genus Pelmatolapia; species Pelmatolapia mariae. Next base: position 4,938,773 of record NC_086235.1, on the reverse strand, counting down.
GACACCATTAAAAAGATATGTCTCTAGTCTCTGATTATTATAATTGTTTATCTATACAGGACAGCACACTGCCACTGACGTCAGTCTTGTTCTTGTGGGAATGGCTGGGACTGGAAAGAGTGCCAGTGGAAACACCATCCTCGGAGACAAACTCTTCACGTCTAAAGCCAGTTCAAAGCCAGTCACTGCAAAGTGTCAGGTGAAAGAAACAAAGATAAAAGACATACATGTGCGTGTAATTGATACTCCAGACATCTTTGATGATGACCTCAAATCATCTGATGAACATGTAAAAAACTGTAAAAAGCTGTGTAAATCAGACTCCTGTGTGTATCTCCTTGTGATGCATGTAAGCAGATTTACAGATGGTGAGAGAGAGATACTGACAAAGTTAGAAAAAGCTTTTGGGAACAAAGTCAGTGAAAAAACAGTCATCGTGTTCACCAGAGGAGGCGACCTGCAGCAGGCAGAAATGAGCCTGGAGGATTTTTTGAAATCCTGCCAACCTAAGCTGAAGGAAATAATTGAAAAATGTGGCAACAGGTGTGTTGTTTTTGAGAACAGCAAACCAGATTCAGTTCAAGTGAAAAACTTGATGGACATCGTGGTCAGTCTGATCCGTCCATCCACTGTCATACACTGATGACAGTGGATCAGATCAGAGTGATAAAGGGCTTACAAATGATTTCTCATAAACAGGTAAATCATTTAATGATTTCCTGACATATCCAGTTAAAAATTAGTCAGAGCCGTAGACATTTGTGAATAAAGTACTTTTTTGAAATTACTGCATTATTTAGTCTCTTGCTGTGTTAATGTAGCCAGTTCATGATAAATACCACAGAGCCTTCTACTGAGTGTGATTAAATGTTCGGATATCATACATGATTTGATGATTCATAGCTTATATTAAACTGCTTTCAAACACGCCCCAACACAGTTTTAACACTTTTATAGACACATTTACATATTTAGATTTACAGATGGTGAGAGAAAAAAAGACTTTGTGAACAAAGACCTACAAAAAGCAGAAATGAACCTGGAGAATTTTTTGAATTAATGCCAACCTAAGCTGAAGGAAATTGAAAAATGTGGCAGCAGGTGTTTTGTTTTTGAGAACAGAAATGATAACTTAATCTATCAGATCAGAGAAAGGACACAATTTCCTGCGTAAAAAAATAAGTAGGTTAAAGCATTAGATGATTCAATATAATTAGCCACTTTCACCGTTAGATTATACAGCTGTAAATTGAACATTTATGTTTTTACTTTATTTCCAACTATTCCATGCTGAAGCAGAGATCTCCTTCTGTTGGTTTGTTTGAAATTGGAACTTTTAATTTTCTCTAATTGATAACTGTGATGTAATCCATTTAAAACTGAATAAAAGATGTTAAACCAAATAAAAGTGTTTTGTACACCTAAATGTTGTCTTTATTGTGACTGACTGAATAGCTTCCACAAAATGTTTGACTACAGAAAAGAAGATTACAGGAGTTCTGCAAGACTCCATCAATATATAATTATCCAGATATCAGACAAAGGTAAAATGTAACGGGGTAAAAACTTTTTACCATTTCAAATCTTTAACAGTGTAGGATGGGTGCCTTTATATTATTTATATTTATATGTAAATAATTTATATCTTTTTCAGCTGCAGTATGAAAATGAAAAATATATTTCATTTCTCATCAAATGCAGCATACAACACAGTCAGCCTCCCTAATCAGTGGCCTGCATTGTAACTAGTAATGTGTCACCATCTGCTGGAAATAAAAAATCAAAACTTATCAAGGAAAGAAAAGGAAGCTTTTGTTGTTACTGCATTGATTTAACTTTTTTAAATGAAAACTACATCCTCTCAAAACCTCCCAACATTAGAGATAGACACATACATCCATGGATGAATAATTATGACTCATTTTATACGTTTTGAAATCGTGACTCATCATACACTATTATGGAAAAAAGCACTACTGTATGAAACTTTCTCTGTATGGTAGTGTGCTCTTCCGATTTAAAATAAGGATCTAGTTTCTGTTTTTATCTTCTGCAGAAAAGCATCAAAGTGAAGGTTGTTCTTCTGGCCAGAGACCACAAAGAGTACAAGTCATTATGTTCACCTGAGGACAAAAGCTGCAGTGTGAAGGAATAAGTATGGACAAATTCTGACACACATGTCAACCTGATATGTAGGAAACAGCAGGTCAGTTTCAGATAAAGTGAAAATGTTAATGAGCACAACGATCATGACTTCAAAAAACAGTTGAAATTATCTTCATCTATGAATCGAAGCAATAAAGTGTTTGAAAGTGATTTCCTATGTTAAGAAACAAATTAGAGCAGTGTGTGGGCATGGGGGGCCCCCAGTGGAATACAAAGGTATTGCAGGTGTAGCAGAACAGAAATTCAGATACTAGCATTAGCATGGCAAATTTATGAGAAACTAGCAGTGTTGGGTAAGTTACTTTAAATTAGTAACTTAGTTACTAGTTACTTCTATCAAAAAGTAGCTCAGTTACTTCAAGTTACTCGTTACTTTCAAAGTAACTAGTTACTAGGGAAAGTAACTTTGGTTTTACTCAGACTTCTCTTGTTAATGTGTTGCTTCTGTAACTGGACACCCAGACAGAGTCTTCTAGTTTGCTTACTTGCTACAAGTGCACTGAGCCACCTACCAATAGAAAGGAAAAAATAATGTGCATATTTCCATGAGAAAAATCCCACACCTGCACCGTATGTGACCGCCGCCATGATTCACAGCATCACGTGTGCTTTTTACATCCAACACAAAAACTGCAGTCGTGGTGCTTTTGATTGTACTCAGAACTCAGAAATTCTGCCTTCTGAATAGGAAGATGTAGGTAACAGCAGACTGCAGATGAGCTGCATACAGAGCTGGACTGGGACAAAAAATCGGCCCGGGCCTTTTGACTAGAGACCGGCCCACCATCAGAAAGCCTTTGAATGAAAACAAACACTGTTGTGACAGTGGTGGTGTTATTTGTCTCTCAGAAACAGTTCATAACTTCCCTTCAACTCATCCATGTCACCTGTTCAGCTCTGATGATTCAGGACATCTCCTGGTTCTTCTTCATGTCTCCCACTCACCAGATAACCAAACTGATACCATGACCAGCAGCTTTACAGCTGTGGCTCCAGCAAACATCAGCTGATACTAAAAAATAATATTAAATAAATTCTAACAACAGCTGATCAAACGTGCTGCTGTTGTTTAGCGCGACATCCGGCGGTTTCCTCTTTCTGGCGAAGTGGGCGATAAACAAACAAGGGAGAAAAGCCGATCAGCTGATCATTGATCAGTTTCATGATTGAAGTAGAAACAGGAGAGAATGAGAGAAGAAGAGGCAGCTGTGCAGCAAAGTCACAGAATAGCTGCAGCTTTGTGTCTTTTTCATTGTAGCTGAAGTCCGAGACAAACTGCTTCCTTTTCACGTCAATACGAAACGCGTAATATTTTCTCTGAATACCAGACGATTCCGTTTTTAGGGGACGGTTGGCAACTCTAATAATTAACCTTATGAACAAAATAAAGTTCAACACCAGTAACATAGTACCCACCCAGCTGTATAGAAACCCCGTCTTGCTAGCTAGCACGCAGTACGAAAAAGTCAGCAAAACGAAAATAAACAGCAGGAATGAAGTTGGACAACTGTTTAGCTGCAGGTGTGCCGTTTCTGAGAAACAGTGATCAGGATGATCCAAGAACAGCATCAGTTATTACTTCATCTTTTCAGTGTAATGAATGATTCTGTGTGTAAAGATATAAATATATAAGAACATGAACTAGAGTTATACAGAACATGTTTGTTTTTCAATTTAGTTTTAATTTTCTCTAACGTCTCCAAAATGTCAGCAGTGGTTAATCATTACAAGAAGTGTTTTTGAACTAAAAATCAAGAATGTGGGATCCTGTTTGTCCGTGATTTGAACAGCCCAGCGCTGCTCGAGGAGACCTACCTTGGCACTTGTGCAGGTGAAGCCAGAGGGAAGACATGCTTCTTCATATTTTCTAGTCTTTGGCTTGCAAGGATGTTTGTTTGGAAACATATTTGGCGATGCTTCATCTCCTGCTTTGTGTTTGTGTGGGAGCCCCATCAAAAACCTGTCCATTATGCTAGCAGATCCAAGAGTTCTTTTTTCTTTTCATGTTTTTTCATACCACTTTCGGAACCTCTGTGCTGACCAATAAACAAATGTAATATCTTTTTATAGGATGTTTATACACTCAGATTCTTTCACTACCTGCTCACTAACAGTAACAACATTATCAGTAGCAGCATCAGCATTCAGTAGAACTGAAACTGAATGGTGAGAAGTGAAACTTAAATTATTCGAGAGCTGAATTTTTAAAGGATAAAATGCAGTTTCAAAGCAAATCAATTCATTTTCAAACCATAAATTCAAATTTAACTTATTCAAATTCAGTTTCTGATGGCACAGATTTCTGCCCATAGACCTGAACTGGAGACTTCAACACATCTCACAATTTCCTTTTTGATCATCTCTGAAGATTTCTCAGTGTCCAGGATCCCTGGTGTGTCTATGACTGAAATCTTTCTCCCTTCACACTGTGTTTCAGCTTTTTCACAGGTTTCAGTCACTGACTCTGAACTTGGACGAGATTTGAAATGTTTTTTTCCCAGGATGGTGTTTCCAGAAGCGCTCTTCCCCACACCAGTTTTTCCTATTATCACTATCCTCAAATCAGGACCTGAAACACAATTTACAGCTTCAATTTAACACATCTGAAACGTTAAGTCCATAAGTTTCATGTATTTCAATGCATGAGCACATGTTAACACATGTTAAACAAAGCAGATTAAATATATATTTACCTGATGTAGATGAAGTCATAATTTATCTTCAGTTTGTTGTAACTACAGAGGTGAGAGAGATGAGTGTTCAAGCTTCTGTGCAACACATTTTTTATTTGTAGCTTCACAGTTGACACGCCTGCAGTAGTTGCATAACAGGTTTAATAGAGACAAAGACAAACACACCTTACAGACACCAAAGAGCCTGTTACAGGATTGTTAAAGTAAAAGACATTTAAGAGTAGCAAGGAAACATTTTATATGTGATCATTTCAATCGTTTTGGGGGGTGTTTGTTTGTTTGTTTGTTTGTTTGTTTGTTTGTTTGTTTGTTTGTTTGTTTGTTTGTTTGTTTGTTTGTTTGTTTGTTTTAGTGTGTCAAAAAAGAATTGGTTAACTAAAAGGATCATTTCCACAATTTTCATTGACACGATTTCAAATTTCCTTTAAGAAGGAATTCTGGTTGTAGGTGGTACAAATGAAATCACACGTGCAGCAGAATTACAAACTAGCTACTAGGTGTACATTACAAAAAATAAACAAAAACATCCTGTACCCACATATGCTTTGAATTCTCAATGGGGGACAATATTATAGATGTGCAAATCTCTGTACAGGTTAGCAACTACACATGAAATCAATGTAAATTCTCCGTTCTCTTACACAGCACCGTCTTCCTGTATTTATTTTTATTGCTCCTGCCCCAGACACATCTGACCAATGATCATTCTCACATGGTTTGTAGCAGCAGACTTTGATTCACCTTGATTTCTCTCAAAAGAAATAAACTTAATAAAAGAAACTTAACCAGTGGAAAAAGTTAAGCTAAGTTTACAAATTCATCAACTGATTCGGACCAAAGTAAATGATCTACAGGTGTAAAAACACCCTAAGGTGGAACCTAACTCATCTTTCACTGTTCCACCAGAGTCAATTATCACTACGTCCATGTGTAGTTGGTTGATATGGAGCCAGCCCAGTGCGCGCTCCCGACGCAGGGGTAACTACCTTGGCACAAAACCTCTATCGTAGACCCATTTAACAGCTCATTTGGAAGTACTGACGTCTGCTGGTCATTCAATGTACAGCAGCCATGTTGCAATTATAGTTGTGGATTACATACGAGTTGATATGTAAACACAGTAGCGGTTTTTGATATGAGCGACATGGGCGGTTACCCACGTCGGCATCGTGATGGGATCGGCAAAAAAAAAGTTGCCACAAACAACATTCGTGTAACAAGGTAGAAGCTCCAGTCAGTTTTTGGCAGTGACTTTTATATAACCTTTATTTATGCAGTTAAAAAAATCTCATTAACATTAAAAATGTCTTTTGTAAGAGTAAGTTGGCCAAGAGGACAGCAGAAATGGCAGCAAATATTACAATAGTTCTGTAAAAATATTTTAAGTGGGGATAAAGGACCAGATAGGTTATAATGTAAGTACAATAACACAGAGTTGTAAAGATACTTGAAAAAACAGAAAATTTTTAAAATTCTATATATAACCCTTTTGTAAACGCTGTTCACCGAAGTCTATTTACCAACATACATAAAGATATTACGCATAAAAAATACACGGAAACACTGGAAATCAGTTTATGGCAGGCAATCGCTTTTAGGCACAACACTTAATTAAGAATGTCAACACAATTTGGAGCGCAGAATGACTCAAAAATCTGTCTCAAAAAATGTCTTTGTCAACGCATTTCGGGCAGTTTGTCCACTGTGCACTCCAGATAAGATGAATGCATTAAAAATGTAAATTGCGTTAATCGTGATAATGGCATCAACGCGTTAACGTTGACAGCCCTACAACAAACACAAAAACTGAAGACATTTTGATATAAACTTATAATTTGCACCAATGTGTTTTCTAAATTCTTTCACACATATAAGAAAAGTGAGCGCAAGAGCCCTTGGTGCACCTGCTTGCTGCTGCTGCTGTGCTGAAGTCTCACACACAACCTGTCAAAAGGGGAGGGGGCGGGCTGCTTCCAAATAGTGCGCATTTTATTCATAATATTGTCAATTCAAGCCCATTGTGCATTAATTATTTTTCCTGGGTTGTGTAAAAATCCTAGAAAAAAAAACTATACAAGGTGTAGGTCTATTAGTCTGTTAGTTTATGTTGTGGGTGTTGGGTGTTGATAGTGGAGCGCAAAGTTACTGATGGAAGATGACAAGAAAAGGTCAAAGCCATCAGGTCCTCAGTTTAGAAAAAGAAAGAAAAAAGAAGAGGACAAACAAGCAGATGTGTCTTTGGATAATGGCGGGTATTATGTGTGCTGAAACAAGTTAACCTTCATTAGTAGGGACTGGGAAAATTTCTGTTTACATTTGTAAACAGCAGACAGACAGTAGACACTGATGTCACCATTGTATTTGATCTACCAAGGAGATGCACTGCTGTTCTGCATAGGCCTGAACCCCCTCAGTGAGAGCATTGACAAGACTGGCTATGGATACCAACTAGGGAATGGAGCAGTTGTCAGACATCTCCTGTACATGGATGACATCAAGCTGTATGCCAAGAGAGAACAAGATATCGATTCACTGATACACACTGTGAGTGTTAATGACATCTGAAATAGAAGGAAGTTGCCCATGTTATACGGAAACGAGTTTCATCTTCAGTGTGCTGTAAATGATGTGTGTTTATTTTTGCTCATTTTCAGTATTCAGAACCGGTACAGTTTTCCACTTTAATTTCAACCAGATAAGAGTGTGGTTTGCTTTAAATACAGTTGAATATTGCTGTAAATTCACTGTAGATTACAGTGAATTTCAATTGCTTAAGCAAGAGCATGTGTGTACTTTTGTTTTGCTTGCACTGAGTGATATGAAGCGCATGTAAAATAGTGTAGAGTGTGAATCTATTTATTTTTCTACTTGTGACTTTGGAAAATGGACAGATATGGACACTGGGACTGAAAGAGTCATGCACACATGGATATTGTTAATGTTGTTCATGTTTATTGAAACTTAGAGATGTAATCTGAGAGGCAAACCGAGTGCACTGTGTCTTCATTGCTCCTGAACTTAACCTGTATTTGCAGGGATTTCTTCTTTGTTATTGTGGCACCATTCCTGGGGCCCATAACATATATTATATATATATATATATATACACATATATATATATATATGCACACACCTCTAACTAACTTTAATGTCAAAATGCTCCATAACTGCTATTTTCGCCTTTTTGAGGGCTCCATAATCTGTTTTCAAGCTTGTCCTCAGAATCGCCTCATGCTAATATCAGCAGCTTGATGTGTAAATACACATGGACACTTGTATTGGAAATGAATCCTGTGCAGAGCACATTAAATATTTTGCTTACCTGGTAAAAATAAAGCTATATTTTATGGTCACCGTTGTTACTGCAAAGGTTAAAACAAAGGCATGTTTTTTTTTTCTCTTACAGCTGTTTTGCATAACATTTTTTCTTTTTATCAGTAAAACAGCATTATTTTTTAAAACTTCTCATATTTAAAAGAAGCGTATGTTCTCAGCTTCAGTTTGTTTCAGTTTGTTTTCATTATCTATAAAAAATTATCACCTTGTTCTCCTGCAAGCTGCCGTGACTAGAAAGAGTTCAGCTCAGGTCACACCAGGAGATGATCCACAGCACGCAGGAATGAAGTTGGACGACTGTTTAGCTACAGGTGTGGGTCTAAAATCTGTTTACAGCAGACAAACATCTAAAATTTGTGTCCTTAAGAAATAGAAAAACAAAATCCACCAATGAAATGACAGAGAACCTGAGAGCTGCATCTGGCCCTTCAGCTGATCCATCTACTGGTCCCAAACAAACATATCTGGATAGAAAAACACACAGTGAAACACTGTCAGTGGTGGATTGGACTCCCCAGAGCCTGGACCTCAACATGACTGAAGCAGTGTGAGATAAACTAGCATGACAGAGAACGAAACAAAAGAACGCTTAAATCCACAGCGAGCTTTGAAAGTCCTTCAAGAAGTTTGGAGAAACAAGAAAGCTGCCTCAGAGAGTTCAGACTGTCTATCAAACTCATTTTAAAAAGTCTGTGTTTTTTTCATTTGTTTGTCCATGTTTGTCTCGGTATGTTTCAACAAAAAGTCACACATATTTCCCATTATCCCAGCAAAACATAAAGAAGTGCAGGGCAGCTTGAGACATTTGCACAGTAGTGTTGTTAAAGCTATTACTGTTGCAGCACAAAAATGCAAAATTAATTTAAATATGTACATGTTTATTTTTTTCATACCTTTTTATCTGCCTGCTTTAACTCAGAGGCCTTTAAAGACATGAAAGCTCAGTTATGTGTCGTTGACTCTCTTTAAGGTTTTTTACATTCGAGTCTGGAACCAAACAGGTGTTGAGGTGCAGGATCAGCTGCACAGTCAGACACTGTAAACTGAATTTGTATCACCATCTGCTGGACACTTGATGTATGAAGACCTTACTCCACAGGCAAATCAGTCTTTGTTGTAGCTGCATCTGTTTAATTTATTGCATTGTCATTAAAACTTTATTGATTTAAACAAAAAAAAGTCCTAATCTGGAAAGAAAACTTATGTAAGCATAAAAAGGAAACATGTAAAATGAATTGTTTGTCTCTTATGTTTGCTCCTATTCTTGTTATTATTTTCATTTTAATAAAATCTCCTTGCTAATCTTTTCTTATGGCTCTGTTTATGTGTATATTTTGTGTCCTTGTTTTGGTCAGTTCCGCTTTTATTTTGAAACATTTTCATTTGTTTAGCTTCACATCTTTGTATGTAAATATGTTCTCTATATAAAGAGCTAACATTTCCAAAATGTCAGCAGTATTTAATCATTACAAAAAGTGTTTTTGAACTAAAAATCAAGAATGTGGGATACTGTTTGTCTGTGATTTGGACAGCCCAGTGCTGCTCTCCACGCAGGGGAAACTAATTCTGGGAGACTTACCTTGGCATTTATGCAGGTGAAGCCAGAGGGAAGACATGCTTCTTCATATTTTCTAGTCTTTGGCTTGCAAGGACGTTTGTTTGGAAACATATTTGGCGATGCTTCATCTCCTGCTTTGTGTTTGTGTGGGAGCCCCGTCAAAAACCTGTCCATTATGCTAGCAGATCCAAGAGTTCTTTTTTCTTTTCATACCCCCCCCCCCCCCCCCCCCTGCAATGGGGGGTGCACCTCTGTGCTAACCAATAAATAAATATAATATCTTTTTATAGGATGTTTATACGCTCAGATTCTTTCACTACCTGCTCACTAACAGTAACAACACTATCAGTAGCAGCATAATCAGTTTTCAGGAAAATCAAAAAAGTCTTTCTCCACTGAATGAAAATAAAACAAAAAAATCTTTGGACCTTTGAGAATCTAGAGTCTGATTTTTATAGATAAGTTAACGGAATTTAAACAAAGGCCTGGCAGATGGATCTGCACCACAGTGACTACCAGAGGGAGCTGTTGTGAAGCTCGGCCTCCTTTCTTTTTGTCACTGCCATCATCCCCCACATCATCACAGGTCTCACTATCATCTTATAAACCTTCCCTTTCACTCTTGATGCTCTTCTTCTGTCACAAATCACCCCTGACATTCTTCTCCACCCACTCCACCCTGCCTGCATCTCTTCTTCACCTCTCTTGTGCATTGTCTGTTGCTTTGGATGGTTGACCCCAGGTATTTAAAGTTGCCCACGTCACTATAACACACAGCTCACCATTGTTTTGTTGCCCTCATACATGTTCTGCACCACATTCATATACTTCTCTGCCACTCCTGACTTCAGCACGCACCATCACATTTCCTCTCTTCCTCCCTTCCTTCTCTATACTCCTCCATCACTCTCAAAGCAAACATCACATCTGTAGTTGTCTTTCTCAGCATGAAGTCATGCTGCTGCTCATTGATCACCACCTCTATTCTTATTCTAGCATCATCAACGTTCCATTTCTTCATGGTATGGCTCAACAACATTATTCCTCTGTGGTTGCTACAGCTCTGCACATCAATCTTCTTCTTAAAAAACAATACAAGTACATTTTTTCTCCATGCCTCAGGTATCCTCTCATTCTCTCCAGGGTGGTGGACTTTTTTTTTTAACCATCTAGTTAAAAAAAAGTCCACCACCCTCTCTCCTACACATTTCCATCAGGTATGTCATCTGGACGACCTTTGCACTCTTCATCCACTCTGTTCACCAGGTCACCTAACCTATTAGTATTCCAGTCTGCTTTCTTCATCTCCCTCCCTATTATTATTAAAAGTAATGAATAACGTATTTAAAAATCAATGCATTAAAACATTCTTATAAATTTTATATACATTTTTTGTACTACTCTTAAAGATTTGAAATGATACATAATTGTTTTGTAATGACGCTTTTAATCTGTCGGCTGTGTTTTCTGTTTCCGCTGGCAGTGAATGCATCATGCGGACATTTTCGAAGCGTCATCCAATCGCTGCTCGGAGGGGCGTGGCTTAATAAACTTAGAGACCCTTGCCCTTGCTGGCTGTGGCACTGGAGTCTCTCATTCATTCAATAAATCCGTTCAGCCTTCATTTTTTCATGTTTCCTTGCTCTGGACACACTGAGACGCTCACACACCTGCTGAAACCTGAGCTGTTCTGCACGAGACGACGCGCTGTCTGTCGCCTCTCCTCTGCCCTTAAATCCGTCGAAAACCTTTTTTATATAAGTGTTTTAGTTTAGCCCCACGGCTGTGACAGCTGTCATACGTCAGAGACACCGCTTTGATTTCAAATGTGATGCATAAATATTATTAACTTAACTGTCAAATTGTGTATTTGCATATTTTGGTTTTTATTCCGTTGACAGGAGAGAACAAAGAGAAGCTGTCCACATGTCCCCGCTACAGGGCCCCCAGCTCACCTCCAAATTTCATTGGCTACACTTTTATATCATTCGACCTATCGCGTAGGACTCACTCAGGAAACCCTAACATCGGGTTCTGTGATTGGCCTAGACGTTTGGCGCCTCTTGAATCCGCCGCAGCCGTAGTGGGCGGTGAGGCGGGGGAGCAGTTTGAACAGAGTCGCTGTTGCCTAGGCGGAAACATTGAAATCCAAATAACTTTTTACAAGCAGGCTGACACCAAACGGTGCGACTGTCCCTCATAGACGCCCAGTTTCTGTGTCCTAACCAGCCTTGGAGCGAAGGAGCCGGTGTGAGTTATTTCATTTGCCGGCTCTTGGTGCGTGAAGCCGGGTGTCGCGCGAACTCGGTCGCTCCCTCCTCCTGAGTTAAACTGCTAGCTAGCCACCGAGCTAACGTTACAGCTAGCCGTAACACGGAGCGAGCTAATCTGCAGCACAAAGGACGACTTTGCCCGTGTTTGTCGCATCGATCCGGATCGCTCCGTTGGATGAGGCCAGAGGCTCGGGTGGAGGTGAGAGAAGCTGTCAGTGTCCGTGGCTGTGTTCACGGGGCTTTTGTTGTGGGCTGCTCTTTGTGCTCTTGGGCGCCTCAATCTTTGTTAACTCGCCAACTGTTAGCTAGCTCGCCGGGGTACCGTGCCAATTCTTGTATCCCCGTAAATATTGACTAGCTTATAAAGAAGCCGTCGTCTTTTTTTAAATCACTCGGGGGAGGGTAATCATTCCGATGGATCCACCGTCCACTCGTGTTTTGGGACCTTTGTGAGCCTGTTTCTGAGCTAAGGGGAAGCACATTTTGAGGGGAGCCAAACTTGGCACGACATCCGCAAGCTATCGTTAGCTCGAAGCTAGCTCACAGAAAAAGGCTGGTACAGTTTTTTGATGTATAATTTTTAGTACCTCTCATTTAATTTTCTTTCTTTTTTTGTTCAAGCTTTTGAGGGTTTTATTGTGAAACTGGCGCTGAAGGTGGTGTTAAAAGTGTCACCTTAAGTTAGAAGATTGTCACATTGATAAAAGTAAAAAAGCTTCCCTCTTGTTTGCCTAGAAGCCTTGCGGGGGCGATATTCAACCACTTCCCTCACTATAAAACTCATAACATCGCCTAGACCAGAAGAATAGAAGTTTGTGCTGCTGACACATGACAGGAAGCTTGAGTTTCACCTGTTAGTCAAAAGTCATCTTGAGAGTCATGTGGCAGGTTTTGGGTAGAGCCCGACCTGTGCTGGGTTTGTGAGGGGAGACGAGCTTGTTAGCTTGGTCAGATGGTGGGGTTATTGTGCTGTTTATTTATAGGTGACAGTGGCTGCTGTTCATCCACAGACTGTACATAAAACAATGATATACAGTACTGTGATAAATTAACTCCCCCCTTCACCATTTCTTATTTTTTTCCATTTGTCACAGTTATTTATTTCAGATCGTCAATACATTTTTATTGTTAGACAAAAGATAACCTGAGTAAATAGAAAATGCATTTTGTAAACGAATAATAATAATAATGATTTAATTTATTGATAGAAATAAATCTATACAAACCAAGCTGGTCCCTTGTGAAAAAAAGTAATTGCCCCCTAAACCTAAAAACTTGATCTGCAACTCTTGAAGGTCAAATGTTTGCAGTGATTTATTTAAGTCTGATTTAAGTCAGGACTTTGACTAGGCCGCTCCAAAATATGCATTTTGGGTTTTTTGAACCGTTCATCATCTTTAATTTATATAGCACTTTAAAAACACACCTGGTAGGCCAAAGTGCTGAATAATACAACAATAAATAATAATAATATAAGAACTTGGCAAGAGAATAAAATTAATAAAAGTGTCAGTCACCCACAGAGTTAAAAGCCAGAGAATAAAAATAGGTCTTCAATCTGGACTTAAAAACCAGCACTGATGTAGCCTGTCTAATGTGAAGAGGAAGATTGTTCCAAAGCAGCGGGGCCGCAGCAGAGAACGCCCAGAGGTGCACTTGCTGGTGTGTTGGATCATTGTTCTGCTGCATAAACTAAGTGTCCTTCTCCTCCAGGATGTTCTGATAGAGAGCAGAATTTACGGTACCATTAATTATGGCAAGTTGTCCAGGTCCTAAAGCAGCCCCAGACCATCATCAATACTGCCACCTTGTTTGAATATTGATAAGATGTTCTTTTGATGATGTGCTGTTAGTTTGATGACAAATGTAACGGGAATCAAAGTTCTGCTTTTGTCTCATCAGTCCAGAATATTTTCATGAATTCTGAGCTCACCAGAGACAAGTGAGGCCTGCAGTTCTTTAGATGTTGTTCTGTTTTGTTTTGTTTTCCTGTGACAACCTGGATGAGCTGCCAAGTAATTTGGAGTCATTTTTGGTAGGCCATGCACTCCTGGGAAAGTTCACTGCTGTTCCAAGTTTTCTCCATTTGTGGATAATGGCTCTGACTGTTGTCGTGAGTCCCAAAGCATTAGAAATTTGTATTCCTTTCCAGACTGGTAGATGTCAGTGACTTTGTTTTGCAGCTGTGTCTCTAGACTGTAGCGTGATGTGTTGCTTTTGGAGATCTTTAGCCTACTTTACTTTGACAAACAGGTTCTGTTTAAGTGATTTCTTGACTCAACAGGTCTGAGAGTATTCAGGTTTGGGTGTGGCTAGTGAAAGTGATTGGGACTTTCCAAAAAATTTGATTATTCCCAGTTTGTTCATGACTTAAGAGGGGGGGCAGTTACTTTTTCTGTTCTGAGGTCAGGTAATATGAAATTTGAAATTATTTTTGTAAAACACAGAGCTCACATTCTCTGGAACAAAAAGAAGAGGAAGCATTCAGTTTGTCATCAGTTCAAAGTCTGCTTCCATGATGATGTGGGGGTCCACTCATGCCTACGACACCAGAAATATGAACGCTGAGTCCGGTGCTGAAGTGACCTGCCTGCAGTCCAGACCTTTCTCACCATAATTCATGTTCAACGTTTGGAGGATAATGAACCAAACAACACAACAAAGACCATCCAGACCTGTTGAGCAGCTAGAATCCTTTGACAGGAAAGGGAAAACATTCCTCTCCAGAAAGTCCAGCAGCTGCTCTCCTCAATTCTCAGACATTTACAGGCTGATTAGAAAATAGTTTTATAGTATTGTTGGTGATTTTTTTTTCCTCACATCTGTACAGGAAAACCAAGCACAGTTCACCAATCCCGGTATATCCAACAATCACTGATGGGCGATATATTCGCGCATGCGCACACTTTTTGGTGGGCGGGGCAATGTAATCGTGCACGAACTGATTTGTGCGTTAACAACACAGAATACAACGCGGCTTGAACGCGGTCATCACAACTAAAATTTTAACGCTCTCAACCCATCTGGAGCGCAGAATGAACAAAATTGGGACAAACTGCCGAAATGTGTTGATGGAGACATTTCAGGGATTTTGACTCAGTCTGGGATCCAGATGGGTTAATTGTTAATTGCGTTAGTCATGATGACAGCGTGTTAGCGCTGACAGCACAAAAAAATATAAAGTCGCCATTTAGGGATTTCTTTGGCTTTAAACAGATGAAAGAGGTAAACCTAAGGATGTAACCAAAGCGGTGTGCTGCAGACGTATAGTGTGAGCAAAGTACTCAAGCACGACTAACTTGCACGAGCATGTACGTGTCCACCATCCATGCTGAGTATGCGGCTATCACCAGCTTCTGCAGCTCCATCAACAAGCATTTGGGCGCACTCTGATTAGGGGGGAATTTGCTCGCAGATGAAAGAGGGTGCTGTTAAAACGGCGCTATTATTTTATTTTTTTTTCCTGTTGACTGCTTGTACTACCTCCATCATTATTAGCAAACTTACTCATGGGCAAATAAATAAATAAATGGCCTTTGTAAAAACTTGGATCTGGTGCCCACTGAGGCTGAGCCTATCGTCAGTAGTCGATATATTCGTCCAGTCGCCCAACCCTAATCCGTACGGGATTAAATTGACTCAGTGACAGTCTTTCTCCATTTTGTGCGCAAATCCAACCCTTAAATAAGGTTATAATTGCCTGTTTTAGGGAGTCACTGGTTATATGCATTACTGAGACGGTGTCTAATAATCTGTCCATGTTTTAAATACCAATAGGACACAGCAGTGAGTTTACTGTATGAACATCCCAGCACATTTAACTTGTCCAAACGGGCTTCAGTGTATCTCTCTTTTTATTTTCTGTGCTTTGAAGGCCGGTGAAATGTGCCAGGCCGGTTCAGTCCTACACATCTCCATGATGGCCGTCTGTCACGTCGAATCTAAAGTGTGAGGTTTGAGTCAGAGACTCAGTTACTGACTGACTGCCGGGCAGCAGATGGATCGACAGACGACTGCTGTCATTCACACACAGTCATTAAAAGAAAGGATGAGAACGAGGACTTGGCAGAGGAGGTGCGAGGAAGTAATCCACCTGTGCTTGAATCTCTCCAGGGTTGAATGGTGACATGAGATTGAACAGAAGGGATCTGAATGTTGGCAGCGAGGTTTCAGACGTTTGATTTGCAGCCTATCATTTTTACATCAGCTGTTGAAAGAAAGGAAAATCAGACAGAGGTTGGCTCTGATTGTTGGACTTGAGGTGAAGTTTATTATCTTAACAAATGTATGATTGGTTTGCATGTCTGGGGGCACCAGATCCAAGTTTGGGTTGTGCCAAGAGGAACAATAGGAACATTTTATTACTAAATTACTAAATTACATAGATAAAGTGTTTTGGCCCTACAGTCCAGTCAAGAAACGTGTGAAAATATGAAACATGAAGGTAGTCTGTGTACAGGATCCCTAATATCTTCCTGTCTGGCTGCAGGTGAATCATGGTGCTGACTGGGAAGCGTTCGGAGAAAGGCCCCGCCTGCTGGAAGAGGAGGGTGAAGTCTGAGTACATGAGGCTTCGGCAGCTGAAACGCTTCAGACGGGCCGACGAGGTCAAGGTTTGTTTACGCACGCACTCACAGACACACACGCACAGCAGCATTTATGCTGCAGCTATTAAGAGAAGTTGGGTTAGGGTCTGTTTGACTATACTTTTTTTGTTTTGTTTTGTTAAGAGCACTAGCTGAGGTTGTTTTGCCGTTTTGGGGTAAAGAACAGATTTATTTATTCACCTAAAGTTTTTAATCATGAAAGTGGAAACAGGAAGTGTCCCACGGTGTTTGGGCCGGTGATTGCTTTGACTGATTAGACCAGCCGGGGCTGTAAACTCTGTGACTGGGTCTCTGAGAGTTGTCCTATAAATGGTGTTAAAATGGAGAAGAGATGGTTATCAGCAGTCTGATGGATGACGGTGCTTTTGTCTCACTACGTAATGTTTTCAGTACTTTAAGTTGTTTTCACAGCAGCAGTTTCTCACAGATTTAGGTCTCGTTAGTTGTGGGTTGGTGGGGTTATGGCAGCGCTCCTGCAACTTTTTCTGTCAGAAATTAAAATTAAAGCTGATCCAAATGAAAGTTTGGATAACTAAAGGTCCATATAAAGGCTTCAGCACGTGCTGTTTATTTGCTAAAATGGTCACCTGGCTCACCTGCACAGGTATGATCTCTGCGTGTGGTAACACTGAGGGAGAGTGAAGCTGACAAATAAGACCCTGTGTTTTGTTCTGTGCAGTGATATAAATTTCCTTTAACTCTCGCAGAGCATGTTCAACAGCAACCGTCAGAAAATCATGGAGCGAACTGACATTTTGAACCAGGAGTGGAAAACCCGGCGAATCCAGCCCGTTCACATCATGACGTCGGTCAGCTCCTTACGAGGGACTCGAGAGGTGAGCGGTTGATACTGATATCAAAAATAAAAATACTCTGAAGGCTCAGAGGGAGGTGTCCTGACTGTAACGCACGGTTCCTGTGCAGTGCACCGTGGAGAGCGGCTTCTCCGAGTTCCCTCGACAGGTCATCCCCCTGAAGACTCTGAACGCCGTGGCCTCTGTCCCGGTCATGTACTCCTGGTCGCCGCTACAGCAAAACTTCATGGTGTGTACAAAGCTTTAAAAGCTGCACTCTGTAAACACCTGAGGCTGGGTTTCAGTACAGTATGCTACAGTCACAGGTGGTTGAGATAGTTTTAACTAAAGCTGTGTTTGTCGTGTTTGTTCTGGGTTTCCTCCTGCAGGTGGAGGATGAGACGGTGCTCCATAACATTCCCTACATGGGAGACGAGATCCTCGACCAGGACGGGACTTTCATCGAAGAGCTCATCAAGAACTATGACGGCAAAGTCCACGGAGACAGAGGTGAGGGTCAGTGGGCACAGGAGCAAATGGTTTGAGAGCCAAAGTAGTAATTAATGAAACTTCACCTGATAATCAGTCTGAAGGCAGCAGAAACAGTTACTGAAATGTGACTAATAAGCTGATGGATCAAAGTGCTTTGTTTGTGGATCTTAATGTAAAGAGCAGAGAAATGGTTTAAAAACGACTGTACGGCGGCAGTTTGTCAAACTTTTTGTGCGAACAAAGAACAAGACAATCATTTCAAGTCGTACATGGACACAGTAGCCTCTAACTTTTCATCATCTTTTGTTGTGATTGCATTTTTTTAACAGCTCATTTGCAGGATCTAGACCTAGCATGGCAACAGGAAAAACCATTTGAAATGTTGGCGTGTCTCCTCTCTCTTAGCATATATGCTGCTTCCATAAACATATCGGTCATTTCGTTGAAGCAAAGTGTCTGTCAGGGTGGATGTTTGGCTTCTGGAGCCTTGTTAGCGTTAGCCACCTTTTTTCTGAGAGCTCGACCTGCTGGAACCATACGATGGATTTCTCTGGCAATACTTTTCATTTCTCCAGGTAGTCGGTCATCTGTACCATGTGTTAGCTGTGGTGTGTTAAACTGTGTGCACAGACGATGGATTTTTTTCCCTCCTTCCTTTTCGTATGCACTCATTTCCCTATGGAAATGAGTTGCTACCAAGCATTGGTGCAGAAAATAAATATTTTGTCCGTAACATTTTGTGCAGTCACAGTGCCACTGCTCTGAGGAACAAAGTTTTTTTTTGCTTCGGATTCAGACTCGAAACAAATGTGCTGGTCAGAGTTTTCCATTAGGAATAAAAACAAAACTGAATTCAGGAAGTCTAGTAATGAACTTTTTCCACAATTACCTTCTGTAATCTGTTTTGGTTGTTTTCCATTACGATTGAGTATCACTTAATGTGACAGATCGTTATAGCAACGCAGCTGAAAGTCCTGTGCTGCTCGGTGCTTGCATGGCTTCCTGTCAAACTCAGGCCTACTGTGTGTGGGCGTGCTCTAAAGTTTCTGAAAGTGAGATTTCTGAGTATTTGGGATAGAAAAACTAGCAAAGATTAAAAGTTTTATCAAAACTCTGCACAGCAGTTTGTAATGTGAGAGCTGATGCAGCACAGCTGTTTACTGTCTTCTAGGGCTGCCACAAACGATTATTTTGATAGTCGACTAGTCACCGATTATTTCTGCGATTAGTCGACTAATCAGATCATGCATCCATTGGACGTACAACTACAGCTTATTGCACTAGCATGCAGCTGCTCTTATATAACTATCATTAGCTTACAGCTTTAAGTGTTTAAGGTATGCGCTAACTAAAAATAAAGACAAGATGGCAGTTTATTAAAGTTTAATGACATTTGCAGATTATTCGTTGGAGTTTAATAAACTCAGCCGTCTGCTCCTTGCTATCTAAAATATAACAGGACACTGGAGTATATTCTCGAGCATCTCACACTTCTGATAACCAGCTGTCTGCTTGACGTTTATTCAGCTGTGTAAAAACTATAACTTTAATCTCAGTCAAACCGATTTACTCAGGAACAAATAAAATACTGAAAAAAAGCCAAACAATAACATTTTTAAGTTATCTAAGTGACTTATGTATGTTTAACCTGAGTAGCGAAAGACGGAGGTGGGTTTGAAAACGATTTGCCGGGAGTCCGGTGTTCTCAGCGGCTCTAGTGAGCCTTGAACCCCGGCTAGCTATCGAGCTAGTGGGTAACAGATGTCTCCGAAAACGTCGGAGCGCTTTTGAAAATATGTGGTGTCTTGATAAACTGAGCAGATATTTGAGGTTTGCACAGTTACATTCTCGCCTGAAAATATGTTAAACATTTATTTTGTGACCCAGAAAGAATAATAAGAGTAATATTAAAACTAACTAGCTGCCGCCATTGTTGGAAACTGAGCAGGGCCGCGCTGGACCGTGCTATGAATTCTGGGACAGAGCTACTTCTTCTTCGGGGTTTAACGGCAGCTGGCATCCTTGTACATGCAGTGCTGCCATCTTCTGTTTTAGTTCGTTATTACACTCTTAAATCCTACTAGTTCCTGCGTCTTTTGGGATTTTACAAAGCTTCAAACGACGCGTCGACTATTAAATTAGTCGTCGACGATTTTGGTAGTCGACGTAATCGTGACTTAGTCGACTAATCGTGGCAGCCCTACTGTCTTCTCTCAACCACTGAGAGAAACTGTAAAACCAGGAATGTGAACGTGCTCATGTGTGGTTGGTCAGTATGGTGTCTCATCAGAAAAACAGTGGGATGAATATTTGCGTTGTATGTTTGTTTGTTCTACATCATCGTCTCCTCCGGCGCTCTGTAAAACTGTTTATCCTGTGTGTTGTGTTTTGCAGAGTGTGGCTTCATCAACGACGAGATCTTCGTCGAGTTGGTCAACGCTCTGGCACAGTACAGTGACAACGAGGATGATGATGAGGAGGAAGAGCAGGAGTTTAAAGTGGACAAGATGGACATGTGTGATGGCAAAGAGCACCCAGAGGACCCCCGCAAGGATGGGCTTGTTAACAATGAGAGTAAGTCCAGAGATGTTGGAGATGTACTGCAGTTAGAAACGTGTAATAACCAATGAAGGTGTTTGTGCTGATCTGCAGTAAGGTGGTAGCATTCAGGGGGAAACTACACTCTGGTCCAGCTCACACTTACACTTTTGTGTCCTGATGGAAAGCGTGTGTGTGTCGTCTCCAGGCCGAACCAACAATGACACCAGCAAGAAGTTTCCCTCTGACAAGATTTTTGAGGCCATCTCCTCCATGTTCCCCGACAAGGGCTCCCCCGAGGAGCTCAAAGAAAAGTCAGTGGGTTTGTTTGTGTGCGAGTGAGTCAGTGCTGTGACGATAACAGAGGAACTCATTCTAATATGTGTAATGAAAGAAGGTCAAAGAATTTATCCATAAACATAAAAATACCTGATTTCAAGTTGGTCTCCTCTCAAGAGATTTCAAGAAGTCTTGTTTTGGCGCTTTGGTCAGATGGGACGAGGCGATGACTTTAAAGGGCGCATTGACAGCAGGTGATCTCACTGGTGTTTGGAACTCAACGTCCAGTTAGTGCTGAGATTGCTGCATGTTGTGTCACTGGAGAAGATGAATCCAGTCATTGCTCAGATGGACTCAGGCGTGATGTTGTCGTAGTGTGGTTGTTAATTTTGCCAGAACGTCAGATGTGTGCTTCCTACAGCCACGGCTGTCTCATGTGTGAGCTAAAGAGGACACACACACACAGATGAGTGCTAATTTTGAGACAAACTGATGATGGCGTGCATCATTAAGGGCGATGCACGTTTGTTGTACGAGGAAACATCAGGACAGGTCTGATTTTAGACTTTCAGGACCACTTTGATTCGTTCTGTAAATACACACACAGACAATAATGATCTGCTTCGGTTTTTTCTCAAGATTTTAAATCAGCAATACTGATGTTATTCAGGATGATCCAGTATTTAAAATAACTGTTTAGCTGATGGTCTGTTCCATATTTTCTGTTTGTTTACTTGATTGTTGTTTATTTACTGTTCATGCCTGAGCAAATAGACTTTTTAATTATAAAAACATTAACCTGTTCTTAAGTGTTTAAAATGTTGATTACAATATATAAAATATATACAAAATATAAGAGCAGCAGTTAGTCTTATATGTACTTTAAAGTAATTGTACAAAACTAAACTCGAGATTTGACTTTATTTCAATTTAATACTTCAAGACTTACCACAGAACCAAGTCCGCCAGACCTTATATTTAGGGATAGGTATCGTTTAGGTTTTATCCGATACCAGTACCAAACCGGTACTTTTGAAACGGTGCTGGTGCTTAAACGGTGCTCGAACCGGTGCTTAAAGAATGGAGAACACAAACTTTGTCCTAAAACCTCTCATGTTTAGCTGGGTGGTTTTTTTTTTTGTGTAAAAAGATAACAATGTAAGCCTTTTCTGCAGCTATAGGGCATATATGGTATCACTCTTGGCTGGAAGCAGTGCTTAATCAATGGAAAAAACACAAACTTTGTCCAAAAACCTCTCATGTTTAACTGTTTTCCACTTTTTCTTTGGTCATTTTAGCCTTTTTGGCCAGGTTGAAGGGAGTATCTGCCATCAAACAAGAAGACAGCCGCATGTAACTTCTACTGTGTTCGCTAGTTCACCTTACATGCATTAATGTAATAACGTGGTTAGCCTACTCAATGTAAATTACACACGAACAACATTAAGCTACTCACGCAGAGAAGAACGGCTGCTGCTGCCATCATCATCCTCATCATTTCTGCTACACTGGCAGGGCTAGGGGACAGGACTCTACTCTTCGGGTTTTTGGGGGATGTTGCTAACTCCGGTCCGATAACAGGCACCACACCCGCAGTAGATGTGCTCGGTGTGAGGTCTCGCAGCAAGCTATCAAATACGGTGCATTTCTCGGCTTTTAAAAAAACGCTATGCGTCGCCAGGTGTTTCTTCAGATTCGAGGTGTTACCTCCTTTGCACAGTATCACAGTATCACCTTAAAGCACTTGTTGCAGGCAGCCGAGTTTGCATCTTTTGCTGTGAAGTACAGCCAGACTTTGACCGCTTCGCCTTGGGCATTTTTAATCTGTAGCTCTGCTCTAAAAGAATGGACGTACCTGGACCCGCCTACTATCCTCGGAAAGGTAAAATGACTGGCTAGAATCCAAAGTGTGTCACATCTCAGGAAAAAAAAAAGCACTGAAATGTGCTTTTATGTCAGAACCGGTGCCATAATGGCACCGGATACCGGTACCCATCCCTACTTATATTATATTTTTACATGCTGTAGTGCCATTTTTGGGAGTATTTCAAGTTGCTATACCTCAGTACAACCATTATAACCAAATTTTAATAATATGGTTGCACTAAGTCCATAGCAACTACAAAAATAGCCAAAAAGTGCAATAAACTACAAAAAAATTGAAAATCATTTTTACTTTTTTTTTTAAACACATATTTCTTGTTAGATAAAATTTTGCAATGCAAGTGCAAAAAAGTTGTACAAAATAGTTTCCAACCACAGGAAATGTATTTTTGAGTGTCTTCATAGTTTTATTTTTGAGATACACCAATTTTTATATACTGCAGGAAAAGGGAAATTCAATATAATAATGCAAATTTGCAAAAAAAAAAAAAAAGCAGCATGTGCATCAAAATAAACTATTTCCAGAACTGTAATTTGCGTTCCCAGAAACTATACAGAAAATCACCAGTATAGGCTTACAAGGCCCTGAAGGGAAGAACTACGTTTCCCACAAAATATGATGTCGCTTCCGGTTTTGGCAGGTAATGGCGAACATCAGATAGTTCGTGCTGATGTCTTTTCCAATGTGGGAAGTGCTATTAACAGCTGATCAGATCGGCAAAGGGTGTTTCTGGAATATTATATTTTTGTTGTTGCAAATGCTTTTTACGCAATTTTTGCAAAGCTATATGTGGAAGGAAACTGTGACCTAGGACAAGCTGATGGCATAAGATGTAAGTACAGCTCCTCCAGTTTCATATGCAAAACCATTATTGCGCTAGCTTATGTGGCTGCAGTTCTACTGCTTTAAAAAGAGTCGCGCAAAATGACTGGCCATAAAGGGTTAAACACACTACGTTAATTTGGATCAGTTCATAAATATAAAATCATTTTTAGAATTCATAAAGAGAAACATTTAAACCTCATGCATGTGTTAACTGTACCATTAGTGCACAGACTGGAGTCGGTTTCTTTTGTTTTGACCCACTTGGTACCAAACCAGAATATTTAGTGGATGAAGTTTGACTCACAGCTCCTCTGTTGTTGTGACAGCAAATCTCACAAAGTGTGTGTGTGCGTGTCTGCGTGCGTGCGTGTGTGTGCTGTACTGCATTCATCAGTGTCTCTGCAGACCTGTGGAGTACTCTAATAAACTTAATATCAAGATCTGTTCATGTTAAATGTTATAGGAGGAGACGGGTGGACAGTTTAAATCTGCTATTATGGTTTATGGATTTATATCTTTAACCTCACAGACTTTAGTTCTTGTGGGTGTGACTCTCTTAAATCCATTGTTACACAACACCAGGTGTTTCCTGTTTACGTTCAGGTCTCTGTTGTGAGACACAGTGTTACAGCACAGAGCAGCTTTACAGTAACAAACTGATGAGGGAAGTTTTAACCTGATAAATCAGTGACGCGTGTGTGTTTGTCTCACTGCGTTCATCTGACTTGAAGTAAATTTGATCTCCCTCGTGTGCGTGTTTGTATTCTCAGGTACAAGGAGCTGACTGAGCAGCAGCTGCCCGGCGCTCTGCCGCCTGAATGCACGCCGAACATCGACGGTCCGAACGCTCGCTCCGTGCAGCGCGAGCAGAGCCTGCACTCCTTCCATACTCTGTTCTGCAGACGATGCTTCAAATACGACTGCTTCCTCCACCGTTAGTACACAATAAATACACTTCACAACAGTTCCTGGTTATACAGGCTGGACTGCTACCTCAGAAATCTGTTTAACTGTCACTGTGTGATGTGGTCACATCAGCCTGCAGAGTGACGTTAGGCATTATTTATCACATCTGCAGGTCACCTTCCATCAGCACTCCTCAAACTTTCTCTGATATGTTCCCATCTGAAAACCAAGAAGTTCACTCTGTTCCCCCAAAAGTTATCAAACATGATCTTTGAAGTTTTAATGAAATAAAAACTCTAACCTTACATAACTCATAGTCCAGCCAGCCGACACGACGCCTCTAAACTCTGCAGTGAGGTCGACGTTTCTTATTTTATTTATTTAAACTTGATTTTAGTCTGTGCTCAGTTTTCATAGTTCGAAGTGTTTACTTGTCGTTTCAGTATCGGTTTTATTATTATCATTATTTTTATTAGGAGCAATAAAAATAATCTGAATATGATGATGGATATTATTTGCTATCAAATTAATAGAAAAATTACCAAAGCTATAGTAACTGCTCACAGACCAAATGTAAGAGGTTGAAAGTAAAATGCAGACATCTTTTTCCTTTAGTTATATAAAATATTCCTTTAGACATTTAGTTTTAAGTTTAGTCCTGTTTTAAGAATCTTGGGTATAAAAATGACCCCGAAGCTTTACATTAAAAATCTGACAGTAATAAAATAAGATGTGGTAATGATTCCTTTAGTTTGATCGTGTCAGTAAAGTAAATAATAAAACATCACATCCTAAAAAGCATCAGTGAAGACTCTGCTGGACTCTGTGCTGATGATGTTATAAACACTGCTCGACACGTCATGTGATCGACGCTGAAACACAAGCAGCTGTTTTTGATGTTGGCACAAACCTGAGTTTGTTTTTGTTGGCAGTGATTGCATCATATAAAATCTTTAAAGGTCAGAGTCTTTGATTGTTTGAAAGATGAGGCTCCGGCACTGTTTTAAGAGGCTGTTGAATTCCTAGAAGCACTCATCTCTCTCTCGTGTCTCTTTTAGCTTTCCATGCAACTCCGAACACGTACAAGCGGAAGAACTTGGAGAACCTGGTGGACAAAACCCCGTGTGGCGTTGACTGCTACATGGACCTGGTGCAGGCGAGTCGCTGCTTTTCTTTTTAACTGAAACAGAATCTACAAAGTTATAAAATATATTAACACTCTTCCTGTTGCTTCCTCAGGACGGCGTGATGAGGGAGTACGCCACAGGCGTGGGAACCGAGCGGGCAAAGACGCCCTCCAAGCGTAACGGGGGCCGGCGCCGCGGCCGGCTGCCCAACAGCAACAGTAACAGCCGGCCCAGCACCCCCACGGTGTCCTCTGAAACCAAAGACACGGACAGCGACCGCGAGGGCAGCAAAGAGGACGAGCGAGACAACGACAAAGACGACGAGGACAAGAAGGACGAGACGACCAGCAGCTCAGGTGCAGACCGGCGGTTATTACAGACGGTAGAAGTTTTATGTTAACAGCGTTACAGACGTCCATCTGCAGGACGAGAAGAAGCAAAGTCTCTGTTTGTCCATCAAACCTAACAGGAACGTTTCTGCCCGGGTTCAGAGCAGCGATGACCTCAGAGACTAGAGTCAGTGAATCTGCTGACGCAGCAACAGTTCTGTTTATTTTCATGAAGTTATTAAAAAACTGACATCACATCTCCTCCCTCGCCGTTATAATTACAGACTTCTGTTTATGTCCCTTATTGTCCTTATTTAGATATTTGAAAGAACTGGCAGCAGAATTTAACCTCTAACACTCGAGCACACAGAGACAGCAGACTCCATCCAGAGAACCTCAAACTTGATCTCTCAGGAATTCTTTTTCCTGGGAAGTTAAAGTTATTTCCTCTGAGGAGGGCGATTCCCAAACAGCAGGCATTCATTTGATACTAATTTAGGACTTTGGATAAATAAAAACCACCAAGTGGAGTAATCTCTGTTTCTGAGCCCCTTTTAAATAAAGACTGTAACATTGCTTCTTCATCAAGACTTTAAAACTGTGATTAGAGCAGACTGTAGAAGAGATCCTCGTGCTCCTGTGAAGCTCTTTGAGTCGAGCATCTCTTCATCCGTGCAGTAACCTGCACCGTGCCTGCGGTTCACTGGTGAGAGGCTGAACGCTGGAGCGATGCTCTTGTTACCAGCTGGGTCTTCCCCTCTGCATGCAGCCCCCTTGTTGTGGGACGTTTGTTTGACAGCACAGATCACAGATGATTGTTTGCACTTCAAAGCTGCTGCAGATAAAGTCACAAACCTGTGGCTCGATGTAAACAGCAGATGTGACGACAATAACGGCCTGGAGTTTATACAACGTTATGAGACTCTCACTCTTTTTCTTCCTTCCTGTCATCACTGCACAAACTAGTTTGCAAGCAAAGCAACAGGCAGCAGCAGTAAATCTTCATACAGTAAAAGCAGAATGGCACACGTGGTCATGTGACGCTTGCACTTCATTCATATTCGTGCACTGAGACATTTGAAGTTATTTAAATTTAGGCTCAAAGAGATTTGATTTGACCAGGAGTCACTGTGACATCAGTGTTTGTAATAAGAAGCCTTGTTTTCATTTATGGTGTTATCTAAAGATTCCAGCTTATTTCTCTTGGCAGTCAAACTTCCTCCTTTTGGTTGTTCAGAATTAGGTTGCACTCCTCGGCTGTTTATCTTAGATCCCTCAAAAATGTTTGTCCTTCTGAGGAAATTTAAGCGAGCTCCGTTTCAGCCATGAGACCATCGCGCTCCTTGTTTTATGACACAAACCTTTACCACTGCTGTCTGTTAGACCCTTCCCTGAAAGTAGGACCCTCGTTTATGACTTACACCTGTCGAGATCCTCACTTTAGTCCTGGTTCCTTGAGGCAAAATGCAGGTTTATTTCCTGCTGCGTTGGAAACGTCCTCAGTGTTGATTTGATGTGTGTGCAGAGGGAAACTCGCGGTGTCAGACTCCAGTGAAGATGAAGCTGTCCAGTGAGGCTGAAGCGGTGGAGTGGAGCGGGGCTGAAGCGTCTCTCTTCAGAGTCCTCATCGGGACGTACTACGACAACTACTGCGCCATCGCGCGGCTTATAGGCACCAAGACCTGCAGACAGGTGAGCCGCCGGTTCATCACACTCACCGCCGTCTGTTTCAGCTCGTCTTAACTGACCCTGGCGTCACGATGACACTCGGTCTAACACGCCGTCTTTACCGGGTCCTGCAGGTTTACGAGTTCAGGGTCAAGGAGTCGGCCATCATTGCTCGCGCTCCCGCTGAAGACGAGGACACGCCGCCGAGGAAGAAGAAGAGGAAGCACAGACTGTGGGCTACTCACTGCCGCAAGATCCAGCTGAAGAAAGGTCAGAGGTCACAGCAGCACAAAAGTTTACAAGCAGATATAAAGACACATTATATCTGCTGACACGTCTGTGCCCGAGTTCTGAGATCAAGTCAAACAGGAAGTACTTTAATCCTGCATTCTTTATAATGGTCAGCAGAGGGCGCCATGTTACCTGTGCAGAAGCATAAACATTTTCCTAATC
This sequence comes from Pelmatolapia mariae, assembly GCF_036321145.2. Lineage (NCBI taxonomy): Eukaryota > Metazoa > Chordata > Actinopteri > Cichliformes > Cichlidae > Pelmatolapia > Pelmatolapia mariae. The sequence goes on along the minus strand of NC_086235.1, from coordinate 4,910,844 downwards.
TCTACTTTTTGTCATGTTTTTGCTCCCTTTAAAAGGAGAAATTATTCATTAAATGATTTTAAGAAATATTTGTTTTTGTTTCATGGTGTTCACAAAGGAAACCAGACAGCTGGAGTTTGTTAGTGAAAGGTTGGAGAGTCCAAGTTTAAACCAAAGGAAGATGGAAGGATTTTGCATCAACAGACTGGAAGCAAAGCTTGGGCGTTGATGCTGTTCAGAGAAATCAAATAACTCGCTCTGTTCTTAAACGCCACATCTGACCTGTTACAGATGGCTCATCCAATCACGTGTATAACTACCAGCCATGTGACCACCCCCGGCAGCCCTGTGACTCCTCGTGTCCCTGCGTCACCGCTCAAAACTTCTGTGAGAAGTTCTGCCAGTGCAGCTCGGAGTGTAAGAACTTTTATTTTGAAAAACTAAGTAACCAATCTTCTTTGAATGTGTTTTCACTGGTTTGTTTTTCCTGTGTTTGCAGGTCAGAACCGCTTCCCGGGCTGCCGCTGCAAAGCTCAGTGTAACACCAAGCAGTGCCCCTGCTACCTGGCAGTGAGGGAGTGCGACCCCGACCTCTGCCTGACCTGCGGCGCCGCCGACCACTGGGACAGCAAGAACGTGTCCTGCAAGAACTGCTCCATCCAGAGAGGCGCCAAGAAGGTAAGACGTGCAGCTTTTAATCATCGTTCACCACAAACATTTTATTCTGAAATCAAACGTTCTAAAAGCTCCGTCTGATCTGTTCCCGTCCCTCAGCACCTCCTGCTCGCTCCGTCAGACGTGGCAGGCTGGGGCATCTTCATCAAAGAGCCGGTGCAGAAAAACGAGTTCATTTCGGAGTACTGTGGAGAGGTACGGCTGATTGATGATGGTCGTTTAACCTGCTTTTTAAGAACTGGTTCAAAGTTCTGAGGGTGAAGAATCTTTGATGTGATGCTGTGATTCTCAGTGCGGCCTCTGGTGGGCTGTGAAGGTACTGCAGGAGGGCTGCCAGAGGCCATTTACATCATTGCTTTATCATTTACCTGCATAAAGGAAAGTTTGGTGTCTCCAGAGGAAAACAGTATCCTGTTTTGTCTCATTTATTTTTTTAACATTGTAATGTGTTTTTGGGTGACTTCATTTACTAAAGCACAGTCACGCTCACCGTTGTGTGGAGCCATCTCCCAAAGGACCGTGCACATGCTGGAGTCACAGCTGAATAAATGTCCTCACAGCTGCGTGTTAAGTGTCCAACACTTTCTGTTGCAGATCATCTCTCAGGACGAAGCCGACCGCAGAGGGAAAGTCTACGACAAATACATGTGCAGCTTCCTGTTCAACCTGAACAACGGTAAAACACAGCACGGATAAATATATCTGATGTTATAGCTGAGGTGTTTTTTCTTTAATTTACTACATTCAGCTCAAACACGCAGTAAACACGTCTGATCTGCTGAGTAAATGAATTCTTACACTCTTGTTTTTGAGGATAAAGTCAGAAATGCTCTCTTCCTTCCAGACTTTGTTGTTGATGCCACGAGGAAAGGCAACAAGATCCGCTTCGCCAACCACTCGGTGAACCCGAACTGCTATGCAAAAGGTACAAAGATCAGGTCGCGTGAGCTTCCTGCTGGTTTCTGCCGCTCTGTGATAACTCTGCTTCTCGTCTCTGCAGTGATGATGGTGAACGGCGATCACAGGATCGGGATCTTTGCCAAGAGAGCCATCCAGACCGGAGAGGAGCTGTTCTTCGACTACAGGTCAGTGACGAACGTGAAATGCAAGAAAAAGTCAAATCACTGACTGAGAAAGACTCCTGAGGTTTTATCTGAGTGACGATGGAGACGAGGCTTTTTTTCCTTTTTTTTTTAGATTAACTCTGCATGAAAGTACCGTTTTACTGTGTTTGTGGTAAAACAGATCAGGGTCACATGGAGGTCCCAGCTGCAGAACAGCTCGGTTAATGCTTCACAGTACTTTGAACACGCTTTCATCTACATACGTCACCTACAGTCAGTGTCTCACACTCAGAGCTCGTGCTTTGTGTTGTACTTTAAATGTCTTTCAGACTTTTTCTGACTAGAGAAACTTTTTATTGGACGATTTCTTTAGTTGTGATTCTCATACAGACGTAGCTTTTGGTCTGTGTGCAAAGGTTCTCTGTCATGCAGGTCAGGCCAGTCTTTAACTCTTCAGTCAAAGTCTTTAAGGGTCACGTGATGACTCTGGATCTCCTCCAAGAGGTCAGGATGTTGAATAACCAGGAGTGCCGTCAGCTTTTGATGGCACTCGGTCAAAAGCAGAGTCACATGAGAAGTTTAGCTGCTTTAACTCGAGTCCTAAAATTTTTCTTGGCCTGGCTTTTTTGAAAACGTGTGCATACTAATTTTATGAAAACCAGGTTCACCAGTTTAAAAAAACTGTCAGTTTTTCTGCTTTTGTGTCTTATTAGCATCAGTTTGTAAGAACAAGGAAAACATTTTAAAGGTTTGTTTCCTGTTCCTCAGGTACAGCCAGGCCGACGCTCTGAAGTACGTCGGGATCGAGCGGGAGATGGAGATCGCCTGACCGGGACTTCCTGTGTTTTTCAGTGACACAAAGGCCTTACACACACAAACAAACAAACAAAAACAAAAAAAACACACCCTCACTTTCAGGAAACTCAGACGATTCGTCACAACGCCACAAAAGCTTCAGGAAAAACAAACCGGGGATATTTGAAGCTGATATTTGTTGTTGTTTTAGTTTTTGAGAAACTTTTCATGTTTTTTATCCTTTGATTTGTCGACAAATCTTCCTCTTTGGATTCATAAATCTTCCCTCTGCTGAAAGCGCACCGACAAAAAATATATAAATATCTCTTATCTGTCTTATCTTTGAGTAAAAATGTTCTGCAGCGAGAGGAGAAAAAAGCCCGACTGTGTTTTTAAAAGTTCTCAGTTCAAGCTTCAGGGACCAAAATCCTCCACCAGCCACTTTCACACCGCCGACCAGACTGTTTGTGCTCCTCGTGTGTGTGTGTGCGTGTGCGTGTGTGTGTGTGTGTGTGTGTGCGTGTGCGTGTGTGTGTCTGTCGTGCTGAACCTGTCACTCCTCAGAGTGCCGCTTCACTGTCTGTCTGTAAATCTGGAGGTCGTTCACGAAGCAGCGTCACACTGAAACCAGCTCTGACCGTTAAAAACAAAGTCGATAAACAACAGGAATATTTACAGAATAAAAGAAGCTGTACGTTAAAGATGGACATGGCTTTAGTGAGTCGACTGTTGGGCTCTGTGTAGGCGTTTTGGTTACCGTTTAATTTTTTGTTTTGTTTTTGAGCCAGAAGTGACCAAATTTGGATGAAAGGATTAACTCTTCAGTTACGAGGTTAAGGTTCGCTAGGTCGGTTATCAGGCGGCAGGTGTACAGGTGCACCCACAGACAGATAACTGCTGGCTAACGATTAGTAACTGCTAACAGCACAGACGGAGCCCAGAGGTCGAGCTCGGAGGCTCAGATTAGCAGTTAGCGTCCATTCTGTAAATAATACAGAAAGTTTAAGTTTAACACAGGTGAGCGTGGAGTGGGGCGTGTAACTCATTCTCACTGGTTTCACTGGGCTGATGTTGGGAAATGCTCAGATCAGACATCACCTTCCAGGACTGACATCAGTCCCGCTGTGATCTCCACTCAAAGCTCCTAAAGTGAGTCGGTCCTTTTGTTTAACTCGCCTGTTTGGATTTTCTTTAGGGTAAATTTGGGGGTGTGGCCTGTAATTGAAGTTTGTGAGCTGGACCTCTGGATCATGTTTGTGCATTTTGGAGCTTTTTTAATTCAGTTAAAAACATCTTTCTGTGGCTCAACTGAAGATATTAGTGCTCTCGGCATTAATTAGCAGGTTTGCTTGAGTCGGGGCTGCTGGACACACCCACTGCAGTATTGTCCTGAACAGCAGGTGTCGCTCCTCTGACATGTTCTCGAATCCTCAGCCTCTCCCTCTGAGTACTGATGTATTTTCAACATGATGATTAAAAGCTGACACAATCGTTCCCTCGTGTCCTTAACCTGCTGCTGGTGCAGCGACTTCTGAGCATAAATAGAAGTGGCTTTGTGGTGCTGCGGTGGCGTGCGAAGCAGCCACTGTGGAGGGTGTACTGACTGTGTCACAGCCGGGCTCTCCATCAGGGGCCAATCTGGTGCTAACACATTCATTTTGTCAAAAGGAACAAAACTAACGAGCCGAAACAAACACGATCACCGGTGCGTCGTCACGCTGTCGACTGAGGGAATCGAACTCATTTAAAGTCCAGATTGTTCCACTTTGTCCAGGTTCAGACGTTTATGTGCATGTTTACTAAACCAGTCGGTGATAAAAGTGATGGGACACCCTCTGTAAAGCTGACGTCTCCGTGTCTCCACATTAAAACGACCGGCTACGCGCTGCCTTCAGAAACGACTGTACAGAAAAACAAAAACGGGCAGTTCTGATATTTAATGTTTGATCTGTAGAGAAAAACAGGATTTCTTTGTAGTTCAGTGGTTTGTGTGTTAGTTACTTTAGTGTAAGTAATGAAAGGCCGTGGGTGAGATCTTCATCAGGAGGCTGATGAACTGATGAAGATTCAGGTGAAACTGATAGTTTAGGCTCTCGTGATGTGATCCATCCCTAAAGATGTCCTGCAGCGTGTCGTAGAGTCGCTCTTGTGGTTTTTCTTGTGCTGAATTTGCTCCAAACTAATCCCCGGCCTCGTTTTCTATCAGTGTCCGATTCCTGTGGCAGTGTGACTCGGACACATCGCGACGTGAAAAGCGAGGTTCGGCGTCCGCCTCGAGCTGGACGTGACTCTGCTTTGTGACGCCGCCTCTGCTTCAGGTGCTTACGTGAAAACTAAGCCAGCATGCTTTCCTTCAGCCAGGCACTTGACCGCAGCCGCCGGGCGAGCCTTTCAAATCTGGGCGGAGCCTCAGTTTCATGTCCGAGTGCTTTTTGACTCGGGTCGGGTTTTCCCAGCATCCTCAGCAGCGCGCTGAGGTTCCTCTGTTAATCAGGAAACGAGTCTTTCTGTTTTTTGTATTTGACTTACGCACATTTAATCAAAGTTTTCCCAGCATCCTCTCTGCCTCCTTTGAAGCCTTTTACGTTTTCTATCTTATGTATACCACCTTTAACTTAAGGATTTAATCACAGCTGTAACGAGCCGTCAGTGTTTTTGTTGTTTCGAGCTGAAGCTGAGTTCAGCCACAGTCTGAGATCTCTGGTTTAATTCATCTGTTTGATTTTGTTGACCCGTAACAAAAGATCAAATTCATATTTACAATTATTATAAAAAACGACTGAAAGCTGATGATTTCAGTTTTTTTTTCTTGGGTCTAACTCTGGACTCAGGACTGTTTGAATTTGAAACGAGCTGAACAGCTTAAAAAAAATCGGCAGATAATTCAGTGACTTTGAGTTTTACTTTGAAAAACTCTCCTTCCTCTGCACTCTCCCTGATCATTCCTCCTCCTCTTCCTCCACAATGTGAATCTTCTCTTGTGGGAATTCTGGTGCTCGGAAAGACCCCAAAGTCTGACCAACTCGTAGCAATACCAGCCTCCCTCCTCCTCCACCTTCCTTTTCTTCACCTGTAATTTATTACAAACGTCACAGAGACCGAAGTGTCGTCTGTAGTCGTCGGGAGACTTCAGGGCCTCTGAAACCTGGTGCTTCACTCACAGGTTCCCACGTCGATCTGTGCAGGAACCTTTTGTGTTTTTTACTTTTACTGCTGATCCAGATGTTTGTAGCAGCTGCTTTCTAATCAATGAACAGATGTGTAAACGCTGCTGTGACTGGAGGGCTGAGGAGCGTCTCTGAACACGGAGGAGATTGGGCAGCGGTGCTCCTCGGCTCTCCCCGAACTGAAAGCTGCAGGTGTATTTTCTTTTCTTCTTCCTGTCAACAGGACCACGTCTCTCCTCTGATCACACAGGTGCTGATTTTTGTAATGTTTACAGGGATTTTTGTTGTTCAAAGTGTTGCAGATTAAAATATTATAAACTGTTCCCAGTGTCAGTTTTCTTTCTTCATTTATTCAGAATAACCTATGATCATACTCTTTAGTGGAAAGAAACATAAGTGTACATTAAACCTATAAAACCACTGATGAACAGCCTGAGAGTAGAAACACGGCGCACACTGTCTATGAGACTCGCTTTTATTGCTGATTGGTGGAAATATTGAAATAATCCCAACAATAAAGATACAAAAACTTTCCTGTAGAACTTGTCATCTTTATTTAAATATCACTCTGATTGGTCGGATGCTGTTCATGTGACCGTGTTGGCTGTCAGATGAATGAACCCTGGGTCAGCTTATAGGTCTGATAATGACCTTTAAGTATTCTGTTCTGTGACTCTTGTTTGAGTGAAGACAGAAGGAAACGATGCTGGAGCTAACATGTAGTTCCAGCTTCTGATTGGTCTGTTTCAGGGTTTTAAACATGTGACTTCCTGTTGGAGTCATTCAGCCCACACCTGCACTCGCTCACGTAGCCGGGCTTTTAATGAGGTACATTATGACTCAAATCCACTCAGTGACATTTCACACCCTTAATGCAGGGGTGGGGAACTCCAGGCCTCAAGGGCCGATGTCCTGCAGGTTTTAGATAAAAGTGATTTAAATTATCTCCTCAACATGTCTTGAAGTTCTCCAGAGGCCTGGTAATGAACATTTGATTCAGGTGTGTTGACCCAGGGTGAGATCTAAAACCTGCAGGACACCGGCCCTCGAGGCCTGGAGTTCCCCACCCCTGTGTTAATGGGTAACTTGGTCTCCATTTGTTAAATATAAACCTAATTATCTGTTGACTGATTGTTAGCATTTAATAAATTCAAAGATCTGCAGGAACTCTGTGTGGAATAAAGTTTGTCAGGGTCCTTAAATGAGATGTGGAAACTCCAGTGAGAACATTTCAGTTTTACAGATAATCAGATTTGCCTCTTTTTGTAGTGAATCTCAGCTCTAATCTGCCTGAGGCAGAGGAACTTCCCCTGCTTCAGGTGTTTTCGTCCTTAGTCACCACCACCCAAAGTAAAAGTCTGCTTCAGATCCGAGGTCTCAGGTTTCACCTCGCATCATCCAGGTTGCCCAGTGTTCGAGACATCAGCCTCATTTTTGATAAAAAAAAAAACACTTTGTGGTGCTCAAAGAAATCAAGAACCTCTAATTCCATTAAAATATCCAAAAACACTCATGTGCTGGGACTATTTTCTTTCTGTTGTCTACATCCGCTCAGTGTGAGCCCTTCATCACAGGTACAGTTCCTCCAACGGCCGCTTGGAGGCTCCATAAGTCTCCACAGAACATTTCCACCTTTATATGAACTTCAATTTATTTAATAACTCACCTGTTTGAAGCTTCAAGTTTGGTGTGTGACTCCAGGAAGTGTGCTTCGACTTCACTGACAAACAAATATTTTATTAACCTGTGTCTGTGTTGTGCTCAGCTTGTGGACGCTCCGTTCATCAGGACTCAAACCTCTCCATCCAAATATGGTCATTTAATACCGTTACTCGTGTAATACCGCTTTGAACCACAGGGTGGAGCAGCGAGTCAGTGCTGAATGCAATCTGTTGTTGGTAGTCATCTGTGCAAAATGCATGTTAGTCATGCTACTTATTCCAGCGCAGACAGGTCATTTTTATGTGTGAGCGCATCATTTCTGTTTTAAATACAAATCGCTCCTAAGAAATCACACAGATAATCTCTGAGTTTCCTTCCAGATGACTTCTGCCACCACTTTCAGGTTAAACCGGTTTTTAATGGAACACCTGTTTGGCAGCACAGTGTTCAAACTGAAGCCTGCAGCAGCCAACAGGAGCGGAAGTGTGTGTCTGCAGACCCGCGTGTCACTCAGCCTGCAGATCCTCGCGGTGATGAAAAGTCTCAAAGTGTCAGAATTAAAAACAGTTTTATCCAACAGCTTTAAAAATATTTATTTTAAGAATTTAAATAATTACATCATGCCAGAGTATTTTATTATGAATTTATTATTTAAAACAGACATTTTAAGGTTTTTAAATCAAAATATTAAATATATCTGACTGCACTGAAACTCAAACTGAACGATGAACAAACTGTTTTAAACAGAAATGATGCACTGAGGCGAAACATGGACAGCTCAAAGCTCCATCAGACTCCCGAGTGGAGAATCGCTGCCTCCCTGTGGTCAAAGTGCTCGTTACATTTTTCAGTTGTTATGAAGCAGCAGTGAGTAAACTCAAACATTGCTGAACCATGTCTCTCCAAGTAAAAAAATATTCCAGCAGCTGTTGGGCTGCAGCTCTGACCTGCTTGAATGTGGCAGCAGTGGAGCTAAACTGAGCGACACGTTAACCATAAAACAGCGAGACGCCCTCTGAGGCCGGCGAGCTTCTGCTCAAACATTCAGAGCTGAAGAGGACATCAGAGACATCAAACACATTTAAATAAAATAAAACCCAGTATGAGCTCATCAGGTGACCCTCACCTGTCCGTCCACCATTAACCCGAGCCTATCTGTGCAGTGACTGAGGACCTGTGACCTCTGACCCAGAGCAGAAGCGTGTGAGTGTGATTTCAGGGTGTACCGGCCCTTTAAACACGGGTGAACAGAGTGTCGGGAGAGGCGGGCATTAGAGAAATCTTTCCTTGTTTTTATTCATCACACATTTAGAAAATGAACCACACTATACAAATGTCCACCGTTCGGTACAGAGACTCCTGCTCGAACCCACCGACCTCAGCGGCTCCTCCTCCTCCGATGCAGTGGCGGACTTTAAGTTACAGGACCGGCGTCGATCTGGTGGGCGTGCGGCAGCAGCGGCCCGGGCGACTCCGCTCTTTATGCTTACGTGAGAATCTTTTTCGTGGTCGCTGTGGCGCAGGTAGGCAGTAGCATGCAGAAACCTTTGGATGCGGCTCTCCTCTGATTGGCTGTAGGCTATTTCATCACGCTTATGTAAAGGGTATGGGGGTGGTGATTGGGGGGCGGGGCTTGTTTATTCCTCTCAGTCTGTGGTTGTTTTTTTTACAGTATGACAACAAGGAAGTGAGCGTTCGAGTCGCACGGATGAGGCGGGGACGGGCGAGCGTGAAGAAGGGGTTTCCCGGTTTCAACAGGAGGGGTGTTTTTGTTCCTTCATCTCTTGAGGCGAGAGGAGCGAGCTGCCCCTCCCCCTCCTCGGGTTTGGTGGCGGTCATCATCACGGTGGTCACGCTCAGAGGGAACCACACTTTATTACTCAGACATAAAATTAAAAATAAAAAAAACAAACAAAAAAGATAACAAATTAAAATTAAACTAAGGAGAGCCGGCGGCGACAGGCGGGCAGGTGGGAGGGGGGGAGGGCGGGTGGCGCTCAGGCCAGGTAGCTGTACGTGTCCTTCTCGCCGTCCACTCGCTCCAGGTACTCCTTCTCGATCAGGATGTCGATGCATTTCTGTCCACAGGGGGAGACAAAACACTCGTCACACTCTGAGCTGGACGCGCGCACACACGCGCGCGCGCGCGCGCGCGCACACACACACACGCGCGCGCGCGCACACACACACGCGCACACACACACACACGCGCACACACACACACACGCGCACACACACACACAGGTGTGCGTACCTTGATGACGGGGACTCGGGGTTTGAACCGGGATGACAGCTGGTTCAGGACTTCAGCCAGGAGCTGCTGGTGCTTCAGGACCTTCCTCATCTTCATGATCCTCACTATGGCAGCCTGAAGGGGACACAGGAGCGCCGTGTGAGAGCAGGAAGGCAAATCTGACAGCTGGCTCCATCACACCACCACCCTTGTTCAAGTGTGCATGGAGCCTCGGAGAGTCAAACTCTGATTCATGCCCAGTGACAGCGCCTTTTACATATGTTTACAACATGTGAAATATTTTTAGGTTTAAGCAGCAGATCCCTAAAGACGCCCTTTAACCCATTTTTTTTAATTTACAGTGACTACAGCAGCCGCCTGAAGAGAAGCGGTTCACGTCTCCAGTTTTCCCGCCTTCACGGCGTCGACCGTCTTGTTTTATGTGTTTGAATCTGATTTAGATCAGAAAATATTTTAACATTCACTGTTCTACAGTTTCAGATAAGCTCACTATTTAAAACATCAGCCACCGTAGCTGGGATTATACACACCGTTACTTTAATGCAGATAAGAATAAAAACCTTTAGCAAAATTATTTGTTTGGATTAGAGGTTGATGTGCTTCTCTCACACATTCAAACAAACGTTTCCTTGTTTGCTCTTGTTGAACTCTGAGATTCTGGTTCGGTAGATTCTTGTTGTGTGTTTCTGTCTGTGTGTTCATGCTCTTATATTTGTGGGTCTGTGACTTTTAGGGGAGCAGAAGCTGCACTGTACCACTTTATGTCCCTTCATACCCTCATACAGCTCTGCTGGAGACGGAGGAAAAGCTCAGTGTTTTGGTTTTTGTTGCTCTCTGGTCTTTTCAGCATGTTTTAAACGTGATGCAGAGGGTGGAGTGGAGTGGAGTGGGAGCTGCACCTGGATGAGGAGCTTTCGATCCTCCTCGATGTTCTTGTGAGTCGTCTCCTGCTCCTGTTTCTGCTCCGTCTTCATCGGCACGTTGATGTTCACCCTCAGCTTCTTACTGCGCAGCAAACAAGAGCAACAAGCTTCAGCATCCAACTCCTACATCACAGGTTTATTTATTTAAGGTGGATTTAAGTTGGAGCGTGTCTCACTTCTTATATCCAAGGAAGAGTTTGATGACGGTGTCGGACTTGAACTCCACCTCGTCCACGTTGGCGTTCTCGTCCTCCAAAACCTGACGGACACAAAGTTTGGATTCAGGATCAGGTCTGCCATTACTAAAGCGTTTCTATGGAAACTAAAGACCAGCCACATGTGAGGATTTCACCTCCTCTGACAGAAAGTGTGACTCACCAGCAGCTTCGATTTTAACAGAATCTGAAGAACTTGAACCAAAATGTCCTGAAAACAGAGCAGAGAGCGGGTCAGAGACGCCTGCTCCTCGGTAACAGAGCAGAGCGAATGAAGGCGCTGATGTTTGTGCGCTTACAGTTTTGATCTGTGTGCTGTCAGTGAGCTGCTGCACCGTGTAGCTGTCCTCTGTGTTGTACTGCAGCAGGATGGCCATCTGGAAGGTGGAGGCCTGCAGCGTGTACCTGTCAACAAGCACAGCAACAGTAAGAAGCGGCGTGGGCTCGGCTCCTCGCGGCCGCCACACGTACCTCACGACGGTGCGCTCAGAGCTCTGCAGGTCTGCTACCAGCCTGAGAGTCACCACAAAAGAAGAATTCAGCACGAGCCTCAGATTCTGCTCCTCTGTGTCACAAATATCTTAAAACCTTTCAGAGGCACCGAATACTCACTAGAGTCCCACGTGTGTATCAATCCGCCTCTGAAAATAGTCCCTAAAGTGGTGTTTCATTTACTCCAGTGTGAAATATAAACTCGGTAGGATAGAAAAATACATTTACTGCAAACAAACTCGCTGCGCAACAATCTCAAAAATATTTTTATGTAACTTTCATGGCTGATTTATGAAACTTCAGTTTTGATTTAGATTTTATCCTCGGGGGAAATAAATAAGTTCACCTGATCAGCAGAGCTGGCTGAGCGGCTGTGGCGTCACAGCGCCCCCTACCTGTGCGCTCACAGACTGCGTACCTGTTCTTGAAGCAGTTGGTGACCAGCTCTCCTTTGGACAGGTGATACAGCCAGGTGAGCTTCCTGCCGCTGTGCCTGCTGGCGTAGAACGCCGTGAAGCGCTGATAGCTCCGCTCCAGCTGTGCAGGAGGAGAGGGAGAGGGTCAGAGCCACGGTACTCAACCTGAGGTCTGTGGACCTTTAAGGGATCTTCTTATTAACACCACTCGTCACCGATGCAAGCTCAGAAATCACGGCACAAAGCTGTGACCCACTTTGAAACTTGTTTTATTTAATTTTCCCAACTTTCTAACTTCTGCAGTCGTCTGTCTGCACATCTCTCCTGTAATCTCACCTCATCATATTCTGTTTTTTTTATTCTGAACAATCAGGAAAACAAATACCAGTCAAATAATTTAAACCCTCCATCCACACGGAGTTTGAAAAGTAAGAACAAAGTGTTTCTGATGTCTGATCACTCAAACGTCCACACTGAGCTTTAAATGTTTAATGACAAAATCAAACTGTCCTTCTGTTTTTAGAGGAGAGATTTAGTTAAAGAAATACTGAACTACAGCTTCAAAAATATAAGTTTCAGATGCTGCCGGATCACAAAACCTACGACGTGTTAAATTTACCAGACACCGAAACATTTATGAGGGGAAAAACTTTTAAGTTGAGGAGTGATATCGCTTCACTTTTCAAGGTTTGGTTGGAAAAGACATTCATGTCTTTGAACTCCTGGGATCAATAACTCATAAGAAACATTATGAAAACACCTCCATCATGTCACATCATTAAAGCAGTCAAGCTAGCAGCTCGTTTTCATTACCAGCAGCACTGCTTGATCATGTTTTTATGACTTATTGATCCTGTGAGATGAAATGTGGGAATCCTTTTCCAATCTTACCTTGAAAAGGTGGAAGCACACGCGCCTGGAGGGAGGAGAGGTTTCTTTATAAAATCACGACTTTTATCTCTGAAATCAGCAAGAACCCGAGTGAAACGGAATGAAATTAGAAAAATGAATTTTAAAGCGAGCTGGATTACCTCTGAGGGCAGAGCGAAGGTGCAGGACTGCTGGAAAGGCCAAGAGCCGGAGCTCAGAACCTGGATGCTGAAGTCCACTGTAACACAAACACAATGAAGCTGCTGGAGACCAGAAACTACGTCCATCTTTAGTTTGAATTTCTATTTGATTTTAGACAGCTCTGTGTGTGTGTGTGTGTGTGTGTGTGTGTGTGTGTGTGCGCGCGAGCGCGCGTGTTTGTGCGCGCTTACAGTCCAGCGGCTCAGAGTTGGTCAGGTGCTTCTTGAACTGCTCGTTCAGGTCCTTACTGACTCCGATGTCCTGGAACATTCGCTGCAGTTTGGACGTGTACTCGAAGCCGCACGCTTGCTGCAGGAGGAAGAGAAGAAGTCAAAACAACCCTGCAGACGACACACACGCACGCACACACAGAAACGCTGCCTGGAGTGTTTAACGAGTGCACACGCGTGATTCCGACCTTGAGTTTGGAGATCATGCTGGCCTCGGCGTCGTCGCTGGCGCTGTTCTGGTGGACCAGACGTTTGGCCAGCATCTTGGCGTAAAACTTCTGGAAAACGTCTTTGTCCTCGATGTACTTGAACACAACCATCTAAGAGAGGAAACACAGCGAGGATTGTTTGGTTTCACTGCAAAACTAAGAGACCTAACCTTACAGAGAACTGCAGGTCACAGCATCTCACCACTTGGTTCAGAGTGTCCTCCAGTTCAGCCTCCTCTGGGTTTTTGGAGCTGAAAAGGAAACAAAAACAAAAAGTTTTTTTAAATCTCATTTGGAGGTTAAATTACAGGCGAGCCAGGCAGATGCTATAATCTTGTTCAGCCTCTGAAGTAAAGCTAAACCATCCCTCTGTGTGGATGAAGGATGTAAACACTGTAACAATCAGAACATAATGTTTCAAATCTCTGCTCAGCTGCATCACTCTCACACTCCAAGCATCTTTCTGCTGCTCTTAAGCAGCTTCGTCCACCTCACTCGCTTTGAAAAGTGTCTTTTTGTTTTTGTCCTGAGTTTAACACAGCAGTCAGGATCCAGACGCCACTCAGAGTTACTGAACCCACAGAGAGAGCGCAGTCCTGCCGGGGAGAGTCCCACAGTGGAACATCCACTGATCAGGAAACAACAGCTGCCCAAACAAACCCCTCATGGTGCACTTCTGTTTGTCACAGAGCTTTTCAACATTTGTTTGTTCAATCTTTTACTTTTAGGACTGAAAGTGTCGACTCAGTTTGAAACAGATTCAGAAGAAGAAGAAAGTAAGAGCTGACGAGAGCATGTTTGACTTTATTTAAAAGAAAACGGCAGAAGCCTCAGAAGGAGGAGTCCAGGGAAACTACAGCGACATGCTGAGCTGTGTGGCTCACATGTACTGTGCACATCACCCACCTCTTCTTCAGTAAAGAGTCGCAGTATCTGGCCAGCAGCTCGGGAGACTTGCTGGACGACTGAGCCATCCTGGTGACGGCGTTGTTGTTGATGAACCGACCGCACGCCTGCAAAAGGACACAAAACCACGAATCTAAACTTTCACCTGCCTGTAGGAATCCAGTGGATGACATCACAGTGTCTGCTGCCATCTGTTATCTACAGTCTGTGGTTACTGACCTTGTCGAGTGCGGCCACGAAGCCGGCGTCGTTATTGAAGGCAGACATGACCAAAGCGTTGTACTTCTTATGGACGTCCAGGGTGGTCTGCACGTACACTTTGGGGTCCTGGAAAAAACACACGCACACAGACAGACACACACACAGGTCAGAATTCATTTATATTCACTCATTTGCTCCATTTTTCAGTCACCTGTGAACCATTTTTAACAAAAATGCTAACAGTGCGATTGTTCTGTTAGAACATCTGATATGGAGCTCAGTTATCCGTGTCCACACTCTCTCCATCAATCTGTTTTAAAAACTCCAACAAACTCATTTCGTCTCCGTGTCTGTTTGACTAACAGGCCGCACGTTTATCATCTCACTGCTAACAAACAAACGAAGCTTCAGAGCCTTCTCTCCTTCAGTCGACTCGTTACATTAAACTAGCGAGAAACACTGAGGTGAAAAAAGAAGAAAGAGTCCTGCGTACGTTGAGCGCTGCCTCGCCGCACTTCTCAATGGCGGCCAGGCCCTGGTTGTGGATGTGGGTCTCTAGAAGTTTCTTCAGCTCACCGAGACCGTCTGTGATCCGCGACACCAGGTTGTACATCCTGCCCAGGTCTGAAACACACAGAGAGAAAAAGCTGCATGTGTGAAACAAAAATATTTCACTGTCAGCGTCGCAGTGCCGTCTCTCCCATCCAGCAGGTAAACCGACGCCCCCAAAAAGCCCAGACCAGGTGGAGACAAACGACACGGTTACCTTCGTTCTTGTCAGCATCCAGGAGGTTCTGAAACTCTGTGTGGAAGATCTCCAGATGCTTCTCGATGAGGACTTGCTCACACTTTCGGGCCAGTTCGTCCTGGGTGGATTCATGGAGGTAAACCTGCACACGCCGCTGCTCCTCCAGGAGACGGGCCTCTGCCTGAGGAAACGCACAGGGAACAGAGGAATCAGGAAAGCAGACAGACTCTGGTCATGACTCCAAGCTCCACGTCTGCTCATTCACCCACAGCTGTTTGCAGCTGGACAGCACAGCGCCTACCTTCTTCATGTACTCTGTGACGGGGTTCTGCTGCAGGAACTCTGTGCTCTCACGCGTGTAGAAACGTTCTGTGTCAGTGAGGAACTGACATTCAAAGTACTCTTTGTACACGGACAGCGTGGGGCCTTTGGCGAAGGCGTCCTCCTCGTTCAGGCCCAGCTCGACTGCAGGAGGACAGAGGTGGGATTAATGAAAGCATCCACATCCCTGTTAACACATCCAAAACAAAAGTGTCTACAAATCTAATTTAGTCTGAAACGATCCTTTTATTTAAAATAACAATAATGTAATATCTGCTCGCAGACAGAACTCTGAGCAGATTCTGACTCAGAGGTCGGATCACGTGTCAGTCACAGTGAGCCACCAGCTTCATTCAGCCCTGTGTTGCTGTGGTTAGCATCAGCTGTGAGGAGGCATTTTCACATTTCTTCATGTTAAATCTTAAACATAATGTATGTGTGACCTTTGCAGAATAGATGTTAGGTTACTAACTCTGAAATCATTCAAATCATTCAACAGCTGCACAAAAATCAGTCAGAAAAATCTCCAGCTGGGTTTAATTAGTCAGATTTTCAGCTCCTGTGAACACGTGTGCAGACTCCAGCACCTTCACAGGTGGTGCATGGGTAGTAGATTTCATTTATTTATATGGAAGTGAGACAGGTTAAAACACTGCAGACAGGTGTTTCGCTGCCTCTCCTGTTAAACCCAACACATGATGGTGTCTCAGAGTTGCTGCTTGTGAGTCTCCACAGCCTCTGTTCAGAGCTCCCAACAAACAAAGTAGAATTTCACATTAGCCTGAAAGTTATCCACAGCTCTCAGTCTGTTTCTGATCATTGCTGATACTCATAACCTGCTTGTGTTTGGTTACTCCTCTGTTGTACTCGAGGACCTACCATAAGACTGGACAACACCACTGATGAGCCGGGTGTTGATGGTCTCACCGTTCCTCTCTCTCTCTATCAGCTTCAGAACGGCGTTTGTTACCTGACAGGGAGAGAGGTTCAGTTCAGTAAACAAGCAGAATTCAGCATTTTAATCACTGCGCTGTTTCTTTAAGAAGGAAAACTGTGCACACCTGTTTGTTGAGGGGTCGGAATAAACACTCCCTCCAGGTCACGAGTGCCAGCTGAGAGGAGGCAGAGTGAAAGAGGAGAGAAGAACCACAAGTTTAATAAAACAGTTTGTTTGCTATGAATCTGTTCCTACTGTGACCGGGTCAAGTAAAGCTTTTCTGTAACTGCTGTTTGGGGACAGGTGACGTATTTAAATTGGCTTCTTAAGGCCTTCCTGGACCTAAAGGAACTGTCAGACTTACCGAGTATATCTCGTAGATGCCCTTGCGTCCCTCGTCACACTCTCGTCTGACCCAGTGGCGGTTGAGGTAGGCGCAGATCCCGTTGAGGACCTTACTGGAGAAACGGTAGTCCTCCCACTGCTGGGTGTAAAACTTCAACACGCACTCGTCCATCAGATCCTCGCCATCCTGCGGACGATAACACGGAAAGCAAAGGGAGGGGGAGTTGAAAGGTGTCCGTGGTGCACTCGGTGAGGCTGCGACTGGTAACCGTGGACTCACCTTGAGTAGGCTCGTCAGGTAGTTCTTCAGGAACTCCTTGAGCCGCTTGTAGAGCTCCAGGCCTACAAACTGAGCCCCGCCTGGAGTGGTGGACTTTTTGGAGGGCTTTGCTGGAGGCACGGAGCCCCGGCCCTGGCTGGACTGGTGGACGCTGGTGCAATAGTTATATACATGTCTGATCGAAGGGTTAAGGTGCACACGTCACATCAGGGTAACCGCTGCATTCCTCACATCTGGCTGCTTGTACCATCAAGAGCAAGTATGTGAGGAATGTCCTCTGCTGTCGTTCTCTCTTTTATGCATGAAATCACAGCACATTTCCACAGAGCCCAGTTTAAACCTGGGCCGTCTGCAGGGACACGACCGCAGCTTTGAGCTTTCACGGCCGGGTGGATTTTATTTCATACTTCAGGGAAATGTGCAACCTTTAGCAGGAAAGGTGCACTAGGGGATAATCAGCTCTTCAGACTCTACGCTCACATCACGTCCCCTGCAGATGCATTTTATGGAGTTAAACCTTTTCTTTTTACACAGACAAACATTATAAAGCCTTTTGAAACCAATTTTTAAAATATACTCAAAGGTTAGAGAAAAGAATCTGTGGAGGTAAGATTACAGTGTGAACATCAAGCTCAGGGTCAGTGAGTAATCCAAACCCTGCAGCAGCATCTTAAAGACTAACCTTGTGTTGTCAATCTCAGATATTCTTTTCCCTGAAGGTCTGTTTGGCTCCGCCCACCAGGGACCCTCAACATGAACTTCTACTGAGAACAACGTGAACTTCATCCTACATGTTCCCTGTGCTGATGTGTTTGTATGAGCTTCACCAAACCTCCAAACATGGCTGTCGGAGGTTTCAGTCTGTCACTCAGAACGCGGCACATCCTAACGAACGCTAACATCAACATCACATCATTGGACTCTTAACTCTCAGCGTCTGTTTGCCTTTAGAAACCAAAACCTGTGTGAGAACGTCAGAAGAGCTAAAGCACAGACAGTTAAAGCAGCGATGCTATGAGATTAACACTGAAGACATGTTGCTGGTTTTTCTATTTATGGCAGGAGATTAAGAAATCTCCATGTTCTTGCCTTCAGGCTAAGTGTCTCTGAAAATGAAACCACTGCAGGCTTATGAATATACGCCACCTATCTCAGCTGTGGAGGCACTCGTACAGCGTCTGTTGTTGTTTGTTGTTTATGGTTTGTTTCTTGGCTGCTATGACAGAAATTTCTAAACGTTTGGAAAAAATAAACCAAATCTTCATCTCATCTGGAGTTCCATCATCTTATTTTCTATTTAGTCTTACAGTTTGTTGTAAGTCTGGATAACCGAGCGTCTAACAAAGAGTTAATGGAGCCAAATGTCTTCATCAGAAAGTGAAATTCTTTCAAACACAACTTCTTAAACCACAAAAACACTGCTCTGAATGAAAAGTTTGCTTCCTGTTTGCTCCGTGTGTGAAACTCATTAATGGAACAAACCACTAGAAAAAAAGTTTGGGCTTCAGAGAAAAGGAAGTAACACGCTCGTGAGATTAACCATCTGAAACAAACAAACACACACACATGGAAATATTTGCTGTTAGGTTGTTAACTTTTAGCACTAAAGGGATATTGCAGTTCTTTTTAAGGCAGCCACAGGGATTATTCATTAGAGGCAATAAAACAGAAGTTATGGCTGCTTGAATGTAGCAAAAATCCTAATCAGGGTCATTTTGGTTAATAATGTAATGCAATTTTTCAACTGCATTTTGTTTTTATAGTGCCAAATCACAACAACAGCTGCCTCAAAGCGCTTTATAGTGTAAGGTAAAGACCCCACAATAATACAGAAGTAGAAACCTGATTATTAAACACAATTATTGTTAAACATCACAGTTACTGGACCTGTGGCTTTGTACAGGGGATTTCCTGTAAATAAAACAAATAAATATGTATTTTAAAGAAAGAGGAGAGGATGGTGGGGATTGGAGGGGAGTCAGAGACAGACTAGGAGGCGTTTCTGACCAAAAACTGCTGTCGAGCCTCCACCGCAGGACGCCTGCAGCGAACACAGCCCAGCGTGGCAGCAAACGCAGCACTCGAGCGACTACAAGCTGACAGCCAACTGCCGTGCCCTGCCAAAAGAGGACCTAAGATCCTGAGCAGGCCAGAGCCAATCCGGAGCAGCTGAAGCCAACCATGAATAATCCTTCCACACCTACGGAAATCTCCAGAGCTTTACTGCCTCTAGATAGATCCCGTTACGCCAGTGTCAGAGTACTACTCCGAATGCTTACTGATTGTGCCTGCTCCTAAATACCCCTCCTGCCTTTTGCTCAGTAACACACTGGTTTATCACACTTAATAAAGCTGGTTTGTATGATGACACACACACTCAGCAGCACCCGCAGTCACACAGGATACGTGTAGAGTTCCATGTAGCGTGACTTGGCCATGCTTTGCCGCGTGTACACCTGCTGGATGCCAGCCCGCAGGTCATCCCATATCTGGTCCAGGCCTATCTGTTTCAGTCCGTGTGGGTTCTGGGTCCTATTTGACGACATCGTGGTGGAGCCCAGTGTCCTCTCCGCTCCCTACCAATGCCCTTCCTTTCCTGCTCCAGCGAGCGTGTGCTCCTCCCCCTGCGCCTCCTCTCCTTCGCTTGATTTCGGTCCCGACTGCCTCGCTCTGCTCTCAGAGTCTGAAGTCCATCTGGGGATGATGGCGGCGGCCTCGGGAAGCTGGTCGTCGGTTATGTGAGACGGGAAGGGGTCCCACTCTACACGCCTGGGTGGCGCTGTCTGCCACTCCTCCACCTAAAAGCTTCGGAAGTCTTCACCAGATGACCTGCAAAGAAAACAAAGAGACACAAAAAGCCACCTGATTAACAATCTTTGACTTAAAAATAAACAAAAGCTTCACCAAAACTTCTGTTTTTAAGGATTCACTTCAAACATACGGCACTGAAAAATCACTGCAGCAGGCCCTGCTGGTGATTAGCCAGGTAGGTTACCTGGATTTACCTTGTTGACACCTGGATCTGAGCCGGCAGACACAATGCTGACCAGACCCTGGCGTCAGTCAGCTAATGAGATTAGCCCACTTCAGCGCCTGCCTAGTTTCCCTTACCACAGCCTCACTGTACAAGAACTCCACCTCCACAGTCAATAAGGTTTTTTTTGGTTGCTAGGAGAAACACACATAAACACAATAACCTACATTTATAATCTGTGTTTACTTTGGAAGTATGGGAATGCATTCTTGGAGATTCAAAATGAATCAGAAAACACTGAATTGCCGTCTTGAAGGGCTAAAAACAATTAAACAGGTCTGTTTGGGAGTTTTTCAAACCATTGGCGTACTACCGGACAACTCCTCAGATCATATTTTGAAAGTTTGGGAAGTCAACAGGCAATTTATAATTGAAAAAAAGAAAAAAAAAAAAACCACTGGCAAACACATCAGATAAAAATTCAGACTGGCACATTTATGAGGGGGAAAAACCTTGTAAAGTCTTGTCTTAATTATATGAGTAGAAAAAAGGTGTTGTTGGGGTTTGATCATGCTTCGTGCGAGGTAGTGAATTTCTTTCCAGCTCAACTTTGGAACGTGAAGCCATGAGGTTCCTAGATTCAGGAAAGAGTTTAAAAACCCATCCTGTGGGAAAGACTGAGTCACGACTATCGCACCATGAGGAGGGTAAACATCGGCAGCACGGAGAGGCCGGATCATTAGGGATAACAGAGAGACCTACAGCTGTAATTTCATCCCTGCTGACAGGACACGAGCAGGAGGTAAACCAACGCCACGGTTTGCAGCGTCAACATCTCTGAAGCCACAGAGACGCAGAGAGACCGAGACACTAGGAACAAAGCAACCAGAGGTCTGAACTACAATCCCGTCACACACAACAATTAAGCCTAAAAAAGTTTACATAATTTTTTTTTTCCCCCCACTCGACTTACTGGCTCTTTGTTTTGATTTACAATCACAAACTGAAGAATCTGTATGGTTAGGAAATATGCACAGGTAGCAAGCAGTATGTAAGCTAATAAGCTTTTTGAGCATATGTTCTGTGTTCGCTGCCATCATCCTGTCAGGAAACAAAGTCTTTCACCAACTGCAGCCCTTGCAGCTGAGACTGAGTCATCACTTGTAAGGACGTGGTCTAACAGAGACGGTGTAGTGAGGGCTGAAAACAGACCTTAACTTATAAAGAAGATATCGTGGGACAGAAGGCAGAGTAGATAAGGCTGTTCTTAGTTACAGAGGCCTTCAGCTGAGAGCTGGACACAAAGACTAAACCAGCACATTTCTCTCCAATGTTGAAGTCCTGATTTAAACAATAAAATCTGTCCTCAAACATCAAGTTCATGAAGTTTGAAGTCACATGAGGCTAATAAACCTATTATTAGTATTATTTTAGTATAAACAGCTCTATTAGTTGGTATAATTATACCAACTAAAGTAAACAAACAGTGTTTTTAACTTTTATGAACATTAGCTGACCATCCAGGAATAAAAGGTTAGGAATAAATGACAGATTGCTGTCCTTAAAATCACAAATAACCTCGATGGATTTTTGAAGCTCTGCGGGGAAATGACAGAAGTGAAATAAAGAAAAGCTGCTCGGCACGAACCTTGTGAGTTATTAACATTTGATGTTATGTTTAAAAGAGAATGGGTAATCATAAAAAGACACAGCTCACTGCTAGCCCATGTTTATAATTCTGATTATTTGAGAACAGACATGAAGAGGGAGAAAACAGACTGAAGCTGCTGCTGTGTGACTGGAGGAGGAAGAGGAGGGTGGACGGGCACAAACTGCTGCTTCGTGTAGGCAAGCGCTGCTATATTTAGCAGGAGCAGGCATGACCACTCACGGCTATCAGGCCAGATATTCAGGACGTGACACACGCGAAATCGTCTGTTTACTTCCTTCCAACGACCAGTCTGGGTGATTGCAGGTCGTTTCAACTACAGCTCTGCTTCTGAAGGCGTAGAAAATGAAACACTGGAAATGGGTCTTTAATTGAGACCTTATGTGAGCGTCTAACAGGCAACTGCTCAGATATAATACGCAGTGTTCCGGAAGAAATAACCGACTCGTGTTGGCTTCTTTCAAGAGATATGGCCAAAAATATTTATCACGATATATATTTGAAAATTTGCGATAACGATATAACTGACGATATAATTGACACTAGACAAAATACTTTACAACTCCACAACTTTATTCGTGCAAAAAAAAACCACCATCAATGTATTTTCACTTAAGCAAGCAGCTGTTTTTTATGTGCATTAAAGTTATATAAAAATTAACAGTGCAAATGCAAATTCCTCGCTGACAGTTTAACCAAAAGGCATTTCCAGTGGAAATTGGCCAACATATCCTCAGAATAACCATGTATAACATCCACAAAACTTAAAAAGAGGTTATACACACACAATACGGTAATATTATGTTGAAGCGCAGTACGTATCACTCCGCGAGGCTCCTGCCTACGATAGCCGTAATGCTCCGACAATCCATCAAGCGGTGTGGGTTCGTAGCTTAGCAAAGTCGTACTGAAACATTTGACAGATTTTCGAGCGCCGTGTAGCACATAAAATCGTTTCGAGGTCAGTAAACACAACCAGAATTCATACATAAGGCACACGGGATTATAAGGGGCACTGTCCATTTTCAGAGAAATCAAAGGATTGATTTTAAGTGTGCCGTATTTTCCAAACAACACGGTAATAACGACGGCCCGCTAGCATGCTCTACCAAAAATAGTACTCTGTTGTGTATCTGACGGACCAAAGCTAAACCAGTTCCACACCACTGAAGTTGCAGCATTCTTACAAACCAATTCTGGTTCATCCGTTTCATTCAACATCCACTTTCGCCCTTCTCATTCTCCGTCGCCGCCATGTGCGTATGTAAACAAAGGCACTGCGCATGCGTGTTTTACCCATATTCTATCGCCATATTTCATTTTCTTATCGTTGCCCGACATTATACCGGTATTACCGTGAACGGTATGATATGGCCCAGCCCTACTTCTTTCTGACTGGAATCACAGTAAAACTCGCTTTTACGCCACCTGGGCTACAGCACCTTCTTCACTGCTGCGGGCTTATCAAATTCCAAAACCCTACATCGCCTTGTTCTCAAGTTATTGTATTCACAAGACGTTACGAAAACTTGTCCTCAGACCTTTTGACCTTGAGGTCGCGTTCACTCAAATTCATGCTCCTACTCGTTCACAAACTTGCATGTCCTCGCAGATTTCTGTAATTCTCACTTGAGACACTGCAGTGTGATGAAGATGAGCACTGACGCCACTGAGGAAGATCCTAAACACAGCACGCAGCTCCAGCTCAGCTTGTTTCAGACAGGGGACGTACCCAAGGGCTTATTTTGATCTGTGAATCATGAAAAGCTGCTCTAGTATAACACTAAAAATAGAAATGAGTGATGTCCACTTCACAGCAGCCTCGCATGTTTGTTTTCCTCCCTGAACTTATTAGCAGTTTCATACTGAGTCAAGCTTTGTAACCTTTCGGCTCCTCTTCAGCAGATCCTCGCTTAAACTCACAAAAGGTAGCCCCTACCTGAGCTGTTGCCGTGGCAACTGGGGCAGACAATACCTGTGAATACTCATTGGACCACAGCAGGTAAGAGTGTAAGAGCGCTCAGTCTCCACCGTTTCCTGTTCTTGCAGCGGTGAGAAAGGTGCCCTTCACGGCGGCGCTGTGATCAGCTTTCAGATTCCCACAGCAGCAGGTATCCAGTGCCTGACCTATAATCAGCCCCACAGCTGTGTGACGGCGAGTAACAGGAAACGGAAACTTGCAGAGAGCTTGTTGTGAAATGGGAATCCCAGCCCACGGTTATCAACAACGCCTCTGTGTGCAGCAGGAAGGCAGCGGAGCTCAGAGGTCGTGACTCGTGTCAGCGGACAGCTGACCCAAATAAGTCTGAACCACAGACATCAACAAGACCCACAGGAGTCCATGTCTGTTTATGAAGAAGCTTCATGATGAGGAGCAACAAAACGCAGCTCCTCTTCTCTGGACTTTAACTCTAAGGTCTCAATAAGTGCAGGAGAAAGCCGAAGCACCACCTGTGGCTTCCCAAGAGGTTTAAGTACATTGTGCTACTGGCCGCTGGGCGCGCTAACAAGCACACTGACAGGTGCTGTATTAACTATATTCTTCTCACTTAAGTGCTCTAATCATACGGTTTATGTACAATAATAAGTTAATGTGGTTTATGCTTGCTTTGCCCCTTGCTAATAAGCCGTATGCACCAAAAGTGGTGTCACAATTGCTGGAGCGCGCTGCAGTTTACTCTGCTTCCTGTTTCAGCTGCTTCTACTCCAATAACAGAGCTGAGGTGGACGTTTTTCCCTGAGAAGAAACACGCATCATTAGGAGACTGCAGCGAGCGCTCGTGCACCAGAATGGTCGTCGTACTGGTCGTCAGATGGCATCATGGCAACCATTACTAACACAAACTACGCATTTCTAAAATGGCCCTGCTGAACAGCATTCTGGGTAATGCTAACAGTGTGCTGTGGACTGGGCGGAGCTCATTCAGGAACAGTAAAGACAGAACGATGAAGAAAAGAGCAGAGACATCAAAGAGAGCCATGTCTGCCACTTTTAAACAGGCAGACTTGTTTCACTTCATTTCTTCTTCTGTCCTGATTTTCATTGTGGGCGGAGCTTCAGCACCTCCAGGTAACCAGGTGAGTCAAGAACAACATGTCACTCAAAGTTTTAAACCAGGAGACAGAAAAATCTGTTCCACAAAGTTATTCATTCCAAAATGGAGCTTAATGAGCCAGATGTGAAGACGTGTGAAAACAGCTGTCTGGGTTACTCCCAGTTTGTTTTCATGTCCACCGTTTCTATAACTTACTTTTAGAGTTTGACGACTTCGCTTTGAAATCCTATTTCAGTCCTGTTCATTAAAACCAGCCTTTCCAAAATAATAAGTGTATTACAAATACATTTTATTACCATTTACTACTTTGACAGTTGAAGGTCATTTTAACTGACGCACCCCCAAAAAGTTTCTCCCAAAGTCAAGATTACAGTTACTTCTTATCAGAGACGACTGCAAACGGTTAAAAGCTTTAAATCAGCAGCACAATTAGAGCCAATGAATAAACCAAAAACTAAAGCAGAACGTCTCTCCCTCCACAGCACTTATGGCTTCAGTTCTATTTACACGTCAGTGTGAACAGCGTCTCACAGACTTTGTACTGAAGAGTTAACAGGTTTAAGACACACCTCTGTCAGGTCAAGTCCAGAAACATTTGCTGTAAGTTCTTACCCTGCGGTCGGCTGCTGCAGAATAACTTCAAAGCCTCTGTGAGCTTTCATATCAACCTCTCTACCTGATGATCACCTGTCCCACAGTGTAGCCGACAGGTAAAGCGACTCCCGAGGTTCACAGCTCACCTGCATTTTTCTGGTTTCTGAGCTCGAGTCGAGCGTGAGAGAGGTTTGCTGAACGGGAAGGAAGCAGGAAGAAAGAGAGCGAGGAACAAGCAGTGCTCAGTAAATCAGATTAGCCCAGTATCAGTGTGTCTGGGACAGACTCCACAACCTATTACCCTACATTTACCAGGAAACAAACCACAACCAAACACACCAACACCTGCCAGCGCGCTTCACACACCACCTAGAGTTCACATGGGAGCTTTACCAACAGAAGCAAACATTAAAAATCAGCCGAATCTGAACCACTGTGACATAAATCGGCTTCTGATGAGCACGCAAACAAAACAACTTCATATCCAAGGATCTCAAACATCAAGCAGACGAACCCTCAGAGTCCCAGATGATACAACAGGATCATCTTAACTCGTGTGACCAAGAGTACACATTACTATGTACAGCTATACTTTTAAATCATAAAATGTTTCCTAAAATTAATTCATCATGTTTACAGTAAATGATCCACTGCTGTGGTGAAAACATTTTCTTTTTTTTTTAAATTACAGCAGATTTATTTATTTGCGTTTTTTTAAGTGAGGAAAACCCAAAGAAAATTCCTTGATTTAATTTACATAAGCATGTAAGCATAAGCAAGTTTAATAACCCGCTTGTTAAACGAGCAGCTCCCAGAGGCCACCTGGGTCAGGAAAACCCTGTACAGGTCTATATATAGTTTGGTGACACTGACTGAACTGTGTCGCAGACCTGGACAGAAACCATCACTGATTCCTGTCAGTGATGCAGCGTGAGGTTTATTATAGACAAAAAGAATTTCCATCTCTTCTGGTTATTATTATCATCATCATCATCAAGGACATTTTACAGACATTATGAATCAGACTAATTTAGGAAATAATCAGCACATCAGCCAATAATGGAAACATTTGTTCCTTTGCGCTCTATGCACTGATGCACACCCTGGATCAGCTTCTACACTGACACCAACCTAATCAGATTGATTATGGCCTTTATTAAATCTATGCTCAGTTCACTTATGTCAGCTCCTCTCAGTTTGAGCTCATGAAACTTTATATTAATATCCTTTGAAATATGTGGAAAAACACTGATATCAGGCTGCTACACTCATATCTGTACGTATGTTCACGTCAAGTAAAACTATATGGTGTAAATTTCTAACAGTGATATTAATGTGAACATCACAAATAGTAGGTTCAGTAAATTTAACCAAACATCAGAAATAAGTACACGTTTTCCCTTTCCCACCTTTAAATCTCTTTATTAGCCATTTCCAAGTATTCCTAATGACACCGTCCTGTTTACAAACCGCATCATGTCCACAGAGATCACAAGTCATCTTTACGCTGCTTTAACAGGCAGATTTCAGGCGTCCATGCTGAGCAGAGAAAGGATGAGACATCTGAACTCAGCATGAGGCAGCGAGCTGTTGTGAAGGAGCCCATCATGAGGAGCAGAGGGCAATCAGAAAAAAATAAATAAATGTATAAAAAAATCACTTTACATGCATATTTCCCATCACGTTACACACGGAAAAGCAACATAAGTCTGAAAGCCACAGATCGAAGGATATCCAAGTGCCACAAACAGCTCCACAACATCAATAAAGGCGTCAGGAGGAAGGCACACAGGCTGTATTTTGGGGTTATTTCAAGCTATAAAGAGGCTGACCGAGCTCAAAATATGACCGAGCATTTTCTTTGTTGTGTTTTGCCCTGTGGCAAATCCACCAAATAACCACGCAAGTGAGGAAGGATGGGTCTGCAGCTATTTTATCGTGGTTACTATACAAACCTACAATACACCTTTTATGCTACCCCTGAGTTCTTCCTCTGTGTTCACTCTCAGCACAGCTGTAACAGCAGGTCTGCAGGTCAAGGTCAGCATCAATATTCAGCACTTGTTAAGTTATTCATCAGTGTCCAGCATTACATTTTCCATATTTCCAGAACATGTTAAGAGTTTTACTGGACCATTTTTCCATTACACCATATACTCTTAGCTGGCTCCATCTACAAAACACAGCGTATTAGTAGATTTTGATGACTAATATAAATAAAAACTAATTAGCTACTAAAGCTTTAAGATAAATGTAGTTTAGCACCTTGTGCACTCGCCCTTGTATGTTGCTAGAAATAGAGAGCCGAGGCTTCACGTTGCTTAAAACTGAGCCCAGTTTATTTTTTTTTTTTAAGGAATCTGTGTCGAGCTCCACGGAGTCGATGAAGAGGACAGGAAGTCAGATGCAGAATCAGCAGAGAGAATGAGCTCAATTTTCAAAATAAAAGAGCCCAAGCAGACTAAGTTCTTCTGAAACACCTGGAATATGATTACAAAGCTGGAACAAAACTGCATCAGTCATGACACCAAAGACACACACCTGGTGTGTTTTGGGGGTAAATCTCCAGCAAGGTTTACAAGAATCTGCCAAATTTACAGATGGAAGCCAAACAAGACGTCTGTCTGTTTACGGGCAGATTTCATTTCATCTTCCTTTCCAATCCCACAGTTTTGTCACTGTAAAACAAATAGAAGTGGATGAGAACAGCTGAGGAAGAAAAACACTTTTCTTCATGTTCAAGCTTGCTGATCAGGCAACACCTGCTGTAAAGGTTTAGATTGTGATCAGTTTCAAGTCAAACCTTGTTCTTTAATGTACGTCTGCGTTAATTTTAACCCTTCTGAAACCCCACGCCACGACCTGGTGTGGACGTCCCTGAGAGACCGATGGATCAGCTCAGAGAGAAAAAGCCCACCGCCATCAAAACTGCAGAGCAGGACACAAGTGAATAAATGCTGACATCGTCGTCAGGCACTTGCAAAGGCAAGGCCATAGCTCTTAGATTCAACACAAACTTACAGAATTAAACTTTAGCACCATCTTCAGCGATGTAACAACACTTCAGGCTGCTCTTATAAAAGTGAGCCCTGCTCCGGTTTACAGTTCATGCAGATCTACAGTCAGTCACAAATGTGAAACAAACTCTTCGCCTTGTCGCTGTATTTTTCACAACTCTAATAAACATTTCCTTATTTCACTACCTCAAACACTTCATTTAATGGTAAACCAGCTGATACCAGCATGAAAAGCAAATCAAGCAAAGGTTTGATTCACAGGTGAACTCAACTGCAAGGAGCCGGCCAATCAGTGTGCTCGACGTCATTTTTAAACTCAGGCCATCAAGTTTTGTTGAACCTGCACGTGCTGAGCAAACAGTGTTAGAAACAAGATGACGTGAACTATCAGAAACATTTCAGCTTTAAGCTTTTACATTTGAGCAAAAGGGTCAGTAAGAACAGCAGGACAGTAACAGGTTCAACAGAAGTGTAAATATAACTGCTCTTTGGCATCTTTTTATGTTTAGACTCTGAAGTCTGTCTTTAGCCCACTATAATAAAGGCCTTTTGTCACCTGTTGGTCTAATAATCTGTTTTCAATCAAAATACAATACTTAACACTATTCTTCAAAATAAAAGCCCTGATAAAGAAAACTAGCAGGCCATAAACCCAGGGAAGAAACTTCTCTCTTTTAAAACTCCTCTGAACTGCAGCATTTTAAAACTGCGTGGGGGGATCGGCTTTAAAATCAATATAAAGACAAACTCAAAGGAGGAGAAAGCACAGGTAGTAAGGTGATTCTGATTACACAATTTTAGTCAAACTGAGCCGATTACTTCACAATTACATACTGCGAAGACGCAGATTTATGGAACAAAGTTTAAAACTTAGACTCAAGTTATGGTAAAGTCCATTTCGACACCTAAAAACACATATTTAAACACTTCATGCCATTGTGGGGGAAAAAAAAGTGCCATACAGCGCTTCATTTAAACAAATATTTATACAGCAATGCCCTCACTTCTTTGTTTTTCTCCCTGAGGAGCAAAACAAGCAAGGAAAAGGAAAAAAGCATCACTTTTTCTGATTTGTTTAGCTGAATATATTTAATTAAAAAAAATGCAGAAGACATTCCTTACACTATTAGCCAAAGTCTTGGCATTTCTTGACATGTTGTACAGTGAGCCCTCAAAGAAAGAAAGAAATGTATCAATCCAAATTTAACATTTCTGTTTGTCAACATGTACTGAGGTGAGGAGAGCGGCACAACAGCCACTGGGGGCTCAGTCATGCTCTCAGGATGGACTTCATCCAGTGGTGTATCAATGGTCAGAATTATAAACAGAGACGTTTAGATTACGAGTCACCATGCAATCCCATAGTTACTCATGAAAGCAATGAGCCCACACACACTCTCCATGTAGCAAAGACATATATGAATAGAAAAACAAACATTTGACGACTATCAGTTATGGATTCACCTCCACAGAGGCACTGAAGCACTGTGGGATCATGTTGACGGAGCAGAACAAAAGACAAACATCCAAAGAAAAGCTTTGAATGTCTGAAGCCTGGAGGACTTTTTAAAAAGTGCTCAGATAACATGATTCAAACTCCTTAGACTTGTAAAAACTCGGATTTTGACTTATTTATATTTATATTTTGAATAAATCGCTGCACACATTTCCCATTACTCCAGAAAAACACAAAGGAGTGAGGTGTAACTCAACTCAAGACTTTTGCTGTATATTGTCCTGTATCCTGACAAATTCTAGGACTCCATAAAAGGGAAGAAATAATAAGTGAACTAAACTAAAGAGTTAGAATCCGGTACAATTGTCATCGACTCTTAATATCTCGTTTTAATGATCAGTGTCTAAAATAAGTGCACTATTTAAATTAAGGAGAACTGTAAGGACTTATATCCAGGAATCTTTTCCAACAGCTGCTTCTCTCTGGCAGCTCAGTGTCAGCACTACCTCTGACTTCGAGCTTCTCCTAATATCTCAGGAAATGAGCGACCGTATCGCTGCTCCGCTTCACCAGTTGTTCCAGGAGTGCGTCCTGTTCGAATGACCGGACCGCACCGCACCGTTCACAGGGCTGTGCTCGAAAAAAGCCTACCCCCAACGGATACTTGGGTATATTTGGAATATAATGATCCCCGGTGTCTGTTAATTTGGAAAATATTCGCTGTGATTATTCCCCGGAATGGAGTCAGGCGCTGCTACGCAATACTGCTAGCTCCCATTAGCCTCTGAGGCTCGATTAGCCTGGTAGCTTCGTCTGCTGCCCGAACGCTGGATGGACCAGCTTCAAATCAAAGCACAGCCTCTATGTGACCCACACTTATCAATCGCTTACACACATGTGTGGTACTGGGACTGTATTCAACATAAAGGCTGTCTTCTTACAGTCAAAGGCAGAGGCCAGGACAGACTAACAGCCTGGTGTAAAATGGCAGCCTAGCTCCTCGAGCTTCTCAATAATGAGTCAGGAAAACAGTTCGCTAACCGCCTAGCATTAGCCTGCTGGCTCTCCGCTTAGCAAGCTGAGAGAAAAAAAATCTCCCCGGCCCAGCTCTAAAATGTCACCTTACCATTTTAAGGCAGTCCCAGTCACTTTGTAATCGCCGGATGAGCTGTTTTTCAGTCCCAAAATCGGTGTCCCGCCGCCGTCTCCGAGTGTGTTTGCTGTCGGTTGCTAACTACGACTGCTGCGCTGCTTCGTTCGCACAAAGATCAGCTCACAGCGCCGCGGCCACTGACTGCAGTTGCTTTCAGGCTCCCTCGGAAATACGCATACACTCTTTATTATAAAATAATACGAGGGCTATGAAATACGGACGTTTGTTTCTGCCACTGAAAAAAAACATGCCAGACAGAGGTTAGTAAAAATTTCAACTAACTGACTCAAAGTTGAACTTTTAAAATAATAACTTACATTTTTAACTTAACTCTGCCTGGCATTTTTTTTCTGTAACTGAAAATTACTTCATAAATAACACTGTGAAAATAATATTGGAAGGGTTTTTTTTTCCAGAATATTCCAAAATGAAGTGAAAATACTATCCTAGATGAAATACTAATAATACAGTCTAAATAAAATCCAAATACTGACAGTAAAGTTGAAATGCTTATGATTTACCCCCTGACTATTTGGATAGATGTGTATCAGTGGTTTGGTGTGCAATACTAGTTAAATTGTGAAATACTTCTCTGTATCTGCAGTTATAACATCTGGAGTTCCACAAGGATCTATGTTGGGGGACTGTTGTTGTTGTTGTTGTTGAACATTCATCCTTCCAGTCAGTTAGCCTGGTGAACTCAAACCCAGGACCCTCTTGCTGCAAGGCAATGCTGCTAACTACTTTTAACCAATTTTAAATTTGACAAACAAATAGTTGCTGAGGTAGAGAACACTTTGTTCTAACTCTAAAATTCCCCAAAGATGTGGGGAAAACATGCTTGTTACAGGCTAAACATCTGTTTTGTCAAACATTTACCACCTGCTGATCTCTGAAACTGTGGCTCATGGACAGTTTGTTGTTGTTGTGGTTTTTTTTAAATGCAAGTATCAATACCATACTGGTACTGGTATTGGATCCATACTTTGTTTCTGTCCTTTAAGTTCAGCATTCATGCACTGAATTGTGTTCATTTGTGTTAAATAAATCAGTATTGGTATCAGCAATACTGGCCCTGTATTTATTTGCTATCATATCAATACCAAAATTTGCAGCATAGCCCAGCACTACCGTGTGTGTAGACGGAGCCTGAGAACCAAAACTTGTGCTCAGACTTTGTGTTTACAGTCTATTAATGGTACTTATTGTAAATAACTGTGTTTAATGTAAAGAGACAACTGATTTTAGTTTATGCTGAACTTCAGTAGAACTAAGCCTGTAGTTATGTTCATTATCAGTTAGAGCCCCTCCTCATCCTTTTCTTCTTCTTCTTTGGTGCAACCCTATAAATACAGTGTACCCCTTTGGCCTCTTCCCTTTCCTACAATTCCCCTGTGGGAGAGGTTGGTGTCCTTTCTTTTCCAACACTGTACAACACACATACACAGTATATTTAGCCACCCTGATGTTTCTGATTGTGTTTTTAGTTCAATTGTTGTCATCATTGTGCCTGTCTTTGCTAGATGCTGTAAATGTGTAGTACATGTGTGCCGCATATGTGTTATAGGCACAGTCAGTGCTAGCA
The DNA here is from genome assembly GCF_036321145.2 of Pelmatolapia mariae. Lineage (NCBI taxonomy): Eukaryota > Metazoa > Chordata > Actinopteri > Cichliformes > Cichlidae > Pelmatolapia > Pelmatolapia mariae. The sequence continues at coordinate 4,878,450 of NC_086235.1, read as the reverse complement.
TGAATAGATCATTCTTGCTAGCTTGGAAGTTGTGGTGGGCTGAGCTAACCCTCTTCCCTGCTGTTTGTATTTGGTTGTAGGAGCTGGAGCGGGCAAGTTAATTACTTGGAGGCCTTTGTTTCTTTTTACCTTTCATTGTCAGACACAACATAACATACCTTCATACCGTGTACATTATAACATACCTATAATAGATCCATATTTTGTAATATATCTATATTACTGCCAAAGCACTTTCTGGATGGATGCAAACTGCATTTCGTTGCCTTGTACTTGTAACATGTGCAATGACAATAAAGTTGAATTCTAATTCTAACAACGCAGGAACACACCGGTCACATATAGATGTGATTTACAGTATGTTTTGGGTTTTTAAAACCTTTTTTGCATGCATGTTTGATTTATATTACTATTCCCACAGCTTGTATCTTGGCTGTGTTTTTGTATTTTATAGCTTAGTCAATATGGTGCATACCTGCCAAAGAGATTACAGATGGAGATTAGCTAGGAGCTAAATCTGGTACAAGGCATTTTACTGCTGTGTGATCAGTGATTTTGTGCAGGCTCTGTAACATGCAAAAGAACAAACAAAGAATGAAAATAAAGTTATCCACCAGGCTGCTGTCAGCCTGGTTAAGCTTAACATTGAGTCTTTTTTCAAATTAAACATTAATCTGTGCTCTACAGCAGAAAACACAGAAAAGACAGTAGAGCTGCGAGTGCTAATATACATGTACGATACTTTTTTTGCAGTTTTTAGAAATGCGCTTGTTCAGCATGTGGCTCAAATATAACGAAGATCCAAACCCCAAATGACTTTAATTTAAATGACTTCAAACATGCATGTGTAGGCTTATCATTCAAATCTGATAAAAAACCGTTTGAAACACTGGTGTTTTAATCCAAAAATCAAGTTTACAAAGATTTTATTGGTTTAAAGTTAATATTGTTTGTCTTGTCTTTATATAATAGTTTTTACTTTAATTACATTCCTTATATTTTCTCATTAAATGACCAGAAATTAGAATTTTTTAATACTGGAAGAACAAACACAAACAAAAACATACTAACACTGAAATGTCTGAGTTTCCCCGCATCCCCTGAATGCCGCACCTGCTCCACAAAGTCGCCTCCCTATAAGGACTACAATCATGGCCTCGCAAAACAATTACAGCTGCTTTCCTACAGCTGTCACGCATGCGCAAAGGTGGGTTTTAGTTGCCATATGACACATTTTAATTATGCATTCGTGATACAGAAGAATAATTCTGACATTTAGCTTCCTGCCCTTTAATGTGTGTATGTGAAGGTTATGCAAAGAATTCAAATGGCTCCTCTGACTTGCATTTGACTCATTCTAATGAAACATTATAAAAATAACCACAGTCCTCGGGTTCACTGTGTCTGTGCTTCTCGTTGTGCTGTGATCGTTCTTCATGATGGTGTTTTCCAACAGGAAGCTGAATGGTCTCCAGTCACCTTTCCTCTGTGTGCAGTGTGGTGGTCAGTCATCACCGTTTACCCACCCTGTGCACCGCCACAGCCTCTGAAACAGGCAGAACACGACCTCTGCTGGCATGGGAGGAAACACAAGCTTGGATTCTAGCAAGGAAGCATCCTCATGAGAGTCAAAGGGAAGGTGAATCCTCCCCGACCATGGCCGCTGATGCTCCTGCTTCACTTTTATCAGTAAATCCTGAGACGCAGGAGCTAAATTAAAGCTTCAGGTGTCACTGATTCTTTACATGTGTGCATACACAGATATATAAAGTTTTACAAAATCTAAAGAAACAATCTCCCTCTCACCTCCAGGTGGTGTTGTGTGTGTCTTCTCTAAGCTTGTATCAACTACCACCTGACAATTTGAGTTTTTTATGTTTCTATAGCAGCCAGATGTTGGAGGTTTCTACTGCAGCTGGAGGCTGGAGCTGCAGGTAACTGAAACTGTTTCTTTATAAAAGAGTTAAAAAAATTCTAAATAGAAATCAACACTGGCCAGATTCAGCAACCAGGGGCTCCACCCCAGACCGCTGCCTGATCCACAAAGCACCAAACCCCTACGACCTCTCCTGTGGGTAGAAATCAGAAATCCAGACATGCCTCAAACACCTCGTAGGTGAGGCATTCCCGGTCTTACCTCTGAAATGTCATTGGAGGCAGTTTCAGAGTCATGGAATAACACCGGAAAAACTTTACGATCTTCATCTTGAAGATGAGTTTTTCTAAATGTCAAAGAGCACGAGCGCTGCTTTCCACACTGAGCTGTGATGCAGAGAGAGAAACTAACTGCTTTAACATTTATTGTAAATATTAAGTGAACATATTTTTATTGTTATTGCGTCACCACTTATGACTGCCTCTCCTCTGTGCTGCGGTGTGGCCACAGCCCGTTTATGTCAGTTCTGCTCTGTTGTGTTTGAATTATGTAAGAGTGGCGTGAAGTGTTCACAGGCCACACCTCACAGTCGGTCAGAAGTGAAACGACTGTCAGAATTAAGAAGTGTTACGTGAAGTCTGTTTGTTGTAGCAAACGTTTTTATTTCCGGTGTTTGCAGCTTGAACACACGGACTCGGTCTGTTGGACACATGGCTGCAGATTTAATGAAAACTTCAAATAAAATAAAAACAAAGGTAAAGAAAATACAACAAAATCCTACATAGAAAAATGAATCTAACCAAACACATTCAACAGGTGAAAGACTGGAGTACCTGTGAGCAGTGAAACACCTTCTCTCTGTGTGTTAGCACACAACCTGGCCTGATTCAAGATGGCGCCGCGGATGGCAGCCTCGGTACTGCGCTCTCTCGCACTTTTCTTGTTTTTGTTTATTTTCTGCGCTTTTGGTCACTCAGACCACATCACTTTCTCCAGAGATGAACTGCTAAACATCAGGCAGTCGTCTCACTATAGTTCTTATCCATTTTTCACAAACCCGGAAAGTTTTTTGGAGATTTTAGTTGGAGGCGCAGCAGCTCTCTGTGGCTCCTGGAGGAGACGCAGACGGGGGACCCGCGCTGGTGCACTGGTGAAACTACGTCGGCGAGGATTCCGCACGGCACTCCCCTCCATTCACCTCGCGAATCTCCGCTCTCTTCCAAACAAAGTCGACGAATTACTGCTCTTAAACCGGACTAACAAGGACTTTGCACGCTCTGCTGCCCTCTGCTTCACTGAAACCTGGCTCAGTGAGCGTGTCCCAGACGCTGTCTTAAATCTGCCGGGCTTCCAACTTCACCGGGCGGACCGCGAAACGGAGCTCTCAGGGAAAACAAAGGGTGGTGGAGTCTGCTTCTACATTAATGAAGGTTGGTGTACTGATGTCACAGTGTTACAGAAACACTGCAGCCCACACTTGGAAAGTCTTTTCATCAATTGTAAACCGTTTTATTCACCGCGGGAGTTTTCTTCCTTCATGCTGGTCGGAGTTTACATCCCTCCTCAGGCCAACGCGAACAACGCACTGTGCGAGCTGGCTGACCAGATCACCACCCTGGAGAGGAAATTCCCGGACTCCTTTACAATTATCCTTGGGGATTTTAACAGAGCAAACCTCAACCACGAACTCCCTAAATACAGACAGCATATAGACTGCCCCACCAGGGACAACATCATACTGGATCACTGCTACACCACTCTAAAAGATGCCTATCGCTCTGTGCCCCGGGCAGCTTTGGGACATTCTGATCACTGCATGGTCCATCTTATTCCAGTTTATAGGCAAAAACTCAAACGTGCCAAACCTGTAGTCAAAACTGTGAAGAAGTGGACTAACGCAGCAAAGCAGGAACTACAGGACTGTTTTGACTGCACTGATTGGACTGTTTTTGAAGCTGCATCTGATAACCTGGATGAGCTCACGGACACTGTGACATCATACATCAGTTTTTGTGAAGACGTGTGTGTGCCAACAAAGACCTTTTGCACATACAACAACAATAAACCATGGTTCACTCCTAAACTCCAAAATCTTCGTAAGGCCAAGGAGGACGCCTACAGAAGTGGTGACAGGGCCCTGTACAAGCAGGCCAGGAACACACTGACCAAGGAGATCAAAGCAGCTAAAAGGGTCTACTCTCAGAAGCTGGAAGAACGGCTCTCAGCCAACGACCCTGCGTCAGTGTGGAGGGGCCTGCAGGAAATCACCAGCTACAGACGCCCCCCACCCACTGTTGAAGCAAACAAAGACCTGGCCAACGAGCTAAATACATTCTACTGCAGGTTTGAGACGGACAGACTCCCACGCCTCATCCTCCCCTCCCCAGAGACACTGCTTCAGACAATGACCCCCAACACACCTTCCACTTCTCCCCCCTTCACCCTCCCCCTCCCCAATCCAGTCTCAACGACAACCCCCACCCTCCCCAATCCAGACCCAACGACCACCACCACCCTTCCCATTTCAGACTCAACGACCGCCACCACCCTCTCCAATCCAGACTCAACGACCTCCATCACACCTCCCACCCCCCTTTCCTCCTCCCTGGAACTCAGAATACACACTGAGGATGTGAGCCGACTATTTCAGAAACAGAAGCCCAGGAAAGCCCCCGGACCAGACGGTGTTTCACCCTCCTGCCTCAAGACCTGTGCTGAACAGCTGGCTCCCATCTTCACTCACATCTTCAACAGATCCCTGGAGCTGTGTGAAGTTCCATCCTGCTTCAAACGCTCCACCATCATCCCTGTTCCCAAGAAACCTACCATCACAGGACTGAATGACTACAGACCTGTCGCCTTGACGTCTGTGGTCATGAAATCCTTCGAACGACTGGTGTTAGCCCATCTGAAGGACATTACAGGCCACCAGCTGGACCCTCTGCAGTTTGCCTACCGGGCAAACAGGTCGGTGGATGATGCAGTGAATATGGGGCTGCATTACATCCTGCAACACCTCGACCGCCCGGGAACTTATGCCAGGATCCTGTTTGTGGACTTTAGTTCGGCTTTTAACACCATCGTGCCTGAACTTCTCTCTTCCAAACTCTCCCAGCTCAGCGTGTCTCCAGCTACCTGTCAGTGGATCACCAGCTTCCTGACAGACAGAAAGCAACAAGTGAGGCTGGGGGAGATCACCTCTGAAACTCGGTCCCTCAGTACTGGTGCCCCTCAAGGATGTGTCCTCTCACCACTACTGTTCTCCCTCTACACTAATGACTGCACCTCCAAGAACTCGGCTGTTAAACTCCTAAAGTTTGCAGATGACACCACCGTCATTGGCCTCATTCAGGATGGTGATGAGTCTGCATACCGGCAGGAAGTTGAGCGGCTGGTACTCTGGTGCAGTCAGCACAATCTGGAGCTGAACACTCTTAAAACTGTAGAGATGACAGTGGACTTCAGGAGACACCCCCCAACTCTGCCCCCCCTCATCATATCAGACAGCCCTGTGTCGACTGTGGAGATCTTCAAGTTCCTGGGTACCACCATCTCCCAGGACCTGAAGTGGGAGACCAACATCAACTCCATCCTCAAAAAGACCCAGCAGAGGATGTACTTCCTGAGACAACTGGGGAAGTACAGTCTTCCACAGGAGCTGCTGATCCAGTTCTACACTGCAGTCATTGAGTCTGTCCTGTGCTCCTCCATCACAGTCTGGTATGGTGCAGCCACTAAACAGGACAGGAGCAGACTGCAGCGGACTGTACGGGCAGCAGAAAGGATCATCGGTGCCCCCCTGCCCTCCATCCAGGATCTGTACCTCTCAAGAACCAGGAAACGGGCAGGGAAAATCGTCACAGACCCCTCACACCCTGGACACAGACTTTTTGACCTGCTGCCCTCTGGCAGACGGTACAGAAGCCTGCAAACCAAGACCACCCGACACAGGAACACTTTCTTTCCCCTCGCCATCTCCCTCCTAAACAGTTGACCTGTCACACTGCTTCCCACTGCCAGACTGCAACTGCACCTTATGTACATTCTGTAGTATTCATTCCACCTCATTTCATTTCTGTATTTTATGTACATAAGTTTAGTTATTTATAGTTGGTTCACACAGCTTTGTGTATGTATGTGTATGCATGCGTAATGTACATATAGGTGTGTGTGTGTGTGTGTGTGTGTGTGTGTGTGTGTGTGTTTTTACATTGCTGTGCTTGAGAGCCACCATCTACCGGAACCAAATTCCTTGTATTTGTCTGCACATATACTTGGCCAATAAACACGATTCTGATTCTGATTCTGATTCTGAACTGTTTATATTTATCACATTCAGGCCAGAGATGGTTGCATAGTTTGAGCTGCACATATAAGATTCCCCTGAGCTCCATGTTACTGACGTGATGGCTGAAACCTCGGAGGAAGATGTTTGAATCATCGACCTGTTAATAAAGTTATTTTCTATTTAAACTTGGATAAAAAGTATGTTTTCATTTGACCACAAAGCTACTCACAGAACTTTGAAACGCCTAAACAACCATAATCAAACCACTATATGACAACAACGATGACATACGTGAGCTCTGATATTTGTTTTTTCATCTGTAAATATTTCACTAAAAGTACTTATTTAAAGTTTGCTCCTTAAATATGTGATTTTAATGTTTCAGCTGCAGCGAGGAGTCGAGGCAGAAGGAGACGCTCAGCTCGTCAGGACGGACGTTTCCTCCAACACCGGCTTCTTCATCTGAAACGACATCGAGAGAAAAGTAACAGAGAAAAGTATTTTCTCTCTGAAATCTTCAGTCCGCTGCTGTGTGCTGTGATCGTACTGATATAACAACAATAATGACCTGCTGGATGCTCAGAGTTTAAACGAGCTCAGGCAGTTTTAACTTTCACTGGTGGAAGCAGCAAAGAGCTGCGTTCACTGACGACAGTTTTCAGAAGTGTTTCTGATCTCTGAGCGAGCTCCACCACAGAATCAGCTGTTTTTAATGCAGTGATGGCTGAGAGCCCGGGCACCACCAACAGAGAATTGTCAAAGTATTTTAATGATATTATGAACCGCAGATGATAATTAACTACACTCACTACTTCATTAGGTGGCAGCTCAGTGTTTATTTCTACTCAACTGCTTATTGCCAATCACACGAGAACTTCAGTGGATTTAAATTCAAACTGAGCATCAGAACGAGGAAGAAAGATGATTTCAGGATTTCAGAAACTGCTCATCTTCCCATACAACCATCGTTGAGATTTACTGAGAAGGATGGTCCAACAAACCATCTGGGGTTCTCTGAGTGAAAATGCCATGTTAGTAACTCAAATAATCACTCGCTGCAGGTCTGCAGAGGAGCATCTTTGGATGCTCAACACGTCGAACGTTGAAGCAGCTTACCAGAGCATTGTTGCTAACCTTGTCCATCCCCGTATGACTCAGTCTACTCGTCTTCCCGCAGGATAATGCACCACGTCACAAAGCTCAGATCAGCTCTAATAACTGGTTTCTTGAACATGACAAAGAGTTGCCTGTAATCTGGACTAGACTACAGACTGAGCAGGAGATTCACACCATGGACGTCCAGATAACAAATCTGTGTGATGCTTTCATGTCAATAAGGACAGATGAACGTTTCCTTCTCATTGTTAATCTGTGCTATGAAGAACTGAAGCAGCTCTGAAGGCAAACAGACGTCTAAGCTGATAAAATGAGCGAGTGTATCAATCAGGGAGCGTTTGTTCACACTTTTAAACATGTTACTGGTGTCAAAGTCAAAAGAACAACAGATTAAAAAACAATATAATTCTAAAGATCTTTGAGATCACATCTTACAGACGTCTCAGTGTCATGTTATCTCAGCAGAGCAGTTTGCTCTCTGATCGCAGGCTTAGTCCCAGCTCTTGGTTTGTATAAGTAAAGCCGAGCCTTTCTGAGTTTAATGTGCTTTACTTCTATTGTTTCCAGTTAAACATGAACTTTGACTACTTTGTAAATCCACTTCAAAGCTTTTATAAGAATTGAAGCGGATCGCCAAGTAATTTAACTTGAATGTTTTAGTTTGTTTTTCTTCTCTGCATTTCAGGAAGTTTCCTGTTTTGTGAGACGGCGGTGCCTTTGAATCCCATGTGGGATGGGCCAGGTGTTCAACATGACAAACAAATAAGAAAATCAGCCGTCAGACCGGTTTCTGCTTCTTCTTTGCCAGCATCATTTCCTGCTGCTGCTTCGAGCGTACTTCCTCCAGACTCATGCAGCCACCTGTTAGCGCACAAACAAACAGTCAGCGAAAAAAACAACTTTAAATATAACAATTACATCCGCAGGTTCAGCCTCCTCACCAACACTGCTGGGGTTAATGGAAACGTACGCCATCGCTCGGCTCAGCCGCAGTTCCTCTAAAGCGGCGAGCTCCGCCTCCGCCTCTGCTCAGCCAATCAGACATCACAAAACAATTATCAACAGCAAAAACGATGATTTAAACAGCTCTGAGACAATGCTGATGAAATACGACTCACTTTTCTGGATCTCTCTTCTCTTCTTGGGATTTGGGGGGATGACGGTGAAAGCTTTGTTACTGGAACAGGAAACACAAACTGTGGTTTACGCTCTTTATTTCACTTTCCACCACTTTTTAAACACAAACACAGAATATGAGAAGAAAAAGTGAAAAGAAAAGAAAAACTGAATCTCAAATCTGCTGATCAAGTAATAACATTTTATAAACCACTGGCTGCAGACACGCTTCAGAAATCTCTTATCAAACATAAACTCTGATAAAACTACAGAAACAAATCTGCTTCTCTTCTGATAGATGGGAGGGTTCACGCCACAGTTCTGGCTGCGCTGGATTGTGGTCAGGTTGTTTATGTAGTCGCAGCCACAACCAGGCCGAGCATAAAGGCTCGAGTTCTCTCAGCCACCGAAACATTTCAACAGGATGCCACACCCGACATTCACATTTTTTTCATTTAAGCAGAAAAAAACTAAAGTGTGAAGGGGCCGGCCACGCAGACGCACCTGCTCAGGGTGGTAAAGGGAGAGAACTAAACAAAGAAATGAAGCCCTGAAAACAAAACAAACCACCAGGACCTTCATCCTGAAAGGAAAGCAAAATAAAGTCCCACTGAGGGGGAGCAGGAATCTGAAGATGCTACAGCCCAGCCTCCTTTAAGCAGGGGCAGGACCATCATCCGTTACTCCACCAGGTGCACCTGAGAGCGAGGGAGGAGAGGGTGGAGGGGAAAGGAAAACACAGGGGAAGGGTGTGTAATGATCCGCTTCTTCATCCACCTACTATTCTTTCCTCCCTCCTCACTGAAGGAGGGAGAAAGCCGGATGGTCTTTGTTAGTGAACAGAAATAAGCAGCACAGCATGATTTTTATTTGTGAAATTATTCTCTGATCTTTGATTACATTTAAACTCATATTTCATCATTTACTGGAATATTTTAAGGTGTATTTATGTATTTGTGCACACATTTTTATCATGTGCCTGTGTATTTTATCTCCTTCTGCTCTTCAACTGTACGGCTGTGTTGCAGGCAGGATATGGACCCAAATTCAGGACTCAGGAAAGCAGGAGTGAAGATCTGACAGACTCTAGGACCTGAGGGCGAGGAAAACCACAACCACAAGGGACGACTCAATAAAGGACAAGAGGACACTGAGACGTTTTCTACAAACACAGGATAACGAGGGGATGAGTAACAGAACGACTGTGTGGGAAGTTAAACTAACCTATAGAGACAAAGGACATTACCCGCCAAATTAAAACAGGAAGAGCAACAACAACAGGAAAAAACATGAGTAATTCAACACAAAGAGACAAACAGCCAGACACGGAAACACAACGGAGGCGGGAACAAAACATAAGCCAAAGTGAAACCAAGAGCAGAACTAGAGCTGAAACTAAAACCAAACAAGGAAATAAAAAACCCAAACACCGGACTGAAATGATCCCAAAGAGAGAACCTGTTTAACTAAAGGATTAAATAATAAAAAATAAAACATAAAACATCAGCTGCAGCTCTAATCTGAGCCCCTTTGGAATGAAATGAATTTCTCCAAGCATGACCTGAGGAAGCTAATTTCCTTCCTATCTGTGTCCTGCTCTCTTTGTACGCTGTCTTGATGGATTTTTTTAATTCCTAAATTGCCTCTAAAGGAAAGAGAAACGAGGAGCAAGAGGAGGCTGCAGGAGGTGCTACAATCAAAGATGCACAGATGTGGTACGCAGCTGGAAAACAGTGGGAGGGACCCTACAAATGAGGTGTTACCTTGAATTTAGAAGCTGTTATATTTAAGCTGATGGGAGAAAAAGATGAAAACAAATGTGTGAATTTTTTTAATCCAGAAAGAAAAGAAACAAACTCCTGTGGAGATGTTGGGAACGTTTCCGGGAGCCTGCAAGGTGTAAAAATAGCATATTTGAACAACTCGAGTCTTATTTGTTCTTCAAATCTAAACCCCAAATCTGACACCCGGCACACTGTGTGCTGCTGTGACTCTGACATGCAGCAGTTCACCTGCAGCACTGTCGTGCCAGTTGGTGGTAAAACATGCAGGGATTAACCTGCTGCACCAGATGGCTACGTGAAACTTTATACTGCAGGACTACACGTGAACGTCTTCCCCTCCAAACACTGACCTGCATGCAGCCTCGGAGAGAGAAACTCAAACATTCAGCGTACACAAGCAGCTATTTTAAATCTGAGGGGAGATTAATTGTCCTGATTCAATAAATAAAAACTTCCAGATTCATACTAAATTATTTCTACTATCTCAGAATTTATAAAAAAGAATGAGAAAAAAGAAAAAGTAGAACTGTAAAACAAAAGTTATGCAAACATCCAAATGTTTTTCCAAAGACAGCAGATATCTCTAAAGGCTATAAGACAACATACTACAAAATCTATGTTTCTATCTTTAACATGAAACAGTCATAAAACAGAAAAAATGGGCATTAAATATAAAACAATACATATGAATGCACTCATATCACATAATTCACAGTCCCACCTCCTCAAGTCTCAGTTTTTACCCCATCTTAGTCCCGCCCACCAAAGATGCGAGAGAAGTCGTCGAGGTAACAGAAAAAAAATGATACTTCCTGCCTTCAGAGTCTCAGTGTGAAGCAGTTAAATATAATATGTTTGGCACAGCTGCGCTACAGCCCGATTTTATGACCTCATATGGAGGATGGAGCAATCCTGACATATTTTTATTAAATTTACAACATCACTCACTGTGACAAGATAATCTCCACTGAAGGCTGGCTCTCACAGGGACTCAGTCCCCACTGACTGCCACGTCCAGCTTTACAGCAGAGAGAAGCTTCGATGGATAATTTCCTTTTTCATTTACACTGTGCAGGTGATTTTTGTCACTAATGCAATTCACTGAACTGGATCTGTGGACTGTGTTGGTGCTGCTGTTGTCTTTTAAAGCATAAATAAACACAATTACCTTACAAATAATCTGCTTTTGTGTTTGGTTCAGACCATAATCTGAGTTTAATGAATGATAAGTATTTTTGCTTGGATATATTTGGCTGATATCAGTGTTTATGCATTTCTATTACAAATATGCTCGTTTCTCAAAAGCTTGACAAAAGTCCAAGAGCTTCAAATATAATAAAAGAAAAAAATCAGGCTTCCCAACTTCCTGTCCCTTCCTGCATGGTAAATAATTTCTTAACGTTTTTAATAGGAGACGCTAAAATATCAAATACTATAGTTCCATATTTTGATTTTTACAGTTTCTGACGCTGCTTTTCTGTGAGCATTAGTGATGTCACAGACTTCTGATAGCGTCACTTTCAACACGCACAACCAGCTGCTTCTTATGAAAAAAAATCTATTTTTATTTCTCTTCCTATCTGCTGTTTTCAAAATAAACCGGCAGCCCTTTGTGGCTTTAGTCAAATGCATCCATTCAATCATTCATTAGCTCATTTTCCTTAACTTCACTCCAAACATAATGGTTTGGAAATGGGTGCCTGCTTACATCTTTTCTATACAGTCTACGTCTAAATCTGCAGCATCCACTCTGTGGAGGGATTGAACATTATTTTGAGCATAAAAACATTTTTCCTGTGCTGTTTTTACTACAGTCAGTAGGATATTTTAAATTGTGCTTTATTTGTCTTTATTGTAGTCTATTTAATTTTATTCAGCTACTTCTATCTATGTTTGTTGTGTTTAACTTTATTTTTAGATGCTGTGATGAGTATTACAGTAACAATAATAATAAAGGTGTTTCTCATATCTATTCTCCCTTCACTGCTGTTTGTGAGTGATGTTACAGCTGGATTCACGTGGTCCACTGGGTGTCCACGAGGCCCCTCTGACGTATCTCACCTGTGGCTTGTTGCGTACTTGGCCTCAGCTCGCACTGTCCTCTCCTCTCTTTGATATTTGGGCTCCACGGCGGCATGATCGGCCCTCCTGCAGTCCCGGTTCGCTTTGGAGCAGTTCAGTGGAGGTTTGGGGGCAGTGGAGGTGGACCTGGTTCTCCTCTCGCTCCCTGGTTTGGAGGGTGACCCCTGCGGCCCGCCGGTCGGTCTCTGGCACCGCTCAGGCTGCGGGTTTCTCGGACAGCTGGAGGCGCGGCTTTTGCGCACAGCGGGAACTCGGAGCTCACTTTGCGCCTCTTTGGCCGCTTTGGGTCTCTCCTGGGTTTTCCTCGTTGTATCGACTGGTTTAGGCTTGATGACTTTAGTTCCTGGCATCTTTACCTCATTGGGATGTTTCTGTATCCGGTCTCGAAGGTTGGAAGGGACCCTTCATCATCATCATTTTCTTCTTCCTCGTGTGTTTAAACAGCATGAACATTAAAATCTCCACTTTTCCTTCACTGGTGAACCGGTTGCTATGGCGCGCATGCCTTAGCAACCCCTGAGTCAAGGCTGACAGACTGCAGGAAAATTTCTAGTTCATTATTTCAAAATAAAAGCGCCGCAAAAACGCTCCTAACGGGAAAAATGTCTTTAAGAGAAAAGAAGTCAAAATAATAAAATCTCTTTTACATATACAATATATATTTTATTTATTTCATGGCATAAATAACAGAAAGTGACTGAAAATAAACTAGCAAAAATGAAGATTGCACAGGGCTGTTGTTAATTACAGAAAGTAAAATTTGGTGCTTTCAAATCAGACCATTATCTATTCAGGACTTTGAGCTGTTCTTGATCAAATTTATCAGATATATTCTACAAAATCTGCTGCTTTCAAGAAAAAATAAAAGGCTTCATGTAGAAGACACCAAATAAGCAACCAAGTCACATAAAATTAATAGACGTACAGGGCAATTTACAAAGTTGAGCTTTTCAAATAAATGCCGAAAATGTATTTAAGAAAACATTCTTGATTTGTAGTTTAAAGAAACAGATGTGTCTGCATTTGTAACATGTCAGAGGGATACTGTTGTATTTTATTATAGGTTACTTAAACAGGGTTTTGCAAACTGCTGCATCTGTTTTATTTTTGCCTTTTTTTTTCTCCTCCAGCATAAAAAATGTCATCAAGAAGCAAATGTCAAACATAAAGTTCGTTTCTCATTTTATTTTGAAATCTGGATGGATTTCCGGTTTTACTCCCTTTCTGCTTTCGCTCGAGGCAGGTGCGGATTAAAGTCAGTGACGCAGCAGAGTATTTGTTGTCAGGTCAATCATCCGATTACTGACACGCGACACTCACAGGTCACATGACCACACATACCGGGAGCTTACGGGACACGCAGTGTAACTGGGAAGTTTTTTCCCGGCTGAATAAATGCAGACACCTAAATATTTGATCAGGATTACCGTGGATCCCTCCGTCCACACACTGATGCGTTACATGAAGAACGTGGTTTGTGTGTTGAATAAACAAAGACGTGTTTATAGGAAGTCATAATCCAACTAACAAAAGTTTTCATAAAGTGGTCACGATGCAGACTCAGAAACATGATCAGAATTATTTATGATTAATCTGGGAACAGGTTAGAAAGAGAGTGAGAGCGATTTTATCATTGTGAACAGTTTATGTCCTGCTGTGTGCTTTATGCAAAGTGTCTGTCAGTGACTCTCTCTAATGTCTGTGGCTGAAGAAGTGCATGTCGTGGGTGAGTCACTGAAACTTGGGAAAGCACACTTTGGCCCCCTTAGCTGAGCGTCATTTAAACACCACAGCCCACCTGAGCGTTGCTGCTGACTGTGTCCATCTGTTTATAACCACAGTGTACCATCTCCTCATGGCTGCTGCTAACGAGAACAGTGTCCAACCCTGGTAGCAGAAAGGTGCACATAATGATCTTGTGAGCGTATATTAGCAGATAAGAAGCAAATAAAGCTTTCAAATAAATGGCATGAAGGAGAAAGTGTAATAGCTGTAATCAGAGTGTAGCAGAGTACAAGGACTTTAAACTGTACTTCAGCAAATGTGCTGAGTTCATTTACGACTGGTCCAACTCACGATCTCATCCACCAGCCACTGCAGGGTTAACTATAGTGGTGTATGGTTGTGTGTGTGTGAATGGCGGGTGCAGTTATTCTTCAGCTGTGGAGCTGTTTGTTTTGCATTCTGCACAGATTCCAGCTGCTGTCATAAATCCTCTCCTCGGCCTGATGTGGGATGGTTTCCTGCGTCATTAAAATGTGGATTTGTTTGAATAAGTGTGCAGAAAATATGGCAAACAGGAAAAGGTCGTCTTTTTCTGAGTGAATCACACAGTTGGTCATGCTTCACAGAGCTTCGTGCTAATTCTGAGGAAGTTGGAGTCCGTGAACATGACTCATTTATTGTACAAGAAGAAGAAGTTAGCTGATGGTTAAACGGTTAAAGGTATTTGGGTAAACTTGCAAACATATATTCAAATAAAGCCAAACTGAAGTTCTGAATCTGATGCTTTTGTGAACTTGACAAAAAGTCAAAGGTCAAAGGTGAATCCTGTGAACAGGAAGTCTTAATCTTGACTTTGAACTTGACACATTAAAAGCATCAGATGGCAGGCTGTGTAAATTATTACAGTTCTACTTTCTTCTTCCTTATTATAGCTAATTAAAAATATCGTAGAGTAGTAGATCAGAAGAACTTGTATTATGTACATTTTGATAAAATCAAGGCCAAACGTCTTTCAGTGTTGCAGACACAAAGCTCATATTCTTTAGTAAAGAACAGTTCACTATGGCAAATGAACTCTGTGCAGAGAGTCAGTGTTTACAGTGTTCACACTTCTTCTTTGTAACGTCTGCTGTTCTCTGTGGCTGCAGGATATCAGCTTCTGGAAGTCCTAAATGCCATAATGACCAAATGAGTGGCCTGAAAGAAACAGTTCTAAAAGGTTTATTTAACAGGTTTATAGAAGTTAACGACACCGGAAACAGCAGCAGGAGATTGTGCAGGTAACTCTCTGATTACAGGAAGGTTTCAGTCAGAGGTGGTCCAGAATCAAACTTAGTTTCAAGAAGAAGTGGAGCTGGTATTATCTTTATCTATAGGCTGTGGAGGATGTTCTGACTGGCCGGAGGAGTCCAGAGGAGACTGGGAGAAGGAGCTGTGGAAAGCGGGCAGGCAGGTACACTGCAGGTGAGGATTCCTAGGATAGCTGGTAGCTATTGTGATAACAATTTATGATAACAAATTGAAGTGACAGAAGGTTTGGACTGAGGAATGTCCACAACAGCAGAGGAAGGTCATTAGAAAAATTACTGGAGGCAGATAAGAGGAAAGGTTAAGCAGGGCATGACACAAAAACTTGTTCTAAGCATGAGGGCGCCGATTAGCACTATTGTAGTGACAACAATCTGACAGAGATTGAAGACCCAACTCAATCTTTAAACAGCGCTCACTGGTGAGAAAATGAAAGGCATGTGTGATTAGCAAAGCCTGGGAAACAGAGACTCCTCCAGCTGGCGGCCCCAGCGAGGGCAGCCGGCCCACAACTGCACCTGAGAGGAGAGAGAACGCAGAGAAGGAGAAAAACCTCCAGACAGTAATCAGTGCTCCAAGTTTCTCACAGTTTGTGGACTTCTGCTTGTCTACATGCTTTCAAGAACTGATCATTACCACGATTTGGTTTCCTGACCATGGATCCAACATGCTGATCTAATGATCTCTCAGCCACTTTTCACTTATGCTCCATGTTTGAGGCAGGCTGGCTGGATCGTCTTTCTCCAGGTGGCTCTGTGCAGTGAGATTTTTGGCTCTGCCCTTGGAGGGGGAGCTGCTCGCCCCTTCACACCCTTAGTTTTTTTCCGGTTGAGAGGCTGCACATTTAGGAACCAACTCTGGTGATGGCTCTCCATGTGATTACTTCCCATCCCCAGTCCTCAGTTTCCTTTGAGTGTTGTAAAGTAACTTTTGCTTCTTGTGTCCTCTGCAGAGCTTCGTACCCAGATAACGTGCCAGAAAAGTGTGCCTGTTCCACATCCATGATGTTCCTGTCACCAGAGTTTAGCCCATATGCTCGCCCACTCCACTCTGCCGGGTCTCTTGCAGGTACCTCCATCATCGTCTGGACACCAATATTGGAAACAAACACAGATATCGAAGCAACCATTCTGTTTTCCCCACTTACCCACAGTAGCTGCTTTTCTCTCGTCTACAGACCTGTAAACGTGCCTCACAAATCTTAGGATTTTCCACGGACAAATGATTTTTCCAGATTTCCCAAACAGTCAGAAGTTGGCTTCATCAGAGAAAATAACTGTGCACCAACCCTCTGCTACCCCTTGAACTTCCTGCAGATTTCCGGTCTGTCCTTGAGCTTTGAGGCTTCTCTGTTGTCCCTTGATGCCTCACTGTGCCTGCAGACGCACTCATGCCTGTTCACTTCTGGAACGATGACTCAGCCTCACTCTGGAGGAGGCGGTGATCCTGGCGCTCCATCGTGCTGAAGCCTTCACAGCAGCTGAACGGCTCTCAGTGAAGCATTTGATGATTCAGTGAGATTCAGTTTCTCTCAAGTGGAAAATTCATAGAAGTAATTTCTTTGCATGCGAGGCCATTTTAGGGCTGTATGAGTTTCTTTTGAAGTAATGTTGCTAAAACAGGAAGTTGTTGTGACATCAGCTAACTCGCACACACTCTTTAATGTCAGGGCCAAAACTTTTTGATAAAGTGAACTTTCATACTGACAAAGCTCCTGCTTGTGACACCCAGAGGACAGCAATATATAAACATAACAACTGAGGCAGCAAAGTTTGCAAAACACAGTGTTGGCTTGACTGTAGTCACAGTTTGTGAGATAGCTTACGACTGTGAAACAGGTCTGTTCCTTATACGAGTTTTGGACACATGGATCAAACAAGTTCAGGTTCTGAAATCCTTGAATGATCACAGAGGGTCACAGGACCACACCACAGTATGGATCTCCTGGCTGGGAAAAAATAGTTAAAAATCACCAAATTTCAGCCCAAATCTATGAACTCTGAAAATATTAATAATATGAAGGCAAAATATTAGGACTGTACCTTCAGTATTTTTGCATGGCTTTCATAAAAAACACTGAAGGTAACATAAAAAAGAAAATATCAGCGGATCCTGAGGTGGTCAGGTGGGAACCTTTTTCAAGTTTGGGTGATTTGATGTAGAATGATCCAATATCGAACAGTTGCCAGTATTAACGGCGCTCTGGATTAAACGCTCGGACTGCATGAGCATATGTAACAGAGAGTTTATGCGTCTTTACCTGTTCTGCAGTTTTTCTAATGCAAATGTTGAATTCACAGCATTTTCAGCACCTCGTGCCCCTCAATGACGTCTCCGATCGCGTCTTTGCTCCCAGTGTTGCTCTCACAGTAACACATCGTGTTGTTGCGCTGGTATAAACGCAGTGTTACAGTGTGCAGCGTGCATGCACGGCTGTATATCGGCGTCTTTGCGGTCCTCCTGAGCTCTGAGTGGTGCTGTCTCGCATCTGTCGCCCTGCAACGACTGCACTTCCATTGCATTTCTCCAGCAGCGGACTGACCAGGCCCCTCGCAGCCGCTACACAGTGCCCCCGAGCCGGGCTGATTCCCACCGCAGACCCGGGAGGTGAGACGGTGGTGGCACAGCGGAGGACGACGGACTCCATAACCGCTGCGAAGGCCGGATCTACGGCGGGGAAAAGCCCAGGATGTGATGAAATCCTAAACAAAGTGCGACACACACACAGACACACACAAGCCCCTGCACATCATAAACGGGCCCGTCTTGCACTGCAACTTTGCGTTTTTGGCTCTCGGCGGGCGCAGAAGGCGGATAATCATAGAGGTGAGGTCGGGGAAATTATTGTCTGGGGAAGGGTGACGCGCACTTCTCAGCAGCCCCTGCGCTGTCAGACGAGGAAGTGAAGCTTCACACACGCCCATTTGAGCCTGTCGACCCTGCTGAAAAAGCCCAGAGCCGCTCATCAGATAACACAGCAACGGACTTTCCAAACATGCGCCCACTTTCGGATGGACGGCAGCGGGAATAACCTGCAGGACGTCGAGCATTTCAGCAGGTAGGCGAGCGAAGCGCTTTACGCGCAACGTGGACATGACAATTCTCCAAAATGTTATTATCGTGAGATTTCTCCCCTGTGAAGGCCTGTCTCCATCTTTCTTTTTTCTTTTTTATAGTCACATGTATGATCTCTGGCCTAACTGTCACTGTGCACTGTGACTCATTGCTATCACCACCATCGTCTGAGGCGGACACGTTCAGTTAACAGGCTGCGGGCCAGATGTCAGCATCTGCCCGCTGTGCGTGGACGAGCACCTGCCTGCGTGGTGGTTTTGCGTGAATTTAGCTTACTTCTGGCCGCACGCTCAGCTCCCATTTTAACCAGAAAACCGACTTCCCAGGAGATCTTGGCCCTTATTGCGCCCTGATCTCCACATTTTTGAACTTCAAACAATGAGGCAATCCCCGTGTAGCAGAGGCTCCTCGTGTGTACTGTATACAGTGTACACAGATAAAACCTGTACGCGTTGGTTCTAAATGGAGACTAATCGGTTTCAGGGTAATATCAGAGTTATTCATGTCATTTTTAAGCAGAAATTTGTTGGTTTGAGTTGATAAAAGAAGTTGATTTTATGTTTTATTTAATCATTCTGCTGCTAAACTGAGCTCTGGATGATTAATATAATAAAACATGGCGTTTAAAGACTTTAAACTAAGTTCTGGGAGCTCTTGATGGATTTTTGAGGCTGAAGCAGACTGAAGCAGACCGTAACAATAGACAAAGTGATAGACTGAAGAAATTATCTACATATCTTACGATATCTTTCCCTTTTCCAAACGATAGAGTGCACAAGAGTGCAGATTGTGATCTAAGAGGAAAGATATTTTGCAGGGAGACCCCCTGGACTTATCCTGGGGCTCCTGTGGTTCAGCAGGCCACATTTTGGACAGCAAAGTACAGTACAAAAGACAAGGGTTTTAATTTTGTTGGCTGGTAGTTTTTCTACATTGTGTTAATTAGAGAGCTGGAGAAGTGGTCAGTTTAGCTTAGTCACATCAGTCATTTAAATCATTCTTCAAACACGTGACTGAAGTTTGTTGGTTTCAGCTGAAGGTGATGGTTTAGTTGATTGTCTTGATATTAATCTGAGTCTTTGAGTTCTGTACTGTTGCTCAGACAACAAAAAACATTTTTTCAATTAATATATTCCGTTATTCCATAATAATATTGTGTTTATATTGAGTACAGATGCTATTCTTTTCCATTACTAAAAGAATTATAGTGATTCTAGAACCTCCTGGACTCACACTGGGGCCCATGTGGTTCTTCATGCCACTTTTTTGGATAACAACTTAATAACATGGCAAACCATGTAAAGTGTCCATCATAACTCATTGATGAATCAATAAAATTAAAACCTCAAGAGGAAATTATTTAGAAATCTGGCAGAAACTCAGTAGTTTAGTAGATGTGTCATGGGATTACTACGCTGAATACAGCGTAGTACACACTTACACACTTTGAACAGCAAAACAAAATAAAAAAATAAAAAACATGTAGACAAACCCGTTAGTTATGGAGTATTTGCTCGTCATTTTTTAAGCAAAGGTGGCACAAAGTTGTTGGTGAAAGTGATGTTTTTATTCCTCTGTTAGGTCGGGCTTGTTAGTTATACAAATCAGACTTTTTTTGTGAAAAGTGATGGTAAATAAATCAATAAAGGTTACATTTTCAGTTGACATGATCAGTTTTCACATGATTTATTGCACTAGAAGAAAAAAGGGGACCTCATGGAACCACACTGGGGCCCCTGTGGTTGCCACATTTGGACAACAAAACGAAAGCACAAAGCCATGTGACACTTTTGCATTGTTATTCTCAGTAAATGTTATTGTTCCTGCATGTGTTGATTTATATTGTTCTTATAAGTTCATTTTATCACTGCTTCCAGTAGCTGACTTAATATCCCAGAGTCTTTGAATTGCTTTGAATTAGAGATGTTTCCATGTACGCTGGGAATCTTTTTAGTAAAATTTGTGGGCCTCACCGCCATCAGTCAGTCAGGAAGTAGTAGTAGTAGTTGGCTATTTTATAGCTAGCTGTGATCAATATAAATACAATAGTGTGCATCTTTAAGTGAATATTAATATGAAAGTGAAGGGAGGATGCTTTTAAAATGACTGAATTTTAATCATCAGCTAAATGCAGGAAGAGAAAAAAACTGCTGCTGGACTCTGTGTCTACCAGAGAACTCAGCTGCTGCTGCGGTTAAAGGAGTATTCAAGTCCCTTATAGGGGACCTAACAGTAGACATGTGTGAGGAAATAATGAGGAGGTCATTATTTCCTCACACATGTCTACTGTTCCAGAGGTGGATGTGCAGATTGAATACGGCCAGGTCAATGTATGTTCAAGCATTCCCTGTGAGCCAAAAGCTCGGGCTTCAAGCTACTCTAAGCTCTCTGTTTTTACCATTTTTTATGGGTACAATAGATATTTATGATGTAATAGAGACAGGATATTTCTAATATAGTCATCTCAGACAGAGCAGTCCCTCCTGCCCCGTGCTGACAACGAGCAGCCAATCAGAAGAAAGCCTTAACCTTTAAGGAGGAGCTAAAATGTTTTGTTTTTTCTAAAATTACTTATTTCAGACATGCGGTGACTGAGGGACCGCACCAAGGCCACAGTGAGACAAAGAAGGATTATTCTGAAATTGAAATACACTCATTATGGACATAATGTGATGGTCATTTTGAGCAGCAGGAATTATGCCAGAAGCTTGTTGATGCTTACCCAAAGCACCTGGTTAAAGTAAAACTAGCTAATAGACATTTAATTATATATTTAAGCCCCTTCGATGAGAGAAAATCTGAAATTTGAAACTTATTCCCCCAATTCTGTTTTAAAGTCCTTAGAGATGTATGCTCAGTTCAAAGAATCATCAAACACCTAAAATGACCATGAAATTCATTAGTGTGAACATCTGACCACAGCTGTGTGCTGCAGAGTCCAAGTATAAAAATAAAGAGGTGCATTAGTCATCTTTTAGTTGTGAAATTATTTCTTTTCTAATTTTGTTTTTCTGGTAGAATCTTATCTTTATATTAATCAAGTTTCAGTTCTTGTCATCTAATGAGGTGTTTGCGTTCTGCTCAACTGCCAGCTCACAGTTTACTTCCATGTTCACCCCCTATGTCTTGTAGCCCTCTGTGTCTCTGGTTCTCTGGCTTACAGAGAAAAAACAGTTCAAAAAAACTGTAAAAAAACAACAACAACCCAAAACGTGGCTGCTGGAGACTGGGGAACAGTCTTTAATGTGTGAAATTATAGAAAACAAGTAAAACTGTGTTAAAGCTGGGTTTAAGATTAAATTGTGCACTATTAACAGTTACTGCGCTGAACACTAGAAATAACATCACGGGTACAATAAGGGCTTCCAGCCAGAGAGCTGGAAAATAGCACAAGAGCTCAAATTTAATAATAATTTTAATATGAATATAAAACTATAATTCTTGTTACACTAATAGAAAGCTATTTTTTTGCTGGGGGACCTCCTGGAACCACACCGGGACCTCTGTGGTTTTTCAGGCCACACTTCGGACAGTAAAGGAAGTAAGAAAAACTTGCAGAGTGTTTGCACTCTTGTTGCATGAAAAGTTACCTACTAGAAACCGAGGGGGCATTCAACAACAACAATCTAAATTTAGCAGTGTTGCTGCGCACTCGAGTGTTTTATTTAAGGGGGAAAAAAATCCCACCAGCAAACAAAAACAAAGAAAAGAAAAGACTAATTGAACTGAGTAAAACAAAGCTAACAAAGTCACAGCTAAACTGTGATCATAACATGTGCTCTGCTCTGTAACATATATGTGGCCCACTTTATAGGACATTTATAGGAAATGTGAAAGATTGGCTTTAAAAGTCTGTGACAGACATCAAGGTCGGAAAACGTGGCTCTGGGATTTTGAGAGCTGCTGTGGGTAAAAGTACATATTTATGTAAGATATGACATGTTTTGTAACCTGACTATAACCGCTGTCACAGGTGTGGCTTTCTTTAGCACTTATCTACTCTAACTGAGCACTCAAAGCACCTTTTTTTTTACTACAAATTACTGTAATGTGACTATAAATGAAGCCAGGTGGATCCTCCCACGGGAACCTTTGTGATTCAGTCATTTTCTGCTGAAGTTTACAGCAGAAACATTTTTATTTATGTAAAGCAAAACTCAAAAATCCGGCACCAGCTAACAATGCAACATTCTGCTAAATAATTAACAACTTCTCTCATTTAAAATAATCCCTGCTGAGTCAATGCTTTGGTTTTGTTTTAGGAAGTAACCTGTTTCACCAGCTGGTGAGGTCATTTATGACCTTTTTCAAAGGCTCTTTGGGTGTTTATCATTTCTGTGCTGTCTCCTTTATCTGTGGCAGAGATTCTGAAATCTTCTAATGTAAAACTGATTATGACCAGGAATCATTTTTATACCACAATGAGTCTATTTCATGGCATTTTGGGCATTAAATATGTGCCTCAAGTCTCTCAGCTGCAGTAAATCTTTCTACAATAGCTCTGTTAGCCATGGTTCACTGCAAGACATCTTAGTGTGTAAAAGAGGAAAATTGCAATACGTCAAAACTAATAATATTCAAAAACTAAGCTGACAAATATATTTCCACTCCACTTCCCATTCCCTTGCCACACCAACATGCCAGTTCCTGTAAAAACTGTGAAAAGTTGCGGAAGTAGACAAATGACAAGTTCATGATGGGAAACTCGTCTAAATATACAGCTGCTCCTCACTTGAAGCTGAAATGCGTCACATATTCACATCGATGATGAATTCATTCATTTTAATCTCTATACACCCTGGAATGTAACAGCTCTCAGCAGGAAACCATAGATATATACACCTATAAGCCATTTCATTAGGTACACTTTGCTCAGACCAGCTGAACTGACTCAATTCTTTGTGACCCAGATTCAACAAGTTGCTGGAAACATCCCTCAAAGATTTTGGTCCACATTTCCTGTTCTTACCTGACAGGTGTGGTCTTCTGCTGCTGAAGGTTCAGCATGCTGTGCATTCAAACATGCTCTTCTGCATACCTTAGTTTTGATGATTTGAGTTACTCTTTTCATTCTCCTCTGACATAAACAAACCATTTTCACCCAACAGAGTTGTGTTCACTGGATTTTTCTCTTTTCCTCTGTAAACCTTACAGATGGCCGTGTGGGTAAATCCCAGCAGATGAGCAGCTTCTGAAACACTCAGACCAAAGTCGTTAAAATCACCAGAGTAAATGTTGTGATATCAGATGTCCTCCTCCTCCTTTTCCCTCACGGCTCCTTTGTGGTTATACACCTCCCTCTGCTTCTTTCATGTTGTCATTGGAAGGAGATAATTCTGCTCTAAATAACTGGGGAGGGGGCACGTGTCCCACCTATGCCCTGTAACTACTCCATGCAGGAGCATTTCAACCTTGGATGAGTGCCAGAAGGCTTTAAGCAAACTGGGCAAGGTCATCATCTAAAATTACATTTAACTCATTTCAATATATGCAAACTCCCGTTTTGTAACATTTGCATGCCTCTGAATAAATATAAAGTTTCGCTCACTGCACTGACATGTGGAGGACTCAGGGCTCGGCTAGTGGGAGGACGTTTCTGTCTGCTATTTATTTATGATGGAAAGATAAGGCCGGATTTAAAAAAATAAACCAGTCATTTTTGTCTGCTTATTTTGAAGACGTGTTGGGACGTTTGAGCGTCGACAGGATAAACTAACTTTGTTTATCTTCTTGGTGAAAAGGTCGTTGTTTTTCTTGTTCCTGTTTTCTTTTTGGGTGTGAAAACTTCACGGATCCTGGGTCTGATGCATCAGTTGCAGATACATGAGCTGCAGCATGGTTACCTTCATTGTTGATTAACATGTAGACTGTTTGCTCAGGTCGTTTTTTTCTATGTAATGTCAGAAAAGTCAAAAATAAGAAAGAAAAGAAGTAAATTTTCATACTTGAGTTGTCCGAGCCAGAAGCTATTTGGAATTTTTGGATTAAAAGTGACAGAAATGAATCAGTTAACAGTGTTTTAAGGACTCTGATGCAGTCTGTGGTCAGATAATCCAATAATTACAGATTGCGGTATGGAGACAGGAGACACTTTTCTGTTTTCGTTTTGCAGCGGCGGTTCAGATTAACTGCTGCAGTGGCTCAAATCCAAAACACACGGCTGGAGTTGACAGTAAGGGTGTCGTGTTTCACACAGCCGAGTGTTCAGCTTTAAAGAGCGAGGCATGAGCAGGTCCTCAGGGGCGAACTTTAACTCCATCCAAAAATTCAAAAAAGGTGAATCAGATTTGCCTTTACTTTAAAAAAAAAGTGCAAACTGGCCTAAAAAATGAAGCAGTGTCAACATGAACAAAGTCACATGAACTTAATATGTCAAAGCAGAAAAAAGAGTTAAGTGGACTTTATACAACCTTTGTTTAGCAAATTTTATAATATGTATACTCAGAAAATGTCAGCAGCCTAGATCTGTAAAGACAGTTTTGAGTGCTTGTGTATATTTAATGCTTTAACATGGGCTTTATTTACTCAAAGTACTTTTTAAACACTTATTTTAATAATTTTCTCAGTTCTGCAGTTGTTTTCTGTGTTTTTACTTCCCCAGTTTGTTTCAGTGTTACGCTCAACGCTCAAACTCTCTTTACTTTGTAACAAAGTAATGCATTACTTAACACCCAGACATCAGGCATACCGTCATTGTGTTGGTCCCCCTTTTGCTGCCAAAACAACCCTGACCCGTAAAGGCACGCACTCCTCTAGACTCCTGAATGCGTGCTGTGGTATCTGCATCAGGATCCTCTAAACCCTCTGAGGTGGGGCCTTAGAAACTCACTGCTGTGCTCCTCACACCATCCCTGAACCATTTTTCTTTGTGGCGAGGCTCATTTTCCTGCTGAAAGAGGCCGCAACCATCAGGGAATACCATTTCCATGAAAGCGTGTACATGTTCTGCATCAATGCTTAGGAGGATGGTACGTGTCGATGTTTGGGTAGAACGTTGCCTAAAGCATTACGCTGCCTCTGCTGGCTTGCCTCCTTCCCATAGTGCATCCTGGTGGCAGGTGTTCCCCAGATAAGCAACACACTCATCCGGCCATCTATGTGATGTAAAAGAAACGTGGCTCCTCAGACCAGAACACCTTCTTCTGTTTCTTCGTGGTCTGGTCCTGATGCTCACGTGTCCATTGGTGGTGGTTTTGGAGGTGGACAGAGGTCAGCATGGGCGCCCTGACTGGACTGCACCAAACTGTGATGCTCTGTGATCCTGCATGAACTTTGAGCTAGATTAGCTCTGTGTTGGATCAGAGCACACAGGCAAGCCTTCACTCGTGCATCAGTGAGCCTTGGCTGCTCATGACCGTGCCGCTGGTTCACTGCTGTTCCTTCCTTGGTCCACTTTTTGACAGATACTGACCCTGCAGACCAGGAACACCCCACAGGACCTGCAGCTTCAGAGATGAAGGCATCACAGTTTGGCCTTTTGTCAAACTCGCTCACATCTTCACGCTTCTCTGTTTTTCCTGCTTCACACACCAACTTTGAGGACAAAATGTTCACTTTCTCCCTGATGTATGATGATGAAGAGATAATCAGCGTTATTCACTTCACCTGATGTCATGCCCGATTGGTGTATTTATACTGCTTTAAAAGTAATTTATTACGCTACTAATTACAGTTTTAAGCAGCAGCATCACATTTGCGTGTGCTGCTTAACAAAATAACAGAAGTACACTGACGTGTACCTGTCTGCTCGAATCTCTGTGTTAATCAGGAGAACACACAGATGATCTTTCTTTCAGTAACCTATTTAAATATAAGAATAAAGCTGATAGACTTTACTTTTGGACAGCCAGGTCTTAGGGATTGAAAATCTGTTTTTTTGTTCTCCTGGAGACAAACCGGAAAATTTGTGTGTGTCCTTAAGCACAACTTTTAGTGTGTTTTGCATCTGCAGCGTGTATCTTGTAGATCTTTGGGAAAACAGGGTGTATTTTAACCCAAACCGTGATCTTTGTCAAACTGTGTTTTTATTGCTTAAACCTAACCAGGTGGCTTTTAATCATAACCCTTTGCAAGATTTTGCATTAACTTTTAAAGCCTGATTGCAAAAGGACCATTGGGTTAAAGAGCTTGTCTGTCTCTCAGGCAGAAGCAAACTTTGTCTTTGTTACGATGACAGTGACATTTGTAAATTTAATTACAAATTAAATTATGGGTCACAAAAGCAAAGTTTTTGCAAATTGATATTAATGACTTTCCTTCTGCCTCCCAGGCAAGAAGAACACTTCCTACCCAGGAACAAGAGACATGTCTGTGTTTTAAATCAAAAACAAATTTTAAACATCAAAACAGTCGTGTAGGACTTGAACTTTAGTCAGGTCCAGATTTATTCCACCAACCGTTCCACCCTCAAAAAGCAGTTTTTCATCCTTTAAGACCAGAATATGTCAATGCAAATCAATACAAATGAGGTAGTGAAGGCAGATGAGTTCAACTACCTGAAGTCAACCATCCAAAGCAGCAAGAGAGGTGAAGAAGAGAGTGCAGCCAGGGTGGAGTGGGTGGAGACGAGTGTCAGGGGTGATTTGTGAAAGCAGCAAGAGTGAAAAGGAAGGTTTACAAGACAGTAGTGAGACCTGCTGTGATGTAACAGGAGGCTGAAGATGGACAAATCCAGGGACAGCTCAAAGTCAGTGGCGAGGCTGAGATGGTTTGGACGTGTGCAGAGAGGGGAGACTGGACATGTTGAACAAAAGGGTTGAAGATGGAGCTGCCAGGCAGGAGAAAAAGGGTTGGTGTGACAGAGGAGGACACCAGCGATGGGATCAGGTAGAGAAGAAAGAAGAAAAGGAGAAAAAATGAGGCAGGTGAAAACTTTTATCCAGAAACGTGACTGAAACTAGAGGCTTTTTAATGTTGTGCAGGAATCCCAAAAAGTTGGGACTTTTGGGGATTTCCTTACCTGGATGACTGAGCGTGCATCAAGACGTTGTGCTGGAACAAATGTGGTTAGAAATGCACAAGCCCGTTCAAGTCTGCTTTTGTTACTTGAAAATCAAGCTTTGACACTGCTTTAGCATCACTCTGGGAGTGTCTCGCTGCTAGCTTTGTACAGAACAGGTTAACATGAGGTCGTGTTTGTGCAGATTGTTGGTTTTGGGCTCTTAACTGTTAGATTTGACCTCCAGCTCGTCTGTGGGGGCGCCGAGGCTTCCCCCGGTGATAATGAATCCTCATGAGGAACGTTAGGACTTATTTCCATGTTTTGTGTTAATTCTGAGAACAAATGTTCCAGTTAGTTTGTTTTCTCTGGAACTTGAAATGCAAAATATGCAAATTAACTCTGTCCCTCTGTCTGTGTGTCTGTCTGTGCGCCTCAGCGTGCTTCAGTGTTGAAGGATGGACAGGGAGCTGGTTCGGCAGAGCCAATCAGATCACGGCGAGGCCACCAATGGAACCAGCCCTCCGACCGCCGCTGAATCCTCCACCACCCCTCCGACCCCCACTCCTCCTCGGCTTACCCCCAACCCCATGCTCCTGGACTCCCCCGCACCCTCGCTGACACCCACCACCTCCTCCCCTCCCCCGCCTCTCACTCCCGCCCCCTCCATCACCACAAACCATGGACCAAAGGCGGCAGCAGCAACAGCTGGCGCTCCGTCTCCTCACGTCCTCGTCCCGACTCCCCCTAAACTTACCTCCACCCCTGCCCCCACCCTCCGCACATACTCCCGACACAACCATTCTTCCAAAATGTCTCCCTCCATGCAAACCCCCCCTTCCCCCTCCCTTCTCCCTCCCCCTTCGTCCTCCTCCTCTCCTGTCGTAGCGACCGCTCCTTCGCCACTCCTCTCATCCTCTCCAACTTCTTCTGCAACGCACAACAACACCACCATGTCTACCAAGATCTCCACCAGCCTGACCAACGGGAGCACCAGGGTCCTCTCTGCAACCTCAACGCAAATCACACCGTTTCACACACCAGCCAGTCCACCTGGCAGACAGGTAAAGGTCACACACTGACCCCCATATAGAGAAACAGGAACACGTCTTTCATTTAGAAACACTTAGAGAGACGTTTTTGCCCTGGAGTTTGTCCAGTTTGTCTTTATTGGATTTTTGCTCTTTAAACCATATCTGTGTTCATACATTGCACCCATACAGAATAAGGACGCACGTCTCCACCCTCTCATGCACAAATGGCCACGTCCAAGAATCCCACCATGACAGTGGCTAAAGCGTTAACTTTGAGGCTTCGAAAAGAAAACCTGTGGATGCCATCTTTTATGCACAGTCTATGGGTTACATAAGGAGGAGGCCACCTACTGGCTGTATTCATGAGACTGACAGCAGTCATTCAACAGGCTGATAACATTAGGATCAAATATTTTTTAGCTTCGTCTAAAAAAGACGCAGTCAAGTCTGTCCCGTATTCAGCAAGTGAAAATAAACGCAGAGGACGGATGTAAATAAAACACCTTAAGCTCAAAGTCTTATCTAGCGTTCCTGCACTCATGACGTTTACTTGTACTGCCATTTTTACAGAACGCACAGTGAGGATTGAAATCACAGTTTTTCCTCTTTGGATTTTGTGCAGAGGTGCACAAAAAAAAAATCAACTGAGAAACTGACCTGTTTTTGCTTTTTCTTATACCAACTGTAGCAGTTATGTCTGATATGAAGCATCAGTATTGTGTTTGTATCCTAGACTGAGCCTCAGTGATGTCACAGTTTGTGAATCTGTATTTTATTCATATTTCTGTAACACGTGGCGTGTGAGAATATTTTAAGCTGAGTTTCATTAAAAGGGAAATGTTGAAATAGCTGTTGAAAGTGACAGCTGACCTTTCAGGACCTGAACAAACGGATCTGATTTAAAAAGAAAGATCAGGTGTGAATAATCTAAATATAAGAATGACAGACAGCTCGTTAGATGAAGCCTCGGACCTTTCACCTGTCAGGCTCCATCTGGGTCAGTGTTTGACTGTTTGGGGTTACAGTTTCCTCTTTGTTTGCTTTCATCTGAGTGCGTTTCACATCCTTACACTCGGGTCTCACTCTCTGTTAATTCAGTGAGTAAACAGGCTGAACTGTGAGCGAGCCACAGAGACGCTCGCGTTCACACTCTGTATGCAGGCGCTGCTGCATTCGATACAAAAAGCTGCACAGTCTGCGGTTCCTCACGTTAGATCTTTAAAAACATGAGCTTGAGATGAGCACGAAATCACCGGCTTTTATGAAGCTGTTCTCAGAACTTTTCATTAGCTGGATGTCAGCAGCAGAAAAGGACAGTTACTGATACCTGATGGCCACCGCTGCAATTTTAAATGAAACAATCGACTGATTGTGATTGAAGTTCAGACTTTCCGCTTAATTCAAAGGGCTCAACAGAAGTAAGTTTGTGTCTTCCTTCCTTTAGTAACTGAAAAGCTGCTGTGTTGGGTTGAGATCAGGTGCCCGACGTGGCCATTGAAGAGGATCACGTTTCTCTGCACTGGGTCGCTTTTGTGGTTCGGCTCATTGTCCGTCTGCACTCTGATGCTCTGTCCGATCAGTCCTGCAGCGTTTGTCTGAATCTGAGCAGAGATTACAGCCCCGTACACTTCACGGCTCATCCTGCTGCTTCTATCAACAATCGCATCATCAGTAAACACTCGTGACCTGCTTCCACTGTTTTCTGGTAAAGTCTAATCTGGCTCCTGTTCTTGAGTGTAACCAGTGGTTTGCACCCTGTTGGTGTAAAACCTGTGACGATGATCCTCTCTGAGAGCATTCTGTGGTCTTTAAAGTCTTGTAGTGTTGCTGAGCTGGCCGATGCTTTCCTGCTTTTTAAGAACGCACCAGATTGTTGATTTTTTCTTTCTGTCTGATGGGTTTATTTGTTTTATTTGGACTTTTCAGTCGAGTGATGGCCTGTTTGTCTTGCACTGACATTTATTTGGACCTCGTGTTGAGGGTTCCTCTGAAAAAGCAAACAAATGCAAATTAAATACTTGCATTTGGTGGCCATGAAAACATATTAAACAGTTGTCTAATGTATTCTGAGCCTCTGAAAATGGGCGACTGTGCATTAAAATGGCTGGAATTCCTAAATATTTGAGGGAATACTTTTATTAAACCCCTTTAATTAAAGTCTGAACTTCTGATTTAAAATCCACTCCTTTGCCTAAAAACATGCCAAACAGTTTCTGACAACAAATTTTACAACACCAGTATTTCAAATCTTTAAATTAAACCTGATAGATGAGATTAAAAGAACTATAAACAGATGTGAGCTGCCTGGTGGAGAGAGTTTGTTGTGCTAATGAAGATGTCGACCAACAAAGTGAATAATCTGCTTGTGGATGAAGCTGTCCATTGTTAAAGTATTAATTTCGTGCTTTTTTTGTTGAAACGAAGCATTAAAAATTCAACATTTTCATTGTTTACTCTTTTGGTTTCCACCCAAACACACACTCGTGACTGCTTTGCTATTCGAGGAAATATCACAAAAAGTCATCCCTGCTCTGAAGCACTGCCTTAATTGCTTCCCTTCTCTCCTCTCCTCCCTTTGTTCCAGGTATCACAGACTCCTGTGGGCACACCTGGTCTTGTGCGAACCAATCAGAACCCCTCCCCTGTCAGGCATCCCAAGGTATCCCAGCAGACATTGCTCCTAGGAAAAGGTCTCAAAGGGTCAGGCCAAGACCAAGTGTTGCTTAGAGCTCAAATGGTAAACACACACACATTTTCATATATTTCCACATGCATTCTGTTCTGCTGCTGACAGTGAACAGGACAGAGTGTGCAGCTGCAGAAAGGATGACGAGTATAAAATGAGCCAGTTGACAGGAAAAGCTCTGAGTTTAATGCTACAAGCAAATCTGAAAACAGACGTTTTTAAATGTGTTTCATTTCAAAGCTTTCAAAGCAGAAACTTCTCTGAATACTAAACAAACACAAACATAATGTAAATGATATTAAATGCACTGCACCAAAAACCTTGTGAGATGTGATTTGAAACAGTCTGAAAACACAGACTATGAAGCAACATTACCAGGTTAAGGCAGCTGTGTTGAGCTTAAAGTCAGACTTTTAAGTGTTACAGAGGTTTACCTCTCTAAATCACCATGGTAACTGATGATGTACATACTACCTGTTTGGGAGAAGATTATGTGTTTGAAGTTTTAGTTAAAAATAATCTTGAAGCACCACATTTTCCCCAAATCTTTGATTTACAGTAGAGAGTACACATTATACACTCAGAGGCCACTTCATTAGGTACACTTTGCTAGTACGAGGTTGAACCCCGTTATCCTGCTGAAAGTAACCTTTGGAAGATGGATACACTGTAGCGATAAGAGGATGGACATGTTCAGCAACAATAGACAGCATCATTTAAACACCACAGCCTAAGAGGCCCAAGGTGTGTGAAGAAAATATTCTTCACACCACCAGCAGTATGAACAGTTGACACAAAGCTTCATGTTGTTTAAGCCAAATTCTGACACTGAAGTCTTAATGTTGCAGAAGTCGAGACTCATCAGACCAGGAAACATGTTTCCAGTCTTCTGTTGTCCAGTCTTGGTGAGCCTGTGTGTTTCTCTTCTTAGCTGACAGAAAGGACACTCGGTGTGGTTTGAGGTTGGACTAGTTGTTAGCTCAGAGATGCTCTTCTGCATACTACGGTTGTAACCAGTGTGTAACAAACCCACAGCAGACCCGGGTCCACCTTCATGCTTTGCAGCATTCTTTATTCTTACAATATTCGCACGGTTGCTGTAACAGTACATTCAACGGCTGCAGCTCTCCTGCTGCCAGCCGTACACATCACCACCAACAACCATTAATGACAACAGCACAGCCTTTTACACTGGTGTGATTGCAGATGCAGCTGCAGGTGCGTCCATCTCACCTGCAGCAGCATCGCAGACCACGCCTCGCCACACAGTGGTTATTTGAGTTACTGATCTCTTGAAGCATTTCTCCTCCGACGTCTGACCTCAGCGAGGCAGTTTTCACCCGGAGAACTGCTGCTCACTGGATATTTTCTTTTTCGGTTATGTGGGAAAATCCCAGCAGATCAGCAGATCCTGAAATATTCCGACCATCCCGTCTGGCACCAACAACCTCGTCACATTCAGAGTCACTTAAATCACCTTTTTTTCCACATGCTCAGCTTTAACTTCATCACGTCGTCTCGACCGTGTCTACATGCCTACATGCATAGAGTCGCTGCCCTGTGATTGGCTGACTGTGGATAGTTGCATGCATGTAGCTAGTACCTGACTCCCATCACTAAGTTAAGCAGTACATATGTTTGTGTTTCATTGTCTGACATTTGCATGTCAGAAATACACAAATATATCTGTTTTCATCCTTGAGCTGAGCATACACTGCTGCAACTGCAGTTACTAAGAACAAGAGTGAAAACGGGGTCAAGGTTTCAGAGCTCTGCTGTGCAGCCGCCATGATAGAAATAAGCGAACAATAAGATGAAGACATGAACTCATAAATTCACAGCTTTAATGATTTTATGTCTTATTTGCATCATCAGTGTTCCACATACTGAATCTTTGTAGATCTCTGTCTGCTCTGATCATGTCTCTGATGGCAGACGGTGGTGCTCAGCTAAAGAAGAGTCAAACTGAGCCTGAATGAACAGACATCAACATCGAAATACCAGTTGCTGTAAAACAAGTCTGGCTATGGTGAAATCCTTCATAGTACCTCTCTGCTGCAGTTATGACAGAAACAAAGTAAACTCTGTTTCTCAGTAAAGAATGATCCCCAAATATTATGAGTATTCATGTACAGAAAGAGCAAAGCGGCTTGATTGTGACTGATGAGCTCAAAACTATAAATCTGTGAAAAGATCAAATCGTCATTATTGACATCATTTGCAGAAATGTTTCTAAAGAGTCTGATTATTTGCACAGAAACCTATTTTAGACTAAAGGTTATTTATCTGTTCACAAAAGTCCTTTTAACAGTGAAATATTAAACCATGGTTAATCTCACAAATCATTTCCCTCATTCTAGATCTGCCACCTGGATTTAAAACACTTAAATGTGTTGTAAAAATGTCCAAGTCTGTTTAACATTGAGAAACATTGAATATGAAGCATATGTCTTGCAGTTGTATTAATCCACCGCAGAAAATAGTCCCCAGCAAATTCACAGTTTCCTGGTTAAAGTCTGATGTTGATCCGTTTTAAAAAGTAACCATCCTTTATGTTTATAGGTGTTTTATTAGGTCATTAAAAGGAAGCAAAGGGCAAGAAGACGCCTCAGTTATGTCTCACACAAACATCTGTGCTTGAGTCCTGCTCTCCTCTGTTTATCTCCTCCTTCACTTGTTTCCTCCTTTTTCTCCTGCAGCTAATTCTTACATCTGCTATGCGGCCGCCCCAGCCGTGCTCCTCCTCTTCCTCCTCCTCTGCTTCCACTTCTCCTCCTTCCTCTAACCCCGCCTCGGCTCAGGTGAGCAGCCGAGCAAATGTCTTTATATCCACGTGAATGCATCTTTTCAAACTGACCTTAGACGGTAAATGCAGAAAGCTGATTTCTTTACACAGTCGTCTGATACACACAAAGCTCAGCAAGCACAGCGAGCAAGCGCAAGGTGCTGCCCCTCCTTAATCTTCCAGAGGCTGGCTAATTACAAGAAAGCTCCCTTGTAGGAAGGAGGGGTCTTAAAGAGCCAGGACAGTCACACTATATAAACCAAATTTGTGAAATCTTCCGACCTGACTTCCTCAGAAAGAGCTGCTTTTTTTCAGTAACTTTCAGTCATTTAATGAAGCAGTGCAAAATTTGGCATTTTTAGCATGTTTAGTCTCCGTAACTACATAAGTACAGGAGACGCACACGTGAAAAACACATTCAAGCTGTGGTAAAAACTGCCTTCGAGTCCATTTTACACCCAGTCCCAGTGTTGCAATCTAAAAGCAGAATCTGGTTTCTTTGAGCAGCTGTGAGCATGCGTATCACCGGCTCTGAGACCAGCGCTCGTATCCTGGATGTTTGATCTGTTTTCTGATCATTCACTGGAGAAAACTACAAAGTGCTTTTTGGGAAAACTTTCAAGGGTTATGTCAAAGTCTGCTATATGAAAGATAACCAGGCTCAACTACTACCCATAATTCCTTCTGGGTGAAATACATTTCTCTCATACGTTGACTGTGACATAGAAACCAAAAGTCTTTGAAGGACTGGGATCAGGTTCAGCAGACGCTCTCTCCACAGTTGGTCCTGAGACCCACATCAAACGAGAAAATGTGATCTTGTTTTTCTGTGTTTGTTGATAATGTTATTGTATTTCTTATTTTTATCTTACGAACAATCAGAAAATGTCAGACGATTAAGACTAAATCTACTTTAGAGAGAGCTTTTTTTTCTGCTGCCTCTAACATACCTGCTCTCCCTGGTAACAGTTGCTAAGCTGTGATTGGATAGCCAACACCTTCGTGGGATTTAACTGAACATCTTTGTGTCCCTTCCAGCTCCAGAGTCTCACCTTGAGGCCTCCTCCTCCCGGGACTCTCGCCATCCCTCCTTCCCTACGCCTCAAGCCCAGCGCCACGGCCCCGCCTCCCCTCTCTCGACCTCAAGGCCCGCTCATCCCGATTCTCAAGCCGCGACCTCAGTCCAGCACCACAGCAACGGAGTGCCCAACCACGCCCAGCCGCCACCTCGCCGTGCCTCCTCCAAGTAGGTCCCTGAAGGGTGTGATGAGGCTGGATGAGTACGCTCCTCTATGTGAGGGTCCTACATCTAGTGACTAATAGATTATCATTAAATTATTATAATTCTACACTTTCAGTCAGCTGATGCTGTGTTTGCAGCTTACCTAAATGGGGTTTGTTACCAGAGCTTTTATTTATATTTGATTCTGTCCTACTGTTTTTAAAAATATAGTTTATTGGTAGGATCCAGCTCTCATCCTGACAGTGACTAACCAGGGGGGCTGGAGGGAGGTGTGTGTCAGATTTTCAAAATAAAGGCCATCAGTGGAAGACCAGTATGCTTTAAAAATTATAACAGTTGCCTCAAGGCCCTTTATATTGTAAGGTAGAGACCCTACAATAATACAGAGAAGCCTGAGCAATGAGACAAATCGCTGTGAGCACTTGGTGGGAAGGAAAACCCGCCTCTTAACAGGAAGAAGCCTCAGGACCAGTCTCAGGAACGGGCAGCCATCTGCTGCAACGGGTTTGAGGTGAAGAAAGGATAAAAGACACAAAATAAAAGCCTCAAATTACATATTGGATGATATCAACACTGTGAAACTTTCAAAATAAAAGCCTGCAGTTTAAAGCCTTCTGACAACTCTCTCCAGCTGTTTTGGCAGCAAACCACAGTCTGGTGTTAGCGACAATCACACTGACATTTGGTGTGAAATTGCATGTTTAATTTTTTTTTCTACAAGCAGTGAGTAAACTAAAAAAAAAATTTTGTATCAAAATTAGCGTTTTATATTTTCAATCATTTTTTGCCTTCAGTTTTTAAAGAATTACATTTTTTAAATAGATATTTTTCTTTATTTACTATTTTAATTTTGGTTACTTTTAAAAAAAGAAAGGACAAACTTACTGCATTTAGCTGTTCAGAGGCTTCTTTAGCTGCACTGGTGTGGTCCTGTGTACACTTTCATTTCAGTGACTTATGAACCAATAATTCCCCTCTATGACCCGGAGACATCAGAGCTTCAGTTTACCCTCACAGAACACTGGAACAAGTCAATTCTCAGCATGTTTGCCGTCATTGTCTGCAACTGAACTCATAAATCACTGGAAGAAAACTGCACTGTGCTGCAGAACAAAGTAAATTGAATCATGGGTCTTGATATATTTTCTAGCCTTGAGAGATGAAAATTAGAAAACAAAAACATAATAAAATTTGCCTTTGATAATCTAAATAATTCAGAGTTTTTGGAGCCACTGAAAGGAAATGTTTAAATCTTAGATGTGAGAAAGTCGAAGAGCTTTTCAGCCAACACCCTGAATCCTCCGAGCCTCCTGTGCATCAGCAGATTACAGTGAAGCACATGAGAATTAAACAATCATAACATGCACGAGTGGCCAGTGGAAGAATTACAGTCTCTCATTTAGCAGATCATTTATTAGTCATATCCATCCCTCATTGTTTAATGGTTTCCTCTTCATGCTCGTCTCCCACAGCTCTCTATTCTCCGGTTCGAGCCGTCCCTCTGAGACCCAGACTTCACTCTCCTAACGGTCACAGAGCGGTGTCACCTCGACAGACCTCGGCCCTCCAACCAATCGCTGCTGCTCCCTCCAGCCAGGCGTCTCCCATCAGCCGGCCACTGGCTGGACTGAAGAGCTGTCCGTTAACTCACAGCCCGGTATCTGTCTCCAGCGCTCTGTCAGCTGTGCCGCATTTTGAGCGCTCGTTGTCTGCAGCGAAGCAGCTTCAAATCATCGCCCTTTCTTCGGCTCGCCAGCCACAGCCGGGAACTTACACGCATGCTTCGGTGCAGCCGCCGCCTCCAGGTGCAGAGTCGCCTGAGGTTTCCGCCCAATCAAAGAGGACTTTGAGCACTGAAGACGTCCTTCCTCCTCCTCCTCCTCCTCCTCCTCCTCCTTTAAACCCCTCGTTGCCAAAAACCACCTCTCCTCTGCCCTCACCTCCATCCCTTCTGAGTCCAGCCTCTCCGCAGAGTCAAGCTGAGTCCCAGCTGCAAAATCTGACCCAGAAGGTGGAGGTAAAGGAGGCTGAAGAGCAGAGAAAGAGAGCTACAGCCGTGAGACAGGAAGTCAAAGACGAGGAAAGTGTCGCTAAAGACCTGAGGGTGGAGAAAGATGACCAAAGAGAGAAGGTGAAGGAGGAGGAGCCCAGTGAGGAGCAAATCAGCCAGGAGGTGCAGGAAGTTAGCCGAGAGGAAGATCAAATGGAAGTGACAGAAGAAGGCCAAAGTGACAGAGAGAGGAGAGAGGAAGGCAAGGACAAGAAGATGGAGGAGGAAGAGGAAGGAGAGACTCCAATGGACCAGTCTGAGAACCAGACTGCACAGCTTCCCCATCAGTACCACAACACGGACCCTATCCCGGAACTTGATTCTGTTAAAGACTCCACTGTGGACTCAAAACCCATCACGGGTCTCATTTCAACTCCACTTCCAGTCCAAACTCCAGCACCAGTCCCGGTACCAGAGCCGGCTCCAGTCCCCGAAGCCTCTGCCCAGAGTCAGAGACTGCCAGAGCCTCAGAAAGACCTTCAACCTGTTAGCCAGGAGGACTTCTGTGAGAACATGTCGACCCAGTCCGACAATCAGTCAGGTACCTTGAAGAGCTCATACTCAGCAACACTTAATGCTCATATCTGTGTGTTTACATGAGGCTTTACATTAAAGCTGTCAGGTTGAAGGAACATTTAAAAGCTGATCAAATTCAATTTTCTAAACCAACAACAACTTCATCTGTCAGAGCTTGTGCTTCCTTAAAGGGGTCCACACGGATGATTAGTTGTTATTACTCCACTTGTCTTGGAGAAGCCACACATGGTCGGTGCACAGTGTGCAGCACAGTCACAACACACTGGAGGGCAGCCAGCAGCAGTTTCTGATGCTTCATGCTACAAAGCAATTAAACTGTTGAGCAAACTGTCTTTACGGGACATCTGCCAGGAGGAATTGATGCAGTAATAGTGGTGCAATAAAGACTCGCTGGTACCTGCTGCTCACTGGTGAACATTAGTGTTCTGGTTTGTTTTCGACTGTAACTTAATGCAATGAATACTCATTTTTCAAAACATGTTCATTTTAATTTTCAGTCAACCCTTTTTTCTTTCTCTGCTCCTCACAGCGTTGTCCAGCCTCTCCTCCCAGTCTCCCCCCTCCTCACCCATCATCACTCCTTCGGCAGAAAACCCTCCTCCTCTCCTCCCGGCGCAGACCGCCCTCCCGACTGACCTCAGCCTACCGCAGCATGAGCCAGCGAAGGTGGACAAAGCGGTTGGCGAGCCGCAGCCCCCCACCGCAACTGAGGCAGAGCCTCTCGGCCAATTGGAGGACAAGTCGGAGAGCTTCAGCCAATCACTGAGCAGCCCCTGGGAGCCAAGGCCGTGGCCTGAGGGACGGCAGGTTCTCACCCACCTGGTGGAGGGATTTGTCATCCAGGAGG
Organism: Pelmatolapia mariae; assembly: GCF_036321145.2. NCBI lineage: Eukaryota > Metazoa > Chordata > Actinopteri > Cichliformes > Cichlidae > Pelmatolapia > Pelmatolapia mariae. The sequence goes on along the minus strand of NC_086235.1, from coordinate 4,839,960 downwards.
GGCTCCAACCGTTTCCTGTAAGGAGACGTTTGTCTTACATCACAAAGGCAGAAAAAATGAAGCTACAGTTAGAATTTTAGTTTTTGATGATTTTAATCTGAAATAAGTTGGTGTTTAATCTCCTCAGGTTTATTTAAGCATTTCCAAAATAAATTGTGGTTTAGCTGACAGTTTAATCTGGGTTTACAGTTTATCACCTTTTCTTGGGTTTCCCTTTCTTTCAGATGTTAGAGAGGTCAAATATTACAATTTTGTTACTAAAGTGGGGAAAAAAACTCAAAACTTTTCTCATGTATAAAAGTAGAATAAATTTTGGGTGGATGTAAATGGATTCCCTCCTTACTGCGATTACCTTTTCAGCCACAGGCTCTCGCGGTGCATTTATACTCACCTTTTTTCTGTCGTCCAGGTGAACCGCTCATCCCTGCTGGTTCCAGAGCAGGTGCCCAAACCGCAGGAAGTGAATGGGACCAATGGGAAAGCGGCGCTGCCTGTAACGGAAACGATAAAACAAACTGAGCACTCCACAGATTCGGACGAAGAGGAAGGAGGAGACACGGACGATCCAGGGAGCAGTAAGGAGCAGTTTAACTTTTAAACTTCACACCTGCCCGTTTTATCTGCTCTGAAGTCTCGATGCATGAAATTACTGTTGATAAGAGCTGCAGACCAGCGGCACCCACATCATACAGTACTGTCACCAAATCAACAACAAAGATTCATCCAAGAAAGCTCAAAACAGAAGCAGGTGACACTTTCTCATTTATGGTGCATTCAAGGACCGTCTGAGATTCCAGTAGAAACACAAGGAGCAATTTGTAAGAGAATTCTTTTGTGTTCAGCACAAACATTATTCATGGTTCGAACTTTTCTCTCATTATTTAAAACAACAATCTTAAATGTAAAACTTTTGCAAGGCAGAGACCACCCTGACTAACTTCTGATGTAAAACCAGTCATTTTGTCCTACAAGCAGCCTGAGGTATGACAGAAACCACTCGGTTCAGAAAAGAGCTGCAAGGTTTACTCCCAGGAGAGTTTCGAGGGGTTAAAAGTTAAAACAGCTAAAAATAGGGAAGTTGCACGCAAATCATCTCTAGGTTTAAAGGCACCAAACTTTTTTCCACATATTTAAGACAGGTCTGCAGAGTGGGTTACGTTTTCTCACTGAAAGAGCACCAGCAGGCCCGTGGTGATCTCTACAGTCGTGCCTTTAGAACAGCGTCTGTATGCTGCTCAGTGAGAGAAGTTTAGGATGACCGCTCTCACAGCTGCTAAAACTGTGAAGTGACAGCAACATGAAATGACAACTGTACTTGATTAAAACCAAACAAAACTCCCTCGGGTGGAATAGATGGAACAAAACATGCAAATCAAACTGTTCGGAGTTCTAAGAAATAAGAATATTTTGTCCAGCTGTGGCAGCAGAGGCTGGTTTGCATGATGTGTCCCTACAGCTGTTGTCATGACGGCGCCAAGGGGAACATAGTATGGAAAACAATAGCAAAGAGACTGTGTAGTATCACTGATATTATCCTCATAGAGTCCACATGTAATGCTGGGCAGTATGGGCTGCCAAGAAACCAGCGAGCTGAAAAAGAAACATTTGAAATGATTTTGAATGATTCATTGTGAACAGTGAACATATTTCGCTGACGATATCAAGCTGTATGCGTAACCTGCAGAGATACCTGCTAATGAGGCCTAAGTAAGAGACTAAACGTTGGACTAAATTTGCCCTCAGAGGCCGTTATTCAGAGAACTAGAGTTACAGCCTGTGTTTTTACAGAACCACTTTTAACAAATCATTTAAATACCCTCTGAGCTTAATTAACAGTTAAAATACAAACTTAAGCAAACAGTTGAGATGTCTTTAATCAGCTAAGGGTCACATTAGTAAAGGTTAATACATATATATGAGTCCTTGTGTTTACTTTCTACTTGGCGGTTATGTCTGAAGAAACAGTGAAACAACAGAGTGAGAACTTCTAGTTTTTCTCCCTTTGAGAAGTTCTTCTTCATTTTGAGGACTTTTTTCATTTTTCTCTGCTAACAGTTACCATGTAAACCTGCTACGTCTCAAACACTTGCAGTCAGCCAGTTTGAATTAACTGCACTGGTTTCCAAAGAAGAGTTCATAAGCACAGTGGCTTATGGGATGTGAAGTGCTGAAGCTTCACAAATATATTTATTGGAGTTTCTAACATTTTCTAACATAGACTACGATGGTCTTAGTTATGTTGAATCAAATTCAACGTAATGTCCTATAACATCAAAGATCTGACAAACGCTGCTTTACTATCAATTAATTTGCTTCTTAATGAAAGTCCTCCTTTGGCATTACAAACCTTTCAGTCATTCTTTCACCTGCAGCTGTGAGACTTTAAATGAGAGCAGGACTTAAAACTGACCTGATTAAATCAAGAATAAAAACATAACTCAGAGCAGAATTCTTGCAGTTTTTATATAAGATTAGTAAGTTTAATATTAAAGGAAAATAAATTAGGCTTAAAGAAAATATATAAAAAGGGTTTCTCATGGCTGCACACCAAACAAGGACAAAGTCTTTACATGTTCTCTAAAAACGGTGAAAGATCTTCCATTTCTTGTCTTGAACGCAGCGATTGGTCCGCAGGCTCTAACCAGTAAACCACTGTCATAACATGGAGTAAAACCGGAGTTTCTGCATTGTGGCACAGCTACTGCCCACCACTGTAAACCTGTCCCGTCATGTTCTGGACCTGCGGGCCTAAACTAGAAAGCAAGTTCAACACACCGTATTTGGCTTCTGTTATCTTAAACATCAGCAAGCAAGCTAAGATGTCACATGAAAGTGGTTTTAACAGTCTAACCATTCACCTGCAGCACAGGGGCTGATTTAACACATGAAGATGTGAAAGATAACAGGCTAAACACTAAATACAAGCTGAGAGCAGCCCTGGGACTGTGCAGTGAAAGTGTGTGTGAGAGGTCTACGGGGTCTAAGTTAACCACTTTTAATACCCTGAAAACTCGGCGGTAAACCTGACGTTTACCCCACACACCCCCAAATCCTGCTCTGCTCACGTCTGTCACTCTGCTGCCGATGTGGTAAATGTGGGAGCTGTTTATCTTCTAAACAAGCAGTGGAAACCATATTAGACTCTGTGACAACTCTTTCTCAGCTACACCTTCTCTCATTCGACTGTCTGTGTCCCTCTCACAGGGTCGGGCCACAGAGACCGAACGGTGCTGCACTGCCAGTTCTGCGGGAAGAGAGGCCACGCACACAACTTCATGCGCTCCAAACGCTTCTGCTCCACTTCCTGTGCACGCGGGTAAGACCTCGCTTCATTGGCTTAAGCACTAAAGAGGGCAGCTGTGATGTCACGGGACCTTTAGACAGCGTAGGGGTGCTGCTGTCGCAGCAGCAGCGTGACAGGATGTGGTGTGTGTGGCCTGCGTGGAGGCGCGCAGGTGTCAGATGCAGATACGAGTGTGAATGAAAGCAGAAGAACAAGGAAACATCACCACCACGTGTCTCTGTGCTTCTCCCCTTCCTCCTCCCCCCTCAGGTTTAACGTTCGTCTGACGAAGCGTCTGCGGGCTCTCAGCGCAGGAAGCCGGTCAGAGAAGCCTCGTCCTGCCCTCAACCGGGCGGAGTCAGTCCCTGGGAAACCCCTGCTGCTGCGGCTGGTAGGGACGCTGAACTCATGAACAGCTTAAAACAGCAAACAGAGAAGTGTTGAGATATTTTAAAGAGCCACACTCTGAAAATACTCCAACGCAAGTGAAGTTAGAGCTCCTGAAGTCCTCCACGAGCTGAATGTACTTTTGTGAATGTACACATACACAGGCTAGTAATACAGGAGGCTGATTTTCCAAATATTAAACACATTTTTATGCTTTTATTGATCTTTGTGATGTTTATTTGATGGGTTAAGTTCCTACAAAAACGACACTCTGTGTTTATAGTTTAATATCTTTTGTGAACTTCTTAAATTTTGTCCCTGACAAATGCACTTAATCAGAAAAACTACAAAACACTGAAACTAAACTGAAACAAACAAACACATGAATTAAAAATACTTAGTAGTGTAAAACTACATTAGCTCAGTTAGTCATGTGCAGTGGATGGTTTTAGATTTGGTCTTATGAAATGAGCCATTTGAAGCCATCTGTGGTTCAGTGACAGCCGATGGCCTTTAGAGGGCAGCAGAGGCCCAAGAGTCCAGTGAGAGGAGTCAATACAGTTTAATTGATTCCTCACAGTTTACCACTTCTGAAATCAGGAAACTCCACCAACAGACAGAAAACAAACACTTTTGAAGTCATTTTTAAGTTATATGCAGCCAGCAGGCACTTTATTCAGTTACACCTTCCTTGTACTGAGTTGGAACTCCGTTTGAGTCGAGAACTTTCTTATAACTCCTCATCACAGATTCAACAAAGTCCTCTGAGTTGTTCGTCCATGTCGACATGATAGCATCACACAGTTTCTACATATTTATCATTCCACCACATCCCACGGGTTCTCTATTGGAGTGAGAGCTGGTGACTGTGGAGGCCATGTGAGTACAGGGAGTCATATACAAGTAACCAGGTTGAGATGATTGAGGTGGAGTGTGGGGTTTAAATGGTGCTGCGTTGGTGCTAAAGGGCCTCACACTATCACCCCAGCAGCCTCCTGAACTGTCGATATTAGGCAGGACGTTTCCTGACTTTTACATTTCTTACACAAGTTTTTGATGAGCTGGCTTGTTTCCTTTCAGCCTCGTGATCTGTGGAGCGCCGGTCAGCGTGAGAAAGATGGAAAAGAAAAAGCAGCGGCGGCAGAAGAGGACGAAGATGAAGACGATATGGTGGGAGGTGGAGGCAGGGAGGAGGAAGACGATGACGGAGGAGAGGAAGATCCCGCTGTCGCCATGACGGCTAGAATGGAGCGTCGGGCGGCACGGAGAGCGAGGAGGGCGTCGGCGCCGGCCGTGACCACTTCCACGCCTACCACCACATTTAAGCCAGCCCCCTCGCAGTGGAGCGTGGAGGAAGTCACCGCCTTCATCCACACGCTGCCAGGTAAACATGAGCAGATGCCCCACACGTAGAGCTTCTCCCGGGACCTTTACCTCAAAACTGTCGGTTTGATTTACGCCACACTCCATGTCTTAATTGTCAGCAGGCGACAGAGGCGCGCTCACAGCTTCTTCGTATCCCCCAAGTCCCATTAAAGGTTTCGCAAAATGCTGAAATTAACTGCTGAGTGAAGTAATGTGAAGAATACTTTCAACCACACACCGTCAGACTCAGCAGACTGCTGTGAAACATCTGGGAGAGAAACAAAAACACTGAACCTCTGTTTCACAGCTAAACTGAGTATTTCACATGAGACAGAGATGATTCTGTAGTAAACACTGTCAGGTTTTTAGGCCGTTACTAGTTTAATCCTTAGCTGGCTTTAATATTCATCACTGTCACTTTATTTCTAAGAGAAGATCAGATGTGGATCTTAGAGTTATGGAGATCTTTTCTGGTCTAAACATTCTCCAGATTAGTTTCTGTTAGAAATAATGTGGATAAACTAATTGTTGGCTAATGATCCTGGATAAACAGTGTGAAACATGTTACTGTAACAAACCAAATCTTTGTTTGTTGGGTTGTTTGTCCACAAACTCCTCCTACACGATCAGGATTTGAGGAACCAAACAAGGACTCAGGTAGAACTTAGGCTGCTGAATGTTCTTATCAGAACCTGCATCACATATTATTTCATCATGTGGCCTAAAAACCACCTACCAATCATTTAATTGTCGAGTTTATGAACCTTTAAAAAAATTTGTTCACAGGAAAGCCACCAAAATCTAATTTGAAATTGTGTCTTTATGCGTTTTTTTTATTAGCAGCCACAAAAAGTCATAAAAACACATCATGTGTTCCCACTTCTTTAGTTAAATCTACAAAATAATCCCAAAGTTGACACATTTGAATGCATAAAATAGCATTTTTGCACAAAGTGATATTAGCCAAAATTAGGATATCTCAGCACAGTGTGCAGTGTGTCTTCAAAAAATTTGTGGATACTGGACAAGTTGAGGACAGAAGAAGAAGAAGTGGCAGACCTAAAATACTATTGATAGAATTATGAACACAGTAAAGTACCATCAGTACCATGTAATACCTAATCCTAGTCCTAGATGTCGTTGTTACAGCTGTCCTCACGTGTGGAAGCGAAGCATGGACAATAAACAAGGAAGCTCAGACGACATCAGTGCAGCAGGGGTGTGGTTCATCAAGAGGATGATAAGAATATGGATGATAGATGATAAGATGATAAGAGACAAACCGCTGTGTGTGAGACAGAGGGTCTTGGACGACTGTGATCGCATGTAAGGAGCAGAAATATCTGAAAAGCATGACAATGATCAAAAGCACATTCAAAGCAATGGACGGAGCAGGGTGGAGTGGGTGGAGGTGAGCGTCAGGACTGACTTGTGACAGAAGGATAGCAGCAACAGTGAAAGGGCAAAACTGCAGTTCCTCTAATGTCCACTCGAGGCTCCAAAACAGAGTCAATCCCCACAGACTAAACTGTGCAGGAGTTTGGAGGTGTTTTTATTAAAAGTCAAGAGTTTAAATTGTTATACATTACTAAAGTCAGGGCCATGACTACTTTCTCAGTCTAAACACTGTCAGTGTTGTTAAACTCTCCGCGTTGCTGTTTCAGGCTGCAGTGACGTAGCGGAGGCTTTCCGGGTGCAGGAGATCGACGGCCAGGCTCTGCTGCTGCTCACCGAGGACCATCTGATGACCAGCATGAACATAAAACTGGGACCTGCTCTGAAGATCTGCGCTCACATCAATGCACTGAAAAACCAATGAGAGACAAAGAAAAAGAGAAACAAATTGAGAAAAAGAGAAAGCGTGGGTTTAAAATGGAAGAGGGAAAAAAGGCAATAAAGACGCGCGGAAAAGAGAGAAATCGACGGAAGTCAAAAGCTGACACCAAGGATGACAGAACAAAGTCACAAAAAGAGATTTGTGGGAATTTATAATTTATGAGATTATAAATCGAGGCGTGGCCTTAGCAGATGGGAACTGGAGAGGAGTGCAGGAGCATGACGACACCAGAGTCCATGAGAAATTTCACCAGTTTTGGGCCCTCCGACTGTAGCAGGAGACCGGGGGGAGGGGGGGGTTTTGTAACTTTGTGTATATTTTACATGCCGCTGGAGAGTGTACATTTGAAGCTATTTGATGAAGGATTTTGAACATTTAATATATAAAATTTGTCTATTTAGTTTTTTTAGAACGTGACGTCAACAACAAATCTATCCAGTAGCTAAACATAACCCGTGTGTGTAAAAGGAAAAAAAAACAATAATGCGTAGACTTTGTAAGTGATTAATGAAAGTTTAATGTTTTATATCACTATATTCTGGACAAAGACATGTCTGTGTATTAAAAAAAGTCACTATCAGGGTAGAGGCTGGTGTCTTTAATCGTCACATTTTTATGGTATCCTGCTTGAAATTATTTAATAAATGAATAATTAATCATCAAATGATTTATTTATCTTGTTGTTTTAAATTAATTCCCAAGTAAAATACCTTTTACTAGCCCAGTGACACGCAGACACGTGGAGCAGATGTTCCACTGTGAGGAACAAACGTTGGGCTGCCTCGTCGCGGTTTCACGGTTGAGTAAAATGCTTTTCTACATACATCCATCCATCCATTCATTCATTCATTCATTCATTTCCGCCTGTCCTTTTCAGGGTTGCGGGAGGCACTGGAGCCTATCCCAGCTGTCATAGGGTCATTTCTTTGTTTAATAAACCTGATGAACCACTGACCTGAATCGAACAGAAAAAGCCTCCTATCACAGCATGAACCTGTGTTGTGTCTGCACAGAACAGGCAACTTAGCAAAGAACATTTGGTCACTAGTAAATCACAAGGTATAGAAACGGGGCTCTGGGGTTAACGTGAGAGACACTCAGCTTGGTCTGCAGTGTGTCCTTAAAATGTGAAGAAACGTGACAAATGTAGGACAAATGAAGACGTGGCAGTCCTGAAAACTATCCTCAGCAGATGAACAATATCTGAAAGCCTGAGAGACGAGAAGACTGTCAGGAAGCATTTCTAGCGCTTCATGCTCTGGGGGGCGGGGCTATGGCTCCCCACACCCTCTAGCAGATCGTTACATGGAGAAACCTTTTGAACTCAAGCGTGTTCACGCACACAGGTGTTCACAGACACAAACTATATCTTCCTGCTACCTTAAAGCATATCGTGCGCTGTCGGTCTTGTGTGCTGCTCAATAGCGTTCAGGATTTAGTAGTTACTGTTACTTACACGTATCTAGGTTGTTGCTTTGATCTCTGTAATGTGTTGTTCTCTTGTTGTTTGTTTTCTTTTTGTTCTTTTAACAGGTGATCCAAAAGATTTTGTCAGTGTCTTCTCTTACTGTCCTCCCTTCCCCTTTCTTTCTTTCTTTCTTTCTTTCTTTCTTTCTTTCTTTCTTTCTTTCTTTCTTTCTTTCTTTCTTCCTTCCTTCCTTCCTTCCAAATTGTCTGTCCAATTTGTAAAAACTTAAAATAAAATACAATCAATAAATAACTAATACTAATATAGATCAATCAAGTGGCATATTATATTGGTCCACTTGAAAAATAAAAGCATACATGGACAGAAAAACACACAGTGGAACACCATCAGTCATGGATTGGCCTCCCCAGAGTCCAGACCTCAACATTACTGAAGGAGCGTGTCCTCGCGTTGGCTGAGAACAGAACAAAAGGCAGAAACACAGAAATCGTTTTGAATCAAATGTTTAGGGTTTTAAACCTCGGTATGACGGGACCTGAAGATCCTGTCATACAGGAAATGCAAAACCAGGCTAAAAATCCCCTTCATCAAATGCTTGGTTTAAAATAATAATAAAATAATTTTTTTTCTAATATTTAGTTGTGAATTCTTATTTCTAATCAACTGGTGTGAATAATGACAACTTTTTTATTTAGTTTTAATTGTATTTTTAAATATTACTATTAATATATTAATATTTTTTTATTTTTTAATAAAGCACCCGAGAACTTCCATATACTTTAAGGCAGTCTTATTCACTGAACATTTCTGGTAGGATGTCCCAAACTGAGTGGACCTGAGCAGATTTTGGCAGAAGTGCTGCTGATGGGATGGCGGGACCACCAGCAGAGGGCAACAGAGGTGCAGGTGAAATCTGGACTTTATGAACTAAACTGATTTGATTTCAGGTCTCAGAGCTCTTCAGGAAGGTTTTAGGTGATGCTTGTTTTTCTGTCTGAGCCTGTATTTCTCCCCATATCTGGTTTAGGTTAGGATCTCACATGTGCTCCCATTGGCTTTGGAGAGGAGTACGATTTTCACCACACCCTGTGATAAATCTTATTCTGGGCATTTTTCTCGTGGATCAGCTTCAGGCGCACTGACGGAACAGGACTGCTTTTAATTTTAGACTTTTAAGGTTTTTAAACGTTGTTCAAAGCTCCAAATCAGAGAAAAATTATCTGCAGTTATTTCTGAATATATATCAGTTTTTGCTTTATTCCAGTGTTTTTTTGTTTTCCGGTGTTTGTTGTTGCTTATTAGAGAATAACACAGTCATTTATCCGCTTTTAAACTCTTTTCGAGTCTTTGGCCTATAAAATTTTTAATTTTTAAACTTTCGCTAAAACCAGGACTGGCTTTTTAAACTCCTGCAGACGTTAGGAAAAGAGCAAAGCGCTCAAGAAGCTGCCACGTTCCTGAATTTAAAAACAGGGTGAATTCTTTTATTTTTATCTTTATTTTTGGGGGCGCGTAAAAACGCACGGAGGCTCACCATGTCACAGATGCGCAGGCAACTCCTTGGCACCGCGGCCAGCGGAGTGGGCTGGGTGGGGGTGATCGTGGCCACGGCCACCAACGACTGGGTCCGGACCTGCGACTACACCAAGGCCACCTGCGTCCGCATGGACGAGCTGAGCTCCCGGGGCCTGTGGGCAGAGTGCGTCATCTCCCCGTCCCTTTACCACTGCGTGGGCCTCACCCAGATCCTCACACTGCCCGGTGAGATGCGCCAATAAATGCTCTAATACATGATATAATGTGCGTGACGAGATCTTTCAAGTGTGTTTAGCTCACGTTTGCTACGTGGGTCTGCGGGAGGGAGAGCGATAAGAGAGAGTGAGCAGAGTAAAGTTCTGTTAGTGATGGCTGCATGTCAACAAAACAATTTTAGTTCAAGACTCTCTGCGCTTTATATTTAGAGTTTAATTTATTACAGTCAAATATTAATGGAACAGTTATTTGGCGTTATTAACATTAAAATAATACGTTTTCGAGATATATGTATTTAAACCGGAATTGTTGTTTACCAATTATTTACAAAATCGTAACTAAAGCTTTTTTCTTTTTACAGTTTATTCAATATGTTTGTCTAACAGTCCGTTTCATCACAATACAAGTAAAGAATACAGAATAAAATAATTTCGTTTTTCACAGCGTTTGTGAAAAACTATATTGTTTCTGTTTGTGCGTCAGAAAATTTAGGTACACACTTACTTTATTTTACTACAGCAGAGTTTATTTAATGAGGAAAGACAGAATTTCCTTTTAAATTGTGAAGATGTTTTAAAGCAAAACACGATTTTTTGGACTAGAGAAAAACAAGTCTAATCTAGTCAAATATCATTTTAATATGAATTTAATTTTTTATATATATTTAATTTTGAAGCTATAATCGATCATAAACTGCTGTGACACACCTCTATAGACCACTTTAATATGCAGCAATCACACAATTTATGCTCGTAGGTCAATAACTTTTATTGTGAAAGGAAGGATGGGAAGAAGGTGTAGAACAAACACTTTGTGGAAACTATGGTAACTTATAAGCTTTATTTAAAGAAACAAATATAACTGGTTATTTAAACTCTTTAAATTAAACAGCTTTATGGTATATAACATTTTTCATCATATTTCAATAATGTTTTCTCAGTCCTCTGTTTATAGTAGTGTAGTTCTATTCTCGTACTCAGTATTATAAATACTGACTATTAATTTCACACGTGTTTTATATCAAACTATAAACAACACTTTTTGAGCTTTTAATTTTTTTACTTCCAAACAAACCTGTGCTGATTAAAAAAACAACTGGAGTGCTTCTGCACGTTTACCAAACAGTACATAACATAATTAAAGGAATTTAGCAGCCTTTTATTCACTACTCAAAAACATAAGACGACACTCAAGGCAGTTAAACTTCCGTGATTTTAATCTGTGTTGTTAGGAAGCATAAAGCACTGGGAATCCATCTCACCTACTTAGTGCAAAAGTAAAGTGGCAGCAGGTGCGCTGCAGAGACAACAAACCCAGAAAGGGAATGGTTTAGCAGGTGGTGGCCACAGACCATTTCTCCTCCTTGTGCCCGCTGACTGATTTTTATCTAGATGTGCACTCTGGGCGAGTCATCGTTTAGCCTGAATTAACAAAGAAAGTTGATACCAGTCATCTCTGACAGGTGGTTCCAGTTTTTAACAGACCCAGCTAACACAGAGAAGCCTGCCAAAGGTTGAGCTTTCTTCTGGTGGTCTTTTGCACAGTTGTTGAGATTTCTGTAGATCTTAACAGTTTGAAAGAAAAATGACTGGACTTCTTTAAGTGTCACCTCTCATGCAAGTAGCCTCTTCAGTTCTAAACCAGAAGCCTGAGAGTCCCAGGTATTTAAAACCTAGTGGGGTTTGTCTCTCATGAGCTTAACACCTACCAGTCGTTAACACCGATGTTTTATTACTTTGGATTTATTCTCTGTGTGTTCAGTGAAGACATGAAGAGTGAAGTCAGACTGTGTTTGACTGTAACTCAGAGCAAGATTAGACATTATTTACTGAGTAAAGTAATCTTGCTAAAGGGGCTTTTTCTTGCATCTTTTTCTTGTCTTCAGTGCATGCAACACGTGTGCACATTCCTAACTGTGAGCAGCGCCTTGTTGAGTGCCAGAGGTGAGCTGTGCTGAGAACTTTAAACCAAACAGATGCTCTCTCTCTCTCCCCCTCTCAGCCTACGTCCAGACAGCTCGTGCTCTGATGATCTGCGCGTCTTTGCTGGGTCTCCCCGCCATGCTCCTGATCCTCATGTCCATGGCCTGCGTGCGGCTGCAGAACGACACCTCGGCTGTCAAGAAGCGCCGCGCCCGAGTGGGAGGCGTCCTCTTCATCTTCATGGGTGAACACACACACACACACACACACACACACACACACACACACACACACACACACACACACACACACACACACACACACACACACACACACACACACAAAGCCCTAGTTGAGTTTAATGTTTTAGCTTTTGTCAGTGAAATAAAGAGAAATTTCACTTACACTGACTTTCAGTGTTTGCAGTTTAGTTTCCAAAACATCTTTTCCTCGTCACTTTTCCTTGACATCATGAAGGAACGTGTGGAGGAGATTCAGGGAAAAGACTGTCAGAGAATCTCATTGCACTGAGGTTACTTAAAGGAGTGGCTGATGACTGAAAAATGCAAATCTTAGACACTTTGTTTCATGTGTTCTGACCATTTTGTTTTATAAAAGCTGGATATATGAGAACCAAAATCCAGTATAAGGAGGTAGAAAAGGACCCAATGAAGGTGCTTTCTTTGGTATTCAAAGAATTCAACCAGCTCTTATTAATGAAATGTTGCCTTAATAGCAGTGCCATTGATAAATCTGAGGAGTGAGTTTGATTTGACAGACTGCAGATTCGATTTGTTATGTTTTTGATTTCAGACAAGAGGTCGTGTAGAGGTCAGCACACTGTGAGTACACAGTACTGAGTGTGCAGTTTGTTGAGGACATGTGTTACATATTTTTTAGTTTTAGTTTTAATTTTAGAGGGATGTATTTGTGTGTTCAGATAACTTTTTTGGGACAGTTTCAGTGGACAGATTTGATTTCTGAGGACAGTTTCTCGTTTTAAGAGACTTTCTCTTATTTTATTAGACTTGGTGTGGCTGTAGCTCAGGAGGTAGCGCTGGTCACCTACTGATTGGAAGGTTGGAGGTTTGATCCCTGGCTCCTCCAATCTGCATGGCAAGTATCCTTAGGCAAGATACTAACCCCAAGTTGCTTTCAGACGCATCTGTCGGAGTATGAATTTGGTTAGACAGCACTCAGTTTAGAGTGAGTGCTTGTGTGACTGGGTGAATATGGCATGTTGTATAGAGCGTTTTGAGTACTCCGGGAGAGTAGAAAACATAAGAATCAGTCCATTTACCATTTCAGAGAGCCGTTGTTGGATGTACTGTACTCTGGTCTTTCCCAGCTGCTGCAGGAAGGAGGATGATGGGTCAGGATCTGTCAGGCTGTTTTGCTTCCTGTGAGATAAGACAGGTAGTTCCTGTCCACAAACTCAGGGACGACAACCAGACAGATGGAGGCACCAAGCACAAAAATGTAACCTCTTCTTTTCCCTGTTTTTCACCTTTTGTGTTTAAATATGTCTGAAACCCAGCTGTGTGCAGCATCATATCTACCGTCTGGTTCCCCATCGGCGCTAATAAAGAGGAAGATCTGATGTCATTCGGCTTCTCTCTGTACTCCGGCTGGGTCGGCTCCGCCCTCTGCCTCTTAGGTGGCATCATCATCTTGTGCTGCCAGGGCATCGACCCCGGGACCCCGAGTAGGGACAACAGCTTCTACTACTCTGGGAACAGGGGGACGGCCACGCTCCTGGACCCCCCCGCCAACCACGCCAAGAGCGCCCGGGTGTGAAGGAACCAGGCGCTCTATTTTTAACCAAGTTTCTCTTTGAGTTTAAAGCCATATTCGCCATCAATGAGACATGCTATTATCTGTTTACTGTTTCAATGAAAATGAATGTTGGCAGGAAATGGAGGGATTAATAATAAGCTCACATTCAGGAGATTTTTTGGCCTCAAACCAGGGAAGTCTGGAGAATCTGTGTATGTTCCAAAAAATATCCGTTTCAAAATCAGTAATTGCATCAAACTTACTCCAGTCCTTCACCGTCCTGGACTCCACGTATTGAAGCCTCAAATTTAGCATTTTGTTATTCTTTTAGAGATAAAAGTCTTAGTGATGTCTAAGAAGTCTTTAGAGAGACTAAAGGATCAAAACTCAGAATAGCAACAAATAAAAGACAAAGTTTTATTATACTGAATGAAAAAACAAGAACGGGAAGGGATAGAAAGCCAGGAAGACGAGCAAAACAAGTAGCATGCAGGCATCAAAACACAACAATGTAAGACAAACACTCAGGGGAAGGGCAGACCCACACTGAGGGCTAACTGGAGACTGAGAAAAGCTGGTAAACAAGACACTGGTTAAAGCAATCAAGACATATTCAAAAGGTAGGAAAGTAAAACTCAAAGCAAGGCACAAAGTAAAAAAGGAAATAAAAAAACTGAGACAAGAAACCTCACACTGAATGATACAAAGTAACATAATGGAGGAAAGAACAATCAGGAAGTCAAAACAGGAATACAGAAATCCAATTTACACAAAACAATCTCAACTTCAAACTCTGGTATTACAGGAAAAAACTAAACAAACTCAAATATACTGTGTTTCTAAACCAATCACATGACCAGTCCCCGAGGTCATGACTGTGATTGGTCTGTTAGTAGAATCAACCACACAAACACGGTTCAGACGTTCAGGGACTCCCATGAGCCGAGCTGAAGCCCAGCAGAGAGCTAGCAGCTGTTTGTAATTTCATTTCCTGTATATAAATAAATATATATTTCACATCTTCAGCTACCCAGTCAGGAAGGAAAGTCCCCCTGTTTGACCAGCTGTGTGCACGACAAGTTAATCATTTTCAGCAGCTCTTTGTTTTCACATTATAAATATCAAACTGTTGTTTTCATGGTCGCTTTAGTGTTTATTATACTTTTAAATTGCAGCTCATATTTAATCCCCCACAGTCGGCTGTCACTTTTTTTATCATTTCTTTTTACTTTTATATTAACAGCATAATCAAAATAAATCATCTGCATACCCACATTGTTAAATTTTTGTCTGTGTTTAGAAAAAAGGCTTTAAAACCAGTCTTGGGTTCTCTGAAAACACCCGTACACATTTAAATTAAGATTCATGCTTTCTTAAATTTATGTTTTGCTGAATATTATTTCTGTATGTTTTCCATTTGATATGAATCCATTTCATATACGATTTTTCATTTGTCTTCTTCTACAGTAGGTATCAGATCATCAGATTTTAGCCTCTTCTGGCTAAAATGAGGCAAAGCTAGCACTGATTAACCACAAACTACGCTTGGCTCTCTTGGCTGTCTTGTCAGATACAGCACGTACGTCAGAGCAGGACAGGCTTTGTCTCATCACTAGTGCTGTGTGTACTGGAAAGTTTGGTATTGATCCAATACCAAGTAAATACAGAGCCAGTACTGCTGAAAACAATACCAATACTGATACTTTTAACCTATAAAGGCAGCTTATGTGGGGCAGAGAGGTTTGTATGACTCACTGTTAATTTGCAAATTTTGAACACATTTCAATGATCACTTAACACTATTGATATTTGGATTGATCCACTCACCTCTACTTATCCTAGCCTTTGGCTGATGCTAGGAACACAATCATTACGGCAGTTCCCATTGACAGCTCACATAGCTCCTTTAAATTTGGAATGATAACATTTCAGTGTTTTCTTTCTGTGAGAGAAGCGGCAATAAAACCCCGATTAGACAAACTGCTGCTTTAAATTCACTTTATTTCTGCACTTTCCACAACAGACACTGAATAACACCATTCACCCCAAAACAATTAAAGAGCGTGAACAAAGAGCTCAAACAAAACCAGAGGAAAAGCTAAACCAGTGTGTGCTGTTCACTGTCTCTGAACAGCGTGTAGATATGAGACTTATGTGAACGGCTATGGGAAGCAGAAAAGAAGACAACGAAGACCTGAATGTGCAAAAGGAAAGCAAGCAGTGATACTGAGTCTGCAAAGAACCACGTGCAAGTGGCCTGAGTGACCTTTAGGCACAAAAAGTATAAACATTTAATATGATCATGGTTCAAAGCAAATGCTGTGTGGTAATTAGTCCAAATTCTTTTGGACTAATTGAGATATGATGATGGTGGCTATCTACAGAGCTATGGTTAGGTTAATATAAACACATTAGCACTGGGAGGATGGACAATAAGGGTTAAACTGTTCTCAGTAAAAGTTCATGTTGGCCTGACTGGCAGAGAAAAATGCCTTCATAAGGCTCGAAGAAGATGCTAAAAAAAGACCAAACTTCAGTTAAGAGAACATCTAAGATGATCCATCCATCACACGAGGTTAGTCATTAACATGTTTGCGTATGGTTAGTCACTATGAAAAGGTCCTGATCTTAAGGTCATAAGCCTTTTGGTGTCTAAAAAGTTAGCCTGAAGACGTGCAGCACATGAATAGTGCTAATAAACAAAAAATGCTTTAAATATTATCGGTGCTTGTGCCTGTTCAAAATAACAGGAAATTAACTTTAAAAAGATAAGCATCTCACTCAAGCATGCTCAGTTTGTCTTGATTTAAACAACAGATAGGCCTCTACGCAGTCTGGCTTCTTTTGAACCTCTGCTGGGCACTAAAGAATAGAAAAAGAATGAAGTAAGAATAAGGCAGGTTTGTTTAGTAACAACACTTCTTCTCACACACTCCTTCATTAACGGTTACTGTCACTGTCAGGCTGTCAGAGGCAGGTGGGTGTTTGTGTACACTCGTGCTCATACAGGTAGATCTTCAAAGGCAGCTGGACTTCTTTTAAGTTCTCAAACACATTTCACTTCTTGTCCAAAAGGTTGCAGAAGCTGGAGTAAAGAAGTCCAGTTGCTTTCGACCCAAACAGGTTAGACTGTTTTGAAACTTCTGCATCTGCTGTTGGCTTCTCTCAGCGCCCTCCTTCCTCTGCTGATATCTGATCCCAGTTTTCATAAAAGCTTCCACAAATATTAAAATATTGCCTCATACGTAAGTTTTATTCACTCTTTCATATTACTCAGTTCTCCTCTTCATCATTAAACCCATAATTGGTCCTTCCCTTGGACCTACTGCCTGTCTCCATATACTGGCCTCCTGCTCCAGACTGGTATCCATACTGGTCCCCATTATCTTCATACTGGCTCTGCTCCTGCTCGCCGCTCTCTTGGTCCTCGTATTGGATCTCGTGTTGATTTCCCTGCTGGTAGTGGTATCCTCTCTCCTCGGGTGCAGACCACCCCTGATACGGTCTCTCGTCCTGCTCCTGAGGGTAAAGGTCGTCACCGGGGGAGAAGGTGTCATCCAAGTGGTCGTCATAGCGCTGGTAGGAACTGGCATGTGCCTGCTGCTCGCGAGCATTCAGCTCCAGCGTGCTGTGCCACACTCCATAACAAATGTAGATCAACAGACCTGAGGATGGATATGCAGTAGAGGGTGGGTCAGTTTGTGCAGGATTGTCAACCTTTATGAATTCCATATGAAGCAAATATTTGTCACAAAAATGGAGCTCTTACAAAATCCTGGATACATCACCTCATATGTAAAGTATTTTCTCTCTTCTTTGTTGGGCTTATTGCACCGTAAAAAAGTTTGTACCAAGCATCAGAGCAACCAAAATACCCAACTAGCGAATCAAAAAGCTAGCCAACCAAGCAACTAATAAACCAAGCAAGTAGTCAAGCAGCCAACCAAACTACTTACCTATCAGTCAACAGGTCATGCAACTAACCAAGCAACCAGATAACAAAATGACTGCTTTATCAACTATCTGACCAAGCAGCCAATTGCAGAACTGGTGTTTTCTCCTTTTAATCTATAACTCGATATTTAAATAAACTTATTGTCATTGAATTACTGATTAATGCTCCATTTCAAATCTACAATACTCTATTATCAAGATTGTTTCAGCTCACCTATGAGGCACCAGATGGTGAACCTTGCCCAGGTGAGTGGAGACAGTTTAAGCATGAGGTAACTGTTGACCAATATGGCTGCTGCAGGGACAAAGGGAACACATGGTGCCATGTAGGGCAGGCTCCTGGTGCTCTCTGGTTGCTGTATGATCATAATCAAAAGCTTCGCTAATGACCCTGCCATCATTGTTGCCATCAGTCCAGAAATCACTGCCCCAGCACCTGTGCCCTGCTCAACCCCAAATATTATGGTAGACCAGAGGAGGAAGGATATGAAGAAGAGGGAGAGAGTGCATCTGGTCACTATGCGGCCAGTGGCTGGGGTTGGTCGAACTGACGCATCAGGCATTCCCAAACGCAGCCGCAGGGTGTAGTAATGACCTCCCAGAAGCCTTTTCAGCAGTGAGGCGTGGCCTGTATGAAAATCAGAGTCATCTCCCTCCCCCTCCGTCCTGCCGGTGTGGTAAGAAGATGACCCGTCATTCTCGGTCAAGATCTGATCGTCTTTGGCATCTTCGTGCTTCAGGCCGTCCACGTCCTGAACTTCAGAGTCAAACTGATGTGTGTCGGTCTGTTCGTCAGGCTGATAGCGAAGTAGCAGCACGCACACGCTGACCAGAGTGTAAGCCAGCAGGGTGCCAATGGACATCATCTCAATCAGATCCCTGAGGCTCACCAGCAGAGCGAGGACGGCCGCCAGGCTCCCCGACACCACACATGCCACCGTGGGAGTGTGTGTGAGTGCAGTCACATGAGACAGAAACCTTAAAACACAGACACAAAAACATATCTTATTAAAACTCTTTAAGCTGGCTGTGTGTTTTCATGTACCTCCTCACCTGAACAGCAATCCGTCCCGTGCCATAGCATAGATGACCCTGGGCATCGGAAACAGGGAGCCCAGCAGAGAGACGGTGAGTCCAGCTATAGAGCCCACAGCCACAGTGTACTTCCCCCACATGAAGCCATGCACAGCAAACATCTCCATGAGAGGAGCCGAGCCGTCGATCAGGTTATAGGGAACCATGAGAGTTAGGATCACACTCACCTGTTAAATAAAAAAAATGCAGAGGTGTGAGAGACTCTATTATCATATATCTATTATTACAATCACCGTTTTATCAGGAATGAACACTTAGATAAAGGTGATTAAGAGGTCACATGTAATACAGATATTCTTACAGTATATCTTTCAACTGCTTGATACTGTTAAGTCTTAAATCAGGAGATGTGGCTGTTAGTCCATTGTTCCTTCAGTGGCCTGGTCACTTGGATGAGTGACAAAACGTTTCTCCCACTGAAAACATTACGTCCAGATGAACAGAATCATCTTTTGGAGATTTACTTACCTGGATGATTGAGAATGCATCAAGACGTTGAAGTTCAGAAGCTTGATGGTATAAAAGCTGGTCACGGTGGGGATTGAAGCCAGGAACTCACACATGCAAAGCATGCGCTGTACCACTGAGCTACATCCCCTTAAATTTCCTAAGTGTTGCTAGATGAAGCTATCAGTGTAGGTTATAGGTCAGTCATCTAGATCATGGTAGTATAAGGAGCTTGGAGGGAAAATAAAGCCACTGGACTTCATGAAGTTTTGTAAAGATGCATCACCTCTCATCCAAGAGGCTTTTTCAGTTCTAAAACAAAATGGTGAAGAGTCCTGGGTATTTAAACCCTAGTGAGGATTGTCCCTTAAGGAGGTCGTTGACCCACTATTAATCACGTGCCTTATTACATGAGCCAAGGTGTGAAAAAGGCGTGGGTCATCATCAGAGGTTTAGGGTGAAACCACTCTTTTCAAGGACTTAATCAGGTTCTCCATTGAACCTTTCATTAAGAACAACCTCACCCCTGAAAAATTGTCTCACCATATCATGTCACCGACTGAGTTCACCAAATACATAATTTCTGCATCTAAAGGATAAAGGTCACTCTTTTGAGGATGTCAGTGGTTATTTTGAAGGTTTTGTGGTGATTTGGAATCTTTTAGTGGTGGTCATCCAGGTAAATCCCTGGATGAGTGAGCATGCATCAAGACGACCACAAAAGACTGACCTATGATCAACCTTTTGGGATGATGAGGTCAATCCCAAATTCTGATTGTGTTCATTAACCGAAACAATGTCTGCTGTAGAAGCTTGATGGCCTGGAGATAAAACCTGGAGATGCTGGGGATTGAACCCAGGACCTCACACATGCGAAGCACACGCTCTACCACTGAGCTACATCCCCTTGTTGGTGCCACTAGTTCCTGATGTTTTTATGGCCTCTGGCATGGTAGGTTTTTGTGGTAATTTAATGTGCATCTGTGGTCCTTGAATCTTGTGAACTATTTACTGATGTTTGAGTCGCTTTGTTGTCTACCTAACTAAGATAGTATTAACTGTAGCATGGAAGGCTATAACAAGACTTTGGCTCAAACCTAATACCCCGGATAAGTTCTAATGGGCTAACATAGTACAGGACATTTCCCAGATGGAAAAATTAACCTAAACTAAAAGGTTCAAAGAATCTCAATACTGTTTGTTTTGGAGTGTTGGTGACATTTAGAGGCTGTTTGTAATTGTCTACGTATCTTGCTGCCATTTTATGTGATGGACATTTTGACTGCGTGGCTATTTGTTTAGTGTTGATATCTGTGAAGTTCTCTCTCAGCACCCAACCACAATTTGCTAACAGTGACCACATTTTATGAAACATCTCACAAGAGCACAGTGCAGACTGATCAGTGTGGGATATGAAACACTCCACTATCCATCCAAAGATCTGAGCTCCAGCTGAGAAGCTTAATGGCATAAAACTTGGAGATGCTGGGGATTGAACCCAGGACCTCATACATGCGAAGCATGCGCTCTACCACTGAGCTACATCCCCTTGTTGGGTACAGCCTAAGTGTTGCTAGATGAAGCTATCAGTGTAGGTTATAGATCAGTCATCTAGATCATGGTAGTATGAGGAGCTTGGAGGGAAATAAAGCCACTGGACTTCATGAAGTTTTGTAAAGATGCGTCACCTCTCATCCAAGAGGCTTTCTCAGTTCTAAAACAAAATGGTGAAGAGTCCTGGGTATTTAAACTCTAGTGAGCATTGTCCCTTAAGGAGGTCGTTGACCCACTATTAATCACGTGCCTTATTACATGAGCCAAGGTGTGAAAAAGGCGTGGGTCATCATCAGAGGTTTAGGGTGAAACCACTTTTTCAAGGACTTAATCAGGTTATCCATTGAACTTTTCATTAAGAACAACCTCACCTCACTACGTCCACACTAGCCTGGATAGATTTGAAAACGGCGTTTTCGTCTGAAAACGCTCCACGTCCACACTGTCGTTTTCAGTCGTTTTCACAGAGTTGTGCGTCCACATTGAAACGGCCGAAAACGCTCACGTTCCAGCACTGCGCATGCATGAAACGCAAGAAGATTCGACCTGCCTCATTTCTGTCTGCTGTGTATTTACTTTCCAGCTCTTTGAAACGTCGCAGCAGAATGTCGAGGAAAAGCACAGAGTTTTTTTAAATGGACTAACAATGAGGTGAAGTTGTTGATGCGAGTAACACAAAAGTACAAAGTTGCAAAAGCGAGTGAGAATTAAAGAATTTGAAGAAAAGCTCTCTGGAGCATGTACAGACTGATATTAATCTTTGATAGGGCTGTCAAAATTGAGAGCAAACAAAACAACTGCTGTATAATGCCCTCCGCTATCTTAGTTTAATTGGTCTCTTGACTGCATCACATTACTAAAATGTGTCATCATTTTCAAAAAGCCTCAGTTTTCCTGTCCACACTGTGACGCAAAAGCACCGTTTTCAAATGTATGCGTTTTCGAGAGCGTTTTCAGCAATAACGCCATCTCAGTGTGGGCGGGAGGCCCAAACGATGAGAAAACGATGCGCTTTCAAACAAAAACGCATTAGTGTGGACGTAGCCTTAATCAGATTCCACTGAACTTTTCACTAAGAACAACCTCACCCCTGAAAAATTGCCTCACCATATCATGTCACCGACTGAGGCCACCCAACACATAATTTCTACATCCAAAAGATAGAGGTCACTCTTTTGAGGATGTCAGTGGTTATTTTGAAGGTTTTGTGGTGATTTGGAATCTTCATGTGGTTGTCTTGATGCATGCGATGTATAGACGATCTATGATCAACATTTTGGGATGATGAGGAAAATCCCAGAAGGTTTATTCTCTTAATTAACCGAATCAATGTACGCTGCAGTCCCGTCTGGAAGCTTGATGGCCTGGACATAGAGAAAAACCCTGGAGATGCTGGGGATTGAACCCAGGACCTCATACATGCAAAGCATGCGCTCTACCACTGAGCTACATCCCCTTGCGGATCTGCAGCTGACTATTTTATAGCCCATCAGAAGCTCTGGTCTGGTAGGTTTTCAGTGGTAATCTAATGCGCATCTGATGTTTGAGTTTCTTTGTGGCCACTTGTGTCTCTGCATTTTGTTTTGTTTTGTTTTTTGAGTCTCTTTGTTGTCATAAGTCGCTTGTAGTTATATTAAGTGTATTTTTGATCATTTTATCTCATGGACATTTTGAATGTCTGAATCAAGAAGGGGTTCTTAGGACACTTTTTTCACCATCTTACAATGCTGTGATTGAGCCATTCCCCAGCTCTCTCTGGATGGTACTCATGGCCATTGATCAGTGGTCATGATAATTTGCATTTTAATGTTAATGAAACTGACCTCACGCCCCATTGTTAGTCAGTGGTGCTAGTTTTGGTCATTATGCAGATATGCTGTTTGTTGGGGAAATCTTCCGTCAGCTGAGACTGAAGAAGTCACTTGGATGAAATGTTTGTCCCGCTGAAAACTCCACGTCCAGATGAACAGAATCCACTTTCTGGATTTCCTTACCTGGATTTTTGCGCATGCATCAAGATCATTTTCTAAGTATATTGGGGTTTTATTTTTAGTTACCTTATATTTCCTAACCACCGAAACATTTGGGACTTCATGAGTCTATTTACTGATGTTTGACTCTCTTATAGTTCTGATATGCATCTTGTGGTCATTTTGAGCATCTTTGTGGCCACTTACTCTGTGTTTTGAGTCTTATTTTGTTGTCCTCATCTCTTCTACCTATATTAAGTGTATTTATGATCATTAGAGCTCACCTCACAAAAGGGAAGTAGAGACTGACCTTAAGGAAATGATAAACTTCCCAATGCATGTGCAAGACTTGAGAGCTCAAAAGCTTGATGGCATAAAACCTGGAGATGCTGGGGATTGAACCCAGGACCTCATACATGCAAAGCATGCGCTCTACCACTGAGCTACATCCCCTTGTTGGGAAGGCAGACTTCATCTGTTTCACACATTTTTATGGCTCATCAGAAGGTTTTGGTGTGGTAGGTTTTTGTAGTAATTTAAGGGCCCTGTGTGCTTTAGTATTTATTTGTATCTTAGTTATCCTAATAGTTTTTTGATGATGAAGCACCCAAAGATTCAGGACTTCTCACACCTTTGGTGCCATAAAGCCTTGACACATGTCTGCTGTAGTCAAGTCCAGAAGCTTGATTGCCTGGAGACAGAGGTAAAAACTGGAGATGCTGGGGATTGAACCCAGGACCTCATACATGCGAAGCACACGCTCTACCACTGAGCTACATCCCCTCACAGTAACATCATCAGGGCCCATCAGAGCTTCTCCGAGCACATATGTGCTGCTTTACACCGTGTAGTTTTATCACAACTGACATCAGGCTTGAACATATCAGGACTGAAAAGGCAGAAGAAATAATCTGATGGGGAAATTAATTTGGCTGAGTTAAAAAAAAAACATGCTGGACTCTGTACAGACCGACACATAGGCAGTGAGGCAGGTGACCAGCGAGACAGTGATGGCATAAGGGATGGAGGTGTTGGGGTTTTTGGCCTCCTCTCCTGTCGTTGCAATGATGTCGAAGCCAATGAAGGCGTAAAAACAGGTTGCTGCACCTTGCATCACCTGAACAGAAAGAACGGGTTACTAAAAGATCTCACAGTTTACATCTTAAAAAAAGTGAACCTATTCTGCTTTTATGTGACCAAGCAATTGGTGACACTGGGGAGAAAGAACTCCATTTTGACAGGTACAGAAGCACACTCAGAGAAAGGCACCCATCTTCCAAAAAAAAAATGTAACCTCTTGATTGGAAGCTGGAAATTAGTTGATAGAGCCCCTTTAGCAAAACAGTTTCTCACCCCCGACCAGCCATATGGCAGGAACTTGCCACCCTCCCAGTTGCTGCTAGAGATGAAGAAGAGTCCAGCGATAATCATGAAGACCCAGACCACCAGGTTGACCACATTCAGGACATTGTTGAAGCCCACAGTGTTACGCACTCCAAGAGCGATTACAGCAGTGACCACCAGGGCAATGAACAAAGCCAGAAAGTCAAGATACGTGTCCTCGCCTTTACCTGAGACAGAAAGACAAAGAGTTTAAGCATCAGGTATTAACCATTATTTTTATTATTCAACATAACATAAATTAGCTTAGAGGTAAATCTGGTATTTCTTTGACATAACTGTTTATCCTCTCTAACAGATAAGTAAATAAACTGCAAATGGTAAACAAATCACAAAAGCAGTTTTGGAGGCACTGACCGAGGCCTCTGACCGTGCCCAAGTGTGTTATCATGAAGTCACTGATGCTGTGATTGGCCAGCGAGTCGAACATGTTGCTGAGAGCTGAAGCACCTGCCGCTGTGCCGATCAGGTACTCCAGGATCAGGTTCCAGCCAATGAAGAACGCCACAAATTCCCCAACAGTCACATAGCTGTAGGTGTATGCCGAACCGGTCGTTTTGGGGACCCGCACACCAAACTCTGCGTAGCACACACCTTCACGCAAAAGACACACATGTGGCCAGATTGTTCTAAATTTTTTGTTTGGTTGGTTAGAATTCTTAAAAACCTTTGCTTACCTGACAGTATGGACGCCACCGCTGCAATTATGAAGGACAGAATGACCCCAGGCCCAGCCATCGCTTTAGCAACCAGCCCCGCAACGACATACATCCCTGTGCCAACACAGCTTCCCACACCAAGGGAGACCAGGTCCACAGTGGTGAGGACTTTGGCCAGCCCGACCGCTGACCCCTCTGGGAGCTCGGTGAGGTCGTCTGAGCTGTGGGCCATGGAGCCCACAGGTTTGGTCCTCAGCAAGCGAGAGTACATGTTGTACCAGGCATCGCCCAGTGACACCCGACCCAGCCACGCCGCCATCGCTAACCCTGGTTAATACCTGTTAATGTTGGTGAGTTGTGCACTCCTTCCTCCTGTCACTGTCTCATACTTTCACATCATCATGAGCCTCCATGAAGCAGAAGTCTAAAGAGGGCGCAGAAACTCTGTGAAAAGAAAAGGAACAGACTGCAGCACTTCATGAATTACAGTGGAGGCTTTGATATATAACATGATTGGATCTCTTGATTGTATTTATTTCAGTTTTCTTTGAGTCTCTTTACGATCATTTAAGTCTTTGAATCTTTTTTGATTCTTTGAGTCATTTTTTAGTCTATCTGTGGTCATTTGACGAAGCGAAAGATTGCTTGTTTGATTCTCCCCCCTGTAGGGTAACATAAGGAAGGGCATCTGCATATAAACTCTGCCAAAACAAAGACACAGAGTTAGCCACTACAGTGACCTGTTATGACAAGGGAGTAGACGAAAGTAGTTTAAACAACAGAGTTGTTTGAATGTCGTTGTGGTTCTTTAAGTCTCTGTGCATTTCTGGTCATTTGTTTCTTTTTGTGATTGCTTGGAGTCTCTTTGTGGTTAGGAAGTTCATCAGGTGGTATTTGTTGTTGTTTTGAATCTCTTAGCAGTTACTTTAAATCTCTTATTTTGAGTATCATAGTAGTCACTTTGTGTCTAATCATTTCTGTGTTCAAGCTTTCCAAAAGAAACATTCACAGCCATTTCAGACTTTGAAGCCTCTGGTCCTGCTGGTCTGTTTTAAAATCGTTCCATGCTAATGAAGCTGGGATACCATCAGCAGTTCTCCTCACTCACTAGAGCGAGACTCCCTCTCTGAAACTTTAATGATGTCCAAGGAGGATCCTATTTCATGATGGAAAGGTTCAAATATGGAGTCTAAAACTTAATCATGCACAGGCGAACTTCTACACCTACACATTGAAAGCGCTCATCTGTTTTAGAGCTTCATACCCAAACATACAAGTTCAGTCAACACCTGAACTGAAATCAGCCCCACAAAAACAGACTAGGTTCAAAAGAGCAAAGAGACAGTCTTAAAAACTGATAAAAACACAAATCATGCAGCCTGAACATGCAGACCAGAGCACACAGGTAACACACTCACTTGCTGTTCAGTTTCCCTCCTGAGGCAGATTCCTCCGTCCAATGCAGAGCTGGTGGATATGTGACGAGAGGAGATGGCCTTGTTTAATCATTCAGAGCTGAAACCATGTGACCATTTTGATAAAATATTCAACATCTGAGGCTGAGCATGGGCGTGTGCGTGTAGCTGTCATCGGTCACTCAAAGAAGGGATGAAAGAGCTGCTGTGAGAGTGTGTCTGAGCTGAGCTGATGTTTGTTTCTGTTAGTGTGCAGGGCTGGGAACTCAACAGGTGTGTGTGTGTGTGTGTGTGTGTGTGTGTGTGTGTGTGTGTGTGTGTGTGTGTGTGTGTGTGTGTGTGTGTGTGTGTGTGTGTGTGTGTAAAACACATCTGTTTTCAAAACTTGCAGGAGCAAACTGGTGGCAGCTTTACAAAGGTTCGATATATTGGAAGTTGTCTCTCAGCACACAACCACAACTGGCTAACAGTGACCACATTTCAAAAAACACCTCATAAGAGCACAGTGTAGACTGACCTTAAGGATATGAAGCACTCCACTATCCATCCAAAGATTTGAGCTCTAGCTAAAAATCTTGATGGTATAAAACCTGGAGATGCTGGGGATTGAATCCAGGACCTCATACATGCGAAGCACACGCTCTACCACTGAGCTACATCCCCTTTACACAGCTGGCGTTCTCTGGTACGAACCACTGAACCAAGGACATCACACTGTACCACTGAGCTACATGACTTCATCTTTTTCCCACATTTTTATCACCCATGAGAATCCTTGAGTCTCCTGTGAACACTTACAGTTCTGTGTTTAGTTTTTTAACTTTCTGACATTTTGACCTCAGGGTTATTTGTTTAGTATTGATATCTCTGAACTTTGGTCAAGAATAATCAAGGAGATCCAGAAGCTTGATGGTATAAAACTTGGTCAGGCAACCAAGTTCAAGGCAACTCTCAGCAGCTTTGGGGGGGAAAGTAACTGGACTTTATGAAGTTTTGTAAAGATGTTTCACTTCTTAAGAGGCTTTTTCAGTCTTAAAACAATTTGGTAAAGAGTCCTGGGTATTTAAACCCTAGTGAGGGTTGATCCTGAAGGAGGTCGTTGACCCACAATTAATCATGTGCATTATCACATGAGCCAAGGTGTGAAAACAGGAGTTGGTCTTCACCAAAGGTTATGAGTGAAATCACTCTGAGACCTTACCTCAACCTATCATGTGAGGTTGCTGAACAAATGTCTTGCTGACATCAGGAGTCTCTTTGTAATTGTCATATGTATGTTGTTGCCATTTATGTGATGGACATTTTGACTGCGTGGTCATTTGTACAGTGTAGATATCTTTGAAAATGTCTCTCAGCACACAAACACAATTTGCTAATAGTAACCAAAATTTTATGAAACACCTCACAAAAGCACAGTGTAGACGTGATGGTCCTTGAGTCTTGTGGACATTTTTTGTCTTACTTTTTCTAATAGTTTCCGGAAAGCCAACGACCGAAAGATTTAGAACTTATCATGTTTAGTGCTATAAACCTTGTCGCATGTCATTTTAACCTCAGGTCAAAACGTCGATCAACTTCAGAAGCATAAAACCTGGAGCTGCTGGCATTTGAACGCAGGACCTCACACATGCAAAGCACACCTTGCTGCTTTTCTTGGGTTTTGTGGACATTTTGTGTTTATATACTGCTGTCTGAGTCTGTTAGAGTTTTTTTGTGATTATAATGCTATGCAGATTCTTTTCCCACATTTTTATAGACCATTAAAGGTTTTTGGTCTGGTGGGTTTCTGTGGTAATTTAAGGAGATGCGTTTTTTAAGTTTTTGACCTCATGGTTGTTTGTTCAGTATGATCATCTCTGTTCAGTATGATCATCTCTGAACTTTGATCAAATCCTGATGGTATAAAACCTGGAGATGCTGGGGATTGAACCCAGGACCTCATACGTGCGAAGCATGTGCTCTACCACTGAGCTACATCCCCTCGGTGAGGTTAAAGAATCGATAGAATAGAATAGAATAATCCTTTAATTGTCCCACAAGGGGAAATTTTGGTGTAACAGCAGCAAGAAAGACACATATACAAACAAACCGTACACAAGACAAAGAACAGAAACACACAATTTTTACATATTTACATCAAGGACAATGGTTCCCAAAACAGAGTACTGTACCCTTATTAAATTAAATAAAATGAAATACAGATAAGAGGCAAACCCAGGTTACAGTGTGAATCAGTTGATTAACTTATTGCAGTTACAGCGCTGATGTAAACATTATGTTTGATGGGAGCAGTTCTGATTGTACAGTCTGACAGCTGCAGGGAGGAAGGACCTGCAGAAACGCTCCTTCATGCATCTAGGATGCAGCAGTCTGTCACTGAAGGAGCTCTGCAGTTCAGCAACATTTACATGCATGGGCTGGGAGACTCTGTCCATCAGAGATGTTATTTTGGCCAGAGTCCTTCTGTCTCCCACCACCTGCACTGGGTCCAGGGTGCATCCCAGAACAGAGCTGGCCTTCCTGATGAGTTTATCCAACCTCTTCCTCTCAGCTGCCGACAAACTGCTGCTCCAACATACCACACTGTAAAAAATGACAGATGCCACCACAGAGTCATAGAAGGTCTTTAAAAGCGCTCCCTGTACTCCAAATGACCTCAGCCGCCTCAGCAGGTAGAGTCTGCTCTGACCCTTCCTGTAAAGAGCATCAGTGTTGTGGCTCCAGTCCAGTTTATTATTCAGGTGAACACCCAGGTACCTATAAGAGTCCACTATCTCAATGTCCACTCCCTGGATGTTCACCGGTGTCAGTGTGGTGGGTCTGCGTCTCCGGAAGTCCACCACCAACTCCTTGATTTTCCCGGCGTTGATCGGCAGCTGGTTCTGCTGACACCAGTCTACAAAGTCCAGAGTCCACTGTCTGTACTCCGAGTCGTCCTCACCTGTGATGAGGCCGACTATGGCAGAGTCGTCAGAGAACTTCTGTAGGTGGCAGCGTGGGGAGTTGATGGAGAAGTCTGCAGTGTAGAGGGTGAAGAGGAACGGCCCCAGCACAGTTCCCTGTGGGGCCCCCGTACTGCAGACCAGCGTGTCAGAGACACAGCCCTGTGACCTCACATACTGTGGACGTTCTGTGAGGTAGTCCAGTATCCACTGGGACATGTGGTGGTCCACTCCCGATAGCTCCAGCTTGTCTCTCAGAAGTCGTGGCTGGATGGTGTTGAAAGCACTGGAGAAATCAAAGAACATGATCCTCACAGTGCTTCCAGGCTTCTCCAGGTGAGTCAGAGCTCGGTGCAGGAGGTAGATGATGGCGTCCTCCACCCCAATGCCAGGCTGGTAAGCAAACTGCAGCGGATCCAATGAAGATCTCACCAGGGGGCGCAGATGGTTTAGAACCAACCTCTCGAGGGTCTTCATCAGATGTGATGTCAGGGCTACCGGCCTGTAGCTGCTGAGGTCCTTGGGATGGGAGGTCTTTGGTACCGGCACCACACAGGAGGTCTTCCACAGCTGTGGTACTTTCCCCAGTGACAGGCTCAGGTTGAACAGATAACCTAGGATGCCACACAGTTCATCTGCGCAGCACCTCAGGAGCCTGGAGCTGACGCCATCTGGACCTGCAGCCTTCCGCACCTTGATCTTGCGAAGCTCATTCCTCACTTGAAGTGCTGAGATAGAAAGAGTGGATTTTGGGGGAGGGGTGTGTATGTTGGAGTCCACAGAAGCCGGGGGTGGGTGTGATGGCTGGGAGCTGAGGTGTGAAGTCCTGATATGAAAGACAGGCAGTGTCTGAAGATGAGGGAGATTGCAGCAGGGGGGACGATGCTGTGGGAGGGGTGGGTGGTTGATCAAACCTATTAAAATATTTATTTAGGTCATTCACCCACCCCAAGTCTCCTGCAGCCTGGTGCAGAGGTTGTCCCCCACAGTAGAACGGAAACAGTCCCTCAGGGTCTCTTCAGTCTCTGCCGACCATTTCCTAACTGTGCGTTTCACAACTGGTTCTCTGTGTACTAGAGGTTTATACAGAGGCTGGAGATGAACCAGGTTGTGATCTGAGCCCCCCAGGGGAGGGAGAGGTTATGAGCTGTATGCCTCCTTGGTGTTAGCATACAATAAGTCCAATGTTTTATTGTCTCTGGTGTGGCAGGTAACATACTAGGTGAAGGTGGGGAGAGTGGAGGACAGGGAGATGTGATTAAAGCCCCCAGAGATCAGGAAAAGGGCCTGAGGGTGCTGTGTTTGGAGCCTGCTGGTTACAGAGTCCCAGACCTAACGCTGCTGCAGCGTTAGCAGCCTGTGAGATTTCAGATTCAGAATACTTTATTGATGGAAATTATGTAGGAATTCAGGAGTTTTAGTAACATGCTCCTCTGAACATTTACTTGGACAAAACCTACAGTCAGGAGTGCGATGTGAACCCACACCTCCAGAGGAGACGGCTGCCTAAACGTAGCACCTTAAACCACTCGGCCATCCTGATTCTTTGTTTCTGTTATTTAAGATTTCTGACTGTGTGATTAGTGCTTAAAGGTTCAGGTGCTGTAGGTTTTTGTGGTCATTTAACACAAATAACACTAAACTGAAATATATCAGTACTATTCTTAAACTATAGTTTATCTATGATAACATGCATCATAAATGATGCATTTTGGAGTTCCGTTCTAGTGTGTTCTGCAGTATTGTGCTTTAAAACTGGGGTATACCTTTTGTAACCTGTAGTTATTTCATGGGATTGACATTTTGACCTCAGGATTATTTGTTTTGTGTGGATGTCTTTGACCAAGTCCAGAAGCTTGATGGTATAAAACCTGGAGATGCTGGGGATCGAACCCAGGACCTCATACATGCAAAGCATGCGCTCTACCACTGAGCTACATCCCCACACTGTGTGAACAATGCCCATCAGAAGCCTCTGGTCTGTTTGGTGCTGCAGTACACTAACACCTAACACCAGGCTTAAAACATACCAGGACTTCTTAAACTGAAATGTAACTTTGAGAACATGTATCAGAACTCGGAGGTGGTTTTCAAACTGCTGTATCTGCTGAAGAAATAATCTGATGGGAAAATTAATTTTCTTGCTCAACCCTGTACAGACTGACTCATAGGCACTGAGGGAAGGGACCAAAGAAGCAGTCAGAGATTCCCCCTCCCATCAGGAGCAGCACCCAGCTGGCCCTCTGAAATAAAACCATTAGGCTACACTGTCTGTGTAGCTGTATATATGTGCTGTTGTTCGTCACCTGATCCACAGAGTCAGATTACAGCGTTACCTGCATACACAGTTGCATGATGGTATAAAGCAGGCGAAACAAGACACTCCACCACTGTCTGCACAGGACAGTCTGTGGGAAACACGCCTGAGCTCAGAGATGTTCACACCTTCAGGACCAAAACTGAGCCCAATCAAGAGACTCAGAACTAGTTCAGTTTAAAAAAAAAAAAAGAGAGATCCAGTTTGCAGAACTGGGCCATTTTTATGCATATTTTTAATGCTTTATTTATCAAGAACTTCGGCTCAAGTCTCAATTTCAGGATTTACTGACAATCTGCCAACCGGTGAACCAACATTTATCAGCGTTTTCATTTTCTGCTGCTCCTCGTACTATTTTGAGGCAAATATTTGAGTTATCTGCCTGTGTCAATTACTAGTTTCTATACAGATTCAAATTTACTGTAAACTGTTTTTCCAGAGAACTGTTTCTGTAATAAACACCCATTGTATAAAGATGTGAGACGACACCAGCCGCTGACTGCCGAGCAGATGAGGTGGATTCCTGAGGTTCACGCTTTATATGCAACAGATGAGCAGATGGGAGTGAATCCAGACACATTGCCAGAGAAAGCAGGAGCAAAATAAAACGTCCTTTTCTGTTTACGGGAATAAAGCAGTTATCCCAGGCGCTTCTTACAGGAGCACAGAGCTGACCCGAGGGGATGGACTCTGTTGGCATGTCCCCCTGAAGCTAGAGTGCAAATTTATTCACTGCTGCTCAAGGTGAAAGAAAACAATAGTGCCTGATTAGGACAACTACAGCTCCCATGAGGCTTTGTTTCAGTGTAATTTGCTTTTTTACCCTTGTTTTACTGAGACTCCATCTTTATGAGAAGATATCGAAATTGAAAAAGACTCTAAACATCTCTCTATTGTAACTTTTTCATAATCCTGGAGGCATTTTGGAGTCATTTTTACTGATCTTTGTAGCTCCTTTCTGCTTCTGCTATTGTTTTGCTTCCTTTTGTTGTAAAACTGCAGTTCCTCTAGTGTCCACTTGAGGCTCTAAAACGTTTCACTCCTCATAGACTCCCGTGTTAATGTTGTTTCAAGAGTTTCAGACTTTCCTTTTTTGTAAAGCTTATATTTGTTATGACTGTCGTTCTTTTTGAATCTTCATGTAGTACGGTACCTTAAATATGCATGTTACCATTTTTAAAAATCTTGTTCTGTCTCTTTCTCATTTCATCGCTCTTGGCTTTTGTTTTGTAGTTAGTTTGGACACTACATTACCAAAAGTAGTCGCTCGTCTGCTATCACATGCATGTGAACCTGAGTGACATCCTGACTTAATCTATAGGGTTTAACTGGATTTTGACCCACTCTTTGCAGCCATAATAGCCTCAACTCTTCTGGAAAGACTTTTCACAAGGTTGGCAATTTTTAACCTTCCTTCCAGAAGTGCATTTGTGAGGCCAAGCGCAGGTATTGGATGAGTAGGCCTGGGTCAGAGTCTTCTAATTCATCCCAAAGGTGTTCTGTCAGGTTAAGGTCAGGAGTCTGTGCAGGCCAGTCAAGTTCTTCCACACTAAAGTCGCTTATCTTTGTCTTTGGGGTGATCGTGGCTCAAGAGTTGGGAGTTCACCTTGTAATTGGAAGGTTGCCGGTTCGAGCCCCGGCTTGGACAGTCTCGGTCGTTGTGTCCTTGGGCAAGACACTTAACCCGTTGCCTACTGGTGGTGGTCAGAGGGTCCGGTGGCGCCAGTGTTCGGCAGCCTCGCCTCTGTCAGTGCGCCCCAGGGTGGCTGTGGCTACAATGTAGCTTGCCATCACCAGTGTGTGAATGTGTGTGTGAATGGGTGGATGACTGGATATGTAAAGCGCTTTGGGGTCCTTAGGGACGATTAAGGCGCTATATAAATACAGGCCATTTACCATTTTTACCATTTGTGGACCTTTCTTTGTTCACTGATGCACATTCATGTTGGCAGCATGAAATTGTCTAAAATGTCTTGGTTGGGCTAAAAGTTGAGCCCATCTCATGAATATAACCTCACTCTAAACATCCCCTGCACCAAACTTTACACTTAGCACAGTGTAGTCAGACATGTGCCATTCTCCCTGGCACCCACCAAACGCAGACTCATCCATCAGATTGCCAGACAGAGAAGTGTGATTCATTATCTAAGAGATCAAGTCTCCACTGTAGAAAGTTAGTGACCTCTGTTTACCATGTTCCTCAGCGTCCACCGACCCCGCTCTGTGATTTTTACATGGCCTACCTACTAGTTCATGGCTGAGTTGCTGTCGTTCCCAGTCATTTCCACTTTACGATAATACCACTAACAGTTGACTGTGGAATATTTAGTAGTGAGGAATCTTTAAGACTGGACTTGTTGCACAGGTGGCATCCTATCACGGTACCACGCTGGAATTCCCTGAGCTCCTGAGAGCGACCCACAAATGTTTGTGGAAACAATCTGCATGCCTGATGCTTGATTTCAGCGACTTGCATGGCTGAGTGAATACTTTGGGTAATATAGGGCATCATTTTTTAAAGCAGTTTTACATCTTTTGGTGCATCTTCAGTTCTTTTTGTGTCAAGTTTTATGTCTCATTTTGCAGGCGTTTGTGTCTCTGTGGTAACTCTGGGCCTGAAATCATTTTGAGAATTTGTGCGACACTTTTTTGCGGTCAAGCAATATCATTAAGCCAAGAAACTGGGAAAGAAAAGTGAGTCTAGAAGGGTTTTTTTTCCAGCTCATTATATTACCAAGACCTGGATCACTAAGAACCTACACAGACACAATATCATTAAGCTGTATCCCATTATATCACACTGATGCTGCTCATAAAATAAACATGCCAGTGCACCACCTGGTGGTCGCTTGGCCAACCTCTATACACCAGTCTGTCTTGTTTTTCCAGCTGCTCCCTCTAGGGGTGCACAGGTCATCTGCCCAGATCTCAACCTATCGCTGTCACACCAACACTCTCGACTGCATCCATGAACTTCCTCTGTGGTTTCCATCTTTTCCTCCTGCATTGCAGCTCCAGCCACAGTATCCTTTGTCCAAAATATTCATGATCCCTCCTCTACACGTCCAAACCAGCTGAGTCTCCCCTTTCTAACTTTGTCTTTAATACAGCTTTCCAAATTTTGACAATTTTAGATTTATATATTCATTCAGAGGATGATGGTTTATAATCCTTACAGAGGTGCCTGCTACATCTGACACCACCTGTATTTATCATTGTTAGGGAAGCCAAGCCTGCTACGGTGGTGAGAACAGCAGAGCGGGAAGTGAAAACTGAGCCCATCTCTGGATGAGTGAAACACACAGTAGTGCATCATTTCCTGTACCTACATGCAGGCTGTGCTTTAAGGACCCCGAACTATGAGTATATGAACAGTACAGCACTGCTGTGTATGTTTACTCTGCTGATGCATAAAGTAGAACTAGCTGCACCTGGGAGATTATTACAGTTAACTAGTTTGTCACTTTAACAGTAGTTAACTTTAATAACAGACTAA
This sequence comes from Pelmatolapia mariae, assembly GCF_036321145.2. Classification (NCBI taxonomy): domain Eukaryota; kingdom Metazoa; phylum Chordata; class Actinopteri; order Cichliformes; family Cichlidae; genus Pelmatolapia; species Pelmatolapia mariae. Next base: position 4,804,959 of record NC_086235.1, on the reverse strand, counting down.
ACTGGTTCTGTTCACTTTGTAAATACTGGAAATGTCTTTGGCTTCTGATAATTTTATTTGTTTCTGTATTCTGATCTTTTAAATGTTATTTTATTCATATTTTTACTTCTTTACTCCTCCTTTGACAACTGTAAATAGAGTTCACATTACATAATGTATGGTGACATGTTTTCTGTTTCTTCCTCACCAATTTCAAAATTTCTCAATTTTTTTGTGAATGTTTCATAAAATCTATTCGCTCCATAAAACTGATAAACATGATTTCATACACCAGCATTAAGCAGGACGCCCTGCAGGACTGACTTTGTCAGACAAAAACACGACACAGACGAGATTTCTTTTCCACATTTATTCTCCCGCTGACACACACACAGATGTGGCTGCAGCTGTTTACTCGTCTGCCTCAGACTCCTCGTCATCCTGGCTGATCTGGAAGTATCGCAGCTCGTACGTCTCCTTGTCAGAGGCCACCACCCTCAGCCAGTCGCGGAGGTTGTTCTTCTTCAGGTACTTCTTTGTCAGGTACTTCAGATACCTGTAGAAGAACATTGACCATCAGAACCATTTCCAGGAAGGTTCTCTGGTTTTTCTGGTTCTTGTGACACTTCTCGTTTTACCTTTTGGAGAACTGCTTCTCAGACGTCACGTTGATCTTGTTCTTCATGCGGCCGACCTGGACGATGTCACCCAGATTCCCCGTCTTCCCGTTCACCTTGATCTTCTCTTTAAGGAAGGTCTCCTATTGGATAGAGCATAGTAATGCACTAGGGAAGAGAACCCTAGTAAATCTGGAGCTAGGGAAGGGCGCCCTAGTCCACAGATCGGGTCAGCTGATTGCAAAAACCACCAAATTTACCCTTTAATAAATTAATTTGTCGCTTTTGGGGGGCACGATTTGAACTGGATTTCTGCTAAAGTAGTGAAGACTGCAAGAAGACTTACAAAGCTTGCAGAGTCCAGGATCCCATCCTCCACAGGGTGGGTCAGGTCCAGGGTGAACTTCCATGCAGCCCCCTTCTTGGACTTCTTACCTCCAGCTGGCCTCTTCATTTTGATCTGTGAGAGAAGTCAGTGTTTCACATGTTAACTTTACTAGAACATGCGTAAACTAACATAGTGAGCAAAGCTTATTGCTATAGCTGGTTTCCAAGGTAACAGTGGTGAAGTGATGTCGCCACATGGTTCTTGAGAGTTATGCAAAGTCTGTTTCTTTAAATGGCATTAGATAAATCTCTGGGTACCGGATGGTTAAAGGAAAAAAGATGACGAGGAGACCTAAAGCTAAACACTAAAAATAAGCCAGAGTCAGAGAGCCGCTCGGTCAAACATAAACCCTTCAGTGTTACAGAGTCATTAAAAAAATTGAGATCACTCGTTTTAAAAGACGCATGGGTCTCAGGCTCTGTTTATTGGTACGTGCTCTGTTGCGTGTGTTTCCAGTGAGGCTTTGAACAAGTCCCTACTGTCATTTATTTTCTCAAAACAAATGTCTTGCGTTGAATATCTGGTATTATGGCTGTATGGATATGGACTCGAGTTCTGAAAAAAAAAAAGGACATTCAATCTCTGCCAAATTCAGTCTTGTAGAAACCAGTTTTGCAGGTATGGGACTGACATTTTATTTAAAGCCTGTCATGTACAATGGATGTAATATATTCTTAACTGTGTGTGCTTCCTATTAAGACAAGCATTTTTCCTTTGGATTTTTGCAGCCAATCTATTGACAGGCAGGAAGTTTTTTTTTGTTATCATTATTTTACTCATGAGATTTGGCGTCTATTTTAGTTCCATGATTAGTGGTCCCAAACACCAGTAATAACACCAAAGCTCAAGAAAAAAAGTTAATATGATAGACAATGTTCCTTATTTTGTGACAATAAACCAGGGAACATGACTTTAAGTTATGCCGAATTCACCAGTGGATCCTAGAATACACAGATACTGACCACAAGCCCAAACCCGGTAGACTTCCAGGTATTAAAACTGTTTGTAAAAAAATCAAATGCGCGTTTTTCCCTGTGGAGTCTGGTCTGCAATCAGATTAATGAATGAGACACGTGTGACCGGGTGCTACGAGCTAATGCTAACGCGGCTAACTTGTTAGTTTTCTAGATGTAAATAAAGTTTTCTCGGTGGAGCTACCCGTCATTAACGATGAGTGCTTTTATAGGAAGTGATCAAAGTGCCAGAGAAACAAAAAGGCGAAGAAACTCAGACCAAATTAAGCAAAAACCGGACGAGTTGCCAGGACTTACCGGCGCCATGTTGAGAGCTCGGACGAGAAAGAACGCAGCGGAGGTGACGCAGGTGTGACGTCATGCGTGGCGCCCTACCAAATATGGTGAATGGGCTGTAAAAGCACATGGATCAAGAAAATGGGTCGATTTAACGACCCGTGTGCCTGACTGTTGACTCAGCAGAGCTCCAGCTGGAGTGAAAACCGTTTAATCTGCGTTTGGTTTACGTTTGTAAGCTGAAACAGCAACAGTTACATTCAAGTGTCACCTGTTTACCCTGAAAACAAACAGTTTCACACTTTTTGACAGCTGTTGTTGCTGCGCAGCGTCTGTGAGCGAGGATGCAAGTCCAAAGGTCAACCGCAGCCCAAACACACCCTGATAATAAACCTGCTGAGTCCGGTCAATCATTCACTGCCTCTTCACACACTCGGCCCTCTTCATTGAGCCACATTTCCACCACACACACACACACACACATTGAAAAACTTCCTCCTGATGAGTCAGAGAAACCATAACTGGTTCGATGGGTCCCATTTTTTCAGCCTTTGTGGCTTGAAGTCTGGCTCACTGTGCAGATATGTAGGCAAGTGAGTGATTCATCTTCACATGAGGCACTGAGGCAGGGCGTGCCCGCTGCTGCCACTTCAACACAACAAAAGATGCTCAGCACTAAAGCAGAAACTGCAGCGTTTCAGAGGATGGGGCGTAATCAGGTGTTTTGATTCATTAAATAGTATTTAAAATTCCCCCACCGTGCAGCTATCAGTCATGTGTGCTCCTTTAACCCTCATACCACCAACTAAAATGTTCTGATGTAAAATTATTTGTGGTTTATAATCATTTACATGCAAAACAAAGTTGTTAAAACTTTTTATTTTACAACCCTCATCTGTTAATTCCTACATTTCAACTTCTCTGTATTTCAGTAACAGTAGGAAATATGAAAAACTTTAAATTTTACAGTGGGTGTGCAGCCCAGGCTCTGAGGATCCAGGCGTGTTACAGAGGAGCTTCCAGACGTCTGCAGGAAATCTCACAGTTCATGATGTGCTGGTTAGAAATGTGACATTACAGTCAAACGAAGCCTATCCCTCCACACATATACCCGAAATCAAAACCTGTAACATTAGAAAGATACAAATTTCCCATTACTTTCCTTAACATGCTCCAAATGTCCTCCCCCACTAAAGCACTCTGTTACAAATACTCTGATTCATTTAAAAATCCCAAACGCTTGGTACACATTACTCTGTGTGTGAAATGCATTCTGGGTCGATGATGTAAACCGATTGCACCCCAGAGATATTTTTAGCAGTTCTAGTGGTCAAAAAGTGTGTGTGTGTGTTTGTGTGTGTTTGTGTGTGTGTTTGTGTGTGTATGTGTGTGTGTGTTTGTGTGTGTGTTTGTGTGTGTGTTTCAGGGGGGAATCTCACACACACACAACCTCTTTTTGGTTATAATTTCCAGTAAAAGGAAACCAGTGAAGGGACATTAGTCCTCACTGCTGTCCTTATGAAGAGGACACATGAGGGGGGCTGCTGTGCTCGTGCTCATCTCTCCTGATGCATTTTAGTCACGTTCCAGAATAAGAGGCTTTCAGACGCGCTCTTATTTACGACGGGCCACCACAGCAGGTAGCTCCACATGTTTGTTTTGTCAGGTTTTCATGTCGGATGCCCTTCATGACACAATCCCACAGGACATCTGTGTCTCCTCCTGGAAGTGAGGAAGAGCTATGTAAATATGTAAACCACAACACTGTCTGATAGTAAGTAGAAATGTCTTTAGGAAATGTGAAAGAACCAGAAATATTAGATCCTCTCCTGCTGGGAAGTAAACCATCTAATCTGAAAGTGAGCTAACAGTCACGACCCCCACATGGAGGAAGCACCGTGTGGTGGCCAGGAGAACTGTGTTTAGCTGTGTGAGCAGGAAACAGATGCAGATTTGAAAAAGAAAGGTGGTGTACATGATGGTGTTCCTCAGCATTACTCATAAACTGATCATTTGATCCACACGCTGACCTCGGAGCTCTTCACAGCGAACAAACTGCCTCTTTGCTTATGTGATCATCTTTGATGAGCATTTTCTCCTCAGTAAACGCTGAACTAAAGCTTCAGCTCCACAGATTGGGACCTGGGCAGCGGTGGCCTACATATGAAAGATCTGCAGTGATTTTAATATCAAATTTAAATTTCTGTTTTTTAAATGTTAACATTATAATCTGTGCATGTCTGCAAAGTCAGGCTTCCTGCCTGTATTTTTGGCTCCTCCCACCTCGTGTCTGCAGGTCTTCTTACATCCGAGTCGTCTTTTTGCCACGGCTGACCTATAAAGCTGTTTTATAAATAAACTTTACCTACTTACAGCCCATCTGATGGACTCGAGCCCCCTCTGACTGCTGCTTGTGCAGTGCAGTGTTTGCACTGTGCAGGTTTGTGTGTTTGCAGGCAGAAGCTGCAGACATTCGCCCGTTTCTTCCAGCTTTCTCTGTTCAGACCCGCTCTCAGCCGCTCATGCAGGTTATTTTCTGCTTAAACAATGTGCTGCAGGTTGCATACTATATGGTTACATCACCCAACACGAGTATTAAGCATCAGTCAAATACAAAATCCTATTTTTCCTCCTAAACAGAACCATAAAAACTACCTCCTTAATTTTGGTGCCTTCAGAGCACCATCCATGTCCCTGCACCCGTTTTACCGGAGCACACCTGACAGGATCACCTCAGGTGTGAACCACGAGATGATGAACAGCCCATCGATGGTCGAGTTAGGACTACAGGAGTTGGTTTCAATTCACAGGGAAAATCTTCCATGTGAAAGGCAGTGTCTTCTAGTTTATGACAACCTGCTCATTTAACATGTGCCATCACTAAACCCAACCCTAAAACCCTGAAACAAAGAATTAGGAGGTTAACACACTCCTGTAGTTTAGTTAATTACAAATGTGCAACATTTTAATCAATCTATATTCCAGTTTTCTTATTATTTCACTGGACTCTATTTCCTGGATGGGTTTTGAAAGAATATGTTTACAGCCTGTTAGAAACACTGTTTTGGTCTGCGTGGATACATTCATTAAAACAATACAGGTGTTGATCTTCTTTTAATAACTCATCCATCTGGATGCTGTAAAGACTTGATGGTAGGAGGCGTGACGGCTGAAGCAGGCCACAGCTGTCTGCAAGGCCTAACCTCAGCTAATCATAACTAAACTTCTCAACTGTTTTTTCACCGTTTTAGAGCATTTTTAATGCTGATATCTAACAAGTAATATGCTGTGGGGCTAGCAGGTACTGGAAAATATATTTTCTTAAAAATAGTAATTACACTGTTGAAATAATGGATCCCGAGACCAGAAAACCTGTGCCCAGGGAGTGCAGGTGATGTCAAAGTGGCTGCATCCATCCTTCATATACAGTCTTAAATCTATAACCCTTTAGGGCAGATCGTACCATTATTCGCCTGCCAGGTCTGGTGTTTTGTGCATGTCCAACTTCAAGGAGACTCCAGGACAGGACCAGGACACACTGGTGTCTCAGCTGGCTCGGGAACACCTCAGCGACCCACTAGAAGAGCAGGAGGAGGTGGAGAGGAACCCAGAGCCAGACGGGGTCAGAAAATGGATGACTCGGTTGTCTAAGCGGTTACTTTGATCTGAGGAGTTTATCTATGGACTGCAGCAAGGAAAACCGAGGACACACATTCCAACTCTTACATGTGAACACTTTCAGGACAGATCGACTTTATACTAAAAGGAAAAAAAGATTCATATTTTTACTGGTCACAGGAGGTCAGTGTGCAGCTTATGATCTAAGATAAGACACCGTGCTCTAGGTGATGACTCACCATTATTTCGCACTTGTGTGTCTCGTGCCCAGTGTGATCATCCAGGACTTCATCTTTTAAAGCATGTGTGGATATTGTCTAATAACTTCTAATGGTTTCGATTGTTGTGCTGCTCTGTGGATTTCCAGCTGCTTTCCCCGCATCAGTAATAAATGTTTGTTCTTCAGCTGTAAGAAAATGAAACCACCTGGAGTTTTCTGTTAAACTCAGTAAGAGTTGTGTATTCATGCATCAGTGAACAGCAGTTACACATCCTTCCACCCAAAAGCAGCATCACTACAGAACACCAGGATCAGCATTACTCAAAGGTAATGGTATGGTTCTTGCTGCTGTTCTACCTGTTGGGTGTGGCAGCCAATCAGGAGAAAGCTGTGCTTAGACCACACATTCAGGGAAGTTTGCAATTTGAGGTCAGTGACATAAGTACAGCTGAGTGTCTGCACAGAGACAGATTTCAGTGAGTTAAACTGCTACTTCCTTTTAAAGGTGCAACAAATTTAAAGCGTTGTAACACTGCTCACTCACATGCCTGATTAAAATCCAGCCAGAAGGGAAGATAAAATGAAGAAGTTGGTATTTTGTGTCTGAATTCTTCACACTGTTCAACATGTTTGAGTTTCTATCAACCGCAGCTTTAAAAATGTGTTTCCATCCCGTCAGGCGGGAGTTTTAACATTCGTGCAGCTCGTCATAGACGCCACTGCTAGGAAGCAGGATTTGGGCTCATCGAGGTAAACTAACGGTTAACCTCGGCTGCTCACTTTGTACCAGGATGCATCACTATGGTAACTAATGCTGCAGACCTAACCTGGTCTGGAACAGGTTATGCACCACAATAGAGATTAACCAGTATGACACCATCACCTACAACCAGTTGTTAGTCTTACTAACCAAAACTCTTAACACACACACACACACACACACACACACACACACACACACACACACACAGTTTTATCTGCAGCAGCTGTGACTAAACTTCTTATAGCTTATTGATGAGTTTGGGGTAAGAAACGCCAGACAACAAAAGATAACTTCTTTCAAACTACTGTTCCTTCCAATCACTCTTCAGATCTATAACAGGAGCCGTGAAGCAGAACATCAAGGATGTTCGAAAACGACCATTTTGTGGTCCTTTGCTGCTCCCTGATACAGCGCAGCGGTACACTACACCCTGCAGGAAAATATCTTCCTCCAACTTCATTAGGGTCATGGGATTTACTGCCGAGGATCTGCAGGCTTCCATAAACATTCCTGCTACTGTTTTCACTTCAAATCTTTCCCAAACATCTTTATAGGGAGACGGCTGCGATGTTTCAGACTGAATGATGCAGCTGATGGAGAGCGAGGAAAGGATTCTTCTGATACAACATTTGTCCAAGTTCAAAAACAGAAGTGATCCATTGTAAATATGATCAACTCATTGAATCTTAAAGACAAGCCTTAAAAAGAAGCCCCACCCACCTCCTGCTCAGTCAGTTCTGCTTACAATGGGCAGCCAATCAGGAAACAATTTTCATATTGTATTACTCCCAGAGGCCTTCATGACCACACCCCCCTCTAACTTAATATCATATACAGAAATACGTACCCAAGAGCCTCAGGAAGCAGTCTTTAGGGACCCAGCTGGACCTCGAGGGTCTGGAACAGTCTGCTGGATGAAATCAGGCCAGTGGAGGCGCTCGTTTCCTTCCAGTCACATCTTAAAATTCTTATGACTTTTCAGATTTTGTCTGCAGCATTTCTCTCTATAGTTTTATTCTGCTGCTCTTGTGAAGCAATTTGTAAGGTGGATTTTGTGGAGTGCTATATAAAAAGTATTACTGGGATTATCATAGAAAAAAGCTGCCTCAATGAGGTCAAGTTAAAGAGCTACATCAGGGAAAAAGTTCCCAAAGCATTTCTCAACAGCTGAACTAATTTTACTACTTTAATTAAATCAAACCGAGCTTCATCTTAGCTCAACATTAACTAAACCCATGAGGGAGTTTGTAGTTTTAGAGAAGAGTAAAACGGCACCAATAAAGGACGGAGTCAGTGAGAACACCACTCTTATTTTCATACATGTTGGAGGTGATCATTTAGATTGACAGCAGTGAAGAAATGGGACTCTAGCAGGGTCCAGAAATAAAAACAAGGAGCTGGAATTGAGCCGTGAGCAGTGTTTAGTATTTTTAAGCATATAAATGACAAAATCAGGACTTTGAAATACATGAAAAAGCAGCCCGCTCATCCACCTTTAAGACCATAAAATACTTGAGACAGAAAACCACACATCGGTTGCAGTTTTTCTCCATTTGTTTCATCGTTTTTATTTTGCCATCTCCAGTCAGGTGACAAAGGCCTCGAGTGAACAAAAAAAGTTTGCAACTCTACCACCCTCCCCAACCCGATCGAGTCCCTCAAAAAAAGAAACACACACCTCACTGCAAACCGCCTCCCACATTTCGGAGGCCCACACCGCCACACACTCACGCCCTCTTAAAAACGAAACACAACACTCCTCTTTTTTTGTATTTGGGGGATGGCCCCGATGGACGAGAGGTGCGAGTGCACGGGACCCTCACGCCCCCTCAAACTTCTACACAGACAAGAGACTGGCATCACGAGGGTTAATCACTGAAGTTTCTGTTCTTTTTCTTTTTTCTCTTTAAGGGAGGGGGGAAAGGGAGAAAAGAAATCTTGGTTTTAGAGCTTTGACATGCTGGGGTGGACCTCGAGTGCTCTTTACGTGCCGGCCACCACCGATCCCCCGATCAGGAGAGGGGAAATAAAAATAAAAGGGACCTAGTCGCACTCAAAGGCCATGCTGGAAAGCGGTATGGCTGCTAGAGGGGCGACCTAAACCAGAATTCAGTATCTACAGGGGCAACCCTCCCTCCCTCCCACGGCTTTAACAACTCAAAACCAGCCCCTCCCCAACCCCCTGATCCCCTTCCCTCTAAAAGGCTTTAAACCTGCTGTATTCAATCTAAAGAATATAAAAAAATAATCATACAAAAGCTGAATCCCGCTGTTATTTCAACATTCAGGAATGTGAGTGGCAAAACCAACACGTCTGAAGGCAAACAGAATAAGCAGGAATTGAGCGACTGATCATGGTTGTTTTTGTTTTGAAGATGTTTTATATAAAGTTGCCAAACAAAACCTCAGTGATCAGGCAGAGGACCACGCAGCGAGCTGCGGTGGAACAATCCCAACAGCAAATGGAAAGGAGAAACCAAAAGGAGGAGGAGGAGCAGGGGGGGGGAGAGAAATAAAAGATCAATGATGAGAGAGAGAGGGAGAGAGATCACAACAGAATGATTGAGGTTGTCTGTGAAGGCCGACGCTTTGGTGACAGAACCAATGAGAATGCAAGAGACTGGTTGTGGGTGGTGCTTGTTGTCCGGGCAGCAAAGTCTATCAACTCCTTATTTGCTGGCCAAGACCTTGGTAGCGACAGCACATTCCTCCCCCATGGCAGCAATCACGGTGACCTGCGGAGAGCGCACAGACACACAAACAACGTGTTCAAGTCAATCATCTGAAACGTTACACGTGCAGCTTTCGCCCTCCCTGCCATCTCCACCCTCTGCTCCCGGGTCAGGACTCCTAACCCCGCCTGCCTCCAGCTACATGGACGTTTGCCTGTGAAGGTTCTCGGTCATCCAGGTCATCGTAGTCTAAGGAGCTTGGAAAGAAAAGTGTCTGGACTTCTTTAGGTTGCTTGAAGACGTTTCACCTCTCATCCGAGAAGCTTCTTCAGTTCTGAAGAAGATGCTTTTCTTTCCAAGCTCCTTAGACTACATGGAAGTTTAACCTCCCGTTTAATCAATTTATGACCCAAAAAACAAGTTTTTTTTTTAAAAAAAAAATACTGATGACAAACTGTTTCACAGCCCAGGAATTAGCCAACACCATTGTGCTTTAGACCGATTCAGTACCAAGTCACTGTAACAGCTAAAACGGGGCTTTAGGTCGGGGCTGACAAATATGAATTATATGAAAATTAATTTAAGTAACTGCCCAAGACTAAACTCACCATGAATTCTTCACCCGCCTCGAACTTTGACTCGATTTCCTTGCCGACTTCATTGTCGGGGACGCGCAGGTCCTCTCTGATGTCGCCGTTGTCGCTCATCAGGGACATATAGTTCTCATTGATGTTAACCAACTGTGGAAAAACAAAAAGACATCACTGATCACATCTGCACAGACCTCAAGCTGGTCAGAATAAAAACGTGATCCACGTTCTCCAGTCTGTCCACAGTTTAAAATTTCTGAGTCCCAAATGATGTTTAGATTCCTGTTCCTGAAGCTATTCCAGCTGTATAGCACCAGAGTCATTCCTGCACATGTATCACAAAGGAAAACTATCCAGAATGTAATAAACATTTTAATGCAGTGACTTTCAGCACAAGTTTAATGTTAGTTTGTTTTTTTCAGCCAGAAAATGATGTGAAGTAAATTTCTAGCCATGTCTGAATCTCAGAAATCTGTAAACTTCATATTTAACAAGCTGGGATGGATTGACATATTTCTAAGTAGCGTTTTATTTATTCAAGGGTAAACTGTTCATCAAATTTCCAGGACTGTGGGGAAAATGACCTCTTTAAGCTAAAACTAAGCCTTTCTAACCATAAAAGTCTCTTAAATCATTGAAATCTAAGCTTTTAAAGCCAAACCCGAGTCTTGTTAACAATCAGATTATACCAAGCCTCTATTCTGACACTAAATGTAGTGGACCTATTGTCTTAACCACGTGGACCGATCATGTTTAATCACCTCCTGAGACAGGAAAACCCCAGCAGTGCCCAAAAATCCTTACTGAGAGGATTTGGCCATTTTCCAAGCCACAGATGAAGGAAGGTTAAACTAGAGATTTTTTTTAATGATGCAAGTGTTATTAATGTGAAGTGTACAGGAGAGAGAACCTTTACTTTTTATTTAGGTTAACCACCTAACCAGGCTGTGCTCAGTTTGGTTTTGGTGTCATATGCAGAAGTATTACAGCTAACCAAGCCGACAGCAGAAAGTAAAGCCAGGCACGTCACACACTCACTGAAAACTAAAGTGAAACTAAAAAGTCCATCCTGATACAGACAACTGTAGAATGAAGCCGACGAACACTTTAACCCAAACGATCATGTGTTTGTTTCTGACACAAAGAACTTGAGCAGACTGCAGCTACGTTCCAATACAGCCTGGAATAAAACCTCCACCTGAGCCTCAGCACTTCTCAGACTTTAAGGCCAAGCCACACCAAAGTGAAAACACACCTGTACACATCTGCAGTCAGTCACCTGGGACATAAATGCTAATTATACACTATCAGATTAAAGCAGCTGTGGTAGCACATCTGTAACACACAGATTTAACATGACAGTTTAGCCGTTTGCTCTGCATGAGAAATGCATCCATGCAAAGTGTACTAATGTACATTAAATATTATTCAGACTCTTAGTGTGGTTTCCATAGAAATGTGTTCATTTGCAAACTCCGCGTGTTTAGGTATTGGACTGCTGACTATCCCAGAACTTGATAAAAATGTAAAGGTAGTGAGCAAAAAAAGGACAGTATAGAAACTTTTACTGGCACAGAAACACACAAGACCATAACCAATTACACTTTATTTCAAATTCAATCTGCACTATGATAAAGACCTGGAAACAGAGGTGTAACTAGCTGTGTACAGCAAGCCAGAGGTTACTCAGGGTTCATCTCAGCTGCACCGCTTCACAGATGAACCCGACCTTTGAAACCCGAGTGGTCACATCTTTATTTTAGCAGATATCTGAGCTGTTCATGTAAATATGCCCATTTCTTAAAGCTTATGTCTCATTTTCTCCAACATGAATGTTAGTAATTGGATTATTTGCAGGCTGAGTCGGGCAGCTGTGTAGCGTGAGTGGGATGAATGAGTGGAAATGTTTCCTTCCATTCTAACATTAAAACATCTACAGGGACGATGAGGTTAAGCAGCACATGTTCTGCTGTTATCCCAAACATTTCCCCGACTATAAAACAAACTTCAAGTCAGGTTTCTGGAGTGACTGATTCACACAACAAAACAGACGCCCTGTGAATATTTCCACCTGCTGACTCACTGTTGGGAGGCAACGACTGGGAACCCAAACACACCAGATGACGTATCCTCTCCGTCACCACGAGCTCAACCACCATGTAGCCTTTCTAACAGAGTCAGCTGACAGGAAGTACCTGATAGTCTATCCTCTTGATGGAGGGAACATCCATGTTGTGGGTGGAGGGGCACATATCTTCATACTTCTTGTTGGTGAAGATGTCAATGCCAACCAGGTTAACCTGACGGGAAGATGAGGAATTCACAAGTGTTTAAACAAAGAAAACAGGAGCCACTGAAAGCAGCACAACAGTAACTGGTCAACCTGCCATCATCATGCATCACATCAGCCCGGGGATTCAAAACTTCAATAAATGCCTAAAAAACAGAAACCTTAGCCTGCTGTCCGATGGTCTGCATTGCGATTTCAGCTTAACCAGATATTCTTTCTTATGGAGGGGCTATTTTGGTTTACTTGAATCTCAATTCTCAAGTTAAACCAATTCAAAATCTGCATGAAAAGTCATCTTTGGTGCCAAGGCGTTCTTCCTTCCATCAGTCCTGAAAGTTTGCACTTAACTAAAAAATGTGATTAAATCTGCTGCTCCTGCAATCAGTTGCAAAATTCATTTTTTATTTTATTTTTTAACCCAAATTGAATGAACAGAAATTTTCCAGATTTTTTTGCCGTCATTGAATTGATTCAAAGTGATATGAAATACAGTGCAGGCTACAAGTACCCAGCTTGATCACTACCAGCCTTTATTTGGCTCAATGAGAGCTTCTGTTTCAGGTCTGCTCAGTTTTAAAGTGCATTTCATGCAGAGTGATGCTTATTGTGCATTTTCACTGTGTCACTGCTCTATGCAACAATCGACTGTGCTGCCATCTGTCTTTAGATTTTTAGAGTCACATCATCCTGATGGAAGTAAACGTTTAATTAGATTTAAAATCTCTGAATCTTTACAAGCTGAAATGGAACATTCAACAAAACGTGACATAAAAAGGTCGTTCAATTTTGTCAACTCTGGATTTTTCCTGCTTTGGCACAAAAACAGATTTTAGGTCATTGTCTGAAAGGAAGAGTCAGAGACTGATTTAAAAACAACTTTTAAAAGTGAGGTTTAGTTTAACCGAGCATACAATTTATTTGTTTCATTCATCTAGGACACAAAGTGATGCAAAATAAAATTTTCACACATTAAAATATCCGAGTTTGGTAAACCACAAAATCTTGGGAAATTCAGACAAATATCCACTGTAGCCTTACAGATAACATCTATTCATTTTCAATTACTTAGCACTTGTTTGAAATTTTGGATTTCTCCCTAAATGCTCTGACAGGCAGATTTAAGTATTTAACCAGTTTTACAAAGTTGGGCTTTAGTTATTCAAACTTAAATGAAAATGGTCAGAAATCAGAAAAACCCACCAATGCCTGAAGTCTTTGCTATAACTGAAACCTGGCTGCACAGGAGGCCGCTTCAGTCAGAAAAAACCCAGATAATTATTGGATTTAATTTTGTTAGCACTAAGATAGAGATTACCATCAAGTTAATATAAATGAACCAATAAAAAGGTCAGAAGGCATCTTCAATGGGACTCAAATCTAAGGACTACATTTGTCCCATTTTATGGTCGTGGAACACTAAATTGAAAAACTTCATTTTCCCCCATTTTTATCATGGCTGAGTCCCATGTGAGGGCAAAGTACACACAGGAACACTCGGTGGGTAAAGATAAGAAGGCTGTGCTTTAGTAAAGCAACACTTCATGCAGTTTGAATCAGACAGGTTTGAAACCCGAGAGCCTCAAAATCCGGGCCGAGCCTCGGATCTCTGCTCTGATCCAAAACTTTATTTTAAACTTTCCAGCTTACAGCAGTCCTCCACCTGAAAGCTCTCAGCCTCTGTCTGGTCTTTACTCTGTGCTTTGTCCTGACCAATGCTCTTTACCTTGCAGTATAAAATGATCTGAAATAAAAGAAGAGGACTAAACAGCTTCTGAGTTTACCTTAGCATGTCCGTGCTTGCCGGTCTTGGAGGTGGACATCTCCACAATTTTGCAGGGACGACCCTTCAGCACCACGTAGCCGTTCTTACGCAGAGCAGAGCACTGCATGGGGTAGGTGGCGGAGGCGCCAGACTCGCCAGTCTGGAAATCGAGATCGGGATCTGCCATGGTGCGATGGGTCTGGGGCGCTGGTGGAGACAGTTACACATCACTTACCCCGAAATCAAGCACAGAAATTTACATCTACAGACTTCCACACTAAGCAGTCACAGGGTTAGGTTCTCGTGGAGAAAGGCGTGCCATTAACATGACAGCTAGCAAAAATCAGAAGGTAACCTGACCTAGTCAAGTGTAAACTTGAAACAGATGACCACGTTCAATACACCTCTTACATCTGTCCAAAAGCATCCTGATTTCAAAGCTTTTGATGTAAAGTGTTATGGGAAAAAAACCCTGTAAAATGACCCAGTAATTATTCCACTTTTATACATTTGCCAAATTTTGGTTATATTACAACAGTTTTGGCATCCCTGACCCTGGTCAAATATAATATAGTTGTTCTGTACATAACAGATGATTTAAAGCGTCAGCGTTGGTGTTTTCACAGTAGTTAATGAGGGAAAACATGAATCGCAGGACAGTTGTCAACAGCAGCCTGACGTAGATAGAGTCCTGTGAATGAAATGTTTGCAAAGCACTAAACTAACTCACCTTGACACCGATTACACTACCTTACTATTGACTGGTGTCATTTGGCACTATATAAATAAAACTGCAATGAAATATTTCTGAACTTAAAAAAAAAAATAAAAGATCTCTGCAAATTTCTGAGATTGTCAAAATTTGTAAGAGTTTAATGCTTGCAGGAAAAACATTGATTTTACTTTAACTCAGCTAAAGTTTAAGGAGTTTCATGATATTTCAACATGCCTGATTGTGGCTTTGATTTTGACCCATTGTAAACCACAGCCCCTGACTGCTTCCCCATTTTTAAAGGGTTGAAACACTACCTTGGGCATACATTGATTAAAAACAAGCAATTCAATACAGCCTTGTTTAATATATTAACATTAACACCAAAGAAAAAGCAAATTAGGGGATTTTGCTGTAAACATTTTAATTTTGAAAAATTATGTAAAAAAAAGTGTTTCTACTTTAATAAAGCTGCTATACTCTGCTGAGTTTTGAGCCACTTTAACAGTTTTCTTTCCTGCTTTGATTTAGACTACCGCAGCCTTTTCCTGGGCCCCACAGAGCTCTCTGCTACTTTTAGGTAGATATCGCGAGATTTCTATTGTAAAAAATAAATAAATAAATGAATAAAGGTGCAGTCCTCTTGATCTGCTGGGAAATTAATTTGAGTGTGATCCGAATTATACATTTTAAATATCCAATTTGAAAAAAGAAAAAGGAAAAAAAAAACCCTAAGCTACGCCGAAACGTGAACATCGCCACCCCGGCTCGACACGAGGCTGGACGGCTGCGCCACTTCTCAATCTGCCGCAGCAGTTTTATCGCAAATGTTAGCAAGCCCAGTGGCCACATGAAGTTCAAAGTCAAAATTCACTCGCAGCCACTTCTTCGCCCCATCGCTGCCAGATAAATAAATTAAAGGTTAATCTTTTAATGACCAGAAGTTAAGCTGGCTCAGAGTTTACAAATGTAACATAGCGCTGTAAAGACAGCAGAGAATAGTGCTTCAAACGCTAAAATTAGCACGTATTATTCCGGATGTTTTGGTTTATAACTATTTATTGTAACGCTATCGGGACAGGATTTCGATGCCGCGAGATTTACGGCTGGCCAACGTGCGCTGCTGTTTCACAAACACCAAGTCCCGTTATCCGAGCTAACGCGCTGCTAGCGGCGGCTAACCGAGCTAGCCGTCCATTCAGCTCGGTCCAAATAAAGGCGCGGATTAATCTCGGATCGACAGCGAACCGGGTACAAACCATCAGTCTGTTTTTTCCTGATCGGCCCGCCGGGTCGTCGGTTAACAGTGCGGATTTTGACCGTGAACCGAAGACACGAGCGTTAGCGCGGAGAATGACAAGCAGCTTCCACGGAGCGCGCCGCCGAAGGCCGCATGTCCCTTTGATTCAGCATGCTAGCGCTAGTCGGAACATGGACACCCACACCCTACCCTGCCACCGACTACATCCACCGGGAAACCGACTAACTACTCCCTCGGCATCTCAAACCAGTACATGACTACTCTAATACCTCTGAAATCGTTAATGGGTCACCTAAAAATCGCTAAAGTCCACCGTTTATCCCCCCCAAGGCAGCAACACGCGCCATGCCACACTTACCTTCCAAGAAAAAGAGGACCTAAAGTGCGCATGCGCGGCCAACTTGACTGCAGCATCCGTAGAGGAAGAAGGGAGGGGAGGGGCGTTTATGTGTTCCGGTAGCAGCCTGGCAGAAAGGGATGCCAAGTCTGAGGCAAACATGGCAACCTGGGGGGATTACCACGGCCAAGATACTACTTTTTAAAAAAAAAATCCTGGTAATGTACTTACACAATGGTATGGATTAGATTTAGGTTGGCTAATATTTTGTTAAACATGAGGTATTTATTTCTAATACTTAATATTGGGCATGAGGTCTTTTTATTACAACAAATGTGATGTACAGAGCTTTAGTAGCTACAGAGGGATAAAGTTGATGAGTCATACCAAGACGATAGGGGAGAGTTATTGAAGGTAGGTTAAGAAAAAAGGTAACGATCAGATCAGCAGAATAGCTTCATGCATGTCTGAGGGTGGTGCAGGGCACTGAGACAGTGGGGAGGTGTGCTGTAGAAGTGACAGGCCTGGTTTGAGTCCCTACGTGTTTGCAGTGATGGTGGAAAAACTGACAGATAAGGTCTGTCAGGAGGCTCTGTGGACTATGGTGTTTGCAGATGACATTGTGAGCTGTAGTGACAGCAGGGAGCACGTGGCAGAGAGGTAGATGTATGCACCGGTGAGAAAAGGGATGAAAATCAAAAGAAAAAAGACATTTATGAATGACAGGGAGTAGCAGTGAGGCTGCAAGGAGCAGAGGTAGTGAAGATAGATGAGTTTAAATACCTGAGGTCAACCAGCCAAAGCAATGGACAGTGAACAAGGGAGGTGAATAGGAGAGTGCAGGCAGAGTCGAGTGGGTGCAGATGTTTATTTGTGACAGGAGGATAGCAGCAAGACTGAAAGGGGAGGTTTTCAAGATGGTAGTGATGCCTGCTGTGATGTATGAATTGGACACGGTGGTACTGACAACAAAAACAGGAGGAAGAGCTGAAGATGTTAATTAAAAACATCAGAGGAACAGCTCAGGTTGAGAAGCAAGGCTGTGATGGTTTGGACATGTGCAGAGGAAGGACTGGGGTTATAATGGACAAAGGATGATGAAGATGGAACTAGCAGGCAGGAGGAGGAAAGGAGGAAGACCTCACCTCAGAGAAGGTTCATGGATGTAGTCGAGGAAGACATGCAGAACGTTGGTGAGGTGTTTTGTTGAACCTTAATAAACTGCTCCTAGATATTTAATCAGATGGAAATGAACATGTTAAAACTATGGAGATGCTAAACTGCAAACCTTGCAAAGTTTTCGCTGAGGGGCGTGTCCATGGCAGCATCAAATGTACATAAATGTCAAGCTGCTCCAGTCTTCACACACTTGAGCCAAATCCACAACCCTGAGACATCTACAAGCCAATATTAAGTAACGCTCATAGCATCACCTAGTGGCAAGAATAAATCACCACCAGGTGATCATATATATGACATTCGTATTCATGTATAACATAGAATCAGTGAATTTTCTCTAACGCCTCCTAGTGGCAAAACTTCTTCCATCTTCTCAGGACACTCCTCACTCCTTAGTACATTTAATACTAATTTAAAGTACTGATAAATATGTAAAGATCCTTTTACTCCGTAGATGCTATGAAGTTTAAGGTCTCCATCCATTAGTTTGGCTTTAACCATATGTTGCTTCAATATAACACATTCAGCATTAATGGTGCCCTCACAGTTAGCCGAGAAACGTGTACTAATGCCCCTGATCCCATCAGGAGTACTGGCTGTGTGTGATGATGTCCTCTTTAGTTCTTTGTGTGCGGTACGTTTCTGAAACGTTGTTATTTTTGTTTTTCGTAGTCACTTGGATGAGTGGCAGAACGTTTCTCCCACTGAAAACGTTACATCCAGATGAACAGAATCAACGTTTTGGGATTTCTTTACCTGGATGATTGAGCATGCATTAAGACGTTACATGGTAGAGTGTGAACATAATGTGCAGATGCAGTGATGAGCTTTGGTCACTCTTGGTGGTTCTCTGTAGTTTCCCTGAAGCCCATGCAGTGACCAGCCCAGTGTTTGATGGTGTTACCTATGGATAAAGGAGCATGCATGTGTCTACAGTTAAAAAGTATTTGGCTACTTCCTGATTTATTTATTTATTTTTTATCTATTTTGCATATTTGTCACACTTAAACATTTCTGATAAAACAAATTTTAGTGTTAGTCAGAGAGGTGCAGTCCTCCTGATCTGCTGCCCCATGTGGAAAAGTCATTGCCTCTTAAACTAGTTTTGCCTTCCTCACCAGCAAAAACTGCAAACAAGTGTTTGTGATAATGGACAACAAGTGTTTCGCATCACTGTGGAGGAACTTTGGCCCACTCTTCTTTGAAGAAATGTTTTAATTCAGCCACACTGGAAGATATTCCAGGATGAATGGGATGTTTAAGGTCATCCCAAAGGATCTCAATCAGATTTAAGTCTGGACTTTGACTCGGCCAATCCAAAACCTTCATTTTATTTTTTGAGCCATTCAGAGGTGAACTCACTGGTGTGACTTTGATCATTGTCCTGCTGGATAACCAAACTGCTCTTCATCTCGAGAGCCTAACTGATAGCGGGACATTCTTCTTCAGGAATGTTGACTCAGATTCTCACCACAAGGGGGCAGCTTTTTTCCCCAATTAGGTGTTACGATGTTTTCAGATGACATGCTCTTGTTCTTTAAACGTTCCTTTTAGCTCTACTTCGATTTCTTCAAGATGCTTTACTTTTTTGTCAGTGGAAATAAAAATGTGTTCTTTATAACTTGCCTTGTTAAATAAAGCTTACACTGAATAACAACACCATCTTGTGGTACACATTGGTATTACCCTAAAGTACAGCCTTGTCACATTCAGTTATCTTTTTAACAACATACATGGATGTTTCGTACATAAAGTCATTTTTTCCAGACTGCTTTGAATATATAGGAAGGCAACAATAAATTAAGTAACGAGTTGTTACAACCAGGGTGTGCAGAAGAGCACAAAGCTTGCAGCAGATGTGCAACAGCAGCAGAAGACCACACCAGTTGACACTCCTGTCGCCTAAGAACAAGAACCTGAGGTTACAGACCACACAGGCTCACTAAAAGTTAGCCACGGAAGATTGCAAAAATGTTGCCTGGTCTGCAACATTCAGACGGGGGGAAGAAAGGTAATTTAAGTGACTTTGAATGTGGCATGGTTGTGGGGTCAGAATTTGGCTTAAACAACATGAAATAATGGCTCCATCCTGCTTTGTATCAGCGGATTCAGGCTGCTGGTGGTGTGAGGGATCATTTGTCGGCACACTTTGGACTGCATGAATTTCCATCATGGATGTGGAGCCAACAAATCTGCAGCAACTGTGTGATGCTTTCATGTCAATATGGACCAAAATCTCTGAGGAATGTTTCCAGGACTGTTTGTGAATCTGTGCTGCAGCCTGTAGAAACACTGGGAATAAAACAAATGAGTGTTTTTCCTATTAGGTCTTGTACTGGCTACTCCAGTCCAGTCTTTATCTCACTCAAACATAGCAGGCTAGATTCATTAAAACACCTAATATGACCACAAATATTTGGACAGTTTCTATTGGCCAGAAGCTGCCGTGTGACTCAGGTATGAATAAAGAGAGCGGGTCAGGTGTGGTTGCTGTACAAGGAGAGGACATTTATTGTAGAATTCCCAACACCACAGATGCGTGTTACCAGGTCGAGGTTGTCTTTTGATTGATTCCAGTGATTCAGACGGGGTGAAAACTCACATGCATGTCACACACCTGTGTGCACACCTGTGCACACACCTGCTCACCTCCATGCACGCGCACACACACGCACTCACGCACACTCAGAGGCTAACAATCGTACATATGTTCACAGTCTTGATACGTACAAAAATTGAAATACAAATACAAATAATACCACAATAAAAACATCGTACTGTTTGATTTTTTTTTTTAGAAATCCTTATAGCTATGTTCTCTATTCTGTAGAAAGACAACTATGCTTTAATAAGTGAACATCATTTTTTTGTCTTTCTCTAAAATGATCCGTAGGATATCATCATCATAACGAAAATTCTTACAGTATATATCTCTTTTTTTTAATCTATGGTTTCTCAAGCTGACCCTGCCTCCTGACCTTTATTCACAGGGTGCTGCTAACATCCTGCACATGTAAAAGGCTTCAGCTGGCCTTAACGCGCCGTCGCTCGCCCCCTCCGCCATCTCTTTTAAAAACAGCAAAAGAAGATCAAGTAAAGGATGGAGCAGCTTCCTTCTACAAACACAAGCGCGTACAGTCAGCAAAGGCTTAACTCCCACCTTCAAGAAGACGCTCCTGCTCGCTCTTTACCAGCTGCACTCTGGAAATGATCATGAACATAAAAACTTTAATGGTAAACGTGTGATCCTCCAGTGTGCAGTTCAGTAGATAAAAGCCCAGCTGTTGTTTCCAGCTCAGAGATTTAGGGTACACAGTCAGACGTCCCCCGCCCCACCGCGTATTGCCTCAAATTTACAACTCATAACAAGTAACGACGGGTAAAAAACATGAATGCCATCATGCAAAAACTAAATAAAGGCAAATGAACTATGGAGAGAAAAATCCAAACTAAACTTTTGAGTACAGTCCCCCTAAAGCGTAGACAGATTTACAAAAGGATGAGCCAAAAAAGAAAAGAAAGGATAAAAAGCTAGACTGTCATTATTTTCTTTGTCTGTCCTTAACATCAAAGTGAGTATTTACACGAGTGCACACAGAGCAGCGTGGACAGACAAGAGTAAAAACTTCCAGAAGGTGGCGCCTACTCTACAGCTCAGTTCTTCCTGTGAGAAAATGACGGAAATATTTTTGTTATTGTGTTGCTGTTGCAGCAATGGTAAATATCTACAACCTCCCTCCCCCTGCTGGGAACAAACCGGGACAAAGCAGCCGGCTGTGCAGCAGCTCCGCGACACTCGCTGCTCGTCTGAACTATTTTAGCCTCCAACGGGGAAGAACAGCAGCAGCATCAGTGTTCACACTGTGAGAAACGCCGTCTGCACGGCCTCGTGGTTTCCTGCTGGAACAAAGAGCTACATCGGTCTGAGACAGAACATCTAACCGCCATCAAACTGCCATTGTTATCGCCGTGACAACAAGCAGCTTATCCACACTAAGCCTGGGTGTTTTAAAATTTCAACACACACATTTGTTGGTTTTTGGAAGCACCGATTCAGCTTCTTCCAGTTCCCATATAATACATAGCTTTGGCTTTGCAGGTTTGGATATCTGCAGATAGCGATGGATTCCAGTGTTAAATTCATAACATGTATTGGCCACTGTGAGGAAGAGCCTTCATGTTTGAGTCTTTCCTCCATAAAGATGACATCTGACGTCCTCCCCAGTATCCTTAACGACGAGTTCTGACACCTCAATAATACCAATAAACATGTGGTTTGATACCATTGAAAAGGTTCTGGGTTTTTTCAAGGGTAGCTCTAGTAAGCTGTATAGGCAGAAGCCACAGTGATGCACACCCAGTGGTTTTGTTCTCGACGTAGGCCTGAAATATGACAGAAGCTGCTCAGATAACAGAGATAACATGCATCCAAGGGGGACAGCGTTAGGGCAACCTCAGGCTCGACTCAGACTTTGCTCTCTTCGGTTCATAGAACGTGTACTGAATGGGTATGGATTAGTAAAAAAATAAAAATTATTACTAATAAGCTCAGTGTGAGCGTCTATTTTGCACTCGGCCATCATTTCTCATTTCAGCACAGTCTCATAACAAAACATGAAAGTCGTGACAAGGCAAACTGTTTTTGTCATGTTCATGGACACGAACTGTCAGGTTATTTTTATGGGCCCAGACTGATGAAAATAAAGGTTAAAAAAGGGGTTAGATTTGTCACCACAAAACTGTAGATAGATTTGTAACTGATTAATAGAAAGCTTTGAGACTGTGTTAGTCATTTAACCTCCTAAGACCCAAACTCTTCCACGGCATGCATTTTTAATTTCTCTTTGATATTTGGGCTGATTGGGTCCTGATGAATATAAAAACAAAGAATTACCAGATTTTTTTTTTACCTGATTTTTGTTTCTAAGAAAAATGAGAGCCACATATGAGGATATTTGTTTAAAATTTCGATAGAACAGTGGCAGTATAATGTCCTCGTAAGTGGATATCAGGCCCTTGTAGAGCAAATAACCCACATATGGGATGACCACATATGTGGACGCCAGGTCCTAGGAGGTTAAGGTCACACTAATTCTCTTTCCACTGCGTCATTCAGATCTCTTCCTCTGCTTTCGAGAAACTAACAAAACAATTTCTCTCTGAGGATTTTTTAAGTTCTTCTAAAGCCTGAAATTTTTTATTTGAAAGATTCTGCAAAAATGTTAAACGATTCGCTTTTGGCTATAAATAAGTCTTTGTCACGATGTCTGTTCTTTTAACACTACCTTAAATAAATGCCATCTGTGCGCACCCCTCTCACCTCTTACTGAGTCAAATGTGCATCGAGACAAAGGAAGGCGATTATTTTCGAGGGACTAGTTTGTCTCGGCAGAAACTTAAAGGCAGCCAGAAACCACGTTGTGTGCAGGTGACAAAAAATTCTTACGATTGTCAACGTTTATTTGGTGGCGCTCAAATCCACAAAACTCTCAGTTTCAGCAGGCTTAGTGTGGACGTTCATGCTTCTAACCTAATTCAATCACAGTATAAGAAGCAGTACCAGCTTTCACTGTAACACGCCAAACCACCTGCCGCTGTGCCCGCAGTGTGAACACTGCTGTAATGTAAAGTCACTGATGTGCTACACTTGGAACCTCTCTGCAGCTCCCCACTCAATCGAACGGGGAGGTCGAAGGCTACTCGGCATGTCCACATCAGCCGTTGGCCTGCAGGGGAGGAGGAGGCGTCGTCCGCCGACAGCACGAGGAGTCACCTTTGCTCAGCAGGCAGTGACACCATCCGCGGGGGCCCTGTAGTGCCCCCTGCAGCTGGAGGGGGGTGTGTGTGGGGTGGGCACACTCCTGCAGTTTTCTCCTGATGCTCAATTGTCCGTTCAGCAGCAGATTATCCACAAACACACACACGCACACACATTTACACACACATACGCCGTCCTCCTGTCATCCCTCCATCCCTCAGCGGCCAATGTTCAGGGTGAAGAAGACGAGGGTTGCGGGTCCAAGAGGTGGAAGGGTTACCAGTTCATCATGGAGCTTCTGTTGAGGGTCATGAAGAAGACTTGACTGCTGCCTCCAGAACGCACCGAGGCGAAGAAGACCTGCAGGGAGAGAGCAGCACGTCATACAGGTGTGTTTTAGGTGTGGCGCCTTCGCTCGTGCGCACTGTGTGTGCACAGACTCACTTTGTCGTTTCTCTCCGTCAGGAACTTCAGTCGCTGAGCTCGCTTGTGCATGAAAACTCCGTCGAGGTGTCCCGTCTCCACGGACCGGATCTCAATGGCCTTCTCTCCCCAGCCCATGATCTGGTTGGAGTGGATGTAGGCTGCAGGTGGAGGAAAGGGTGCACACGCACACACACACACACACACACACACACACACACACACACACACACACACACACACACACACACACACACACACACACACACACACACACACACAGAAGGGGATTGGACAGGAGAAGACTCAGCACCAGTCTCACACCCAGGCCAGTCACACCTCGAGGCCTCCTCCGCCTCACTTCCGGGAGATTATTGCAGCAGTTTCTGATGGATGTGAACGATCAGCGTTCAGAGAGACGCGTCACAGGCCTGCTGGCTGTCTGGCAAACCTCGTCGCTTTGATTTAAAGCAGTTATCTGAGCTGCCACATTGCACCTGGCTGTCCGGCAGCAGTATCTTTACAGCTTTTAAGGGCAAAGTCAGCCAATCAGAAAACTGTAAGAGCAGGACCCAGTTTAACCTAGTTGCAGGACTAGGGAACACTGTGAAACGTGAGTCCGCAGGGTGGAGGCCAGTAAATGATGACAGCTGCCAATCTGTGCACAGCCGTGGCCTTTTAAAAGGAACATTCCCCTAAAATGATGGTGAAGTCTCAAGAAGGTTTAGCGGGACATGTTTGTTTGTGATGTGCACTACAGCGGGAAAGTTCAGGATCACTTAGAAATCTCCTTATTTCTGCTGTGTGAGTGAGTTTTCTCTGCTTTATTCTGTTAATGCTGCCTCTCTCAGACCAGGGCGCTCTCAGAGAAAATGAACCTTAATCTCAAGAGTTTCACTTGCTGGTTGAATAAGGGTTAAAAAAAAAGATAAAGAGATAAATATTTAAGCCCCAGAAGTTTCACCTTCTTTTTTAAATCATAAGAAGAAGTTTGATTTCATAGATTTTATTGTGTTACTTAATTTCTGATAAAAGTGAAAAATTGTAAATGGCCTGTATTTGTATAGCACTTTACTTAGTCCCTAAGGACCCCAAAGCATCATCCACCCATTCACACACTGGTGATGGCAAGCTACGTTGTAGCCACAGCCGCCCTGGGGCGCACTGACAGAGGCGAGGCTGCCGGACACTGGCGCCACCGGGCCCTCTGACCACCACCAGTAGGCAACTGGTGAAGTGCCTTTCCCAAGGACACAACGACGGAGACTGTCGGAGCCGGGGCTCAAACCAGCAACCTTCCGATTACAAGCTGAACTGCCAACTCTTGAGCCACAATCGCCCCAGAAGATCATAATTATAAACCTATATATACCTTTCTACCAGTTTATTTTTATTTTTTTACATTTATTTGTTCACTTATTTTGTTATTTTCCCCTCATAGTGGATGTGTGTAACAATGTATGAGGAAAAACTTAAATTATCACTCAAATGTACCCTCTTCCTGTTCACGCCCCAAATGGCCTTAAATCACATGACCACATGCCCAGCCCATCCTCACTGCTGCTCCATTGGTGTATAAATATACAGGATGGAGCTGATTGGGTGTAAATTTTTTCTCTCTACTCTATTACATATGTTACTTGCATGCTGTGTGCAGTATTGTTCTTGATCAGGCTGATGAAGGTTAATTAATAAATGTTGCTGGAGTTCTGACCTCTTTAGATCTTTGTTCTTTTTCACGCACTTTCACAGTGCAGTGAAGGTGTGCCAGAAGTTTCTATTCCATTTATATTAATGCAGGGAAAGTCCCTAAACTACAAGCTCAGGAAAAGTGGCACTAATAGATTTTTTGAGATCTTTTCTTTTATTAGAAGTTATTAAAACCGTGTTCAGGCCCGGTCCACCTGGTCACCCAGGGTCAGTGCAGCTTTGGTTTCTTGGTGCTTCTTTTTATTCTCATGTGGGAGAAAAGAAAAAAAAGGGTCCCACATACGGAGGATCAGGATCGATTGGGTGCTCATAAGCGCAGCGTTTGTGGAGAATTAAATAAGTCGGGCATTTAAGTTTTTATGGGGTGGGGGAGGGGTCGAAGCCGGGCTTGGCTGTGAGAAAATCTGGTCTGACAGTTAAATACACAAAAACATGTTAACAGGAGACGATGTCCACACAGAAAATGTGACACGTAAGCAACAGTGCTCCAGGACAGAGACACAGTCACACACGTGTTTTTGTCATTCAGGGTTAAGCACAGAGAAATCTGTAAGAGTGAGGATGAGCGGAGACACACACCAGCTTTGACTGACTTGGATCGTAAGATTCAAGATCCACCCCTCATGCTCGGCTGCGCTCTGATGGACTCACGGTACTTCTAAATAATAGATGAATTTAGATGTGCTGCCCTCGCATTGATCTCATGCAGAGCTTTCATCTCGTTGCTTTGCTGCTGGATCTCACAAACGTTTTGTCTGGACCGGGTTACTGCAGAGCTCGAGCAATCAAGGATGAAAGGAAGAGCGGATGAGAAAGTGCCTTTTGAAATGTTTCACGGTCAACAATGAGACACAACAAGAGGACAGAAGTTAACACAGCAGACACACGACACAAACTCAATTCACAAAGAAGAACGAGCAGAAAGTAAAAGACTTGTGTGAGCTGGGAGTGAGGAAGGCAAAGATCTGCCGTTATCAGCTCATGCAGCCGCTGGATGTTCAACACTTAACGTTAAAGGGATACATCGAGGTTTTGGGATGTCATACATTTGGTCAACTTACCCCTCGTGTGATGAGAACACTGACACTAAACTCTCCATGATACTGACGTGTGTGTGTTGCTACAGCTTGCCTGTTTTTAAGGATTTGCAGACACATCAAGTTTGATGGAATTCCCCAAGGTCAGTGCTGGATGTGTGAGAATGTGACCACTGAATCATTTTGTCTACATTTAACTAAATATTTTACTTTAAGTCCTGATCAGTTGCTCGGGTTGCAAAGAGAAGTCAAAATGCAATGAAGTCTTTGTGAAAATGGCCCTCACTCTCCCCTAATCCAAATCTCAATCCTGGTTTCATGTCTTGCTGAATAAAACTTAGTGTTCATTTAGCGAATTTTGGACCTTATATAAGAAAATAAACCAGGTATGCTTCAGGGTGGCCACACTATGTGTTAACTAAAGCGCATGCAGAGTATATTTGTAATATAAAGAGTTTAATTATGATTATTTTTTGTAAAAGTTCAAATCAATAAAGTCATTCCCTCTGAGCCAGCACGGTTTTCTAAATCTTGTGCTGATTTTAAAATAAACTGACTTAAATTTTCTCACATGGTAAAGACATAGAAAGAGGTAACGGAGGCGATGGAGAGACTTTTGTTCTCATCAGCTTACTGCTTTAAGTTGTCCAACTCCCCAAAACCTGCTGTTTCCCTTTAAGCAGGTAATGAAACAGGTGAGTGAGACGACAGTCTGGGCTTCTTGTTTAAAGGTGAAAGCAAAAGGCAAGAAAAGGCAGGCGTGTTGCTTTGAGCGGAGAAGGGGTGTGGTAGATAGTGAGGGTGAAAGATGATCTGCTGAGACCGCTTATAAGAGGTCAGAGGTCAGTGGGGTCAGGGAAAAGCGAGCTGATTGGTTGACGTACCGACGGAGGTGGGCATCTCGCCCCACTGCAGCACCACGTCTTTGGTGATGCGTCCGTAGGTGTTGACGTAGACGCCCTCGTCCTCGTAGCACAGCAGCATCTCCATGCCGTCCGTCTTGGGCAGAACCACGATGGCGTGCGGGGTCACCTGACCCTGAATCTGCCAGGACGACAGACGGGAGGGGGGGTGTTGAATGGGGTGGGGGCAGGGGTGTTAGGAGCTGGACCCCTCTAACATCCCCCCTTCCCCACCCTGAGAGAGAAGAAACTGCTGCAACAATAAAGCCTCCCGCTCCTCAGCCACGCAATTGCCATGGAAACAGACACGAGCACAGCGTGATTCATGACTGCCAAAAGCAATGAGAGGCGGTTGCTGTGGTTACCGTCTCCTTCGCCCGTCCATCTCTGACTGTAACCAAACCGGGGTTAAAGGAGGACACCGATTCACCCTCTGCCTGGCTTTCATTCATCCTCTGGATTCAAACACCAGTTCATTCACTAATAAACTCACTCATTCGCTCATTCATCTGCTAATTCACTCACTCGCTGAAACATTTCCCTTCTCATCTGTGACTTACAGCCTCTCCTCTTCATACATTCCTTTGTTCTCTTCATGACTTCTGTTCTGGGACTGTCACACATTCACCATTTCATTTGATCTGCTATTAGCTCATTCATCCTCTCACATTTCCTCACACGTTCACTCCTTAAATCACAGTCTGGCTCATTTTAAACATGCAGTCAAACACAGTTATATATAAATTACACATATGCAGTCATTTTTACAGCACATTGATTCATTCAGTTTGATTTACTGTAACCACAGCTGCTATTTGTCTAACCTTGGCCTAACGGGAACATTTGAATGAATTATGAGGACGTGTCCCCACAGTGCCACGCACCAGCTTTAACAACAACAAAAGCCAAACTTAACCTTAATGTAACCTAAAATTAACTTTTAATACTTTTTGGGGTAAAGTCAGAAAACCTTTATAACATTTTATATGGAATTACCAATTTAATTCCCTGTAACCACTGAAATTGAAGTTATGGCTCTTTCCTATTTCTTTTACATTGGGTTTTATTATATTATGGGGACATGTTCCCCGAAGGAAGGCAGGTCCCTGTACGTGCACAATAGAGGTTCACAGCTGTTTTCAGAGGGCGTACTGTTGTGAAACCGCGTACATCCATAGTAGGAGTATTGCTTTTGTGGTGGGAAAGCTTTACACCAGGGGTGGGCAACTCCAGGGCCGGTGTCCTGCAGGTTTTAGATGTGTCCTTGATCCAACACAGCTGATTTAAATGGCTGAGTTACCTCAGCATGTCATGAAGTTCTCCAGAGGCCTGGTAATGACCTAATTTGATTCAGGTGTGTTGACCCAGGGTGATATCTAAAACCTGCAGGACACCGGCCCTCGAGGCCTGGAGTTGGACACCCCTGCCTTACAAAGTGATTTAAATTGTGAAGAATTGTCCCTGAAGACAAGCAGCACCCTCAGTTTATTAATACCAGCACACACACATACACTGCCTCAGCCTAAACCTAACCCAAGCCTAACTTTACCCTGAGCTAAAACCAAGTCTTTACTCTAGAAATTACTGATTTACTTTGTGGAGACCTGTCCTAGTAAGCAAGGCGGGTCCCCACACTGTATTAATACAAGCACACACACACACACACACACACACACACACACACACACTTACATGTGAGGGGATGTAGATGTCGTAGGGATTTCCAGAATCCACATCAATTACATGGAAGCCAACACTAGAGCCATAGATGACCTTTAACCTCTGCCCTTCCTCTACAGTCAGGTCCACCAGCTGGGGGCGATGCTGCAGGTCAGTGAAAGACTGGCAGACAGAGAAAAAAAGAAGATTGACTGAGGTTCAGTCATGCATTAAAACAGCTGGATATAACTTTGTGAATCAGGCGTGTGCTATTTCCTCCCTAGTTGCAGAGGACAAATAAAATAAAGAAATACAAAGAAATCAGTATCATGCACTTTTCCAAATATCACAAGCCTTAGCTTGATTACCTTGAAAGCCATAAACTTGTGGTAAGGTTTAGGTGCCCAGGCATAGATCTCAACTGAGTTCTTCAGAGCAATCACCAAGAATTTAATCCTCTCGTACTTCACTGCAGAAATAAAGACACATTTTAATGTTAATTTAAAAAGAAATCTCAGGATTTTCAGCTAAAAAGGATTTTAATTCAACATAAGATATAATAGATATTAATTGCGAGTTTGTTAGTGAACAGGTTCATGTCCTCACGTCTCCCATAAATGATCTGAACGTACCGACTTTGTAATGCACGCAGCCCTCCAGGTCCCCGACTGTAATCCAACCCTGTTTCTTCTCCACTTCAGGGTCATTGTGTAATATCCTGTTCCTCAGCCAGGACAGGTAGTAAACCCGCAGCTTGTTCTTCTTCCCTATTTTGGGGGAAAATTCAGAATTCAAATGAAATGATAATTCATTTCCTATATGGAACAATCATAAATTAAATGGTGTCTGCGTCTTTGTGAGTTTAACCCATCAACTGTGATTCTGTGATGTGGCATTTGGTGAAATCAGCTGCCAACCTGAGATGGTGACCAGGACGTTGAGTCCCTCCAGGACGTCCATCTGTTGGAAGCGCCTTCGATTGATCAGGTTGTAAACTTTGCCTTGACCACTTCGATCCAGCAGCATCAGGCCGTTCTCCGTTCCCACCAGCAGGTTCACTCCTGCCCAAAACACACACATGCTTCCTTTTTACCGCCTCTGTATCTGCACGGGACTCAAATTATCACGAGGCTGTTGCTGACGTGACAGTTTTACCCCAGAGAGCCGCACAGAGGATCTCCGAGTTGAAGCGTTTCTTGTATTTACGGATCTCGGGCGTGTCGCTGTGCGGCCTGATGTTAGTGGGGTTGACGTTGACCACGGAGATCTTGCGGGCCTCGTTGAGCCTCGCCTGCTCCTGCTCATGCTTCAGCAACTCATCAGCAAACAGCGCTGCAGCACAAAGTACAACAAAATACATCTTATCTGGAGCTGCCCCATCCCTGAGACATAAATACAATATTTTACACTATTTTTTCATTTTATGCTACTAATGTATTGGATTCTATTATTTTAATAATTATAAATTAGACTATATATATCTATATATCTATATATATATATCTATATATAGATATATGTGTGTGTGTGTGTGTGTGTGTGTGTGTATCAATGCAGGTGTGTATATATCTGTGCTGGTGTGGCTCTGGAACCATCCCCAGAGAGCAGCAACACCCCGCCAGAATGGAAATACTGGCAATCAATAACAACAGATATAAACATGATTAAGTCAAGCTGTCATGATGTGGGTTGCAAAGCAGCTTGCAGATGCATAGCTACTATAGGGGGGGCTAAAGAAACTTTAACCTGAGATTTTCGGGTTAGAAGCATCAGCAGCACTAACACTCTATTTGACTTTTCAGAGGGTAAAAACAGTTTGCTGTGAGGCTGCATTTACTGTAAGCCACCTGCTCATGTGACTGATGCTTTAAATTAGA
This sequence comes from Pelmatolapia mariae, assembly GCF_036321145.2. NCBI lineage: Eukaryota > Metazoa > Chordata > Actinopteri > Cichliformes > Cichlidae > Pelmatolapia > Pelmatolapia mariae. The sequence continues at coordinate 4,773,955 of NC_086235.1, read as the reverse complement.
AGAGAAGCCTACCTGAGGCTGAGGTTTTATCATCTTCGTCGGTCGGGGAGGTCCCGTACACCCTCGGATCAACAAATGGCGTGAAGGAGGCCTTGGAGCCTCCGCTGCCTCCCATGCCAAACTGCAAGCCACAGAAACACAGACTTTACAGTCCAACACGTGTTTGTCAAACATTTACCATGTACAACAAAAAATCTGTATAAAAAAACTGGGATCAAAATATAGGAAACACAAAGATTTTTCTATGAAGTGTCACAAAATATAAATCGGTCCTCATCAGTGTTTCCTTTATTTTGTCAGAGACCTGCATCAGGTGTTCAGAAAAAGGAAAGGGGTTACTTCCTGGATCAGAGGCTGGAAAACTGAGCGAGGGAGGAACAAACAAAGAAGGATCAAACGAGTAGAGCAAGGAAGGTTGAATGAAACAGGACAGGGCAGGAAATTAAAGGTGCCACTTTTATCTGTTCACATATAAAACTTTTTGGGGGCATCTCACCGTGTTAGATTTGACATTGAGTTCTCTCTTCTTTGAAATCAATTCAGTTTCATTCCTATAGCTCCAATTCACAACAACAGTCACCTTAAGGCAAAGACCCTTTCGTACAGCGTCACTGGCAAAGGATCGAAGTGAAGGATCACTGAGATCCGCTCATCGGAAGCATAAGGAGGCAAAACTGAGTGGCCTAAATATATGAGCAGTGTTGAAATCGTTCCAGATGTGCACAAGAAGATGATCTTGTACAAGCGCTCGGTTTTGTGGCCAATCCTCTGCAACTACATACGGCACCTTTTATTAATTTAGTCCATAAGCTTCAATAATCTCAGCCTTAAATGTGGCTGCTGGTAATTTCCCACCCTGATAAAGCAGCAGACAGCTGGTTGGTGATGGGGAGTGTGGGCAGGTGTCGGGGCGAGCAGGGTTGAGGTTTGTCAGGATACGGGGAGGTTTAGGGTGGAGAGGATTTCAGGGCCGATATCTGGGTGCTGCTCCACCTACTTGGACCCCACAGGCATCCCCTGGAGAGACCAGGGGGGAGGTGCTTTGCTGCACCAAATCGGGGAGATTGGCGCTGCCATAGAACAGTTTGCCGGGGAAACCGTTGCTGGCGGTTGAGCTCCGCCTCCGTTCCCTGTGTTTCTGGAAAAAGAGAGAGAGGGGCGGGCTACTGTGCAGTGAGGCTGTTTGACAGGTCAGGTGATGGAGGGAGGCTGGACCCATGCAGGTGTGTTTGTTTCAGTGTTATTTTTAAACTGGGGAGGGTGGGCACCCTCCTCACACGTGTTATCAGGTCTGTGTTTCTACCACACTTGGCCTTTAACACACACATACACTGTGGTGAGTCTCTTAGATTGTTTTCTCCAAAACCTTCAGCGGAGTTCAAAGATTATTTGAATAATAAACAGAAATGGATATGCAATAGTTCTGTTAATCAGTCAGTTATTTACCTCTAAATTATGCTTTCAGGTCCAGCTCACTGGGCCTAGTGCAGAGGCACAGGTTCAGCTTCGCTTTGGGCCATTTGCTGTGCGTTTTCCCCTTACACTCTCCTACCTTTCCTGTCTACACTCAAACTGTCCTTTCACAATAAAAGCCCAAAGGCATATTCTAAACAAACTGTTTAAATCAGTTTGTTTTGTAAAGCTGATTTTGAATCATATCTGAGATTTGAGGGCAAACTGTGGAAACAGACCACGATCACTGCCCTCTACTCAGTAAAAAAGCAACAAATCTGGTGCAGAGATGATGAGTGTCAGTTTCTGTGCAGTCAGTGCAGCTTCAGTCAAAGGTCAAAGGTTAAAACGGAGACTCACCTCACGCATCACTAGGGTGCTGTCCTGGGAGCTGTTTGCATACGTGTCCTCGTTGGTGTCGTTGTGCTCTCCCGCTGTGCCGAAGGACTCGTTGGTGCTCTGACTCGCAGCGGGCCTGAAAAACAGATTTTTATCATCTTTTAATAACTTTTTTAAAATGTTTTTTTTTAAACAGACGCTTCTGACTTTAAAATAAGAGCTTAACAATTTGAACAGATCCTTCTCCTGGGTTATATATGTGATAACGGCGTGTAGAGAAACAAGTAAGAAGTACAAAAAACCCACTCAATACTGCATGAATACTGTATATATATCATCTTGTGCAAGAGGGGTTTGAAGCCTCTTCTTAACACCCTTAGCTGTTGTTTCACAGTGAAACATAGAAAAGGAAGGTTTGCCAGATGAATGATGAGTGTAGCACAGAGCTGCAGACTTTGACAAAGCTGAGCTTCGAAAACAAGGGAAAAACACAAAAGTTGCCTCTTAACTGCAAAATAAGTATTGGCCAAATGTTTGTGTAAGCAAACCGTCCTCCGAGCTGCACTAATAGCGCTGTGCATCATTAGCCGATGTGCATCCTCCCGCGTAACCCTCATAATGACCAAAATTTATAAAATGGACTTAATGGTTTGTTCAATATGACCTGAAATGGGTGACTGAGCCCATAAACACACCTGGAAAATGTTGTTTTTCTTTTTTTGCATTCAGAAGAGTCGCCTCCTGGTGGCTATTATTAGAAAGAATCCAGACTTAAGGCACTTCCTGTTGGCTTTCTGTTATTTCCTGTTTTATTTTGTAAATTCTTAGTCTGCTCACACTGCTGTTAGTGTTCCCTCCTTTGTGATTAAATGCCTCGCCCTAACTGGCATCATCTTTGTTGTGTTTCACACCTGCTTCCTATTAGCCAATCACAACCTGCCTCTAACCACTTGCTCCATTGTTGTCCTTTTTAACTGTGAAATTTTTTCCTGCGTGTTTGAATTCTTTTTGTACTTCTCCTTTTGTCTGCGCCTTATTTTATGGCACACTGACTGATTCCCTTTGACCTCACCCAAAGATTAAACCTTTGTGTTTCCTGCAGTTGGATCCTCAGCGCCTGAGCTACATCCGTCCTTTGCAAAAACCATTTTATTAAAAAATGATTAAGAAACATTTCTTACAGGTGTTTTTTTCAGTCTCCATGCTCAGACCTAAACGTTAGCTGGTATGGTCTATGGTCGTGCTCTTCGTTGGTTTAGATGCAAAGCTATTCCTGAATTATCACCATCACTCACATGATGCGTGGGATATCACTGACAGCCACAGATCCATCGTTAGCCCCGCCCTCTCCCTCCTCATCCTCGCTGCTGTGGGACTCCTCACTGGACGACGAGTAGTCAGTCACTTTGACCGGCGGGCGGCTGGTTTCCTCGCCCTGCCGCAGCTCTCTAAGCTCTTTGGCCAGAGCCGTCAGATCCTGCAGGAAGACAAATTCAAAAGTGACTCAACACATTTATTTTCTTCATTTCTTTAAGTCAGTAGTGTGCAGGTCCAAAATGATCATGCAATAACTGCAGGTCTGGCTGCTGTGGCGACCCTCGTGAATAAGAGAGGAGCCAAAAGTATCTTCAACACAAGTGTGACCATTTTATAACGCGCCTATTTTTGTCTTTAATATGCAGAGTTTATCTTCTTATATATCCGGCGTGTGGCTTCTTGGATGGTTTAAATATCATAAATGAAAGGAATTCGGTCCATCTATGAAAGTCTTTTGTAGCTTAAATATCACATCTAAAAAGCTCTGCTAAGATGTTCCAACACCACAAAAGCACAACTCTCAGGTGTGAAGACAGATTTGCATTTCATTAAATTTTAGATTAATATCACACTGAAAATAAAGTGTTTAATTAGTCGAGTAAGAGCGTTGATGACGGAAAAGTAATTTGGCAGCAAAAGCAATTTTAATTTTAAACGATATTTCAGAATTCACTCGCTCGACACCAGAGACCAGACGAACTATACAAGTTGTCTGAGAGAAAGATTCACAACAAATTCAAGGCAGGAAACATTTTTACAATAAAAAAAAAATCACAGTAATATAAATATACAGCGATCAAATAGATGAAACAAAGCTGATCTATATCTGACCTGAGGCGACGTTTCCTTAAATCAATCATTTAAGGAAAATTCATTTTTACACAAAAATCTGACAGTCTGTGCTGCAAAGTTTGATGTGGAACAAAGTGAAACATGCTATCACAAACATCTCTCATCATCCTGGATTATGCTCCCCCCCCCCAATGACAAAGACATTTGGTAACATAAAGGTTTGCATTAGACACAATAAAAAAACTGCATGTCTGATATTCCTTATTTTTTGCAATCCTGGAATGCTTCAGTGACTCTCGCAGCTCTCCTGCCTCTTTGCAGCGCTGCAGCGGCTCAGAAGCAAAGGGCAGGAAGCAAATGTGTTTTTGGTTTTTGTGCCACCATGCAAGCCGTTAGCGAGTCCGTCGAGAGGAGGGCAGCGAGCAGGAGGACGGTGAAGTGAGAGAAGGAGGATGCACCATGCCTCAAAGTGGGAGGTCAAAGTTCAGCAGACTTGAGCCTCTGTGATATTTTACAGCGAGCAGCCAGGTACATGCACCCTGACGCCTCATCCAGCTTCTGTGCACTGCCTCTGCTCCAAACACGTCACAGCAAAATCAATTTAAACAAGTTAGAAATGTTTGGCGATGGTTTGAAAAGCAGCGGATATCCTGTCTTTACAGCTGAGATGCTCTTTGCAACATTTTCCTGTTGTGAAGTTTAATACGACAGTAAATGTTTCTCTCTGGATCACATGAATAACCAAAAGCAACAAATCAGCTGAAGCTTCTCCTGTAAGACCTTAATGCATTAAACCTTCACATGAGAACTCTGTGCAGCACTGCAGTTTCACTGTGAGCCTCACACACCATGTACGGAGTGTAAAGGAGGAAAATGTATTATTGGAAATTTAAAACAACCCATAAAATACAAAAAAATAATACACTCATAAATATACAGATAATATATTTATTATCTGTATATTAAATATATATTAAATAATGAATAATTTTATAAATTAGGATGATTATAAAATCCATAATAATTTACTACAAAATAATAAAGTTGCTAAAAAAATAAGTAATAAAGTAGTCATATAAATAAAGTAAACAAAAAATACTTTAGATTAATTGTAATTTTACACATAAAAATAAGGACTATAAAATATAAATAGCATTCTAAAAAGAATACTATAAATATAAAATATTAATATAAATAAATATTGAAATGAAGAAAATGTAAAAACAGACAAAACAAACTAAAATATCAGACATTATCAATATAAATATAATAAATATAGAATGTCTTTGGCTATTATTAGAAATGTAATAAGGTGAATATAAACATTTCATTTAAATTACTAGGAACTAAATTCAAATGATTAAAAGACCAAAAGTATTTGACTCTGCACTCTGTCAGTAAGAATGATTTGAGCTGTGATTATTTGAACTTTGAATCATCCTCCGATCCTGATCCTGCGAACGAATCAGGAGCCAGAGACTCAGCAAAACAACTACATGTAAATATCTTCAGTTCACAGCAGGAAAACGTGCACGTGAGCGGTTGGTAGGAAGTGGACCGAGTGAGGGGCGGCTTTGGTGGGGCATGGGGGGAGGGGGGTCTTACCAACTCCTCCTGGAGAGAAATGATAAAAACGAAGAAAAGGGAGGGGGGGGGGCACATGTGGAAATGACACATGAGAGCTGAGATGATAACAGGAAGCATGTTCTTCATAGAACAGTGAGAGGAGAGGAAGACGAGAGTCCTACAGCAACTGATCACCCATCGAATTCTACTTCCTCTGTGACACGACAGGAAAACACGAGAAAAGATGACGCAAAATATTCGGGTTTTCCTCCAAATATTATTCATAATTATAACTTATTAAATCCAGACCGAGTCTCTTTGGTAGGAAACAGAAGGGAATGTTTTCAGACACATTTTCCAAAAGTAAGAACATTTTTATTGGAAAACAGTAACTTTGGTTTAAAATCAGGATTTTTTAAGACCTTATATTTTGAAACTGATTGAGAATAATTTCAGAAAGAGAAGTTTAGAAATATATGAAAAACTTGGATGATTTTAATAAAGCTTTAAATCTTTTTTGAAATAGGAGAGACGTTTTCTTCTTTTAAAGTTTCAGGAAGTGAAGGAATTTTGGAAAATAAGATATTTCTTGAGAACTTTCTTTGAAAACAAAGACCTTAAATACAAATATAACTTATTTGGTATGAAAACCTGATAATGAATTTAAAAAAGCAGCATGAATCGATGATATATACATGAGAACAAGTGGAAAGTTGGTGAAAATTAAAGTTTATTCTAAGAAACTTCAAAGCGTTTGGAGACAGTTTTTCTAACTGTTTTTTATTCATTCAAAGCGAAAATTCACAGCAAGAAACTAAAAATCAAAGACTTTGCTGGAGGGCTTCTCAGCGAGGAGCATTTACGGCTTTTCAACTTTTCCAGCTCTCATTATTATCTGGGCCGAAGCCTGTGTTAATGTGAGTGAAAAAAAAAATCACAAGCCGAGCATGATTTTATTCTGAAAGAATCGCACAGGTAACATCGGGAGTTTAATTCAGAACGTATGTGAGGGTGCCTGTGCGGTGAGGTGATGAGAGAGAGGGTGACGTGTGAGACAGAGCGATGAAGGAGGAGAAACATCACTAACCTCGTCTACAGCTTTCTTATAGCTCTGACGGACGATGGAGGAGGGATGGAGGACAGGAAGAGGTTAGTTCAGAGAGAAGAGTCAGTCAGGCTTTCACCGCATGTTTATTTAATGAGTATTCTTAATCTTACGGGGGTTTGTGGCACTGCCACACACAGACGGAGAGCTGCAGGAGTGTGTGTGTGTTTGTGTGGGTGTGTGTGTTATACACAGTGTGTACTCACTGCAGGCCTGCTGGGTCGGGTTATCTCTCTGTTGTCGTCTTTGGCGTCGTGGCCTTCAGTCTTAGAGGCTGAATTACCTAAAACCCAAACACAGGAGGATGTTTTTCATAAAACAGCAGAGCTTGCAAAAATTGGGGAAGACAGAACTCTAAGAAAGAATTCTAAGAAGCAATTTAAAGGCACTTTTTGTAATTACCCTTTACAAATATCTCCACTAGGGGGCAGCATTTCACCAGTGGGTTTGGTGAGCCTTCCAAAATCCAAAATTATCAACTGAGCGTAAAAAAAATCAACTGCTATGACTTTACGTCCAAAACGTCTGTGCATAGGGAAATATAAGGGGAGGTTAGACTTTAACGCAATACCAATTTGTACCTCAAGGTGGTGCAGCAAGTCAGTGTGACCTTTATTTAATCAGGTTGGTCATTATGAACACATTGACCAGGTACTTTTTAGTACCTACTCTGCCGAGGTTCCAAGTGATCCAAGGCAAAAATGTGACGTCAACAGACTGCAAGCCACCGATTGCTGGTCAGTGGCGTCACTCGATGAGTCATGAGAACGTCTCGCTCACGAAATCAAAACGGACATTTCTGAAACCTGGCAATGAGTGAAAAGGCCACAAAAACCAACACCGTGATCCTTGAGTGTGACTAAAAGCCTCCGACCGAGCAGCAGGTATATCATTGTCTCGACATCCATTTTTGTTGTAGCGTTCATGTCACATACTAATTATGTGACAGGACGCTCGGACACGTTACTATAACCAGGACCACGCACACTGGGTGATACTCCACTGTAATGGAAAATGAGGCGAGGCGAGTTGTACCACCTTGAGTCGCGTTGAGCGATGTCGAGTACTAATGAAAAAAATTAAAACTTGTTAAGGAAACAAGTTCAATAAGCATGAAATATTAACGAAAATGAGACATCAAAATATCTAAAAACATCTCAACACCTGGTAAAACGCTGCCCCCTGGTGGTGAGAGTTTACGCAAAAAAGTTTCAGAGGGTAATTACAAAAAGTACCTTTACTCTGAGAAAGACCTTCAAAGGCCTGCTTGAGCGCTCAGACTGGGTTTCGTGGGTTCAGGTCAGGTTTTTGCGAGGTCACAGACAAACAGGTGACTGCGCGGACTCACCTCGCTCATTGGAGCCTCCCTGAGAGCTGGGGGTGCTGGAGCTGGAGGAGCTGCCGCTGCTTGTTCTCTTCAGGGGAGTGTCCAAGTACATGTCAGGCCTCCGCAGGTCAGGGTTGCTACAGTAACACAAACACAGCGTTGCCTCAGACATGACTGTGAACAAATACCCACACCCACATTTCCACCGGTCGACATCGGAGCTGCGCATACCTGGCCCGTATGAGGTGAGCGCCGGCCCGCGGGCCGAGGCCTGGCCCATTTCCAGGAGAGTTCTTCCTGACCAAAGCCGGAGAGATGGAGGTCGTCCTCTGAGGAACCTGGAAACACAAAACAGCAGCAGGTTTTAACATCTGTCCGGAAGCAACAGGTTAAAAGCTGACGTTTTAAAACATCAGAGAGTTTAAGTACAAAACTGAGAGCTGCAAAGGCATTCTTTAATTCACAAAATTTACTCAAAAAGGATGCAAAAATGAGCAGAATTTTAGTCTGGTAATTACAATTTTAATCAGGGTGATGGGGACAGACTGTCCTTTATCCATTACAAAGTCTGTTTGTCTTAGTCTTTAGGTTTTAGAGCAGTTACTGACATAATTTGGGTGTTTATATAAGAAAAACATTTAACAGAATTATGCTTTGCTGAGCAGCTTTAACTAAAGCTCATTTCACTGGGATGAAGGATATTTGCAGCACATAAAACAAGACTAAAGAGCAGTGCTCTGAAACCCAGCTTTGCATTTAATCTGAACACAATTAATGTGAAGCTAAATACACAACACAATCATTTTAAACACCCTGAGGGCAACAAATCACAAATTTCTGGTAGAAATTTCTGGTAGAAATTTGTGATTTCTACCAGAGTAAGTTCTTTTTTCAAATAGATCATGTTGAACTAATGATAAACTAAATGATAAATACTATCAGAAAACACTCAAAAAATCAAAAAGTAAAGAGAAACTCAGAAAAAGAAAAAACAGAAAAGAAAACAGAAAAAGGTAAAATCAGACTTTAAAGAAAAGCAAACTCAGCACACATGGATAAAAACACTCTGGCGGTGGCATGCAGAGACCTTAGGGGGCATGTCGTCGTCCTGCCGCAGCCAGGAGCTGCGGTCCAGTTTGTCGAGGGGGGGCGCCAGGCGGGACAGGGGCGGGGGAGGAGGGGTGTCAGAGGTGGGGTCAGAGTTCTGCCGGGGCATGGGAGGCCGGGAGGGGGAGGGCAACGCCGAGGAGGAGGACACGCCGTGGGGGTCGTACAGGGACTGGGAGCCTGACAAGCCATGACTCTTCACCTGTACCAGGTGGGCCATCTGAACACACACACACACACACACACGCAGGCAGGAAACAGGCAAAGTGGAGGGGAGAGAGCAGGATCAGGACAGAGTGATTAGGAGGGAAGTCAAGAGGAAACAATACAGGAGGAGTGATGCAGAGGAAGGAATGATGAGGTCACGGAGGAGGGGAAACACTCCTCGCGGTGCACTGTGTGTGTGTGTGTGAGTGTGTGTGTGAGTGTGTGTGAGTGAGTGTGTGTGAGTGTGTGTGTGTGTGAGTGTGTGTGTGTACGGGTTCGTACTATCCTGGTGGGGACCAAAATCTGACTTTTACTATCCTGGTGGGGACTTTCTGCACCGTGGGGACCAAAATCCAGGTCCCCTCGGGGTTGAAAGCAATTTTCACACTCAAAATGCGGTTTTACTGTCAGGGTTACAATTAGGTTATGGTTAGGTTTATGGTAAGGGTTAGGGTTAGGCATTCATTTTTAATGGTTAGGGTTAGGGTAAGGGGCTAGGGAAAGCATTATGTCAATGGGATGTCCCCACGAGGATAGCAAACCAGACATGTGTGTGTGTGTGAGTGTGTGAGTGAGTGTGTGTGTGAGTGTGTGTGTTTTGTTCTTCAGTTCAGTCACTCTGACAAGAAGATATTTTCTCTAACAACCCAGCAAACAAACGGCGCCTCCTGCTGGTGAAGCGCAGCAGAGTTCCGCCCAAACCCAGGAGTTTGTCCATGTTTCATGATGTCATACAAACAGGTGCATCAAACCTGCAGGACACAGCTCCTACCAGAGTTTTACTGAAACTACTCCCCACAGACCGGCTTTACTTGAGCACTCGGGCAAAGACGGAAGGATGCCAAGGAAAAGTCTGGCATGTTTACATATTGCATACTTCTATTACCATCCACTGTTCCCATAACATAAACAGACCCCACCCAGTTTGAGGGGGTGACATCTATAAACTGCTGAAAACTCCTCAGACAACCTGAGACCCAGAACCAAACTTACTGTTATTGATAAGTAACCCTGCCATGAGACTAACACAGTGACTGGATTTCTGTCTGTTTGTTTGCATCTGTACTCCATCACATTTGAAATCAAACAGTGATTCCAGTGCAGGCTTCCAGATTTCACGACGCTTTTATTATTACAACATTTCATGCACCAGTTTTCTTCACTGTATTTATTTCTGATCAAACACTCTCATTATTTTAATCTTGATACCTGCTGCCAGCTGGAGGGTCACTCCAACCAGAGCCCCAGAGGGTGGAGAGCCGCTACGCCGAGCTCACTCGTGCTGCAGATCAGAAAAGACTACAGACGGTGCAGCTGGACCTCCACCACAGCATGAGAGACTTGCTGTAGGGATGGTGATATTGCAAAGATACATAACTTTCAACTCAAATACTCACAAAGGAGAAACTCGCAATAACTGCTCATCCTGATCCTCCTCCTGTTCTTCATCTATACAATCAAAAGCCGTCACAAAGCTTTGCACACTTTCTACCACAATGCTGCGTCACCGCCTGCCGACACCGCTCCATCACACCCGACAATCTCCTTATTAATCTTTCTCTCACTCTAGCTCCTCTCAGACACTTAATCCCATTCACATAAGCCTCTCCTGCACTAATGAGGCCACTCTGCTCATGTTCAAAAGAGCTCGGAGTTTCATTTCAGCTTCTTCGCCTTTGATGAAACCAAAAACCACGTCTGTCCGTGACGATCAGATGCATCGACGACACGGAATGACCTCGCTGGCTCCAACACACGCCGATCTTTGAATTCATCACGTTAAAATGCACTCATGGGCATCTGTGACGGTTCCACAGAAGTGTGTTGGGTTTGTGTCTGCATGTGCGTGCATGTCCAGGACACGCACAGGCTTCATTCTCTGCAAATATTTTATTTACAGATTTCTTTGTGACAAATAACTGAGAGACATTATTCAGTGAAGAAAGCAGCAAGGTTTCAAAAATAAGAGTGAGGGGCCTGAACACTCGTTAGCTGATCACGAAGGAGCTCTTCTCACTGATTGATTAAAAAAGAAAAAAGAAAAAGCTAAAATGAGTTCAACTAAACTAAACTGACATCCTGTGGACACGATACTGAAGCTACCAGAGAAGACATAACCTCATAACCACAACATCCACAGTCCTGAATGTAATTCTCTCTTCCTGTTTCAGAGACGGGCCAGTTGGTGAGTCACAGAGAACCAGTGAATTCACCGTGCACCGTACCAACGTACATATCACACTCAGACAAACACACAAACACAGGTCACACACCTGTGGCTCCATGGAGCGGTGCATGGGCGGAGTCCGGGCCTGCTGGATGCCCCCGCTGCTGAAGGACTCAGAGCGTGGCGGCAGGGTTGGGTCTGAGATCCGGTTGGAGACTTTATGCTGCAATGCAGGAGAAGAGGTTCAGCTTGTAATGTTCCTACACACACACACATACACACGTGTGTCCACCTGGCAGTGCATCCATGATGAAAGTGTCCTCTAAGCTGTGTGTGTCTGTTCACATGTTTTGGTTTTAAAGCTGATTTGACTGATTTCTTCTTCTAGGAGTTTACAGAAGTTTTCCTGTAGCTCGTTACCAAGTCTGAGACATTTAGTTCCAGTTTTGTTCCTCAGGTAGAAACGAATAATTGTTTTGGGAGGTTAAACTGTGATTCTGCTGAAATCAGAGGAAACAGCTCGTTCTGTGCAGAGCTAAATGGATTCGTTTAAAAATGACATCTATTTACTGCATGCTGCTTTTAATGCTCGAAAGATGCAGAAAATGAAGCTGGCTTCACCACAACATTTTAAAATTATAACACAATCTCTTTGTAGGAGCTCTATAGATAAAGCAACAGCAGAACCAGCCATGCACATTAGACACATGATAGTGAAATAAATCTCTTTGCTGCACAGTGTTATTAACCTGCTAAAGCAGCAGATTTATTGTTTACAGCTCAATATTGTTTATTGTTTGTGTGCATTTCTGCTACATCAGTGTCACTGATGAGTGTCACTAGCAGCAGATACAGTCTGTTGCAGAATAACAGGAAATCAGGCTCCAAGAAATAATTCACTTCTTAAAAGCAACATTTAGATGAACTTTGGTGAAGACTTTTTCTAAAGTAAGTGATACACACTTATTCATATTTACATAGATATCACATTGTTCTGCTCCCAACAGGAAGATGTTTTAGTTCATGTCAAACTGTAAATGAAAACCGGAAGTATCGGAATTAATGAAGCGTTTGATAGATATGAAATAAAAACAGGCGTCATTAAAAGATAACGGCTGTTCTTGTATTTCACGTGTGGCTAAACCAACATCTGGAGGTCTGGAGGTAGACGGAAAATTAACTCTTTGTATTTGGATCTTACTGTATTTGGATTTTTTTAAACAAACAAATTGATTCATCTAGAAAATCAGTATGTTGGCCTTTACTGTACTTATTACATTTATTATATACTTAACTATTAACAATATGAAACACTGATTGGGAACATTATTACACATTAAGTATGTTTACTTTTAATTTCTTTGCTATATTTACATAATTAGATACAAATCCTGTATGAATTTGACCTGAAATGTGTTTTTTTACAGTGCAGTAAAGTGAAGTCTGTCTGAGGGCCTTTTCTCCCTCATTAGTTAAATAAAGAGCGAGCTCACATCTGATATCTTTCCCTCAGTTTTATATTCAGCTGCTGGTTATTGTGGCTGATGATTTCAGCTTGTAAGTCTACAGAAGAAGAAGTTATTTGTCTTCAGGTCAGATAAAAGTGACTTTTTAAAAGAAGTTGTTTTCTGTGTGAATTCAGCTGCTTCTCATTAAATTCTAAAACACTGCGTTCACTGTAAGTCTGCTCTTTGTTCCTCTACTGTCAGCTTAACAAACTATCACGTCTGATGGTTTTGAGCTGGCTGCACACGTCACCTGCGGCCCCTGATGAGGTGTACCTCGACAGGGTCGGTTCTCTCTAAACGGTGGTCATGTGTTTTTAGAGTGGAACATTGTGATGGAAACATTTGCTCTTCTGAAGCTCGAAGGGAAATCCTGGGAGGCCGAGATGAGGGTAGACCTATCTGCACACAGTGTGCTTTCCATGTTCAGCGTCCGCAGGGAGAATCACCGATATAGCTGCAGCTGTCCTACATCTGTCCACCAGCTGCCACCAGGGGGCAGGCCTGGAGCTCTGCCCTAAATGTGTGTCTGTCATGTGCTTTAAAGTGGCCCTAATTTATGGTTTGGACAAAATCAGCAGAGTTCACACATGAAACACTGATTTTATGAGCTCGTACCTTCTGTGGAAGAGTGTAAAAGGCAAATAAAACTGACGTTACAGAACAAATAACGACTTCAACAACCTGGAATTTAACATGAAGTTAATATGAAGCCTAGAAGAGGAAATCTGATTAAGTTAGTACATGTTAGAGATAAAATCACACCACAGCATGCAATAAAAGAGCAGCTCTCAGTCTGGGTGGCTTTAAACTCTTACCCGCTTTTATCCTCTTTATTGCTCTACATCATCAGATAAACTCAAATGACCTGTAAATATTATATAACAGCATGCACAGCACAGGTTTGAGAAGCACCAGAGTGAGAGCTGCTCTGGTTAGAGATCACCCTGCAGCACCAGCACAGCCAGTAGCCTGTAAAATGGAAACCGATGGTTAAAGTTAAGAGTTAGAAAGAAAAGTAAGAGGGCAGGTGTTACAGCGACCAAGTGTTTTTACAATTTAAATCCCAAAACAACAAAATATGTCATGTCAGCGATGCTGTTTGTGGAATCCAAATTTTAACTTGTATAAAAAACATTTAAAGGGTCTCTTCTGGAGTCACTGACCACCATGTAGTTGCAGCCCTGGAGCAGCTCTCTAATGGAAAATATGGGTTTTACTTGTGTTTCAGTGACATACACCTCTTCAGTATTCCAGATAACTAACAGGAATAGAAGGAAAATGAGATTTGCAGGTTCAAATCTTAGGATAAATACGCTTTTTTTTAAAAGAAATACACACTAGTAAAACTCTAGGCTCATCTGGTATCAACTAATGTCCTTGTTTTGCAGCAGAACTGCTTCAGTTATATCGTCTTCTTTATATTTCTTTGTTAGAGAGCGATTTAATACTTATCTCTGTACAAAAAGTTGGAGTTAATCCCAGTTTGTGCTGAACGTAAGAATGTTACAGTGTAGTAAAGGCCATCATGGGGCAGCTCCGAGGTACATCATAGATAAGCAGGTACACAGGTAAGCTGCAGGTATGCTACAACACAGGTGTATAGAAGCTACTCTGTAGGTTCGCTGTAGGCGTGCCATACACTTTGGCTAGGTTACCTAGGTTATTCCTTCGTCTACACCTACATATGCTGTATATGCCATAAGAATACATCAGTATGCTATATGTAACATCACTGCATGCCCTGTAAATGAGTGTGTCTGCAAACAGCATGGTGTCTGTGGAAACTCAACATTTTGAGCTAAAGTGGTTGAAAGTGCAGAGGTAGCCAATCAAAGAGGAGCTTAACCAACAGATCCAAGTGGTGAGAGGAGGTGAGAAATTAACAAGGGAGGAGTCCACATCATCCCAGAGTTACAGTTAGACAGTTCACCTGGTTAGAGGAGCTCTTATTAGAGATTAAAGAGAAATCATCCCAGCAGGAGGTTAATTAGGAAGCTGGACAGACGGCAAGATGAGGAAGCATCTGTTCCTCCTCCGACTAACCAAGCGGCTGGGGCTGCGGCCCCTGGAGTCAGCGTTCCTGTCGGGACTCCTGTCAAGGCTCCTCCGGGACCCCACAGGCTCAGAGTAGGCGGGCTCAGGGACGCAGGTGATGCGGATTCGAGGTGTGTGAATGTGATGTCTGGT
This sequence comes from Pelmatolapia mariae, assembly GCF_036321145.2. Taxonomy (NCBI): domain Eukaryota; kingdom Metazoa; phylum Chordata; class Actinopteri; order Cichliformes; family Cichlidae; genus Pelmatolapia; species Pelmatolapia mariae. The sequence continues at coordinate 4,758,881 of NC_086235.1, read as the reverse complement.
GGGGCTGACGTGGACAGGGTAGGAGGGGGGGCGGGACCGAGGTTTGTACCCAGGGAGCTTGAGGAGCTCTTCAAAGTTGATGTCTTGCTTCTCCGTGAAGGAGTTATAGTTCTTTGGGGCGATGCGGGGGGAGTTGCTCTGAGCTCGACGCATCACCTGGAAGGCAAGGTGGGTGTTTAACGAGGAGAAGACGCACATGAGGACAGGAGGAGGACACTCGCTGGTTTTGGTGTCCAGAGGGAGAATTTTAAAAAGTGAGATCTGTGATCTGCATTCACATTTGTTTGATGAGAGGAATGTAAGCCATCTTTACAGAAACCCTCCAATAGAAAGAGTTTCACTCCAAAAGGCAGAAAAAATCTCACTAGCGACTCACAGTTTGACCTTTAACACGCCGAGCTCATCACACTGTTAGTGACGAACACGGATGACTCAAATCAATTTGGCTGCACGTCACTACACATCAAGCCTTTTTAAAATGAAACTCTTATTTTGGTAGTTTCTCTGCCTGTTTGTTGTCGCTCTGCTGTTTCACCTGGAAAATGAAAGAAATCAGAAAGTTGTCACTTTGAGGTTTATCGCAGACTCTTCTGCAGATCAGCTCCGATGATACCTGCAGGGTGGAAAACTCGAAGCGCGTCCTGAACAAACGCTCTGAGAGCGCACTGGCCTTTGATTCACACGACTCCGGCTCAGTTAGTGCTCCTATAAATGGAAACATCTGTTTGTGTGAGTCTGAGTGGAACCACAAGCTGCTCAGTGGGTAGAGTCTTGTTCCTGCTCCCACATATAAACCAGCCTTTTGTCTTTGCAGCAAAGCTTCACCTGAGTGTATGTGTGCACATTTGGATGCTAGCAGCGCCGCCTTTGAACCTGCGGCTGTTTCCACAGCAGCGTCACATTCTCAGAGCTTGAAACATGTTGGAAGGTGTTGGTGCTTAACCACTTTTCCAATAGTCACAAAGGAAAAACAAACAATAGTCTGACTTTTAGTGCGATCGAATGTTTCTCATAATATGTGGCTAAAAAATTGTTTAAATGTAGCTGTATTCTTCATTTTTTGTCTTTATTTTATACAAAAATTTGTTTGTATTAATCGATTAAAAGCATCAAAACAATCAACAATCAGTTTCACGAATTTTTTTCTACTTTTGGCTCTGTGTGATGTCAGCGGGGGACAGGGTATCACTAATATGGCCACCTCTGTTTGCGAGGGGCAGCCAATCAGAGCAAAGCCGCCTTGAAACAGCTTCTTCCACACTCATCAACATAAATGATGTTGCCGGTTAAATATTGTACTTAAATTACTTTTGCCCCCCCCAGAAGCATGCACCAGCACTAAAATTAAAGAAATGAAAGTAAGGCTCGTAGTGTGAAACTGTGCGTCTCCGGCCCTGCAGGCTACCTCTTTGGCCCAGGTGGGCTTGTCGTTGCTGCTGGGCGCCTGATCCTTGTAGTGGTACAGCTGCTTCTTGTCCTGCGGCGGTCGCGGCGGCTCCTGCTGCTGCTGCAGCGACACCAGGTACGCCCGCTCCTGCTGCAGCTGCCTCTGCAGCCGCTCGGCCTGCCGCTGCTCCTCGATCTGCTTCCTCTTGTACTCCTGCACACAGAACAGAGAGACGCCAGGTGAGCACAGGTTGAAGTGCAGAGATAAAAACAACAAGGATCACAAAGTCCTCAAACAAACAGGCTCGTGTTTTTTGCCAGCGAGCCCCGGAGCAAAACTGCTGGATGCTTTTTTCCAGGCCTCAGCTCAACATGGCCTGTGTGCACATGAGCTAGAGTGCAAAGAGAAACCTTTATATTACTTTAATTATCCTGCACGTCTTTAGACCGGTGCCCCTGCTTGCATTTGATCTGCATGTAGACACCAGAGCACTGGTCCTGTGGTGTGTTTAGACCAAATGCAAAACCCACCCACTGAGATTCTCCCACAGACTGCGAAGCCCGCTGACACTGCTGACTATCAGGATGAGAGAGAGCTGAAAAAGTGGAGCTCTTTGATTGAACTTTTAGATACATGCAGAAAGAATCACACAACTTCCTCAGAAGCTCTTGTTAATTCCAGCTATCAGCTGTAGTTTGGAAGGAAGTAGCTCTGCCACTGGCTATTAGGGGTAGACATTTGTGGGTGGAGAAATGATCCAAAAGCACTCCAGTGACTGCAACACAATTACAAAACATTTGATGGTTCAAAAATCTAACTCTGCTGCTGCCTCTGAGTAGAACAAATGTGCGAGGTCCTGCTTCCATCCTGCACATTAGGCCTGACATGTTAGACGCTGTCGAACCTTTGAGTTGCTTTTTGGTTATTTTAATGAATGATACACCAAAACTAAGCAGCATGGAGTGACACTGCACTGGGGAGGAGTTGTTTGATGATATCACAAACACGTTTAATTTGATGTATCTTGATAATGACCTCCGAGCCACCTGAGCTCTGGGTGTCTTTGTTTTACTTGGCTTGTGCGGTGCTCTCTCCTGCAGGTGCTAATTAGTTCTATGAGCTCCACCTTTTTCTTACCCCCCAAGTTCTTCTCACAGTCTTTGAGCTGATCTGTGACATGAAATGAAAGTAATGGCTACTAAAGGTAAAGATGCTGGAAATGACACTGGTCATTGCATTGGCTCTGCGTAAAGGAACGTCAGTGTGTAGCTGAGCTGCAGCCACAGGAACATGCAGAGCTGCACGCCGTCTGCAGCTCTTGGTTCAAGGCAAACTTTGATGGTGCTGCACAATTTTAATATTCATTTAAAGCATCAGAATATAGAACTATTACCGTCACTATCAATGTAAAATGAGCTTTTTGAAACGAATCCAGCACTTTATACTTTACTTCTTTTTCCCCCATTTTTTTCTCTATTAATTGACTTAAAGAGGAAAATTCTTAAATATAAAAAAAAAATCTTAGAGAAGCGTGTGTTCTTACGTCGAGTGACGTGCTGAATGCCATCGGCTAACATTTCTCCTCACACTGTAACGTCCCTTTAAAGGTCGGGAATTTATCTGAGCCACGTGTGAAAGACTGCAGCAGACCTTTTAGGCGTGTGTGTGTGACCGTGTTTACATATCTTTGTGGGACCAAAACTTGAAAGTTTACTGTGCTTGTGGGGACCAACAGCCCTTCTGGGGACAAAATCCCAGTCCCCACGAGTTTGAAGACGTTTCAGACTCAAAATGTGGTTTTAGTCTCAGGGTTAGGATTAGGCACTCATTTTTGATGGTTAGGGAAAGCATGTCAATTAGATGTCCCCACAAAGATGTGGAAACACAGTGTGTGTGTGTGTGTGTGTGTGCGTGTGTGTGTGTGTGCGTGCGTACTGATCAGTTTGGACCCCTGACTGTTCTGATGTCACTGACTGAGGAAGACGGCATCATCACAAACAGTGAAGCTGAATAAAGTCTTCCCAGCGCCGGCGGCCATCGACTGACACGCCCACTGCTGTGTGTGCTGATTGATTTGATGTTTGTTAACTTTTTCTGTGAAAAAAAGAAAAACCCGACGCGTGAGTCATCTCGGCTTGGTTGGTATTGATCGATTATTGACTGGCCTCACCTTCACGTCACACTTTATTTATTTGAGTAAACAATAAACAGGCAGACTTCCTGGAAACCATGCTGCTTTGATTTTTAGGAACCAATGAGAGCCGATTCTGGAAGTGACTTCCTGCAGACCTGGACCTCGCTCTTTGCACCTGAACATGCCATCGCTCAGACAATAATCTTAGTGATTTGGTTTCGAACGGGACCTTTTAAAACTGACTTCTAAGGACAGTGTGTGAGTCATGAGATGTTATTGTAATTATAATAATTTAAACGTTTAAAGGGACATAAAATATTCAGAGAGTGTAATTTCAGTTGCTTTCTGAGAGATGAGCGTAAAGCTGGGGTCTCATAGCCTCGAACGATTATCATCTAAAGTCTCTCGTGTACCTGGGGAAACCTGACCAATCTTGCCCTGACATCTTACATTTTGGGGCCGGTGGTGACTTTTACTGAACGAATTTCATCAGGTGGAAGTTTTAGGAACGCAGCCCACTCCTTTATGGGTGAATGCTCCCTGCTCAGTACGAGGTCTTCCTTTACTTTGGGGTTTAGTAGCTGCTTGTTAGGTTGAAAGGTAATCAGTCCATCTGTGTCTCCCTTGATTCAGAGCTATTATAAATCAACTGATTTATCAGTGTGTGAAACAGAAACGTGCTGTTTGAACTCCAGACAGATTCAGGAGATAATTTTTTCTGTAGTTGTTCTTCTGACTCAAAGCACTCAGCAGGAAATAGTTGTTTCAGGAATTTTTTAAGTGCTGCAAACACTTTTTGTGGTTTAGTTGAGGAAGTTGCTTGGATAGAGGATACAAAGAAGGCAACCATGATGCCCACTCAGCAGGAGAAAAAGCCCCACACTGTTAACTGTTAATGCACATCAAACTGACTTTAGATTAGGAGGCTGTAAAGCACTGGGTGAGTGGTAGAGGAAGCAAACTTGGAGCTAGAAGCATTCTTCACCAGGTATAATGTAGCATCCTTAGTGCTTATCAGACAAACGAGCCATTTCCAGGTGCTTCTGGGTGGGAAAACCTCCTAAAACTTATTGCAGAACATAACAAAGCTTAGAAATCAAGCAAACCTAAAGCTGCTCCCAAGGCTCCTGGGCAGCTAGCCTGCACATCAGCCTCCCACTGAATTCACCCGGGAGCATCAATCACAGGCCTGGAGACCTGAAGCCCTTCCTATGTTCACATATCATGTAGCGTTTTAACAGTTAACACAAACAAATTCAAATGATCACCACTGTGGTGAAAACACACAGTGAAGCTTTCCCCGGGTTCCAGGTTAGCTCAGTGACCACGACAAGGCCAAAACATGCAGCAGCCCAGGTTTGAGTGTGACTGCTGTGCTTTCCCCTGCTCTCTCCTTCCTGTTTAGTCTTCACGGCTGCTGCATTAAAAAATGCCCAAATAATAAATATTGTTTTTTAAACGAACGTAACCTCTGGGTCTAAGCCAACATGCAACTGCCTGAAATCTGATTTCTTTTTCTACCTGCCAGCAGGGGGCGACTGCTCTGGTTGAAAGCAAAAAAACGACTTGTGGTTCTATAAATGTCCATGAAAAAAAGGGTTTCAAGATTTCAAACAGGACTTCAATAACAAACGAGTTATCGTGGATGAGCTGCACCCATCTATGGTTTGAATGACCAAGCTTGCTACATTTGTAAAATCCAGGGTTGGAGTAGGATTAACAAATCTGCTTTTAGTTCATGCTTCTGTTTTTTCACTTCTCTTTCTCCTCTTCCCCCAACCGATCACAGCAGATGTCAACACGTCTCTGAGTCTGGTTCTGTTGGAAGTTCCTTCCTGTTAACAAGGAGTTCTTCCTCCCCGCTGTCGCCAAAAAACAGTCATCTGATTGTTGAAGCTTTCACTGTAATATTTCAGATTATGTATCTTAGAGTTTAAGGCACTTTGAGTTTTATGTGAATAAACCTGGATAAAAATCAAAGCAGGGTACTTTGAGCCCGACGTTAGGCTCTGCCCTTCATCAGTCTGTGTGTGTTTGTGTGTTGTGTTACCAGCAGTAGGGCCTGCTCCTGCAGGAGCTGCTGCTGCAGGATCTCCAGCTGCCTCTGCTCCTCCTCCAGCTGTCTACGGATATACTCCTAACCAATCAGCAGCCCCAGCCAGCACCACAGTCAGCCAATCAGAGAGCGACCAGGAGAAATGGAAGCGAATCGGAGCCCAGGCAACCAGTGACATCACCGGAGGAGGAAATAGAAGAAAAGGAAAAAGGAAAGAGGAGGAGGACAGCCAAAAGTAGGAGATTTGTTGAAGAGGTGTGAAAGTAGGGATTTAGTCAGGAACAGGCGAGGAGAGAAAAAAGAGGAGCAGCAGGAGGCCGTAATTAGTAGAACAGAAAGACAACATGCTTATTATTAAGATGGCAGTGTTAAAGATCAGTGTGAAATCAGCTGTGCAAGAGGAAGAAATCTCTGTCTGAGAGAGCGTTAAGGAAGCGCTGTTAACTACGAGTCATTTATAAGTCTCCTGTGTTACAGTATCAGGCTGGACGTGTGGCGACACTACAGCTGAAAATCAGCAACTTTATTAAAAAACAACCCGAACCACAACAAGCACACAGCCCACACACTCATCTGTGTTTAAACGTTAACACGAGAGTTTTCTCTGTCTGTCAGATATGCTCCTCATCATCCGGTGAAACTTTAAAGGCTCATCATTTAGCATGTTTCCCTCAGTCAAATCACAGATTTTTCTGGACTAGAAAATGTTCTGTTGTCACATTTCACGAGTGACCGGCTCCATAAAACCCTGACGATCGATACCACGTTAAAGGCTGCAGAGGGATTATATCTGCAAGTGGCTGCTTTCTGTTGCTTAAAGTTTTGGGACAAAATTTGTAAAGAATAATCTATAATTGCAGAATTGTTTGACATTAATTATAAACCTCCGAAATTAGAGGTTTGAGTAAATATATTTTTAGGATGAAGCAACATGACTGAATTTCCATTTTGGGCCGAGCTCCAGAAACACAAAAAGCTAACTAATTACAACCTTCTTTGATTAAATCCAATTTAAATGCCAAATTTAAAATGCATTAAAGCCACAAACTTGAAAAAAGTACAATCGTTACAATCTGAATATTTTAAATGTGGAAAACGTCACGAACTGTAGTCACACAGTTAGAACAGAAGCTCCGTGCAGACCACGACTGTTTTAAATGATCTGTTTACCATTTTTACACACATCACACATCAAAGGTTGTAGACGGATTAAAGGAGAATTATTTGTGTTGGTGTTGGTGCTTAAAATATTGGCACAACCTTTTACTGCACAATAATACATTTTTGCATACATTTTTGAGATAAGATAAAGTTTTACACTCATGTAGTTTTAAGCTGAGTCATGCTGACTTTTAATCCCCACTGTAGGATAAGCTCTAGAGACATTAAAAACCTTCATTTCCCATAATGCAGCTTGGAAATTTCTTTAATTCAGGTCTCATTTAAACCCTGCATGAATAATGCAGGAGTAATGCAGCACGAGAGTTCTCACAGGCTGTGAAGCAGAAGTAAAATGAGGAAAAATGCTCCTTTAACTTTCAGCTAACTGAGTGTGTAAAGCAATAAAACACAGAGCTGAGCTCAAAGTGGGAGACGGAGCGCACAGTCATCAATGATTTGGTCGGAAAACAGTGAATTTTCAGGGAAACACCATCTGGTTTATTATGAATGTGTTGCTACAACAGTAGAGGTAATTAATTTGTGTTTATTTAACAATTGGTTCAAATTTGCTCGTGTAACAGCTGCGAGTTGTTTCCTAAGACATTAATAATAATTTTCAAAGATTAGTGAGAGCTTATTTAAGTCTCTTATTCTTTGTAAGAAGTTTATGTTCCTGTTCCCTGTTCTAGTTGTTGTAAAGCTCATTTATTTATGATTAATGTACAAATTAAGTCCCATAAATTCTTTCTACAGCGCCCCCTGGTGTCTGGAGGCCAGCATCTACAATATGTGAAATTCTCATTTTACACGTGCTGCAGAACATCATCTCTGTAGTGTCTTCTATGATTTGAGCCGTCGGATGTGACGTTTCCATGTTTCAATCACTCGTCAGAGTAACTGACAGGAGATGTGCTGAGAAGCCACACCCCCTCGTATGACACCTGTCAGTCAGGTGTTTCCGTACCTGCTCTCTCTCGGCGTGTCTCCTCTCCTCCTCGCGGCGGAGCTGCTCCATCTCTTCATACCTCCTCCTCTGCTCTCGCTCCTGCTGCTTCCTCAGCTCTCGCTCGCGACGCTGTTGCTGTAGGTGGAAACAGTTTTACACAACAACACCTCAGCTGTGTGCATGTCCGTGTGTGTGTGCGTCAGGCATGTTTTCCTGGCATTTGGATGAGCTGAGGTGCTAACAAACAGGTGTGATGTGCAGGAAAAGTGATTTTATAATCATTCTGATCTGTTTCTCACAGATTCAAACAGCCGAAGGACAAATCTCTCTTGTGTCTTTTGTGCTGTCACATCGGTATCGACTACCTGTGTGTAACCTAACAATCTATCGTTGTCATTATTATTATTATCTGAGGTCTTAAATCTACCTCCTCCAGCCGTCGCCGCTGCTCTTTCTGCTCTTCTATACGTTTTTGTCTCTCGGCCAGTAGCTGGCGCTTGTGCTCCTCGTTCTGCTGCTGCTCCAGCTGCTGACGCCGGATCAGCTCCGACCGCTCCTTATTGGCCAGCTGCAGACGCAGGAAGTCTCGCCTCAGCGTGGACTCGCCCGGAATATTGATGATGGAGCTGGAACAGGATTAAGACTTGTTTGAGTTTTAGCGAATCTGCTGTTTTTATAGGTTGGCAGTTTATAAATGAGGTTATTCTCTGCTGCACCGCTAAAAACACACAAAACATAAAACCTATAGATGAGCAGGAGTAATAATGGGAGTATATAGCAGTTCTTTGCTAAATAAAAGAAAAGTTTAGCCACCATAATGTTACACATTTGTTTGTGAACTCTCTTTCTGAACACCCATCATGTTTTTTGGAGCTAAAAGTGAGCATAGTCAGATGAGAGGGTGGAGTTGCAGAAAGTGAACTGCCTGCATTCGTAAACTGTTAAAGTGTCATATCTGTAAGTTAGTCCATGGTTGTTATATGAAGCGGTAAATTCTGAGACCGCAAGTGAAGCTACAGCTGTTCCAAGAAGCTGCAGTTCCTGTAGTGGCCACTTGAGGCTGGTGTCAGCGTTGAGTCAGCTGAAAGGATGTTTAATAGACAGCTGTAGCTTAGAGCAGCCAGACCTCTAACTTTAAGCCCTAAATGAATTTAAACACGTGAGTTATTTTGTTTTAAACACTGTTGTGAAGGTGGAAGGTATCTACAAAGACCAAAACATTTTGTTTTAACAGGCTGTAAACCGTTCATTTCTGTTGCAAAGCTGTGGGAGTCGATGGGGAGTGTCTCACTGTCGCTGCCAAACTCCAGTGGCCACTCCAGGAACTGGATTTGTGGTGCTTCAGTTTTGGATTCTATATGTCTGCTTGGTATTAGCCTGTTAACACCAGCAGCTACAGTGGAGGCTACAGCATGAGTAAACATACCTGGGCTCTCCTATGTCCCTCTCTTCATCCTCTTCCTCACTCCCACTGTACTCGTACTCCGTCTCATCTGAGGGGAAAACAAACACAGATTTCAGGTCAGTGTTTACATCTGTTGACAGCTGAGGCTTCAGGCAGCTGTGAGCTGAGGTGAGTCAGTGGGGGTGGGGTGCCTGCTCACCTCGCTCGCCCCTCCTCTTCTTGGTGCGGTCGATGTGGTCCTTCAGCTGGATGCGGACCTGCCGCTCATTGGGGAGGTCTCTGATGAAGGGGTGCTTGAGGAGCTGCTCGGTGCTCGGCCTCTGGCTGTGACTCTTCACCAGGCAGCTCTCTATGAACGACTGGAACTTCTTCGACCTGACCGCGAGCACACACACACACACACACGAGTTAATCGCTGATAACTCTCTCTCTTAAAACAGCAGCTTCATTAAAGGGAGAGCTGCAGCTTTACCCTCTTACAGGCCACCGTCACATCGTGTTTCTGTATAGATGTCTGACAGCATGTGTGTGCGTTTAAGTGACTCACCACTTCTTTGATTTGAGTCTCGGGGCAGGATTTCTGGGGATGAGGAAGAGCGCCCTCATTGGATGCATGTCACACAGAGCTGAGGAGGCAAAAGGAAGGAAAGGAGAGCAGAGGGAGAGGAAAGGAAAGAAAGCAAGAAAGCAAAAAGATAGGAATTAAAAAAATTAAAAAGGAAAAATGGGAGAGAGGAGATGAGATTAGGAAGGGTGCCAAAATGTGGATAAAGGAAAGGAGGGGAGACAAAAGAAAGGAAATGATGCAAAGGTGGAGCAAGAACAGGAAATAAGACAAAAGGAAAGGACAAGAGACAAGAAATGATGAGACATGAAATGGGAGAAGAAGAAAGGAGATGAACGGCAGGATGGAAAAGGAAGACAAGAGAATAGGAAAGGAAAGGAAAGGAGAGCAAAGGAAATGAAAGGAAAGGAAGGGAGAGGAAAGGAAGCATTTAAAGTTGCAGGATAAAAGAAGGGGAGGGGAAGGAGACAGGAAGAAGAAGAAGAAGAGGTGCAAAGCAGAAAGAGAAAAAAGAAAAAGACATCGATTTAGTCGTTTAGCTCGCAGACAAACTGTGCTGTGAGTGTCAGCTGATAACGGTGTAATCACACTTACGTGGCGCTCCCTCTGCCATCTCTATGGCTGTGATACCGAGCGACCACAGATCACTCTGCAGAGAGAGAAACACGAAACGTTCACATCCTCCCAACGTGTTACCGACTCAACACTTTCAGGAGATCGGCGCGCCGATCGGTGTACTTGTTAAGCGATAAAAATACAGTCAGCTCCCCATCTGTGCCTGTGCTGGAGATGCCCGTCTTTAACATTTCAACCACATTATTATTATTATGTTTCTGTTTTTAGGTGCAGATCTGAGCTGTTCGTGCTGTAAGACGGACTCAGGCTTTCTCGTCACGTAAAGCCCCGGAGGGTTGGAGTTAATGGTGTAGGCGCACATCCTCCACCAGCTCGCCACAGGGGTTCGTCCTGTCCCCATTACAGCGCGCTCCTCTTACAGTAACCGCTGCAGACCCACTGATTTCAGCTCTCTGAAGGAACGATACTCGTTTCTGTTGGTGCGCTCGGGTAGCAATAATCAGAGATTACACAACTCCAAAAAACAACAGATATAATGTGAGAGGGATTGTTTTTAAAGGTCAGTGCGCGCTGTTTGTTCACAGCTACAAGCAGTTTGACTCGGACGAGAAATTGAACTATAGGAGCTCCGTGAGGGCAATTTAATAAAAAAGAAAAGCAGGAAAAACTTTACCTTTTCCTTTGTTTTAAAGTGTACTTATTTAGGTTTGTTTGCCTAGTGTGGAAAATCACGCGTGCACTGTTAAACTGGATCTGTACTCGTGAGATCGCAACAACATCCTGTCCCAGCTTATTAAGTGCAGATTTAAATGCTCCTTCAGTTCAAATCAAACAAACACGGAGACATCACTGAGCTCCAACAGCGTGATCAGATCAGCTGTTACGCTAATGTTTAGCATCCAGGCAAAAACACGATTTATGAAGCGTAGCTGAGCAGAAATCAGCAGACCCATAAACTGTACAGCACTGCTGTAACTTTGTAATTAAATCAAGACGCAAAACTAAATATGAGCAGTTTGAAGGGATACATATAGACACATTAGCACAGAGAAGATGGAGGATGAGAGCTGTTATAGGAAAACCTCAGAGACAAATGCTGTCCTATGGCAGGATGAAGACAGCGAAAATCGACCAACATGAGCCAAGAGAGCGTCTCAGGTCATCCCATATGACTCGCTGTGAAGAAAACTCCTGCTCAAGCTTAAAGCTGGTGCTAATGTAAAGCTGGGGAGGCTGAGAATGACTGGTTCATATTGTTTGCTCGGGGCCCGTGTCCAACAGAGGAGACACAGGAAGCTCTATAAATCATCACTTATCTTATATGATCCTGTCCTAATGACTTCACCCGAGTCTCCCTTTGTTTATCAGGTAAACTGGCGTCTTTGCAACACCAGCTGTGCTGTTTAACCTCAGAGAATCGATATGAACTAAAACCTAATCCATTACTAACGATAGGATCAATACAAAACCAGTACGACTGTGAGAAATGGCTTCACACCTCACTAATATAAGCGCCCATGGACGATGTTCTCAGGTTGTCATTATTATGCACAGTGTGGTAAAACGGGTTTAAACAGTCTGTATCCACAAACCGAGGGCTGAACGATCTTCTGTTTTCAGGAAACTCAGTGGTGGTTTAGTGCAGCATAGGTTACCGTGACGATGTATCCTAGTACAAAGTTAAGCTCACCGAGTCCTTCGTCCTCCTCGCAGCACAGTCCTGAGACGACTGTTAGTTAGAATAAATTACCTTGAAGTCATACGTGGCATCAGGATTCTCATCACAGGCGATGACCTCCGGGGCCATCCAGTACGGGGTCCCAATAAACGTGTTCCTCCGTCCCACCGTACGGTCCAGCTGAGCACTCACACCAAAATCCACTGCACACAAAACACTGTTTATAGCGCTGCGGTGCAGTGCTGAGCTGTACACTTTATGTTTTTGACAGCACGCATCCATAGCAGCCCCTCAGGAGCTTTTTAACTATAACACAAGTCACCATAATTAGGATGAAACTTAGAATAAATGCTGCTGCTTCCTCACCGAGTTTGACCTCCGCGTTCTCCGTCAGCAGCACGTTCTGGCCTTTGATATCTCTGTGGATGACCTTGTGCTGGTGGAGGTGGGTCAGACCCTGGAGACAAGGGAAAACAAGTGGCAAAGGTCGTCTTATGATCCAAAACACGGCGAGTTTTCTTTAGCAGAACAGCAGGAGGCAGAGGAGAGGCTCACTAATCTGTGAGCTTCATCGCTTTATTATTTCAGTTCTGCTCTTTAAGGCCAAAATATGCAGATACACAAAACCAGGTGTACATGTAATTAATCAATCTGCATTTTTCCTTACAAATCTGTAATTTATATTTATATAAATGTTATAAATTTGATTTAATTTATTTTAGATAAACTTACAAATTTCCTTTCTTGTCAGTTTTGTCCACACACATGTGGCGGACTTTTTCTTTTTTGCAAAAACTCTGACGGTGTTCCTCTGGGAAACAACTGGGTGTTTCTTTGGTTTCTCCTCTTTGTGGGAAAACATGTAAACATAGGAGACAGTGTTTTGGTTCTCACCCTGAGGATCTCTCTGCAGATGTAGGCGATCCACTCCTCCTTCAGGGAGTTCCCTTTGGTGTTTTTGATCAGATCTGTCACCGAGCCGGCCCCGCAGAACTCCATCACCAACTGCACAAACATACGTGCAGTTTTAGGGTTTATTATTAACTGTTTACTTCTACTTTTCACTGCAAACCTCCATCAGTCATCTCATCCTTTGATCTCTATATACAGGATGTATTGTCGTTGAGCTTTCAGTTAGACTGATTTAAGTTCAGCTAACAAAACCTGTTCGTGTGACTAACCCAGAGCTGGTCGTCCACTCCTGGAGGATTTTTCTTGATGAAGGCTCCATAATAGGTTGCTATGTTCCTGTGGTGGCTGTACTTCTTCAGCATGTTGATCTCGGCTTTAATCTCCTCCTCCTCATCCTAAAGCACACAAACACAGTGACAGATGCAGCACAATGCCAATAACACACACGATACCAGTATAACAGAAAGGCTGGATTAAAGACAGTGTGTGTCACTCACGCCTGTGACATCCATGACCTTGATGGCAGCGAGCTGGCCAGTTTTGACATGGCGACCCTGAAGAACAGAGATGGAGAGGAGATCAAAGACATGAGTCACGGATTTGGATCTAGGACACATTTACTCAACATTTCCGTCCCTTAATCTCTTAAGAACAGAGAAAACCCAGTTTACTTCCTCTAATTCCTTGTTTTGGAGCGATTTCTGATGGGAATCCAGATGAGCAGGCCTTAGCCCTCTGCAGAGCAGGTTTCTGGGGACCTATTTATTTTTTGCACTGTCCATCTGTCCAGAATTTGTGGACAAACAAAAGTGTACAATATACAATCAGAGACTCTTTTGCAAATATGGTCTCAGTAAAGGTTGACGTATTCTCCAAAGATTTTTATGGATCCAAGTTCCAAATACTGTTCGAAAATACAGCAACAGCCCTTATTCTCAGTATATTCAGTTGGAAAAAAACACCTTTACCATAAAACTTCAAAGAAAGAATGATGATGATAATACAGAATCCATCAGCTTTAGATTGTAACCCAATGTGAACTCCTTCAGCATCAATTTTTCACACGCAGGCAGTCGAATAGAGTTTAATAGGCTTCCTCAACGACTAAAATAGAAGCCGGTAGATGCAGATGGAAGACGTTTGATTTTTAACATGTCTTTAATGTATGAAAGTGTGCATTTAAACCCAAACTGTGATCCTGTATGCATGCTAAGTGGACTGCAAGGAGCCCGGCTGAGATTGGAGAGGAAAATACACAACTGACACAAAACCAGCGTTCAAAACCTGACAAGCTGTTTTTGTGGCTGCTTGAGACTTGGGGAAGTCGATGTCTCATTCCCATATGAAGCATCATATTATGCTTCATTATTATGGGGCGGCTTCGTCTCCTACTAACCTGCTACGCCAATCGGCATGTTGAAGTGTCCTCGGGCAAGATACTGAACCCTGAGCTGCTCCCAGTGCATTCACAGTTATGTGAATGTTGGGTACAGAAAAAATGAATGCATGTATGTGATTGGGTGAATGAAGCTTTTAGTAAAAATGAATTAATTAGAGTAGAAAAGCACCGGAAGTGCTGCACACCTGTATTTCTTCTAATGGCCAGCAGAGGGCAAAAAAAAAAGTCTGACTGTAGAGAACTCTGTGAGAAGAAAGGTTTGGTTGCCTGGTTCCACGCTCTTAGTAAACACTTTCCTGATCTATTCACAGTCTCAGTTGCTCGTTTCAAGGTTTTGTAAATACAATATTATATTTATTTATTAAATATTAACACTCAACAGAGTCTAAAAGGATAACGCTGCTGCCACATGAGTGTACAGTATCCCTCTTTTGTTTGTCAAGCCGATGACTTCACACTAACTACGACGGTTGGAGTGGATTGCATTTCTTCCTTTTACATACTTTTTGCCACATGTGTTACTACGTGATCCCGTCTGACAACACACTGTTCTGATCACAAGAGATAATGTGCCCACGAGAGATGTGGCTGTCTGCAGCTTCCTCCAGCGATAAAAGCACACCGCTTGCTTGTTTATCGTCGCTGTTACACTTCACAGACGTGTGCAACCAGATAATCGTCACAGAAGTGAAAAATGAATCACCAGAAAGTACACTTCACATGTAGCAGAAAACTGTGCTTTGCAAACACCTGAGAGCTCCTCTGCTTTTGAATTCAAGTGGGATGCTTTTACATATTCATGCTGTACTATTTATTCATTTTATGCTCATTAATTCACCTTTAAGTTTGCACTGGTCTAGAGTTCAGCCACGTGTAGCTTGTCAGGTAGATGAAAACGACAAAGAGCCAAACAGAAGCAAGAATCGATACTTTTGAGCATCGAGCAGCAGCTCTCTGGGAACAAAATTCCTTATTGATGTTATAGATTAGATGAGAATAGCTGATAGCTGGAACGATAACAGTAACTCAAATAGCTACTTGTAACAAACAAGGTATGCAGAAGTGCACAACATGTTGAACCTTGAAACTGATGTTCCACAGCAGCAGAAGAACACAACAAGTGTCCTTCCTGTTAGCTAAGAGGACGAAACTGAGGCTACAATTCACAGGTTCACCAAAACTGGACAGCAAAACGTCGTCTTGTCTGATGAGTGTTGACTTCTCCTGCAACACTCCGATGCTAAGGTCAGAATTTGGGAAAAACAACACGGAGCATGGATCCATCCTGCCTTGGATCAACAGTTCAGGCTGCGGGTGGTGTAATGGTGTAGTACCAGCTGAGCGTCATTTAAACACCAACCTATCTGAGTATTGCTGCTGACCATGTCCATTTCTTTATAACCAGTGTACCCAACTTTATGTTGTGCAACATAACACAACATGTCACACAGTTTAAATCACCTCAGTGAGTTCACTGTACTCACATGACCTCAACAGTCACCAGATCTTAATCCAGCAGATTAAGAACGGCAGATTTACATTACGGATGCTATCATGTCAAGTCTAGCTGTACCTAACAAAGTGCAAACAACTGTCCCATTAATAAAATAATTCATTCATGGTCAGCGCCCCTTGCCAAGGACTCACTGATATTTATACTCCCAGATGCTGCAGATATGATCTCTGTGAGCAACATTAATAACCATGCGTTCAACTCTGCATTTAAAATATAAAGCTGTGCAAAGTCTTCAGGAAACTGTTCAACTTATGGCTTCAATCTCTGGTTTGTCTTTCCAAAGGAAAAGGCCCGGCGCTCACTGCAGGGCACATCGCCGCAGCCTGTTAGCTCCCATTTTTTCAGCACTGTGACGACTTTGAGTTTAAATAATTTACAGTGAAGCTGAACTAAAATCCAACACTGAGTCTAACGTCTCCTCCTCCTCCTTCAAAGCGAAGCCGGTATCACAGCAGCTGTTAAAGCGAGAAAGTGGAAATTCATCCACCTCACCACACACACACACACACACACACACACACACACACACACACACACACACACACACACACACACACACACACACACACCATTTCCTAACGGTAACCTAGCAACAGGCCTGGCAGTGAGGGCAATGAATGAATGTGGGGTTGGAGGAGGCAGAGCGATGGCAGTTTGTGTGTGCGTGTACGTGTGTGTGTTAGGAGGCCATGATATTTCACACACTGGGTCACTTGCACATGTGAGTCCCTCAGATTCAGACACACACGCTGAAATAGACAAGCTCACACACACACTCACACACTCACGCAGACGGCGTCTCGGTTACTCAGCGTTGCATCAGACACTGAATATATCTGACAGGCTGAAATCACCTCGGAGTACTGAAAGTCTCTTGTTCTCTCTCTCCGTCTCTCTTGTGCGTCTCACATCTTTTGTTTCCTGTTTCATCGCGCCGACTCCCTCGATTTCTTTCACCTGTGCCGAGTGTTCGATAATTCAGCCTTTTGAATCGTCAATAATTTTAGGAAAATGTCACAGTTTTTTGCTTTAAAGCTGATCTAAAAACCAGCCTGATGGTTCACAGCGTGCTAACAATGCCAGTCACATTTTACCGAAAGCTGACCTTGGATCTGTCGTTAACGATCCAATCGAAACCTTTGTAGTCAGATGCCATTTTAGTAGATGTGCTGTGAACCGACTCCAACCTTCACCCACCAGCTGCCATTAAAAGCTCAAGTGTACACCAGCCTCCCTTTAAAATATGATAATTGGTTTAGTCTCCACTGTCTCCCAGTCAGTTCTACGACAGACAGGTAGAAGTGGAAACCACAAAGCAAAACTGTCCATTAATGTCGGTGTAAAGCTTGACTCATGCTCGCTCTGATGGGTCTCAATAACAAACAATGCGTTGTGTTCTCGTACCTCTGCACGAGAAAATGTGCACAGCTCTAAACTCTGAGCTGGCCTAACAGTCGGGGAAAAAGCTGACGAATAAACACAAATCACACGCACCTTTCCTGCTGTCTCTGTTTATTTACACGGCGAGAATCAAACTGATTAATTACACCGAAACATCTTTTACAGCAGGTGTCTAAGTCATTTTAGCTCGGAGGCCGCAAACAAACAATTTGATCACAAGTGGGCTAGTTCACCAAAACTGCTGCATAATAACATACAGTACTGTGCAAAAGTCTTGAGCCACCACTCATTCCTTTATATTCTGCAGGAGAATGGGAAAAAGATGCAGTAATGCATGAAAACATGGAAAGTCATTTGGTATGACCGCCTTTACCCTTCAACACGGGCTGAACTCAGCTTCTTGTCATTTCTTTAAGTTGTCATCAGGAATAATTCTCAGACATTAAAGTTCTTCTCTGGATGTTTGTCTTTTGTTCTGTTCTCTGTTAACATCACTGCTTCAATAATGTTGAGGATGTGCTTTTCTAATCATGTATGTTTTTAGTGCATTGTCTCTTTGGGTCATTGTTTCCAGATGGTATTGTATCTGATCGCACTTTTATATGGAGAAGATCTCCAACACCATTGGATGAAATGCAGCCTGAGACCATGACAGACCCCCGCTGTGTTTTATAGATGGCTGTGGACTGTAACTGTTGGACCTCTCTCCTGATGAGGCCTCAGTGAACAGTAGATGCAAACACTGAATGTCCAGATACATCTCTCAGGTTCTGTGTCAGATCTTTGCTAGATTTTTTTAACCATTTCTTAATGACTTCCAGCTTGTTTATTCACTGTAGCTCATTTTCAGGCCTTCTACTTCATCCTCTGTTCTCCACTTGTCCAGTTTCCTCACGTTTTTAAGGACACACTGTACATCATGCTTAGATGTGCCATGTTTTTAACTAATAGCTCTTTGGGAATCACCTTGATGGTGCAAAAATGCTATTATATGTCTGACATTTATTTTTGGCATTTTTCATAGTTTCAGCTAAGAAATGTGAAAAATCAATGTGATACAAGGTTATTTACTAAGCTGTGTAGACACAACACTGATTTATTGCTTCAGTTAGTTCCTGTTTTATGCTTTAATGAGGTCACACTCATAGGTCAGTGCAAAGTGGACTGAAAAACTGCCAATGCTCAAAGAAAAGTTTTGAAAATCCTTTAGAAACCTGGAGAACTACCGCAATAATGATCAGCAAGCAACAAACATTTAAGGGGGAAAATAACTAAATAAATAAATAAACAGGGAAAGGCCAAGCACGAGAAAACGATCAAAATACGAGGAATGTTGGAAAGCTTGAGTGTAAGTGAGGCAGGAGGTACATGATACACTGACGTAGGCGATTAACTGACAGGTGTAGCACAAAGAAGGCAGGAAGTATAAAACAATATGCTGTAATATAATAAAATAAAACAGGAAGTGCCTAATGATGGTGATCACAGATATTTCATGATTTTAATCATCTTTCTTTCTGTACGTAAGGTTTGTTGATTAAAGCCTGAACTGTCCAGCCCTGTGATTTAAATACTGCACATGGAAACGCTCTACACCAGCCATGAACTCATGATATTTAGGATTCAGTACATTCTCTTCGACTAGTCCAATTCAAGTTCACGGGGGGGCTGGAACCTCTTCCAGCTACCTCGATAACTGCATGTCTGTAGAGCGTGGGAGGAAGAACATGCAGACCCCACACAGGAAGATGGTGGATTTGAACACAGGATCTTCTTGCTGTGAGGCAACAGTGCTAACCACTGCACCATGAGAACATTAAGATCAAGATAAAGCTGAAACGTGTGACTTGGCCTGTTTCGCAATGGAAAAGAATCTTTTCAAAAATTCCTGGATCCAGATCCAGATCTCTAGATGTTAGGCATTCCCAGCCTGGACCAAGCCCCACCTTGGATCAAGTTCTCATACAAATCAATCAACAACTTTCTGGCTAATTATTCTAAACATAACAGCACCTTTACAGTCTGACAAAGCAGCAGCCTGTCTCACTCTTTTTCTTAAAGGTCTTCTTGTTGAGGGTACACGGCGAAGTCACTAGTAGGCAGCAGCTTTGTGCAGGTGAAGCTAAGTTATAATTTGAAAAGTCAGTAAACCTGCTCCCTGGACCTCGGGTTAAGTGTGTGAAGTGCTGCTGTGACTGCAGGACAAACGGCAGCGATCCAGCACGATGGGGCAATAAAAGGCGAGGCAGATAACGGCGGGGAGATGAGAGGAAGAGATAGCATCTCAGAGAGGCTCTTTGTTTTGCTATCTCTCTTCCTCCAACACTGACGGCTGGCCAGACAAATCTCCCAAAGGTGACACAGAGCTCCCAGCGTGTGTTCACGTGTGTGCGCGCGCTCGAGCGAGATTATGGCAGAGGCCGGGCGGCATGAGGAAGCTGCATTAAAACATCACCCGAATCCGCACATATGCAGGGAGAGAGAGAGAGATAAAGATAGCAGCAGAGGGAGAACAGAGGGAGGTGGCAGGTGAGGAGGAGGCGGAGGAGGAGGATGACTGGAGGTAGAAAAGGGCAGAATATCCTTTTGAGGCTGCCTCAGGCGTAAAAACACACCTCAGGTCCCGCGTTCAGACAAGCCTCGCATTCCTAACCTGAACACAAGCCCCGACACATTACGACAGAAACAGACTGACAGACACAAATAAGCGTTTCTCTCTCTGCTCTCTAATGTAACAACACGTCCTCTGGAAACGGCGAGCTTGTGCAACCAGCGTGGGCTTTTGTCTGCGTCCTATTGTCGCAGAAATACACAAATTCACCACGTTTGGCATTTTAGAAGTGACTGCAAAAGGACAACTGAAAATATGAAAACCACAGTTTCAAAGAAGCATTATTCTCTGTTTTAAAGGAGCTTAAAAGCAAACACTGGAGGCCAAAATACACCAAACAGCAGGCTGTTATTTTGTTTTCAAACCCCCATACTGGCAGCAGCTAGACTAGCTTATCATCATTCCCAAGGCATGAAATACTGCCATGCTGTCAAAGACAATTTAGTTTCAGAGAAACTCAGATCTGCTGTTGTGTCGGTGCCACGGCGCATCAGTGGCAACGAAAGTGAAAATGATGTCATTCCTAACTCGACAGGTATGGATGTCAGCATTCCTTGGCGTCACACTTTAAAGCAATACTGACTCTTGATTGCCATTTTTTTAATGTCAAAGAGGCTGTAGATGTCTAACGCCCAAACTTAAATGTGACACCCAAATGAATGTTTGGCCCACACCTGGGCCACATCTGGCCCTGACTGAGGCTAACTGACAACTAAGCCGCTGCTGCACCTTAAATTCGCCAGGTGTGCTGTGACACCTGGAGCAAAGCTGTCCCATACAACCCTTCAGAGCCACATCCTGCCCACAAGTAAGTGGCAAAATAAGCCAGTGTTACCCCATAGTTGACTACAAACGTGGCTGAAATATGAATGTTTAATTTAAATGGGTATTTCTGTTGCCGACTAACGAAGGCAGCAAGTCAATTGCAGACTCCTGTTTGACATTCATCACCCAAACTGCACTGCTGTCATTACTGTCCTATTTCCAGTCCTGAAACACTACATTAATTTTCTACTGGCTCCCTGCTTGCACATCTCAGCTCCTGTTTCTTCTCTGTGCCAGTGGGAGCTCCCTCTCCTCACCTTGTGCTCTCACAGTCTCTTGTGTGTTAAAAATAAAGAATGAGAGGTTAGTACAGAAACATATCTGAGCTTTGCTATCAGACTGTATATAAAAAAATAATTGCAGACCCCACAAGTGAAGTGAGGGTAGTGCCTTAAACCTGCATTCTCTCTAACAGCCAGCAGGTATGCCCGGGTGGATCACTTGGTGTTTTACCTTTTTGCCTTTCAAATTAGCAGGATGTACGCTACGGGCCAGGTCAGTCAACCAGGAGGAAGCAAAACAATCTGTGGGAGAAAGGTTTAACCTAACAGATCAGTTAACGATATATTGTTGACTGCTGTGCCAGTGTTACAGTCCTGGATGCTAGTGCTACTAGCTTGGGTTCTCAGGACGACTGTGGCTATAAGACGAGTGATAGCAGTAGACCCGAAGAGCTAGCACTACCTCAATAAGATCTCCTGTGGAGGAGAAAAGTGCAGGAGTCGTGATTTTAGTCAACATTTTTGCAACACATTGCTTTGGCTGTATGTTTTGGGTCATTGTCCATCCGTATTATGGAACGCCGCCCAATCGGTTTGACTGCATTTAGCTGGATTTGAGCACATCAGCGTTCATTCAGCTTCTTCTGTCCTGTGTCACATCATCAGTAAAAACTAGTGTCCCAGTGCCACTGGCAGCCATGCACGCCAAAGCCACCACACTGCCTCCGCCGTGCTTTACAGTTGATGTGTATGCTATGGATCATGAGCTGTTCCACACCTTCTCTATACCTTTTTCTACACTCTGGTAGAGGTTGATCTTTCATCTGTCCAAAGAATGTTTTTCCATTTTGTGCAGGATTTTTAGATGTTTTAGTCCAATCTAGCCTTTCTATTGTTGAGGCTTATGAGTGGCTTGCACCTTGCCATGTGGCACATGTTAAGGGGCTGAAACTCTTCATCCAGTGTGAATGTGGATACCCTCAAATGAAAGCTGAGAGTCTACAGATTACATCCATGTCCATTATATAACTAGGATTGGAATATCTTCCTATATGGAAGTCTATGAGGAAATGACCTGACTTCTCACTTTACGACATCAACAAAAACTGACCTTAAATCTTTATGGTCTTAATCACCAAAAACGTTTTATTTAACACAACACAACAATCTTTATTTTGTAAATTACAGCTCCATTTAGGGCAAAATAGATGATAAACAGGGCATGACTGAGGCTACCCTTTGGAAAGTTGATTTTTGCTTCCACTTTTCCAGATGAACTATCCCAGAAATTCAAACGTATGTGTGCTTGTAAACCTGGAGACACGTCTAAAACAAAGATTGTCAGTTTATGATTGTTTTCTTGGAGGTCTGCTTTCAAATCCAAGCCAATTATTTATGGCAACACATATCAGCTTTTCTGTCATGACTCACCTTCTGGTTTCCTACAGAAATGACTTATCTGCCATAACAAAGGTCATTTTCTGATTAATCTCTGCTGATCATTTCTAAAAAAGGAACGATTAGTAACACTTACACGTACAATGCAGCCTGTGATGTACTGCACACTGTTATTTCACTGCATGAATCATGTACCAGTGTCTGCACTAATCTCTGGGGTTTGATGCCAGGAAGTGAGATGCCAGTATTCCCAGGAACTCTCTTCAAGGAACGAGCTCTTCTTTCCAGCTAAATGCAGAATAACCTAAAACTCTGCTGCAAACTGAAGACTGCTGAAACACATGCAGCAGTTTTCATGCTAAAATGCCGCTTTGCAGCTTAGACAGCTAACGTTTGGATGAGCTCGAAATAAACTGCTGTGTAAAAGGTGTCTGAAGGCCAAAGTGTGTCCAGCTGCAGAGAGCAGCCAGACTCAAGGTCAGGCTGATAATCCTGCTGTCGCACAGAGATGTGACTCAACAGAGCACATTTTTAGACAGAGACTCCTGGAAGACACTCACAGTGTTGCATTTGTTCAGAGTGGCTACTTTCTCAGCTCCACATGAGGCCAACTGCTGTGCGAAGTGGGCACAAGAGTTTCCGAATCCGTTTCAGGAAGTTACAAAGAAGTGTCAGATGCAGAAACTCCAACTTACTCAACGAGCATGCAGGCACTCATCAGCAAACCAGACATTTAACAAGTTTCGCTTTGCAGAAAGAGAAGAAACAACAAAAGAGGAAGGTAACCACGCAGGCTGGTATGTTTCCCCAGGCCATCACATGAAGTGACTAATGTGATGTCATACTGTTGCAACGCGTGGAAAAAAAAACAACACACACAGAAAAAGTTTGCCTTCGAGGCTTTCTGCCAGCAGTTTATGCTAGCAGAAACATGAACAAATAAATAATATTTTTGTACCTAATCATTTAATCCTATTGTTTTTACTGCAACCTTACTAACATGAACAAATAACTCCATATATAACATAAACCACCGTCTCTTGGGTGAAAATCTTGTGTTTGATCCTTTTTAAGGCAACATAATCTAATCTTTATGTGGACTTTAATCCTCTACACTACAGAAGGGATTGCAGACAGTATATAAAATATAAAGAGTCACCGTTATTTTACCAACTGCTTTGTTTGCTCCACATTTTGAAGATGATTACACATTAAAGAAGTGCCAGAATAGAAACAATAAAAATTTGATATTTGAATTAGAAGCTAACCTCAAGCAACTTGTAACCTTATTTCCCCCCATTTCTCATTCTATGTATGACTTAACAGTTAAGTAAAGCCGTATCCTGTTTTTGTCCAGTAAAACTCGCCACCTCTAGGGGGAGCAGCTCTGTTGCCAATCAGGCTACTTAATGGTCTCACCTGCGGCAGAGGCAGTTTTTGAGCATGAATGAGCGTCCGTAGAGATCTTGGTTTCTATCTGTTTGCATTTGGTTTGCATGCGTCTGAACAGCGTCCTGCAGAAACTCTACGACGTTTGGCCAATATTTTATTTTATTTATTGCAGATTCAGACAGTTAAGAAGCTGTGACTTCAGAAAATAAGTTGCACTAATGGTCCTAGAGCAACATTACTATGACACTGTAGCAATAACACCCACAGGAAGCCACACCGTAGGCCAACCTGTTACAATAATTCTTGTATGCATATGCTTTCATTAATCTTCTATTTCCTCCAAAATGCCCATTTGTTCCCTACAGTCTTGTTTTCTTCTGCTGTGCCTTCATTTAAGTCGCAGCAGGAGCCAGCCAGTGTTTTTATTGGTTCTTTCCTCATACAATGAAATCTCCTGTAAATTGCAGACTGCTGTATAAAGTGTTTCTGAATGCTGCATTCAGAGGAAGAAACCAAAATACATGGCAAACAAAAGCCGGTGACATCAGCACCTCCGACAGGCAGCTCCTGTCTTCAGACCTCCTTTTATAGAACAGCGACTTCACTTTCTGAGCTAAAATCAAACACTTCCATTTATGCCGCGTCTCTGCAGCTGATTCCGAATAAAGCTTTCCAGCTGTCAGGAATCTGATAGAGATGAGAACGGAGATGAATGAGTGTGAAGGCTTTGCTGGAGATATTATAAACCGGATCCAGAACCAGAGCCAGTCTTTTACTTTTGCACTTCTGTAGACACGTGTATTATTGTTGCATATCTGTGCATGAAAAGCATGCAAGTTTCCTGCATCTCAGCTATGTGGCTGCGCGAGATTCCTTATTTAACCTGCTAAGCGACTAAAGACTCTACTCTATTATCAATGAGGCCTGCACAGTGAGACGAAATGAGAGGGAGATATTCCGAGAGAGCGAAAGCTTGAAGGCTGGAGGAGCCTCTCTGTGCTTTAATCGATACAACAGATTGAATAAACTCCACTCTGTGAGAGCTCATTCACTGATTAATCAAATCCAGTAAAAACCAAAGCGGCCTCCTCAGTGGTCAAACCCTCCAGTGTGAGCTTTGAAAACTCCCAACAAGCGCAATCAAAAGGTCAACAACGCACCAAATCTGCTGAACAGTCTCGGCGATGTCAGCGAAACGCCCGCAGTGAAATGTAAACTTAAAGCGTATCTTTCATGCTTTAACGCCCTCCACGAGCAGCCTTTCAGCATCATTCAGATATTTCTCCTTCATTGCTCGCTCACGGCCTGTAACTGTGAAAGATTGCTAAAAACCGGGAGCCGGGAGGGGAGGCGTCAGCAGCCCCGAGGGTGGAAAAAAGATTTGAAAGCTGCTTGAAAATGTTGGCAGGGAGGATGAATGAAAAAAAGGATTCTGCTTTAGTTCAATAAATGCCACAAAACTGGACAGAAACTAAGTGTTTTCATTACAGCATTCGACTTCCCCTTTCAAATGTTTTCACTCATATCTAACGTTTGATGCCTCACTGTAATTTCCTTCAAAGCATCAGTCACATAATTGCAATTTCTTATGAAGTTTAGAGGATAATTTGGTGCTAATTATAGTGGAAATTGAGACGCGTCACATTAATTAATCTGAATTAATTTCTAGCATAGCCTAGAGAGTCTACTGAGCAATTTGCTTCCGGTATAAAAATAAAATCTTACTTTGCAAAGTGACAAAGTGACACGTCAGGACCGCAGTCGTTTAGCCTACAGTCATGTGAAAAGAAAGTGCTCTACCATGCAATACCATCCTATAAGTAAGTAAGTATACCCTCACTACTTCCATAGAAAGAAGCAGTCCGGTATTGCTGATCAAACGCATCTTATTAACTGATCATCAGCATGCGTGAGCATAGGCCTGCGCGATATGACCAAATCCCGATATAAGACATTTATCTTCCCGACAACGCATGTCAGGACGATAAATGCATGAAGCTATACATTTTTAGACACAAGTGGTAATGGCCGCCATTTTCTTTGAGAGTATTTATTACACGGCGTACTGCGGGGTAAAGCCTGTCCTAATGTTTGAGCAGCTGACGGCTTGCTTTTGCTCCTCATCCATAAACTCTCTCCGTACTCTTTCACGTGACTCTTGGGTAGCTGGTACAAGAGGCTTGCCGTGTTTGAGTCTGTGGTGGGGAAAGGTTTCCTGCATAATTTGCATAGTACAGTTTTCTGGTCCGTGTCAGACTTTTTAATAACCAAACCATGTTCATGCTACAGAGGTATAGATAGAGAGTACAGAGGCCCCTTGTTTAGGAATAAGGTCCTCGATTTGACTGGTCCTTCTGTTTGTCACCATTTCAGTTTATTTTGGAAAATCTCAACAGGATCTTCAGCTTTATTGTGAAAGGTTAATGAGGAAAATAAACAAGCGGACCGCGGCGCCACACGCTGGGTTTATTGTCGTTGTTGTCGGTGCTTGTCCGTCCGTAGTGTAGATATTTTAAATATAAGAGAAAGAGAGAACTTTAAGAAATTAATATAGCCACTACAGTGACCATCAAAACGATGAAAAATATTGTCGCAAACAGTTTATTTTGCGACACTGCGAAACAAACAATAGCGTGATAGGAAACGATAGAGGTTTTCATATCGTCATGTGATATATATCGTTATAGCGAACAGCCCTATGTGAGCACCTCTATAAAAGCAAACGTTCTGACAGTTTGCTACTGTGAAGTATTCAGGTGTGTGTTGAAGACATCAGCAACAATCTTAGAGAAGCAAAGCCTCCCAAAAATTTGAAGTCCATCATTCTGCAGTGAGAAAGATTATTCCCAAGTGGAAAACATTCCTGACAGCTGCCAGTCCTTCCAGACGGGACGTCCCAGCAAATTCACCCAAAGGTCAGACTGTGCAATGCTCAGAGGAACTGCAAAAAACCCAAGAGCTTCATCTCAGACTCTATGGGCCTCAGTTAATATGTTAAATGTTGAAGTTCAAAACAGCACAAACACCTCATCCCATCTGTCAGGACAGGGGTGAGTCGACCGTGATCTCCTCTGTACACCAAAGTATCCTTGAGTCAAATGTGAGGCATCTGAGCTGTATCATTAAAGGTGGTTCTCCATGCAGAGAGTGGTGAGGATAGAGAACATCATTCAGACTTCACTTCCTCCCAACCAGAGATGGGCAGTAACGCATTACAAGTAACGCGTTACTGTAATCCTATTACTTTTTTTCAAGTAACGAGTAATGTAAGGCAGTGGTCCCCTGGGCCACCGACCGGTACGTGAGTCGTTTGGTGCCGGGCCACGAGAGCTGAGGCTCGGGTGTGAAATGTTTATTTTTTATCATTAACTCGGTTTCGCTGGGTCTTTTCTAGGGGTGGGTTTTGATTATCGATTTATCGATAAAATCGATTCTAGCTTAGATAATGTAAAATCAATTCATAAAATCCCGAATTGATTTTTTAATATAAATTTATTTTGCCCGACACGCCAGAATCTCAAGTTAAACCTCATAACATTTCAAAAACCACCAAACAGCTAAAACAGTAAATGAGAGCAGGTACACAGATTCTGCACAAAGACGTAAACACAAAGCGCGGAGCCGCCGACGGATCAGAATCAGTGAGATGTCGCCTTTCTCACCCGACGGCACGGACACGGTCGGGGCTGAAAGCCGACAGCTCGCTGATTCTGATCAGTCGGCGGGTCCACACTTTGTGTTCACGCCCTTTTTGCGCTGATTCTGAAGCTGCAGGTTTTATCTCTCCTCAGTAAGGACATCTCCTGGTTTCATTTTCATGTTTCCCTCTCACCACATATCCAAACCATCATGACCAGCAGCTTTTACAGCTGTGGCTCCAGCAAACATCAGCTGATACTAGAAATTAATATTAAATAAATTCTAACAACAGCTGATCAAGCTTAAACGTGCTGCTGTTGTTTAGCGCGACATCCGCTGGTTTCCTCTTTCTGGCACAAAGTGGGCGATAAACAAACAAGAGAGAAAAGCCGATCAGCTGATCATTGATCAGTTTCGTGATTGAAGTAGCAACAGGAGAGGGAGGGGGAGAGAATGAGAGAAGAAGAGGCAGCTGACAGTGTAACGACAGAATAACTCCAGCTTTGTGTCTTTTTCCAAACTGTGTTCCTTTTCAGCTCAAAACGAAACGCGTAATATTTTCTCTGAATACGGGACGACTCCGTTTTTTACGGGTCGGTTGGCAACTCTACTAACTAACCTTATGAACAAAGTTCACTATCAGTAACATCATAGCACCCACCCAGCTGTATATAAACTCCATCATGCTAGCTAGTACGCAGTACGAGTTATTGTAACTGACTGTAAAAAGTCAGCACAACGAAAATAAACTCCACCTAAACTTGGTTTATATCTGACCCAGATAGACTGCAGGTCATAACTTCTTACCTGAAGTTCAGTTCACTTGACACTCGGACCAGCAGCTGCCTCGGGTCTCTCCTCCTCCTGCCTCCCCTCTCCCTCATCCACCTGCTGGCCTCTGTGGAAGCTCCGCCACAGCCACCACCAAACAACTGACTTATTTTTACACACCGGCCAGCATCTGGCCAATCCACCACCTCTCATTGTCCATGCCATTACAAAAAAATAAATAAATAAATCATCGGCCCATAAGAACAAAAAATCACCATCGGGCATATGCCAGTCCAGCTATGGCGTCCGCTGTACACTCTGCGTGGGAGCTTCTTTCTACAGTGGAAAATAAAACTTCAAATCTAAGCAAGCATCGAGCATGCCGCCACGGGAATGTGACATTCACAGAGAAACCACCGGATCCCCCCACGGACATGACCGCTGTGGCACAGGGCAAACCTCCACCTGCCCCACTCCTGCTAAACAGGTGAAAATAGAATTAAGAATGACAGGACTCAGTGCTGCTGAGTCTTTGATTGTATTTATTTTTTTAGCTTATTCTTTTATATGAAAAAGCTTTTTTGTTTTATTGGCAAATACAAGACATTGGGCTGTGATCAAATTCAGCGTGCAATACATCAATGAATTACCCAGTAAGACTTGTTAAAGTAGTCATTCCCACCTGTCTATATTTGTATAAACAGTTTCTAGTAGTTTTCCTTTTATTATATCTGGTGGGAATGTTTAAATATGCATTTGTCATCATTTTCAGCATTGTTCTCACTGTTCGTCTGCAAGGTTATGACTCAGTGATTAGCCGTCTGAAGGTTTTCCAACAGAAACTTGGCTGTGGGATTGCTAAGAGGAAGTGCAGACACTCGCTTGCAT